>NW_027646156.1:600000-1200000 GCF_951394435.1 Stenella coeruleoalba | reverse complement strand
AGCTAAAACATGCATGTGGAACCCAGAGTATGATCAACCGTGTGAACGGGAGACGTGTTCAAATATGTCTCAGTTTTCGTACCCTGGTACTCGGGTGCAACATTCCAGACGCTTTACTAACACTCTCCCCACTTGGAGAGTCAGAGCCTTTAACCTCCTGTTTGGCCCAGTTTGCAATTTCTGTGGAAGATGAACAGGAATAGGGAGAACCAATGAGAGACTAGCTGGAGGTGTCTGGACGTGCAAATTTAACTCTCATTTCCCACCAGGAAGAGGAAATAACACAAGGCTCAGGGTGCCATCCCGGAACCAGATTAGGGCCTGAAGCCATCCTGCGGTGTTGCAGCCAGCTCAAAAGAAAGCGAGTTGAAGAAAGGAGCTCAGGGGCACTGTAATTCACAAACCTGCAGAGTTATAAATGACAGCTATCGTCCAAAAATAGACTGAAGTAAGGCTGCCAAGAGGACTTGAAAGCGGGGCAGAATTGCAGGAAACCGATTTCAGGAGGTAGACTGGAATTGCATTGAAAGCATAGGAAAAGAGGCAGAACGTCCACAATGATGCACTTGGCCAAAAAGGGCGTATGCGTTTTTTCCTGAATATATTCAGGAAAAAACGCATACGCCCTTTTTGGCCAACCAAGCAAGCTTGCAAAGGAAATCTGCACTACAATGAAGTCTCACTTCCCCCCGGTCAAAAGGGCCATCTGAAAAAAGTGTAAAATCCAGAAAGGCAGGACAGGCCATGGAGAATGGGGAGCCTTGTTATGCTGATGGGCGGGATGTAAATTGCCAACAGACACTCGGGAGAAGTGTATGGTGTTTCCTGAAACATCTAAAAAACAAAGCAACAGAGCCTAGGGCACTTCCACTTATGGTCCTATAGCTTAGGGAAATTAAAATCAAAAAGACACAGCCACCCCAAAGTTTGGAACGGCTCTGTTTACAAGAACCTCGTTTACCGTACAAGTTCAACATCACAGAATGTGAAAAATGGATAAAGAACTTGTGCTACTTACGTACAATGCAGTATCACTCAGCAATGAAATCTATGTCATCAGGCCCTTAGCAGCACAATGAGTGGATTCAGGTATGATGATTCTAACTGAAATAAGTCACACAGAAAAAGAAACATCATAAGATATCAGTAATACACGGAATGTAAACTTGGCTACACAGGAACTGAATTACAGAACAGAACAGGGTCTCAAATTTAGAAAACCAACTTATGCTTGCTTAAGGGGAAAGGAGAGTTGGGGTGCTGCATAAAACCAGAGATTGAAATGAGCACAGATAAAGTTCCTTAAGCCAAATATGGAATAGACAAGAGCTACTCCTTGCTCAACGAAATGGACTCAACACCCCATATTAAACGCCTAAGAATGTACCTGACTAGTAAGTATCTTAAAACCTATGGATTGCTATGTCTCCAAAAGAGAATCAAGCGTGTGTACAGGGGCATAAACGAAGCAGTGATAGGATTGGAGAGGTTCGGTGAGCAAATGAAGACCCTTTGAAGTCATATTGCATGGTACCCATTACACGGGTCTCAACTCTCCAGGTTTAAGGTATTCTTCCTTCAGCTAAAACATGCATGTGGAACCCAGAGTATGATCAACCGTGTGAACGGGAGACGTGTTCAAATATGTCTCGTTTTCCTCCCCTGATACTCGGGTGCAACATTCCAGACGCTTTACTAACAGTCTCCCCACTTGGAGAGTCAGCGCCTTTAACCTCCTGTTTGGCCCAGTTTGCAATTTCTGCGGAAGATGAACAGGAATAGGGAGAACCAATGAGAGACTAGCTGGAGGTGTCTGGACGGGCAAATTTAACTCTCATTTCCCACCAGGAAGAGGAAATAACCAAAGGCTCAGTGTGCCATGCCGGAACCAGATTAGGGCCTGAAGCCATCCTGCGGTGTTGCGGCCAGCTCAAAAGAAAGCGAGTTGAAGAAAGGAGCTCAGGGGCACTGTAATTAACAAACCTGCAGAGTTATAAATGACAGCTATCGTCCAAAAATAGACTGAAGTAAGGCTGCCAAGAGGACTTGAAAGCGGGGCAGAATTGCAGGAAACCGATTTCAGGAGGTACACTGGAATTGCATTGAAAGCATAGGAAAAGAGGCAGAACGTCCACAATGATGCACTTGGCCAAAAAGGGCGTATGCGTTTTTTCCTGAATATATTCAGGAAAAAACGCATACGCCCTTCTTGGCCAACCAAGCAAGCTTGCAGAGGAAATCTGCACTACAATGAAGTCTCACTTCCCCCCGGTCAAAAGGGCCATCTGAAAAAAGTGTAAAATCCAGAAAGGCAGGACAGGCCATGGAGAACTGGGAGCCTTGTTATGCTGATGGGCGGGATGTAAATTGCCAACAGCCACTCCGGAGAAGTGTATGGTGTTTCCTGAAACATCTAAAAAACAAAGCAACAGAGCCTAGGGCACTTCCACTTATGGTCCTATAGCTTTGGGAAATTAAAATCAAAAAGACACAGCCACCCCAAAATTTGGGACGCCTCTGTTTACAAGAACCTCGTTTACGGTACAACTGCAATATCGCAGAAAGTGAAAAATGGATAAAGAAGTTGTGGTACTTAAGTACAATGCAGTATCACTCAGCAATGAAATCTGTCATCAGGCCCGTAGCAGCACAATGAGTGGATTCAGGTACGATGATTCTAACTGAAATAAGTCACACAGAAAAAGAAACATCATAAGATATCACTAATACACGGAATGTAAACTTGGCTACAGAAGAACTGAATTCCAAAACAGAACAGGGTCTCAAATTGAGAAAACCAACTTATCCTTGCTTAAGGGGAAAGGTGAGTTGGGGTGCTGCATAAAACCAGAGATTGAAATGAGCACAGATAAAGTTCCTTAAGCCAAATATGGAATAGACAAGAGCTACTCCTTGCTCAACGAAATGGACTCAACACCCCATATTAAACGCCTAAGAATGTACCTGACTAGTAATTATCTTAAAATCTATGGATTGCTATGTCTCCAAAAGAGAATCAAGCATGTGTACAGGGGAATAAACGCAGCAGTGATAGGATTGGAGAGGTTCGGTGAGCAAATGAAGACCCTTTGAAGTCATATTGCATGGTACCCATTCCACGGGTCTCAAGTCTCCAGGTTTAAGGTATTCTTCCTTCAGCTAAAACATGCATGTGGAACCTAGAGTATGATCAACCATGTGATCGGGAGACGTGTTCAAATATGTCTCAGTTTTCGTACCCTGGTACTTGGGTGCAACATTCCAGACGCTTTACTAACACTCTCCCCACTTGGAGAGTCAGTGCCTTTAACCTCCTGTTTGGCCCAGTTTGCAATTTCTGCGGAAGATGAACAGGAATAGGGAGAACCAATGAGAGACTATCTGGAGGTGTCTGGACGGGCAAATTTAACTCTCATTTCTCACCAGGAAGAGGAATTAACCAAAGGCTCAGCGTGCCGTACCAGAACCAGATTAGGGCCTGAAGCCATCCTGCGGTGTTGCGGCCAGGTCACAAGAAAGCGAGTTGAAGAAAGGAGCTCAGGGGCACTGTAATTCACAAACCTGCAGAGTTATAAATGACAGCTATCGTCCAAAAATAGACTGAAGTAAGGCTGCCAAGAGGACTTGAAAGCGGGGCAGAATTGCAGGAAACCGATTTCAGGAGGTACACTGGAATTGCATTGAAAGCATAGGAAAAGAGGCAGAACGTCCACAATGATGCACTTGGCCAAAAAGGGCGTATGCGTTTTTTCCTGAATATATTCAGGAAAAAACGCATACGCCCTTCTTGGCCAACCAAGCAAGCTTGCAGAGGAAATCTGCACTACAATGAAGTCTCACTTCCCCCCGGTCAAAAGGGCCATCTGAAAAAAGTGTAAAATCCAGAAAGGCAGGACAGGCCATGGAGAACTGGGAGCCTTGTTATGCTGATGGGCGGGATGTAAATTGCCAACAGCCACTCCGGAGAAGTGTATGGTGTTTCCTGAAACATCTAAAAAACAAAGCAACAGAGCCTAGGGAACTTCCACTTATGGTCCTATAGCTTTGGGAAATTAAAATCAAAAAGACACAGCCACCCCAAAGTTTGGGACGCCTCTGTTTACAAGAACCTCGTTTACGGTACAACTGCAATATCGCAGAAAGTGAAAAATGGATAAAGAAGTTGTGGTACTTAAGTACAATGCAGTATCACTCAGCAATGAAATCTGTCATCAGGCCCGTAGCAGCACAATGAGTGGATTCAGGTACGATGATTCTAACTGAAATAAGTCACACAGAAAAAGAAACATCATAAGATATCACTAATACACGGAATGTAAACTTGGCTACAGAAGAACTGAATTCCAAAACAGAACAGGGTCTCAAATTGAGAAAACCAACTTATCCTTGCTTAAGGGGAAAGGTGAGTTGGGGTGCTGCATAAAACCAGAGATTGAAATGAGCACAGATAAAGTTCCTTAAGCCAAATATGGAATAGACAAGAGCTACTCCTTGCTCAATGAAATGGACTCAACACCCCATATTAAACGCCTAAGAATGTACCTGATTAGTAAGTATCTTAAAATCTATGGATTGCTATGTCTCCAAAAGAGAATCAAGCGTGTGTACAGGGGCATAAACGCAGCAGTGATAGGATTGGAGAGGTTCGGTGAGCAAATGAAGACCCTTTGAAGTCATATTGCATGGTACCCATTCCACGGGTCTCAAGTCTCCAGGTTTAAGGTATTCTTCCTTCAGCTAAAACATGCATGTGGAACCTAGAGTATGATCAACCATGTGATCGGGAGACGTGTTCAAATATGTCTCAGTTTTCGTACCCTGGTACTTGGGTGCAACATTCCAGACGCTTTACTAACACTCTCCCCACTTGGAGAGTCAGCGCCTTTAACCTCCTGTTTGGCCCAGTTTGCAATTTCTGCGGAAGATGAACAGGAATAGGGAGAACCAATGAGAGACTATCTGGAGGTGTCTGGACGGGCAAATTTAACTCTCATTTCTCACCAGGAAGAGGAATTAACCAAAGGCTCAGCGTGCCGTACCGGAACCAGATTAGGGCCTGAAGCCATCCTGCGGTGTTGCGGCCAGGTCACAAGAAAGCGAGTTGAAGAAAGGAGCTCAGGGGCACTGTAATTCACAAACCTGCAGAGTTATAAATGACAGGTATCATCCAAAAATATACTGAAGTAAGGCTGCCAAGAGGACTTGAAAGCGGGGCAGAATTGCAGGAAACCGATTTCAGGAGGTAGACTGGAATTGCATTGAAAGCATAGGAAAAGAGGCAGAACGTCCAGAATGATGCACTGGCCAAAAAGGGCGTATGCGTTTTTTCCTGAATATATTCAGGAAAAAACGCATACGCCCTTTTTGGCCAACCAAGCAAACTTGCAAAGGAAATCTGCACTACAATGAAGTCTCACTTCCCCCTGGTCAAAAGGGCCATCTGAAAAAAGTGTAAAACCCAGAAAGGCAGGACAGGCCATGGAGAACTGGGAGCCTTGTTATGCTGATGGGCGGGATGTAAATTGCCAACAGACACTCGGGAGAAGTGTATGGTGTTTCCTGAAACATCTAAAAAACAAAGCAACAGAGCCTAGGGCACTTCCACTTATGGTTCTATAGCTTAGGGAAATTAAAATCAAAAAGACACAGCCACCCCAAAATTTGGGACGCCTCTGTTTACAAGAACCTCGTTTACCGTACAAGTTCAATATCACAGAAAGTGAAAAATGGATAAAGAACTTGTGGTATTTACGTACAAGGCAGTATCACTCAGCAATGAAATCTATGTCATCAGGCCCATAGCAGCGTAATGAGTGGATTCAGGTACGATGATTCTAACTGAAATAAGTCACGCAGAAAAAGAAACATCATAAGATATCACTAATACACGGAATGTAAACTTGGCTACAGAGGAACTGAATTCCAAAACAGAACAGGGTCTCAAATTTAGAAAACCAACTTATGCTTGCTTAAGGGGAAAGGTGAGTTGGGGTGCTGCATAAAACCAGAGATTGAAATGAGCACAGATAAAGTTCCGTAAGCCAAATATGTAATAGACAAGACCTACCCCTTGCTCAACGAAATGGATTCAACAATGAGGTATCACCTCACACCTGGTAGAACAGGCATCATAGAAAAACTACAAACAAAAAATGCTGGAAAGGGTGTGGAGAAAAGGAACCCTCTTCCACTATTGTTGGGAATATAAATTGATACAGTCATTATGGAGAACAATATGGAATTTCTTAAGAAACTAACAATAGATTACCATATGATACAGCAATCCCAGTACTGGACATATACCCAGACAAAACCATAAATCAAAAAGAGTCATTCACCGCAATGTTCACTGCATCACTATTTACAATATCGAGGTAATGGAAGCAACCTAAATGCCCACAGACAGACGAATGCATAAAGCTGTGGTACATATATAAAATGGAATATTACTAAGCCATGAAAAGGAATGAAATTGGGTCATTTGTAGAGACGTCAATGGATCTAGAGACTGTCATACAGAGTGAAGTAAGTCAGAAAGAGAAAAACAAATCTTGTATATTCATGCATATATGTGGAACCTAGAAAAACTGTACAGATTAACCATTTTGCAAGGCATAAATAGAGCAACAGATGTAGACAACAAACGTATGGACAACAAGGGGGGAAAGCTGTTGGGGGGGTGGTGGTGGGAGGAGTTGAGAGACTGGGATTGGCATGTATACATTTATATGTATAAAATAGATAACCAATAAGAACCTGCTGTATAAAAATATAAAATAAAATTCAAAATTAAAAAGAAATAAAATTTAAAAAATAAAACAGAAAAAACAATTATTCCCTGCACATACATGTATTCATATGAATAAATTATTTCCATGCTTATATCTGTAAATACAAAAAAGAGGAATAAAATCTACCTTGAACCAAAAACGAAAAAGAGAAAAAAAACACAGAACCCACCAGTTACACAGAGGAAAACCGTATCAGGGCACTTGCTCCAGTTGTAAACAATTCTGAAGTTGGTCAGTGGTGGGGAATCGTCTCCCATTCAGCCAGCAGCCCCCACGCAACAAGCTTCCTCATTGCAAAGCTGGGGCACCATGCGGAGGCATCTGTGAGTAAACGTGAGCTGAGCCCCAGGCCAGTTGCTGCTGAACTATTCCCACCCATCCCAGGTAAAACACCTGAATATATACAAGGACTTGAAAGCCTAGAGGAAGGGCCATAGAGCCACACGAGTGACAGCATGCCGGCCGACTTGGTGCCTGCAGGCCAGCCAGGATGGTCCTGGCCCTGGGTGCTCTTCTGGAAGATTTCCATTTCCCTGCCTGAGATACCCGTCCTGTCCCTGCCCCCACTGCTTTTTTCCTTCCTCACCTCTGCCCAGGGAGAAATTCCAGCAGCAGGTATGGGTGACACATCCTCCTCTTTAGCAGGTGGCAGCCTGGCAACTGCTGCAGAAAGTTCAGCAGAGCCCCACTCACACTGGGCCACCCACAAAGCCGTGGCCTCTCACTCCCTCCCACCAGCCCAGCCCCGAGACTGCTGACAGGGCAGAGAAAATGGCGTCAGGCACGGCTGCAGGGGCTCTTGCTGCCTGGAGTGGTATTTATATTGATCTCAACCCAGGCACACCTGGGGAGGGCTGGCCGGCACGGTAAGGCTGCCCAGGTCAGCCAATCATCACCCCTCAGGGGCTCACAGTTGCAGAAAATGGAACTTGCTGAACCGGCCAGGTCCAAGAAACAGGTGTGGGCTCCTGAGAGTCAGGATAGACAAGGGGCTGCAGCTTTGGCTTGTTTTCTAATCATTTTATCTGGCCCATGAGTGGGAGACAACTTCAAGAAAACCCTCTCCTAATGAGAGGAACCCAGGAGTCAGGGAGAGGAGGGGTGGGTGGTGGTTGGAGACAGAGGCCTGGTGCCCCGGGTGCAGTGGAAGTCTCTGGAAGACCAGGTGGAGGGAGGCCTCACGGAGTGATGCCCAGGGTCACAGACCTGTCACAGCTGCTGTTTGTTAGTTCAAGTCCTGCTCTGAGGTGCTCTGTGTCAGCTCTGAGCGACAGGTGAGCTGGGGGTGCTCTGCAATGAGGGCTATGTGCACGGTTCCTGTGTGCCCAGCCCTGCCACGGTACCTGCAAGGGTAGCTCTGTATCCTGGGAGGGGCCTGACCACGAGAGCCCCGTGGGTTGGGGTGGGGGTGGGGTACCTGCCCAGGTGAGCTCCATATTCTGGGATTGGTCTGACCACGAGAGCCCCATGGGCTGCTGGGGACCTGGTAAAGGATGTCAGGACAGTCAGTGAAGCCACCGAGGATATACCTCCAGTTGCTCCTAATTCCTACACCCTGCTGGTCATTCTACCAACCACCAGGACATGGTATTCTGTATTAGTCTTCAATGATGCCTTCTTTTGTATTCCATTAGTCCCAGAGTCACAAGAAATTTTGGCTTGTGAGTGGCAGGACTCAACATACAACTAAAACAATACTTCCGGGCCGTTCGGCCCCAAGGGTGCAAAAATTCCCACACCATCTTTGGGGAAAGCTTAGCTAAAGACCTAAAAGTTCTACCTCTGGAAATGAAACCCTCCTTCAATATGCAGACGACATTCTGATCGCCAGCCCTACTAAGGAGGCCTCTGAACTACCAAGCCAATAAAGGATAGAAGTTGTCCAAGAAAAAGCTCAAATATCACAGACTGCAGTGACCTGCCTGGGCTTCATTCTCACAGAAGGTCAGAGAAGCCCATCCCAGGAAAGGGAAGAAACCATTTTCAGCCTTACCCCTTTCTACAACTAGAAGACAGCTTAGGGGTTCCTGGGGAGGCCAGGGTTTGCTGCTTCTGGATCCCTAACTACAGTCTACTAGCTGGGCCTCTATATGAAACACTGAAAGGAAAAGATGATGATCCTTTTGAATAGAATCCAGAAGTGGCCTTTCAAGAATGGAAAGAGCAGTCAATTCAGACCCTTGCCCTGGAACTCCCTAATTTAGCTAAACCCTTTGACCTTTACATTCCCAGTGAAAGGTGAATCGCCATTGGAGAATTAGTGCAAAAACTGGGACCACTTGAAATGGAACAATGCAAGAATGCCATCCAGGTAGGATAAACTACGGTCACCAAGGGGCTTGGCCCACTGCCACATCTGGCCAAGATACTGGCGGTATCTAAAAACCTGGAAATCAGCAGCCCAAAAGGCCACCTCCCTCCTAAGGGAAAAGGACCCCACGTGGTGATCCTAACCACCAACCATGCCCTGAAGTTGCAGGGTTCGCTCCGTGGGCACACCGACCTTGAGTGAGGAGGCCCTCCAACTCCAACATCCAGAGAGATAACCGGGGGCAACAGGGCACCATGACGACTCGTGTGAACATCACTTGACCTGGAGTTTCTCTCATAAAACAACAAGAGTGTGTCCCAAAAGAGTAGACTACTGCTTGCAGGACTTACTGCACCCAGAGGGAAGCTAATAATCTTGGCAGGGGAACCGTATATCACACTGTCACCATAGAAAAGCCTACAGACACCGTGATGATGGTGGCCAATAAGACCGGCTGGACTCCTGTTTACTTCAAAAGGCTGTTGACTCAGTGGCCATCATGGTCCTTGATCACCACTGACCCTGGACTGTCTGGGAGTTGAGCGGGCAGGGCTCTGACACCTGGTGCTGTTTGTACGTTAATTCAGGGGCCTAATTGAAGAAAGCGCAGACTACTGGTCAGAGCATCTAGGCTGGCAGAAATGGTCAGCCTAAGGTGGCCGAACAAATGTGGGGCGGGGTGAAACCGGCCCCCACAGCGTCTCTGCACATCTCTTTCCTGGACCCTTAAAGGTCATTAGAATCTATAACACTTCCAATGCTGGTGCTCAGGTGGACGAGCAGGGAGGCAGGGGTCCTGGGGACAATCAACGTCACCGGGAGGCTGCTGGGGAGAAGCTCTGACCCTCGCCCCAGGGTATGAGGGCTCCCAACTCAGCACTCGGCAGTTACAGAAGAAGGGTCTGCACCCTCAGCACTCCAAGAATGAGGAACGGGACAAAAGGCAGAGGAGGGGTTTGTCCCCAGCAAAGCCCATTAAAAATCCCTGGGAGATAAAAATAGAATCTGGGCAATAAAGTCAAGTCTAACCTTTTTTATCCTTTGTGCTTTGTCTAATTTCACGTGCTCCTAGGGTCCCGCATGCAGAGGTTCCACACCCGGCACTTCAGACCAGATTTCCTAGTGCAGAATGGCTGGGTCGACACCTCAGCTCCTGGGGCCCAGTGCAGACTCCACGATATAGAGCCTGAGCTACAGCCAACCCGGCCCTCGAGAGCTCCGCCGCCTCCCTCCCTCCCACTGACTCTGACAGGATCTCTACACAGCAGCCCAGCCCACAGCCCACGGGGTAGTGCATGCTCTCACCTCTCCATTCTCTGATCAAAATATAAAGTTTCCTTTGCTTGTGAACCAAACTCAGTCTCGATCTGTTGGCCCCAATGACACTGGGCAGGGGGACACTTGTTGGGGTCCACTCTGGAGGATCAGTAACAGAAATTGAGACTATTGTAACCTCAATGAACAGATGTGTGAGCCAAACTGTAGTTAACATAGAACAGTGTATAAGGCTCGGGTAAAATAAGATGTTTCTAACACTTCCATTTGATATTTCGATCACTTTATTATAAGCAAGTTCAGTGAAAAGGTTTGTCTTATTTGTCAGGTCAATATTAGAGAAATGAAGTGATTTCTTTCCAAGGATGTACATCTAATAATCTTGGTTAAACCTTCAATCTTGTTTTAAATGCTTTTCCATTGAAAATGATACCTCTCTTTCAGCTCCCCCATTTCTGAGAAGTATAAAATCTTATAATTTATTATTACCAAAGGGGAAAGGTGGGAGGAGGGATAAATTAACAGTTTGGGATTAACACATACACACTGCTATGTATAAAATAGATCATCAACAAGGAACTACTGTATAGCACAGGGAACTACACTCAACATTTTGCAATAACCTATAAGGGGAAATAATCTGAAAAAGAATAGATATTTTTATTGACATCATCTATCAATGACAGTTAAAGTGTAACCTAAGGGAAGCTGGTGGTGAGTGCTTCTGACCCTGAAGACTTCAATCATCTAAAGTTTGGACTCTGCCTACTTCCCAAGGCCCTTAATGAACATATGTGTAGCCGTAGCTTAAAAACTTCCCCAGTTTGGGTTTCGGGGAGACACTGATTTTGAAAAAGCCCTGGTGTTCTCCTTACATGAATGGGACTCTTCCTACTGTTAAAACATGTCTGTCACACCCAGAGGATGGTATACCGTCTGATTGGGAAGAGTTTGGAAAAGGCATCTCATCTCCTCATCTCCTGGTGCTCGGGTTCACCCCTCCAGCGTCTTTACTAACAGTCTCCCCACTTGGAGATGTCAGCACTGTCAACATCCTGTTGCGTACAGTTTGGAATTTGTCCAGAGGATGAAGCGGAAGGATGAGGAACAATGAGAGACAAGTCCTAGGTGTTCAGACAGGCACATGTCACTCTAATTTCCAATCAGGAAGACGATTTGACCAAAGGCTAGGGTTGCCCATGGAAACAATATAGGGCTTGAGGAAATCCCGCTGCTTTGTGGCCAGTTCCCATAAACACAAGTTGAACAATGGAACTCAGGGGCAGTAAAATTCACAAAACTGCAGAGTTGAAAATATCCATCACTGAAAAATGTCTTGAGGAAAGTCAGAGAAAAGGACTTGTAAGCAAGGGAGAATGGCAGGAAAGGGATTTGAGGAGGTAGAAAGGACTCGCCATTAAGCACAAGAAAAGGAGCTGAACATTGCCAACATTGCAGTTGGCCAAAAAGGGTGTATACGTTTTTTTCTGTATATATTCAAGAAAAGGGCATACACTTTTTTAGCCAACCAAACAAGTGGGCACTGGAAGTCAATACTACAAAAGATATCACTTCGCATCAGTCAGAAGAGCCATCCTCATACAGCGTAAACAACAGAAATGCAGGACAGGGCAACGAGAAGAGGGAGCCCTGTGAGACTTATAGTGGAAATGTATATTGCCAACGGCCATTCTGGAGAAGTGCATTGTGTTTACTAAAGCATCTAAAAAATGAGCTACAGAGCATAGGGCACTTGCACTCATGGGCGTATATCTTGGGAAAAACAAAAATCGAGAGGACACAGGCACCCCAATGTTTACCCCCTCTCTGTTTAAAAGATCCTCGACTAGGATATAACTTAAATGTCTCTGGAGGGAAAAAATGGATAGAGATGTGGTACTTAGGTAGAGTGGAATACTATTCAGCCTGGAAATCAATGAAATATGGCCAGTTGTAACAACTCCGGAGGAGTTACGTATGATCATTCTAAGTGAGAGAATTCAAAAAGAAAAAGACACATATCATAAGATATCACTTAAAGGTGGAATCCAAAATGGCTACACATGAAATAAATTACAAAACAAAAACATAGTCAAATATGTAGAAAACACACATAAGGCTGCTAAACGGGAAAGGTGGGGAGGGGTGAGGCATCATCCAGGAGGTTGAAATTAGCGAAGATACCATTCCAAATACCAAACTGATAATCAACAAGGCCTACACGGTAGCTAAAAGAACTGCACTCAGCACACTCAAGTCACCGGAAAAGAATATATACGACTGGTAAGAATCTGAAAAAGAATTTATTGATGTCTCTCTGTACGTGAATCAAGTGGATGTACAGCAGCAAGAAACAGAGCTTTGAAAATCAGCTGTAACCAATATAGTAATAAATTGAAAAAAATAAACGACAGAGAGACAGAGAAAACCTCTTACAACTTTTCCTCAGGGACGGTGATGCAACATGGATTGAACACATCTAGACCCACAGCAGGATGAGACATAAGGCTGGAAACTGTTTGCACTAAGAGAAATGTGAGGTTGGGTGAGGAAATGCACACCCTTTAAAGTAATACTACCTGGTACCCATTCAATGGGTCCCAAATCTGCAGGTTCAAGGGATCTTCCTATAGCTAAAACATGCATGGAAAACCCAGAGGACTGTACACCACGTGATCGGGAGATGTGTCTAAAATGCACCTCATTTATCCTCTCCTGGTGCTCCTGTTCAACATTCCAGCCACACTACTAAGAATCTCCCCACTTGGAGAATCAGCACATTTAAACTTCTGTTTCACACATTTTGCAAATTGTGAGGAGGATGAACGGGAAGAGGGGGAACCAATGAGAGAATAGTTGTAGGGGTTTGGACGGGCACATATCACTCTAATTTCCCATTAAGAATAAGAATTAAAGAAAGACTCAGCCTGCCTCGCCGGAGCCAAAATAGGGCCTGAAGCAATCCTGCGGGTTTGAGGCCAGCTCACAAAAGAACAACTTAAAAAATGGAGCTCAGGGTCACTGCAATTCACAAACCTGCAGAGTTATAAATGAAAACTAACGTCCAAAAATATGTTGAGGTAAGGCAAAGAAGAGGATCTGAATGCAAGACAGAATTGCAAGAAACAGATTTCAAGAGATAGATTGGACTCGTCTTTAACGCACATGAAAAGCGGCAGAATTTCGACAATGATGCAGTTGGCCCAAAAGGGCGTATGCGTTTTTTCCTGATTATATCCAGGAAAAAACGCATAGCACTTTATGGGCAACGAAGCAAGCAAGCAATGCAAATGTGCACAACAAAGAAGTCTCATTTCCCACCGGTCAAAAGGGCCATCCTAAAAAATTGTAAAAACCAGAAATGCAGGACAGGCCATGGAGAACAGGGAGCCTTTATACGCTGATGGGCAGTGTGTGAACTGCCGAGAGCCACTCTGGAGAAGTGTATGGTGGTTCCTAAATCATCTAAAAAACAGAGCTACAGAGCATAGGACACTTCCAATCATGGGAGTGTATCTAGGGAAGTCTAAAAATCAACAAGACACAAGCACACCACAGTTTAGGGCTACTCTGTTTACAAGAACCTCAACTTCAGTACACCTTAAATATCCCAGGAAAGAGAACAATGGATAAAGAAGATGTGGTACTTATGTACAATGGAATATCTCTTCACCATGAAATCAATGTAATAAGGCTAGTAGAAGGATAAAGAGTGGATTTAGGTCCGATAATACTACTTGAAATAAGTCAAACAGAAAAAGAAACATATCATAAGATATCACTTATAGAGGGAGGGTAAATATGGCTGCACAAGAAATGAATTACAGAACAGAACAGTGTCTCACATTTAGAAAACACACTTATGTCAGCTTAAGGGGAAAGGAGAGGTGGGGTGATGCATAAAACCAGAGTTTGAAATTAGCACAGATACCGTTCAATAAACCAAATAGGTATTAGACAAGATCTACACCTTGCTCAATGAACTGGCCTCAACACACCCTATACACCGCAGAGAAATATATCTGAGTAATAAGAATCTTAAAACCCATGTATTGATATATCTCCATAAGGGAATCAAGTGTGTGCAGAGCGGCACAAACACAGCAGTGAAAATGAGCTAAACCCCATTATAGAAATAAATTTTAAAAACAAAACGCTGAAACAATGAAAGAGAGAAAAATTCTTACAAAATTCGCTCAGGGGCTGTGATGCAACCTGGATTGACCACATATAAACCCACAGCTGGATAAGACATAAGGCTGGACACTTGGGGCTGAGAGGATTGGTGAGCTTTGGTGAGCAACTGCCGAAAGTTTAATGCAATACTTCATGCTACTCATGCCAAGGGTCCCAACACTCCAGGTTGAAGGGAATCTTCCTACAGCTAAACCATGCTTGGGAAACCCAGCGACTGGTATACCATATGATCGGGAAAGGCTTCTAAAACACACCTCATTTTTCCTCTCCTGGGGCTCCGGATCGACATTCCAGCCGCTTTACTAACAACATCCCCACATGGAGAGTCAATGCCTTTAAGTTCTGGTATCGCACAATCTGCAGTTAGTGCGGAGGATGAATGGGAATAGGGGGAACCAGTGAGAAACTAGCTGTAGCGGTTTCAATGGGCACATGTCACTCTAATTTCACAACAGTAAGAAGAATTAACCAAAGGCACAGCAAGGTGCCCCAGAAGAAGAATACAGCTTCAAGGAATCCTGTGGTTATGGGGCAAGATCACAAAAATAAGAGCTGAAAAATGGAGCTAAGGGCCACTGCAATTCAAAAACCTGCAGAGTTATAAAGGCCAACTATTTTCAAAAAATATATTGAGGTAAGGCTATGAAGAAGCACTGAAAGCAAGGCAGAATTGCAGGAAACCGATTTCAGGAGATACACTGGAATTGCATTGAAAACATATGAAGAGAGTCAGAACCTCGACAATGATACACTTGGCCAAAAAGGGTGTATGTGTTTTTTCCTGAATACAGTCAGGAAAAAACGCATACACACTTTTTGGCCAACCAAGCAAGCTTGCAAAGGAAATCTGCACTACAATGAAGTCTCAATTTCCCCTGGTCAAAAGGGCCATCTGAAAAAAGTGTAAAATCCAGAAAAGCATGACAGGCCATGGAGAACTGGGAGCCTTCTAATGCTGATGGGCGGGATGTAAATTGCCAACAGCCACTCTGGAGAAGTGTATGGTGTTTCCTGAAACATCTAAAAAACAAAGCAACAGAGCCTAGGGCACTTCCACTTATGGTCCTAGAGTTTAGGGAAATTAAAATCAAAAACACACAGCCACCCCAAAGTTTGGGATGGCTCTGTTTACAAGAACCTCATATACGGTACAAGTTCAATATCGCAGAAAGTGAAAAATGGATAAAGAAGTTGTGGTACTTACGTACAATGCAATATCACTCAGCAATGAAATCTATGTCATCAGGCCCTTAGCAGCACAATGAGTGGATTCAGGTATGATGATTCTAACTGAAATAAGTCACACAGAAAAAGAAACATCATAAGATATCAGTAATACACGGAATGTAAACTTGGCTACACAGGAACTGAATTCCAAAACAGAACAGGGTCTCAAATTTAGAAAACCAACTTATGCTTGCTTAAGGGGAAAGGTGAGTTGGGGTGCTGCATAAAACCAGAGATTGAAATGAGCACAGATAAAGTTCCTTAAGCCAAATATGGAATAGACAAGAGCTACTCCTTGCTCAGCGAAATGGACTCAACACCCCATATTAAACGCCTAAGAATGTAACTGACTAGTAAGTATCTTAAAACCTATGGATTGCTATGTCTCCGAAAGAGAATCAATCATGTGTACAGGGGCATAAACGCAGCAGTGATAGGATTGCAGAGGTTCGGTGAGCAAATGAAGACCCTTTGAAGTCATATTGCATGGTACCCATTACACGGGTCTCAACTCTCCAGGTTTAATATATTCTTCCTTCAGCTAAAACATGCATGTGGAACCCAGAGTATGATCAACTGTGTAAACGGGAGACGTGTTCAAATATGTCTCAGTTTTCCTCACCTGGGACTCGGGTGCAACATTCCAGACGCTTTACTAACACTCTCCCCACTTGGAGAGTCAGCGCCTTTAACTTCCTGTTAGGGCCAGTTTGCAATTTCTGCGGAAGATGAACAGGAATAGCGAGAACCAATGAGAGACTAGCTGGAGGTGTCTGGACGGGCAAATTTAACTCTCATTTCACACCAGGAAAAGGAAATAATCAAAGGCTCAGCGTGCCGTGCCGGAACCAGATTAGGGTCTGAAGCCATCCTGCGGTGTTGCGGCCAGGTCACAAGAAGACGAGTTGAAGAAAGGAGCTCAGGGGCACTGTAATTCACAAACCTGCAGAGTTATAAATGACAGCTATCGTCCAAAAATATATTGAAGTAAGGCTGCCAAGAGGACTTGAAAGCGGGGCAGAATTGCAGGAAACGGATTTCAGGAGGTAGACTGGAATTGCATTGAAAGCATAGGAAAAGAGGCAGAACGTCCACAGTGATGCACTTGGCCAAAAAGGGCGTATGCGTTTTTTCCTGAATATATTCAGGAAAAAACGCATACGCCCTTTTTGGCCAAGCAAGCAAGCTTGCAAAGGAAATCTGCACTACAATGAAGTCTCACTTCCACCCGGTCAAAAGGGCCATCTGAAAAAAGTGTAAAATCCAGAAAGGCAGGACAGGCCATGGAGAACTGGGAGCCTTGTTATGCTGATGGGCGGGATGTAAATTGCCAACAGACACTCCGGAGAAGTGTATGGTGTTTCCTGAAACATCTAAAAAACAAAGCAACAGAGCCTAGGGCACTTCCACTTAGGGTCCTATAGCTTAGGGAAATTAAAATCAAAAAGACACAGCCACCCCAAAGTTTGGGGCGCCTCTGTTTACAAGAACCTCGTTTACCGTACAAGTTCAATATCACAGAAAGTGAAAAATGGATAAAGAACTTGTGGTACTTACGTACAATGCAGTATCACTCAGCAATGAAATCTATGTCATCAGGCCCATAGCAGCATAATGAGTGGATTCAGGTACAATGATTCTAACTGAAATAAGTCACACAGAAAAAGAAACATCATAAGATATCACTAATACACGGAATGTAAACTTGGCTACACAGGAACTGAATTCCAAAACAGAACAGGTTCTCAAATTTAGAAAACCAACTTCTGCTTGCTTAAGGGTAAAGGTGAGTTGGGGTGCTGCATAAAACCAGAGATTGAAATGAGCACAGATAAAGTTCCTTAAGCCAAATATGGAATAGACGAGAGCTACTCCTTGCTCAACGAAATGGACTCAACACCCCATATTAAATGCCTAAGAATGTACCTGACTAGTAAGTATCTTAAAACCTATGGATTGCTATGTCTCCAAAAGAGAATCAAGTGTGTGTACAGGGGCATAAACGCAGCAGTGATAGGATTGGAGAGGTTCGGTGAGCAAATGAAGACCCTTTGAAGTCATATTGCATGGTACCCATTACACGGGTCTCAAGAATCCAGGTTTAAGGTATTCTTCCTTCAGCAAAAACATGCATGTGGAACCCAGAGTATGATCAACCATGTGAACGGGAGATGTGTTCAAATATGTCTCAGTTTTCCTCCCCTGGTACTCGGGTGCAACATTCCAGACGCTTTACTAACACTCTCCCCACTTGGAGAGTCAGCGCCTTTAACCTCCTGTTTGGCCCAGTTTGCAATTTCTGCGGAACATGAACAGGAATAGCGAGAACCAATGAGAGACTAGCTGGAGGTGTCTGGACGGGCAAATTTAACTCTCATTTCCCACCAGGAAGAGGAAATAACCAAAGGCTCAGCGTGCCGTGCCGGAACCAGATTAGGGCCTGAAGCCATCATGCGGTGTTGCAGCCAGCTCAAAAGAAAGCGAGTTGAAGAAAGGAGCTCAGGGACACTGTAATTCACAAACCTGCAGAGTTATAAATGACAGCTATCGTCCAAAAATAGACTGAAGTAAGGCTGCCAAGAGGACTTGAAAGCGGGGCAGAATTGCAGGAAACCGATTTCAGGAGGTAGACTGGAATTGCATTGAAAGCATAGGAAAAGAGGCAGAACGTCCACAATGATGCACTTGGCCAAAAAGGGCGTATGCGTTTTTTCCTGAATATATTCAGGAAAAAACGCATACGCCCTTTTTGGCCAACCAAGGAAGCTTGCAAAGGAAATCTGCACTACAATGAAGTCTCACTTCCCCCCGGTCAAAAGGACCATCTGAAAAAAGTGTAAAATCCAGAAAGGCAGGACAGGCCATGGAGAACTGGGAGCCTTGTTATGCTGATGGGTGGGATGTAAATTGCCAACAGACACTCGGGAGAAGTGTATGGTGTTTCCTGAAACATCGAAAAAACAAAGCAACAGAGCCTAGGGCACTTCCACTTATGGTCCTATAGCTTAGGGAAATTAAAATCAAAAAGACACAGACACCTCAAAGTTTGGGACGCCTCCGTTTACAAGAACCTCGTTTACAGTACAAGTTCAACATCGCAGAAAGTGAAAAATGGATAAAGAACATGTGGTATTTACTTACAAAGCAATATCAGTCAGCAATGAAATCTATGTCATCAGGCCCTTAGCAGCACAATGAGTGGATTCAGGTATGATGATTCTAACTGAAATAAGTCACACAGAAAAAGAAACATCATAAGATATCAGTAATACACGGAATGTAAACTTGGCTACACAGGAACTGAATTACAGAACAGAACAGGGTCTCAAATTGAGAAAACCAACTTATGCTTGCTTAAGGGGAAAGGAGAGTTGGGGTGCTGCATAAAACCAGAGATTGAAATGAGCACAGATAAAGTTCCTTAAGCCAAATATGGAATAGACAAGTGCTACTCCTTGCTCAACGAAATGGACTCAACACCGCATATTAAACGCCTAAGAATGTACCTGACTAGTAAGTATCTTAAAACCTATGGATTGCTATGTCTCCAAAAGAGAATCAAGTGTGTGTACAGGGGCATAAACGCAGCAGTGATAGGATTGGAGAGGTTCGGTGAGCAAATGAAGACCCTTTGAAGTCATATTGCATGGTACCCATTACACGGGTCTCAAGAATCCAGGTTTAAGGTATTCTTCCTTCAGCAAAAACATGCATGTGGAACCCAGAGTATGATCAACCATGTGAACGGGAGATGTGTTCAAATATGTCTCAGTTTTCCTCCCCTGGTACTCGGGTGCAACATTCCAGACGCTTTACTAACACTCTCCCCACTTGGAGAGTCAGCGCCTTTAACCTCCTGTTTGGCCCAGTTTGCAATTTCTGCGGAACATGAACAGGAATAGCGAGAACCAATGAGAGACTAGCTGGAGGTGTCTGGACGGGCAAATTTAACTCTCATTTCCCACCAGGAAGAGGAAATAACCAAAGGCTCAGCGTGCCGTGCTGGAACCAGATTAGGGCCTGAAGCCATCATGCGGTGTTGCGGCCAGCTCAAAAGAAAGCGAGTTGAAGAAAGGAGCTCAGGGACACTGTAATTCACAAACCTGCAGAGTTATAAATGACAGCTATCGTCCAAAAATAGACTGAAGTAAGGCTGCCAAGAGGACTTGAAAGCGGGGCAGAATTGCAGGAAACCGATTTCAGGAGGTAGACTGGAATTGCATTGAAAGCATAGGAAAAGAGGCAGAACGTCCACAATGATGCACTTGGCCAAAAAGGGCGTATGCGTTTTTTCCTGAATATATTCAGGAAAAAACGCATACGCCCTTTTTGGCCAACCAAGGAAGCTTGCAAAGGAAATCTGCACTACAATGAAGTCTCACTTCCCCCCGGTCAAAAGGACCATCTGAAAAAAGTGTAAAATCCAGAAAGGCAGGACAGGCCATGGAGAACTGGGAGCCTTGTTATGCTGATGGGTGGGATGTAAATTGCCAACAGACACTCGGGAGAAGTGTATGGTGTTTCCTGAAACATCGAAAAAACAAAGCAACAGAGCCTAGGGCACTTCCACTTATGGTCCTATAGCTTAGGGAAATTAAAATCAAAAAGACACAGACACCTCAAAGTTTGGGACGCCTCCGTTTACAAGAATCTCGTTTACAGTACAAGTTCAACATCGCAGAAAGTGAAAAATGGATAAAGAACATGTGGTATTTACTTACAAAGCAATATCAGTCAGCAATGAAATCTATGTCATCAGGCCCTTAGCAGCACAATGAGTGGATTCAGGTATGATGATTCTAACTGAAATAAGTCACACAGAAAAAGAAACATCATAAGATATCAGTAATACACGGAATGTAAACTTGGCTACACAGGAACTGAATTACAGAACAGAACAGGGTCTCAAATTGAGAAAACCAACTTATGCTTGCTTAAGGGGAAAGGAGAGTTGGGGTGCTGCATAAAACCAGAGATTGAAATGAGCACAGATAAAGTTCCTTAAGCCAAATATGGAATAGACAAGTGCTACTCCTTGCTCAACGAAATGGACTCAACACCGCATATTAAACGCCTAAGAATGTACCTGACTAGTAAGTATCTTAAAACCTATGGATTGCTATGTCTCCAAAGAGAATCAAGCGTGTGTACAGGGGCATAAATGCAGCAGTGATAGGATTGGAGAGGCTCGGTGAGCAAATGAAGACCCTTTGAAGTCATATTGCATGGTACCCATTCCACGTGTCTCAACTCTCCAGGTTTAAGGTATTCTTCCTTCAGCTAAAACATACATGTGGAACCCAGAGTATGATCAACTGTGTGAACGGGAGACGTGTTCAAATATGTCTCAGTATTCCTCCCCTGGTACTCGGGTGCAACATTCCAGACGCTTTACTAACACTCTCCCCACTTGGAGAGTCAGCGCCTTTAACCTCCTGTTTGGCCCAGTTTGCAATTTCTGCGGAAGATGAACAGGAATAGGGAGAACCAATGAGAGACTAGCTGGAGGTGTCTGGACGGGCAAATTTAACTCTCATTTCCCACCAGGAAGAGGAAATAACCAAAGCCTCAGCGTGCCGTGCCGGCACCAGATTAGGGCCTGAAGCCATCCTGCAGTGTTGCGGCCAGCTCAAAAGAAAGCGAGTTGAAGAAAGGAGCTCAGGGGCACTGTAATTCACAAACCTGAAGAGTTATAAATGACAGCTATCGTCCAAAAATATATTGAAGTAAGGCTGCCAAGAGGACTTGAAAGCGGGGCAGAATTGCAGGAAACCGATTTCAGGAGGTAGACTGGAATTGCATTGAAAGCATAGGAAAAGAGGCAGAACGTCCACAATGATGCACTTGGCCAAAAAGGGCGTATGCGTTTTTTCCTGAATATATTCAGGAAAAAACGCATACGCCCTTTTTGGCCAACCAAGCAAGCTTGCAAAGGAAATCTGCACTACAATGAAGTCTCACTTCCCCCCGGTCAAAAGGGCCATCTGAAAAAAGTGTAAAATCCAGAAAGGCAGGACAGGCCCTGGAGAACTGGGAGCCTTGTTATGCTGATGGGCGGGATGTAAATTGCCAACAGACACTCGGGAGAAGTGTATGGTGTTTCCTGAAACATCTAAAAAACAAAGCAACAGAGCCTAGGGCACTTCCACTTATGGTCCTATAGCTTAGGGAAATTAAAATCAAAAAGACACAGCCACCCCAAAGTTTGGGACACTTCTGTTTACAAGAACCTCATTTACCGTACAAATTCAATATCACAGAAAGTGAAAAATGGATAAAGAACTTGTGGTACTTACGTACAATGCAGTATCACTCAGCAATGAAATCTATGTCATCAGGCCCATAGCAGCATAATGAGTGGATTCAGGTATGCTGATTGTAACTGAAATAAGTCACACAGAAAAAGAAACATCATAAGATATCACTAATACACGGAATGTAAACTTGGCTACACAGGAACTGAACTACAGAACAGAACAGGGTCTCAAATTTAGAAAACCAACTTATGCTTGCTAAAGGGGAAAGGTGAGTTGGGGTGCTGCATAAAACCAGAGATTGAATGAACACAGATAAAGTTCCTTAAGCCAAATATGGAATAGACAAGAGCTACTCCTTGCTCAACGAAATGGACTCAACACCCCATATTAAACGCCTAAGAATGTACCTGACTAGTACGTATCTTAAAACCTATGGATTGCTATGTCTCCAAAAGAGAATCAAGTGTGTGTACAGGGGCATAAACGCAGCAGTGATAGGATTGGAGAGGTTCGGTGAGCAAATGAAGACCCTTTGAAGTCATATTGCATGGTACCCATTACACGGGTCTCAACTCTCCAGGTTTAAGGTATTCTTCCTTCAGCAAAAACATGCATGTGGAACCCAGAGTACGATCAACCATGTGAACGGGAGACGTGTTCAAATATGTCTCAGTTTTCCTCCCCTGGTACTCGGGTGCAACATTCCAGACGCTTTACTAACACTCTCCCCACTTGGAGAGTCAGCGCCTTTAACCTCCTGTTTGGCCCAGTTTGCAATTTCTGCGGAACATGAACAGAAATAGCGAGAACCAATGAGAGACTAGCTGGAGGTGTCTGGACGGGCAAATTTAACTCTCATTTCCCACCAGGAAGAGGAAATAACCAAAGGCTCAGCGTGCCGTGCGGGAACCAGATTAGGGCCTGAAGCCATCATGCGGTGTTGCGGCCAGCTCAAAAGAAAGCGAGTTGAAGAAAGGAGCTCAGGGGCACTGTAATTCACAAACCTGCAGAGTTATAAATGACAGCTATCGTCCAAAAATAGACTGAAGTAAGGCTGCCAAGAGGACATGAAAGCGGGGCAGAATTGCAGGAAACCGATTTCAGGAGGTAGACTGGAATTGCATTGAAAGCATAGGAAAAGAGGCAGAACGTCCACAATTATGCACTTGACCAGGAAATATATTCAGGAAAAAATGCATACGCCCTTTTTGGCCAACCAAGCAAGCTTGCAAAGGAAATCTGCACTACAATGAAGTCTCACTTCCCCCAGGTCAAAAGGGCCATCTGAAAAAAGTGTAAAATCCAGAAAGGCAGGACAGGCCCTGGAGAACTGGGAGCCTTGTTATGCTGATTGGCGGGATGTAAATTGCCAACAGACACTCGGGAGAAGTGTATGGTGTTTCCTGAAACATCTAAAAAACAAAGCAACAGAGCCTAGGGCACTTCCACTTATGGTCCTATAGCTTTGGGAAATTAAAATCAAAAAGACACAGCCAACCCAAAGTTTGGGACGCCTCTGTTTACAAGAACCTCATTTACCGTACAACTTCAATATCACAGAAAGTGAAAAATGGATAAAGAACTTGTGGTACTTACGTACAATGCAGTATCACGCAGCAATGAAATCTATGTCATCAGGCCCATAGCAGCATAATGAGTGGATTCAGGTATGATGATTCTAACTGAAATAAGTCACACAGAAAAAGAAACATCATAAGATATCACTAATAAACGGAATGTAAACTTGGCTACACAGGAACTGAATTCCAAAACAGAACAGGATCTCAAATTGAGAAAACCAACTTATGCTTGCTTAAGCATGTGAACGGGAGACGTGTTCAAATATGTCTCAGTTTTCCTCCCCTGGTACTCGGGTGCAACATTCCAGACGCTTTACTAACACTCTCCCCACTTGGAGAGTCAGCGCCTTTAACCTCCTGTTTGGCCCAGTTTGCAATTTCTGCGGAACATGAACAGGAATAGCGAGAACCAATGAGAGACTAGCTGGAGGTGTCTGGACGGGCAAATTTAACTCTCATTTCCCACCAGGAAGAGGAAATAACCAAAGGCTCAGCGTGCCGTGCCAGAACCAGATTAGGGCCTGAAGCCATCATGCGGTGTTGCGGCCAGCTCAAAAGAAAGCGAGTTATAAATGACAGCAGAGTTATAAAACCTGCAGAGTTATAAATGACAGCTATCGTCCAAAAATAGACTGAAGTAAGGCTGCCAAGAGGACTTGAAAGCGGGTCAGAATTGCAGGAAACCGATTTCAGGAGGTAGACTGGAATTGCATTGAAAGCATAGGAAAAGAGGCAGAACGTCCACAATGATGCACTTGGCCAAAAAGGGCGTATGCGTTTTTTCCTGAATATATTCAGGAAAAAACGCATACGCCCTTTTTGGCCAACCAAGGAAGCTTGCAAAGGAAATCTGCACTACAATGAAGTCTCACTTCCCCCAGGTCAAAAGGGCCATCTGAAAAAAGTGTAAAATCCAGAAAGGCAGGACAGGCCATGGAGAACTGGGAGCCTTGTTATGCTGATGGGCGGGATGTAAATTGCCAACAGACACTCGGGAGAAGTGTATGGTGTTTCCTGAAACATCTAAAAAACAAAGCAACAGAGCCTAGGGCACTTCCACTTATGGTCCTATAGCTTAGGGAAATTAAAATCAAAAAGACACAGCCACCCCAAAGTTTGGGACGCTTCTGTTTACAAGAACCTCATTTACCGTACAACTTCAATATCACAGAAAGTGAAAAATGCATAAGGAACTTGTGGTACTTACGTACAATGCAGTATCACTCAGCAATGAAATCTATGTCATCAGGCCCATAGCAGCATAATGAGTGGATTCAGGTATGCTGATTGTAACTGAAATAAGTCACACAGAAAAAGAAACATCATAAGATATCACTAATACACGGAATGTAAACTTGGCTACACAGGAACTGAACTACAGAACAGAACAGTGTCTCAAATTTAGAAAACCAACTTATGCTTGCTTAAGGGGAAAGGTGAGTTGGGGTGCTGCATAAAACCAGAGATTGAAATGAGCACAGATAAAGTTCCTTAAGCCAAATATGGAATAGACGAGAGCTACTCCTTGCTCAACGAAATGGACTCAACACCCCATATTAAACGCCTAAGAACGTACCTGACTAGTATGTATCTTAAAACCTATGGATTGCTATGTCTCCAAAAGAGAATCAAGCGTGTGTACAGGGGCATAAACGCAGCAGTGATAGGATTGGAGAGGTTCGGTGAGCAAATGAAGACCCTTTGAAGTCATATTGCATGGTACCCATTACACGGGTCTCAAGTCTCCAGGTTTAAGGTATTCTTCCTTCAGCAAAAACATGCATGTGGAACCCAGAGTATGATCAACCATGTGAACGGGAGACGTGTTCAAATATGTCTCAGTTTTCCTCCTGTGGTACTCGGGTGCAACATTCCAGACGCTTTACTAACACTATCCCCACTTGGAGAGTCAGCGCCTTTAACCTCCTGTTTGGCCCAGTTTGCAATTTCTGCGGAACATGAACAGGAATAGCGAGAACCAATGAGAGACTAGCTGGAGGTGTCTGGACGGGCAAATTTAACTCTCATTTCCCACCAGGAAGAGGAAATAACCAAAGGCTCAGCGTGCCGTGCCGGAACCAGATTAGGGCCTGAAGCCATCCTTCGGTGTTGCGGCCAGCTCAAAAGAAAGGGAGTTGAAGAAAGGAGCTCAGGGGCACTGTAATTCACAAACCTGTAGAGTTATAAATGACAGCTATCGTCCAAAAATATACTAAAGTAAGGCTGCCAAGAGGACTTGAAAGCGGGGCAGAATTGCAGGAAACCGATTTCAGGAGGTAGACTGGAATTGCATTGAAAGCATAGGAAAAGAGGCAGAACGTCCACAATGATGCACTTGGGCAAAAAGGGCGTATGCGTTTTTTCCTGAATATATTCAGGAAACAACGCATACGCCCTTTTTGGCCAACCAAGCAAGCTTGCAGTGCAAATGTGCACTACAATGAAGTCTCACATCCCCCCGGTCAAAAGGGCCATCTGAAAAAAGTGTAAAATCCAGAAAGGCAGGACAGGCCATGGAGAACTGGGAGCCTTGTTATGCTGATGGGCGGGATGTAAATTGCCAACAGACACTCGGGAGAAGTGTATGGTGTTTCCTGAAACATCTAGAAAACAAAGCAACAGAGCCTAGGGCACTTCCACTTATGGTCCTATAGCTTAGGGAAATTAAAATCAAAAAGACACAGCCACCCCAATGTTTGGGACGCCTCTGTTTACAAGAACCTCGTTTACCGTACAAGTTCAATATCACAGAAAGTGAAAAATGGATAAAGAACTTGTGGTACTTACGTACAACGCAGTATCACTCAGAAATGAAATCTATGTCATCAGGCCCGTAGCAGCATAATGAGTGGATTCAGGTACAATGATTCTAACTGAAATAAGTCACACAGAAAAAGAAACATCATAAGATATCACTAATACACGGAATGTAAACTTGGCTACACAGGAACTGAATTACAGAACAGAACAGGGTCTCAAATTTAGAAAACCAACTTATGCTTGCTTAAAGGTAAAGGTGAGTTGGGGTGCTGCATAAAACCAGAGATTGAAATGAGCACAGATAAAGTTCCTTAAGCCAAATATAGAATAGACAGGAGCTACACCTTGCTCGACGAAATGGACTCAACACCGCATATTAAACGCCTAAGAATGTACCTGACTAGTAAATATCTTAAAACCTATGGATTGCTATGTCTCCAAAAGAGAATCAAGCGTGTGTACAGGGGCATAAACGCAGCAGTGATAGAATTGGAGAGGTTCGGTGAGCAAATGAAGACCCTTTGAAGTCATATTGCATGGTACCCATTCCACGGGTTTCAACTACCCAGGTTTAAGGTATTCTTCCTTCAGCTAAAACATGCATGTGGAACCTAGAGTATGATCAACCATGTGATCGGGAGACGTGTTCAAATATGTCTCAGTTTTCGTACCCTGGTACTCGGGTGCAACATTCCAGATGCTTTACTAACACTCTCCCGACTTGGAGAGTCAGTCCCTTTAACCTCCTGTTTGGCCCAGTTTGCAATTTCTGCGGAAGATGAACAGGAATAGCGAGAACCAATGAGAGACTATCTGGAGGTGTCTGGACGGGCAATTTTAACTCTCATTTCCCACCAGGAAGAGGAATTAACCAAAGGCTCAGCGTGCCGTGCCGGAACCAGATTAGGGCCTGAAGCCATCCTGCGGTGTTGCGGCCAGCTCACAAAAAAGCGAGTAGAAGAAAGGAGCTCAGGGGCACTGTAATTCACAAACCTGCAGAGTTATAAATGACAGCTATCGTCCAAAAATATACTGAAGTAAAGCTGCCAAGAGGACTTGAAAGCGGGGCAGAATTGCAGGAAACCGATTTCAGGAGGTAGACTGGAATTTCATTGAAAGCATAGGAAAAGAGGCAGAACGTCCACAATGATGCACTTGGCCAAAAAGGGCGTATGCGTTTTTTCCTGAATATATTCAGGAAAAAACGCATACGCCCTTTTTGGCCAAGCAAGCAAACTTGCAAAGGAAATCTGCACTACAATGAAGTCTCACTTCCCCCCGGTCAAAAGGGCCATCTGAAAAAAGTGTAAAATCCAGAAAGGCAGGACAGGCCATGGAGAACTGGGAGCCTTGTTATGCTGATGGGCGGGATGTAAATTGCCAACAGACACTCGGGAGAAGTGTATGGTGTTTCCTGAAACATCTAAAAAACAAAGCAACAGAGCCTAGGGCACTTCCACTTATGGTCCTATAGCTTAGGGAAATTAAAATCAAAAAGACACAGCCACCCCAAAGTTTGGAACGGCTCTGTTTACAAGAACCTCGTTTACAGTACAAGTTCAACATCGCAGAAAGTGAAAAATGGATAAAGAAGTTGTGGTATTTACTTACAAAGCAATATCACTCAGCAATGAAATCTATGTCATCAGGCCCGTAGCAGCACAATGAGTGGATTCAGGTATGATGATTCTAACTGAAATAAGTCACACAGAAAAAGAAACATCATAAGATATCAGTAATACACGGAATGTAAACTTGGCTACACAGGAACTGAATTACAGAACAGAACAGGGTCTCAAATTTAGAAAACCAACTTATGCTTGCTTACGGGTAAAGGTGAGTTGGGGTGCTGCATAAAACCAGAGATTGAAATGAGCACAGATAAAGTTCCTTAAGCCAAATATGGAATAGACAAGAGCTACTCCTTGCTCAACGAAATGGACTCAACACCGCATATTAAACGCCTAAGAATGTACCTGACTAGTAAGTATCTTAAAACCTATGGATTGCTATGTCTCCAAAAGAGAATCAAGCGTGTGTACAGGGGCATAAACGCAGCAGTGATAGGATTGGAGAGGTTCGGTGAGCAAATGAAGACCCTTTGAAGTCATATTGCATGGTACCCATTCCACGGGTCTCAACTCTCCAGGTTTAAGGTATTCTTCCTTCAGCTAAAACATGCATGTGGAACCCAGAGTATGATCAACCATGTGAACGGGAGACGAGTTCAAATATGTCTCAGTTTTCCTCCCCTGGTACTCGGGTGCAACATTCCAGTCGCTTTACTAACACTCTCTCCACTTGGAGAGTCAGCGCCTTTAACCTCCTGTTTGGCCCAGTTTGCAATTTCTGCGGAAGATGAACAGGAATAGGGAGAACCAATGAGAGACTAGCTGGAGGTGTCTGGACGTGCAAATTTAACTCTCATTTCCCACCAGGAAGAGGAAATAACACAAGGCTCAGGGTGCCATCCCGGAACCAGTTTAGGGCCTGAAGCCATCCTGCGGTGTTGCAGCCAGCTCAAAAGAAAGCGAGTTGAAGAAAGGAGCTCAGGGACACTGTAATTCACAAACCTGCAGAGTTATAAATGACAGCTATCGTCCAAAAATAGACTGAAGTAAGGCTGCCAAGAGGACTTGAAAGCGGGGCAGAATTGCAGGAAACCGATTTCAGGAGGTAGACTGGAATTGCATTGAAAGCATAGGAAAAGAGGCAGAACGTCCACAATGATGCACTTGGCCAAAAAGGGCGTATGCGTTTCTTCCTGAATATATTCAGGAAAAAACGCATACGCCCTTTTTGGCCAACCAAGCAAGCTTGCAAAGGAAATCTGCACTACAATGAAGTCTCACTTCCCCCCGGTCAAAAGGGCCATCTGAAAAAAGTGTAAAATCCAGAAAGGCAGGACAGGCCATGGAGAACTGGAAGCCTTGTTATGCTGATGGGCGGGATGTAAATTGCCAACAGACACTCGGGAGAAGTGTATGGTGTTTCCTGAAACATCTAAAAAACAAAGCAACAGAGCCTAGGGCACTTCCACTTATGGTCCTATAGCTTAGGGAAATTAAAATCAAAAAGACACAGCAACCCCAAAGTTTGGAACGGCTCTGTTTACAAGAACCTCGTTTACCGTACAAGTTCAACATCGCAGAAAGTGAAAAATGGATAAAGAAGTTGTGGTATTTACTTACAAAGCAATATCACTCAGCAATGAAATCTATGTCATCAGGACTGTAGCAGCACAATGAGTGGATTCAGGTATGATGATTCTAACTGAAATAAGTCACACAGAAAAAGAAACATCATAAGATATCAGTAATACACGGAATGTAAACTTGGCTACACAGGAACTGAATTACAGAACAGAACAGGGTCTCAAATTTAGAAAACCAACTTATGCTTGCTTAAGGGGAAAGGTGAGTTGGGGTGCTGCATAAAACCAGAGATTGAAATGAGCACAGATAAAATTCCTTAAGCCAAATATGGAATAGACAAGAGCTACTCCTTGCTCAACGAAATGGACTCAACACCCCATATTAAACGCCTAAGAATGTACCTGACTAGTAAGTATCTTAAAACCTATGGATTGCTATGTCTCCAAAAGAGAATCAAGCGTGCGTACAGGGACATAAACGCCGCAGTAATAGGATTGGAGAGGTTCGGTGAGCAAATGAAGACCCTTTGAAGTCATATTGCATGGTACCCATTACACGGGTCTCAACTCTCCAGGTTTAAGGTATTCTTCCTTCAGCTAAAACATGCATGTGGATCCCAGAGTATGATCAACCGTGTGAACGGGAGACGTGTTCAAATATGTCTCAGTTTTCCTCCCCTGGTACTCGGGTGCAACATTCCAGACGCTTTACTAACACTCTCCCCACTTGGAGAGTCAGAGCCTTTAACCTCCTGTTTGGCCCAGTTTGCAATTTCTGCGGAAGATGAACAGGAATAGGGAGAGCCAATGAGAGACTAGCTGGAGGTGTCTGGACGTGCAAATTTAACTCTCATTTCCCACCAGGAAGAGGAAATAACACAAGGCTCAGGGTGCCATCCCGGAACCAGATTAGGGCCTGAAGCCATCCTGCGGTGTTGCAGCCAGCTCAAAAGAAAGCGAGTTGAAGAAAGGAGCTCAGGGGCACTGTAATTCACAAACATGCAGAGTTATAAATGACAGCTATCGTCCAAAAATAGACTGAAGTAAGGCTGCCAAGAGGACTTGAAAGCGGGGCAGAATTGCAGGAAACCGATTTCAGGAGGTAGACTGGAATTGCATTGAAAGCATAGGAAAAGAGGCAGAACGTCCACAATGATGCACTTGGCCAAAAAGGGCGTATGCGTTTTTTCCTGAATATATTCAGGAAAAAACGCATACGCCCTTTTTGGCCAACCAAGCAAGCTTGCAAAGGAAATCTGCACTACAATGAAGTCTCACTTCCCCCAGGTCAAAAGGGCCGTCTGAAAAAAGTGTAAAATCCAGAAAGGCAGGACAGGCCATGGAGAACTGGGAGCCTTGTTATGCTGATGGGCGGGATGTAAATTGCCAACAGACACTCGGGAGAAGTGTATGGTGTTTCCTGAAACATCTAAAAAACAAAGCAACAGAGCCTAGGGCACTTCCACTTATGGTCCTATAGCTTAGGGAAATTAAAATCAAAAAGACACAGCCACCCCAAAGTTTGGAACCGCTCTGTTTACAAGAACCTCGTTTACCGTACAAGTTCAACATCACAGAAAGTGAAAAATGGATAAAGAACTTGTGCTACTTACGTACAATGCAGTATCACTCAGCAATGAAATCTATGTCATCAGGCCCTTAGCAGCACAATGAGTGGATTCAGGTATGATGATTCTAACTGAAATAAGTCACACAGAAAAAGAAACATCATAAGATATCAGTAATACACGGAATGTAAACTTGGCTACACAGGAACTGAATTACAGAACAGAACAGGGTCTCAAATTTAGAAAACCAACTTATGCTTGCTTAAGGGGAAAGGTGAGTTGGGGTGCTGCATAAAACCAGAGATTGAAATGAGCACAGATAACGTTCCTTAAGCCAAATATGGAATAGACAAGAGCTACTCCTTGCTCAACGAAATGGACTCAACACCGCATATTAAACGCCTAAGAATGTACCTGACTAGTAAGTATCTTAAAACCTATGGATTGCTATGTCTCCAAAAGAGAATCAAGCGTGTGTACAGGGGCATAAACGCAGCAGTGATAGGATTGGAGAGGTTCGGTGAGCAAATGAAAACCCTTTGAAGTCATATTGCATGGTACCCATTCCACGGGTCTCAACTCTCCAGGTTTAAGGTATTCTTCCTTCAGCTAAAACATGCATGTGGAACCCAGAGTATGATCAACCATGTGAACGGGAGACGAGTTCAAATATGTCTCAGTTTTCCTCCCCTGGTACTCGGGTGCAACATTCCAGTCGCTTTACTAACACTCTCTCCACTTGGAGAGTCAGCGCCTTTAACCTCCTGTTTGGCCCAGTTTGCAATTTCTGCGGAAGATGAACAGGAATAGGGAGAACCAATGAGAGACTAGCTGGAGGTGTCTGGACGGGCAAATTTAACTCTCATTTCCCACCAGGAAGAGGAAATAACCAAAGGCTCAGCGTGCCGTGCCGGAACCAGATTAGGGCCTGAAGGCATCCAGCGGTGTTGCGGCCAGCTCACAAAAAAGCGAGTAGAAGAAAGGAGCTCAGGGGCACTGTAATTCACAAACCTGCAGAGTTATAAATGACAGCTATCGTCCAAAAATAGACTGAAGTAAGGCTGCCAAGAGGACTTGAAAGTGGGGCAGAATTGCAGGAAACCGATTTCAGGAGGTAGACTGGAATTGCATTGAAAGCATAGGAAAAGAGGCAGAACGTCCACAATGATGCACTTGGCCAAAAAGGGCGTATGCGTTTTTTCCTGAATATATTCAGGAAAAAACGCATACGCCCTTTTTGGCCAAGCAAGCAAGCTTGCAAAGGAAATCTGCACTACAATGAAGTCTCACTTCCCCCCGGTCAAAAGGGCCATCTGAAAAAAGTGTAAAATCCAGAAAGGCAGGACAGGCCATGGAGAACTGGGAGCCTTGTTATGCTGATGGGCGGGATGTAAATTGCCAACAGACACTCGGGAGAAGTGTATGGTGTTTCCTGAAACATCTAAAAAACAAAGCAACAGAGCCTAGGGCACTTCCACTTATGGTCCTATAGCTTAGGGAAATTAAAATCAAAAAGACACAGCCACCCCAAAGTTTGGAATGGCTCTGTTTACAAGAACCTCGTTTACAGTACAAGTTCAACATCGCAGAAAGTGAAAAATGGATAAAGAAGTTGTGGTATTTACTTACAAAGCAATATCACTCAGCAATGAAATCTATGTCATCAGGCCCGTAGCAGCACAATGAGTGGATTCAGGTATGCTGATTGTAACTGAAATAAGTCACACAGAAAAAGAAACATCATAAGATATCAGTAATACATGGAATGTAAACTTGGCTACACAGGAACTGAATTACAGAACAGAACAGGGTCTCAAATGTAGAAAACCAACTTATGCTTGCTTAAGGGTAAAGGTGAGTTGGGGTGCTGCATAAAACCAGAGATTGAAATGAGCACAGATAAAATTCCTTAAGCCAAATATGGAATAGACAAGAGCTACTCCTTGCTCAACGAAATGGACTCAACACCCCATATTAAACGCCTAAGAATGTACCTGACTAGTAAGTATCTTAAAACCTATGGATTGCTATGTCTCCAAAAGAGAATCAAGCGTGCGGACAGGGACATAAACGCAGCAGTGATAGGATTGGAGAGGTTCGGTGAGCAAATGAAGACCCTTTAAAGTCATATTGCATGGTACCCATTACACGGGTCTCAACTCTCCAGGTTTAAGGTATTCTTCCTTCAGCTAAAACATGCATGTGGAACCCAGAGTATGATCAACCATGTGAACGGGAGACGTGTTCAAATATGTCTCAGTTTTCCTCCCCTGGTACTCGGGTGCAACATTCCAGACGCTTTACTAACACTCTCCCCACTTGGAGAGTCAGCGCCTTTAACCTCCTGTTTTGCCCAGTTTGCAATTTCTGCGGAAGATGAACAGGAATAGCGAGAACCAATGAGAGACTAGCTGGAGGTGTCTGGACGGGCAAATTTAACTCTCATTTCCCACCAGGAAGAGGAAATAACACAAGGCTCAGGGTGCCGTCCCGGAACCAGATTAGGGCCTGAAGCCATCCTGCGGTGTTGTAGCCAGCTCAAAAGAAAGCGAGTTGAAGAAAGGAGCTCAGGGGCACTGTAATTCACAAACCTGCAGAGTTATAAATGACAGCTATCGTCCAAAAATATACTGAAGTAAGGCTGCCAAGAGGACTTGAAAGCGGGGCAGAATTGCAGGAAACCGATTTCAGGAGGTAGACTGGAATTGCATTGAAAGCATAGGAAAAGAGGCAGAACGTCGACAATGATGCACTTGGCCAAAAAGGGCGTATGCGTTTTTTCCTGAATATATTCAGGAAAAAACGCATACGCCCTTTTTGGCCAACCAAGCAAGCTTGCAAAGGAAATCTGCACTACAATGAAGTCTCACTTCCCCCCAGTCAAAAGGGCCATCTGAAAAAAGTGTAAAATCCAGAAAGGCAGGACAGGCCATGGAGAACTGGGAGCCTTGTTATGCTGATGGGCGGGATGTAAATTGCCAACAGACACTCGGGAGAAGTGTATGGTGTTTCCTGAAACATCTAAAAAACAAAGCAACAGAGCCTAGGGCACTTGCACTTATGGTCCTATAGCTTAGGGAAATTAAAATCAAAAAAACACAGCCACCCCAAAGTTTGGGATGCCTCTGTTTACAAGAACCTCGTTTACAGTACAAGTTCAACATCGCAGAAAGTGAAAAATGGATAAAGAGTTTGTGGTATTTACTTACAAAGCAATATCACTCAGCAATGAAATCTATGTCATCAGGCCCTTAGCAGCACAATGAGTGGATTCAGGTATGATGATTCTAACTGAAATAAGTCACACAGAAAAAGAAACATCATAAGATATCAGTAATACACGGAATGTAAACTTGGCTACACAGGAACTGAATTACAGAACAGAACAGGGTCTCAAATTTAGAAAACCAACTTATGCTTGCTTAAGGGAAAAGGAGAGTTGGGGTGCTGCATAAAACCAGAGATTGAAATGAGCACAGATAAAGTTCCTTAAGCCAAATATGGAATAGACAAGAGCTACTCCTTGCTCAACGAAATGGACTCAACACCGCATATTAAACGCCTAAGAATGTACCTGACTAGTAAGTATCTTAAAACCTATGGATTGCTATGTCTCCAAAAGAGAATCAAGCGTGTGTACAGGGGCATAAACGCAGCAGTGATAGGATTGGAGAGGTTCGGTGAGCAAATGAAGACCCTTTGAAGTCATATTGCATGGTACCCATTACACGGGTCTGAACCCTCCAGGTTTAAGGTATTCTTCCTTCAGCTAAAACATGCATGTGGAACCCAGAGTATGATCAACCGTGTGAACGGGAGACGTGTTCAAATATGTTTCAGTTTTCCTCCCCTGGTACTCGGGTGCAACATTCCAGACGCTTTACTAACACTCTCCCCACTTGGAGAGTCAGCGCCTTTAACCTCCTGTTTTGCCCAGTTTGCAATTTCTGTGGAAGATGAACAGGAATAGCGAGAACCAATGAGAGACTAGCTGGAGGTGTCTGGACGGGCAAATTTAACTCTCATTTCCCACCAGGAAGAGGAAATAACCAAAGGCTCAGCGTGCCGTGCCGGAACCAGATTAGGGCCTGAAGCCATCCTGCGGTGTTGCGGCCAGCTCACAAAAAAGCGAGTAGAAGAAAGGAGCTCAGGGGCACTGTAATTCACAAACCTGCAGAGTTATAAATGACAGCTATCGTCCAAAAATAGACTGAAGTAAGGCTGCCAAGAGGACTTGAAAGCGGGGCAGAATTGCAGGAAACCGATTTCAGGAGGTAGACTGGAATTGCATTGAAAGCATAGGAAAAGAGGAAGAACGTCCACAATGATGCACTTGGCCAAAAAGGGCGTATGCGTTTTTTCCTGAATATATTCAGGAAAAAACGCATACGCCCTTTTTGGCCAACCAAGCAAGCTTGCAAAGGAAATCTGCACTACAATGAAGTCTCACTTGCCCCCTGTCAAAAGGGCCATCTGAAAAAAGTGTAAAATCCAGAAAGGCAGGACAGGCCATGGAGAACTGGGAGCCTTGTTATGCTGATGGGCGGGATGTAAATTGCCAACAGACACTCGGGAGAAGTGTATGGTGTTTCCTGAAACATCTAAAAAAGAAAGCAACAGAGCCTAGGGCACTTCCACTTATGGTCCTATAGCTTAGGGAAATTAAAATCAAAAAGACACAGCCACCCCAAAGTTTGGAACGGCTCTGTTTACAAGAACCTCGTTTACAGTACAAGTTCAACATCGCAGAAAGTGAAAAATGGATAAAGAAGTTGTGGTATTTACTTACAAAGCAATATCACTCAGCAATGAAATCTATGTCATCAGGCCCTTAGCAGCACAATGAGTGGATTCGGGTATGATGATTCTAACTGAAATAAGTCACACAGAAAAAGAAACATCATAAGATATCAGTAATACATGGAATGTAAACTTGGCTACACAGGAACTGAATTACAGAACAGAACAGGGTCTCAAATTTAGAAAACCAACTTATGCTTGCTTAAGGGGAAAGGTGAGTTGGGGTGCTGCATAAAACCAGAGATTGAAATGAGCACAGATAAAATTCCTTAAGCCAAATATGGAATAGACAAGAGCTACTCCTTGCTCAACGAAATGGACTCAACACCCCATATTAAACGCCTAAGAATGTACCTGACTAGTAAGTATCTTAAAACCTATGGATTGCTATGTCTCCAAAAGAGAATCAAGCGTGCGTACAGGGACATAAACGCAGCAGTGATAGGATTGGAGAGGTTCGGTGAGCAAATGAAGACCCTTTGAAGTCATATTGCATGGTAGCCATTCCACGGGTCTCAAATCTCCAGGTTTAAGGTATTCTTCCTTCAGCTAAAACATGCATGTGGAACCCAGAGTATGATCAACCATGTGAACGGGAGACGAGTTCAAATATGTCTCAGTTTTCCACCCCTGGTACTCGGGTGCAACATTCCAGACGCTTTACTAACACTCTCCCGACTTGGAGAGTCAGCGCCTTTAACCTCCTGTTTGGCCCAGTTTGCAATTTCTGCGGAAGATGAACAGGAATAGGGAGAACCAATGAGAGACTAGCTGGAGGTGTCTGGACGGGCAAATTTAACTCTCATTTCCCACCAGGAAGAGGAAATAACCAAAGGCTCAGCGTGCCGTGCCGGAACCAGATTAGGGCCTGAAGCCATCCTGCGGTGTTGCGGCCAGCTTACAAGAAAGCGAGTTGAAGAAAGGAGCTCAGGGGCACTGTAATTCACAAACCTGCAGAGTTATAAATGACAGCTATCGTCCAAAAATAGACTGAAGTAAGGCTGCCAAGAGGACTTGAAAGCGGGGCAGAATTGCAGGAAACCGATTTCAGGAGGTAGACTGGAATTGCATTGAAAGCATAGGAAAAGAGGCAGAACGTCCACAATGATGCACTTGGCCAAAAAGGGCGTATGCGTTTTTTCCTGAATATATTCAGGAAAAAACGCATACGCCCTTTTTGGCCAACCAAGCAAGCTTGCAAAGGAAATCTGCACTACAATGAAGTCTCACTTCCCCCCGGTCAAAAGGGCCATCTGAAAAAAGTGTAAAATCCAGAAAGGCAGGACAGGCCATGGAGAACTGGGAGCCTTGTTATGCTGATGGGCGGGATGTACATTGCCAACAGGCACTCGGGAGAAGTGTATGGTGTTTCCTGAAACATCTAAAAAACAAAGCAACAGAGCCTAGGGCACTTCCACTTATGGTCCTATAGCTTAGGGAAATTAAAATCAAAAAGACACAGCCACCCCAAAGTTTGGAACGGCTCTGTTTACAAGAACCTCGTTTACAGTACAAGTTCAACATCGCAGAAAGTGAAAAATGGATAAAGAAGTTGTGGTATTTACTTACAAAGCAGTATCACTCAGCAATGAAATCTATGTCATCAGGCCCGTAGCAGCACAATGAGTGGATTCAGGTATGATGATTCTACCTGAAATAAGTCACACAGAAAAAGAAACATCATAAGATATCAGTAATACACGGAATGTAAACTTGGCTACACAGGAACTGAATTCCAAAACAGAACAGGGTCTCAAATTTAGAAAACCAACTTATGCTTGCTTAAGGGAAAAGGTGAGTTGGGGTGCTGCATAAAACCAGAGATTGAAATGAGCACAGATAAAATTCCTTAAGCCAAATATGGAATAGACAAGAGCTACTCCTTGCTCAACGAAACGGACTCAACACCCCATATTAAACGCTTAAGAATGTACCTGACTAGGAAGTATCTTAAAACCTATGGATTGCTATGTCTCCAAAAGAGAATCAAGCGTGCGTACAGGGACATAAACGCAGCAGTGATAGGACTGGAGAGGTTCGGTGAGCAAATGAAGACCCTTTGAAGTCATATTGCATGGTACCCATTCCACAGGTCTCAACTCTCCAGGTTTAAGGTATTCTTCCTTCAGCTAAAACATGCATGTGGAACCCAGAGTATGATCAACCGTGTGAACGGGAGACGTGTTCAAATATGTCTCAGTTTTCCTCCCCTGGTACTCGGGTGCAACATTCCAGACGCTTTACTAACACTCTCCCCACTTGGAGAGTCAGCGCCTTTAACCTCCTGTTTGACCCAGTTTGCAATTTCTGCGGAAGATGAACAGGAATAGGGAGAACCAATAAGAGACTAGCTGGAGGTGTCTGGACGGGCAAATTTAACTCTCATTTCCCACCAGGAAGAGGAAATAACACAAGGCTCAGGGTGCCGTCCCGGAACCAGATTAGGGCCTGAAGCCATCCTGCGGTGTTGTAGCCAGCTCAAAAGAAAGCGAGTTGAAGAAAGGAGCTCAGGGGCAGTGTAATTCAAAAACCTGCAGAGTTATAAATGACAGCTATCGTCCAAAAATAGACTGAAGTAAGGCTGCCAAGAGGACTTGAAAGCGGGGCAGAATTGCAGGAAACCGATTTCAGGAGGTAGACTGGAATTGCATTGAAAGCATAGGAAAAGAGGCAGAACGTCCACAATGATGCACTTGGCCAAAAAGGGCGTATGCGTTTTTTCCTGAATATATTCAGGAAAAAACGCATACGCCCTTTTTGGCCAACCAAGCAAGCTTGCAAAGGAAATCTGCACTACAATGAAGTCTCACTTCCCCCCAGTCAAAAGGGCCATCTGAAAAAAGTGTAAAATCCAGAAAGGCAGGACAGGCCATGGAGAACTGGGAGCCTTGTTATGCTGATGGGCGGGATGTAAATTGCCAACAGACACTCGGGAGAAGTGTATGGTGTTTCCTGAAACATCTAAAAAACAAAGCAACAGAGCCTAGGGCACTTCCACTTATGGTCCTATAGCTTAGGGAAATTAAAATCAAAAAAACACAGCCACCCCAAAGTTTGGGATGCCTCTGTTTACAAGAACCTCGTTTACAGTACAAGTTCAACATCGCAGAAAGTGAAAAATGGATAAAGAGTTTGTGGTATTTACTTACAAAGCAATATCACTCAGCAATGAAATCTATGTCATCAGGCCCTTAGCAGCACAATGAGTGGATTCAGGTATGATGATTCTAACTGAAATAAGTCACACAGAAAAAGAAACATCATAATATATCAGTAATACACGGAATGTAAACTTGGCTACACAGGAACTGAATTACAGAACAGAACAGGGTCTCAAATTTAGAAAACCAACTTATGCTTGCTTAAGGGAAAAGGTGAGTTGGGGTGCTGCATAAAACCAGAGATTGAAATGAGCACAGATAAAGTTCCTTAAGCCAAATATGGAATAGACAAGAGCTACTCCTTGCTCAACGAAATGGACTCAACACCGCATATTAAACGCCTAAGAATGTACCTGACTAGTAAGTATCTTAAAACCTATGGATTGCTATGTCTCCAAAAGAGAATCAAGCGTGTGTACAGGGGCATAAACGCAGCAGTGATAGGATTGGAGAGGTTCGGTGAGCAAATGAAGACCCATTGAAGTCATATTGCATGGTACCCATTACACGGGTCTGAACCCTCCAGGTTTAAGGTATTCTTCCTTCAGCTAAAACATGCATGTGGAACCCAGAGTATGATCAACCGTGTGAACGGGAGACGTGTTCAAATATGTTTCAGTTTTCCTCCCCTGGTACTCGGGTGCAACATTCCAGACGCTTTACTAACACTCTCCCCACTTGGAGAGTCAGCGCCTTTAACCTCCTGTTTTGCCCAGTTTGCAATTTCTGTGGAAGATGAACAGGAATAGCGAGAACCAATGAGAGACTAGCTGGAGGTGTCTGGACGGGCAAATTTAACTCTCATTTCCCACCAGGAAGAGGAAATAACCAAAGGCTCAGCGTGCCGTGCCGGAACCAGATTAGGGCCTGAAGCCATCCTGCGGTGTTGCGGCCAGCTCACAAAAAAGCGAGTAGAAGAAAGGAGCTCAGGGGCACTGTAATTCACAAACCTGCAGAGTTATAAATGACAGCTATCGTCCAAAAATAGACTGAAGTAAGGCTGCCAAGAGGACTTGAAAGCGGGGCAGAATTGCAGGAAACCGATTTCAGGAGGTAGACTGGAATTGCATTGAAAGCATAGGAAAAGAGGCAGAACGTCCACAATGATGCACTTGGCCAAAAAGGGCGTATGCGTTTTTTCCTGAATATATTCAGGAAAAAACGCATACGCCCTTTTTGGCCAACCAAGCAAGCTTGCAAAGGAAATCTGCACTACAATGAAGTCTCACTTCCCCCCGGTCAAAAGGGCCATCTGAAAAAAGTGTAAAATCCAGAAAGGCAGGACAGGCCATGGAGAACTGGGAGCCTTGTTATGCTGATGGGCGGGATGTAAATTGCCAACAGACACTCGGGAGAAGTGTATGGTGTTTCCTGAAACATCTAAAAAACAAAGCAACAGAGCCTAGGGCACTTCCACTTATGGTCCTATAGCTTAGGGAAATTAAAATCAAAAAGACACAGCCACCCCAAAGTTTGGAACGGCTCTGTTTACAAGAACCTCGTTTACAGTACAAGTTCAACATCGCAGAAAGTGAAAAATGGATAAAGAAGTTGTGGTATTTACTTACAAAGCAATATCACTCAGCAATGAAATCTATGTCATCAGGCCCATAGCAGCACAATGAGTGGATTCAGGTATGATGATTCTAACTGAAATAAGTCCCACAGAAAAAGAAACATCATAAGATATCAGTAATACACGGAATGTAAACTTGGCTACACAGGAACTGAATTCCAAAACAGAACAGGGTCTCAAATTTAGAAAACCAACTTATGCTTGCTTAAGGGAAAAGGTGAGTTGGGGTGCTGCATAAAACCAGAGATTGAAATGAGCACAGATAAAATTACTTAAGCCAAATATGGAATAGACAAGAGCTACTCCTTGCTCAACGAAATGGACTCAACACCCCATATTAAACGCCTAAGAATGTACCTGACTAGTAAGTATCTTAAAACCTATGGATTGCTATGTCTCCAAAAGAGAATCAAGCGTGCGTACAAGGACATAAACGCAGCAGTGATAGGACTGGAGAGGTTCGGTGAGCAAATGAAGACCCTTTGAAGTCATATTGCATGGTACCCATTCCACGGGTCTCAACTCTCCAGGTTTAAGGTATTCTTCCTTCAGCTAAAACATGCATGTGGAACCCAGAGTATGATCAACCGTGTGAACGGGAGACGTGTTCAAATATGTCTCAGTTTTCCTCCCCTGGTACTCGGGTGCAACATTCCAGACGCTTTACTAACACTCTCCCCACTTGGAGAGTCAGCGCCTTTAACCTCCTGTTTGGCCCAGTTTGCAATTTCTGCGGAAGATGAACAGGAATAGGGAGAACCAATGAGAGACTAGCTGGAGGTGTCTGGACGGGCAAATTTAACTCTCATTTCCCACCAGGAAGAGGAAATAACACAAGGCTCAGGGTGCCGTCCCGGAACCAGATTAGGGCCTGAAGCCATCCTGCGGTGTTGTAGCCAGCTCAAAAGAAAGCGAGTTGAAGAAAGGAGCTCAGGGGCACTGTAATTCACAAACCTGCAGAGTTATAAATGACAGCTATCGTCCAAAAATATACTGAAGTAAGGCTGCCAAGAGGACTTGAAAGCGGGGCAGAATTGCAGGAAACCGATTTCAGGAGGTAGACTGGAATTGCATTGAAAGCATAGGAAAAGAGGCAGAACGTCCACAATGATGCACTTGGCCAAAAAGGGCGTATGCGTTTTTTCCTGAATATATTCAGGAAAAAACGCATACGCACTTTTTGGCCAACCAAGCAAGCTTGCAAAGGAAATCTGCACTACAATGAAGTCTCACTTCCCCCCGGTCAAAAGGGCCATCTGAAAAAAGTGTAAAATCCACAAAGGCAGGACAGGCCATGGAGAACTGGGAGCCTTGTTATGCTGATGGGCGGGATGTACATTGCAAACAGACACTCGGGAGAAGTGTATGGTGTTTCCTGAAACATCTAAAAAACAAAGCAACAGAGCCTAGGGCACTTCCACTTATGGTCCTATAGCTTAGGGAAATTAAAATCAAAAAAACACAGCCACCCCAAAGTTTGGGATGCCTCTGTTTACAAGAACCTCGTTTACAGTACAAGTTCAACATCGCAGAAAGTGAAAAATGGATAAAGAAGTGGTGGTAGTTACTTACAAAGCAATATCACTCAGCAATGAAATCTATGTCATCAGGCCCTTAGCAGCACAATGAGTGGATTCAGGTATGATGATTCTAACTGAAATAAGTCACACAGAAAAAGAAACATCATAAGATATCAGTAATACACGGAATGTAAACTTGGCTACACAGGAACTGAATTACAGAACAGAACAGGGTCTCAAATTTAGAAAACCAACTTATGCTTGCTTAAGGGAAAAGGTGAGTTGGGGTGCTGCATAAAACCAGAGATTGAAATGAGCACAGATAAAGTTCCTTAAGCCAAATATGGAATAGAAAAGAGCTACTCCTTGCTCATCGAAATGGATTCAACACCGCATATTAAACGCCTAAGAATGTACCTGACTAGTAAGTATCTTAAAACCTATGGATTGCTATGTCTCCAAAAGAGAATCAAGCGTGTGTACAGGGGCATAAACGCAGCAGTGATAGGATTGGAGAGGTTCGGTGAGCAAATGAAGACCCTTTGAAGTCATATTGCATGGTACCCATTACACGGGTCTGAACCCTCCAGGTTTAAGGTATTCTTCCTTCAGGTAAAACATGCATGTGGAACCCGAGTATGATCAACCGTGTGAACGGGAGACGTGTTCAAATATGTCTCAGTTTTCCTCCCCTGGTACTCGGGTGCAACATTCCAGACGCTTTACTAACACTCTCCCCACTTGGAGAGTCAGCGCCTTTAACCTCCTGTTTTGCCCAGTTTGCAATTTCTGCGGAAGATGAACAGGAATAGCGAGAACCAATGAGAGACTAGCTGGAGGTGTCTGGACGGGCAAATTTAACTCTCATTTCCCACCAGGAAGAGGAAATAACCAAAGGCTCAGCGTGCCGTGCCGGAACCAGATTAGGGCCTGAAGCCATCCTGCGGTGTTGCGGCCAGCTCACAAAAAAGCGAGTAGAAGAAAGGAGCTCAGGGGCACTGTAATTCACAAACCTGCAGAGTTATAAATGACAGCTATCGTCCAAAAATAGACTGAAGTAAGGCTGCCAAGAGGACTTGAAAGCGGGGCAGAATTGCAGGAAACCGATTTCAGGAGGTAGACTGGAATTGCATTGAAAGCATAGGAAAAGAGGCAGAACGTCCACAATGATGCACTTGGCCAAAAAGGGCGTATGCGTTTCTTCCTGAATATATTCAGGAAAAAACGCATACGCCCTTTTTGGCCAACCAAGCAAGCTTGCAAAGGAAATCTGCACTACAATGAAGTCTCACTTCCCCCTGGTCAAAAGGGCCATCTGAAAAAAGTGTAAAATCCAGAAAGGCAGGACAGGCCATGGAGAACTGGGAGCCTTGTTATGCTGATGGGCGGGATGTAAATTGCCAACAGACACTCGGGAGAAGTGTATGGTGTTTCCTGAAACATCTAAAAAACAAAGCAACAGAGCCTAGGGCACTTCCACTTATGGTCCTATAGCTTAGGGAAATTAAAATCAAAAAGACACAGCCACCCCAAAGTTTGGAACGGCTCTGTTTACAAGAACCTCGTTTACAGTACAAGTTCAACATCGCAGAAAGTGAAAAATGGATAAAGAGTTTGTGGTATTTACTTACAAAGCAATATCACTCAGCAATGAAATCTATGTCATCAGGCCCGTAGCAGCACAATGAGTGGATTCAGGTATGATGATTCTAACTGAAATAAGTCACACAGAAAAAGAAACATCATAAGATATCACTAATACACGGAATGTAAACTAGGCTACACAGGAACTGAATTCCAAAACAGAACAGAGTCTCAAATTTAGAAAACCAACTTATGCTTGCTTAAGGGGAAAGGTGAGTTGGGGTGCTGCATAAAACCAGAGATTGAAATGAGCACAGATAAAGTTCCTTAAGCCAAATATGGAATAGACAAGAGCTACTCCTTGCTCAACGAAATGGACTCAACACCCCATATTAAACGCCTAAGAATGTACCTGACTAGTAAGTATCTTAAAACCTATGGATTGCTATGTCTCCAAAAGAGAATCAAGCGTGTGTACAGGGACATAAACGCAGCAGTGATAGGATTGGAGAGGTTCGGTGAGCAAATGAAGACCCTTTGAAGTCATATTGCATGGCACCCATTCCACGGGTCTCAACTCTCCAGGTTTAAGGTATTCTTCCTTCAGCTAAAACATGCATGTGGAACCCAGAGTATGATCAACCGTGTGAACGGGAGACGTGTTCAAATATGTCTCAGTTTTCCTCCCCTGGTACTCGGGTGCAACATTCCAGACGCTTTACTAACACTCTCCCCACTTGGAGAGTCAGTCCCTTTAACCTCCTGTTTTGCCCAGTTTGCAATTTCTGCAGAAGATGAACAGGAATAAGGAGAACCAATGAGAGACTAGCTGGAGGTGTCTGGACGGGCAAATTTAACTCTCATTTCCCACCAGGAAGAGGAAATAACCAAAGGCTCAGCGTGCTGTGCCGGAACCAGATTAGGGACTGAAGCCATCCTGCGGTGTTGCGGCCAGCTCAAAAAAAGCGAGTTGAAGAAAGGAGCTCAGGGGCACTGTAATTGACAAACATGCAGAGTTATAAATGACAGCTATCGTCCAAAAATAGACTGAAGTAAGGCTGCCAAGAGGACTTGAAAGCGGGGCAGAATTGCAGGAAACCGATTTCAAGAGGTAAACTGGAATTGCATTGAAAGCATAGGAAAAGAGGCAGAACGTCCACAATGATGCACTTGGCCAAAAAGGGCGTATGCGTTTTTTCCTGAATATATTCAGGAAAAAACGCATACGCCCTTTTTGGCCAACCAAGCAAGCTTGCAAAGGAAATCTGCACTACAATGAAGTCTCACTTCCCCCCGGTCAAAAGGGCCATCTGAAAAAAGTGTAAAATCCAGAAAGGCAGGACAGGCCATGGAGAACTGGGAGCCTTGTTATGCTGATGGGCGGGATGTAAATTGCCAACAGACACTCGGGAGAAGTGTATGGTGTTTCCTGAAACATCTAAAATACAAAGCAACAGAGCCTAGGGCACTTCCACTTATGGTCCTATAGCTTAGGGAAATTAAAATCAAAAAGACACAGCCACCCCAAAGTTTGGAACGGCTCTGTTTACAAGAACCTCGTTTACAGTACAAGTTCAACATCACAGAAAGTGAAAAATGGATAAAGAAGTTGTGGTATTTACTTACAAAGCAATATCACTCAGCAATGAAATCTATGTCATCAGGCCGTTAGCAGCACAACGAGTGGATTCAGGTATGATGATTCTAACTGAAATAAGTCACACAGAAAAAGAAACATCATAAGATATCAGTAATACACGGAATGTAAACTTGGCTACACAGGAACTGAATTACAGAACAGAACAGGGTCTCAAATTTAGAAAACCAACTTATGCTTGCTTAAGGGGAAAGGTGAGTTGGGGTGCTGCATACAACCCGAGATTGAAATGAGCACAGATAAAATTCCTTAAGCCAAATATGGAATAGACAAGAGCTACTCCTTGCTCAACGAAATGGACTCAACACCCCATATTAAACGCCTAAGAATGTACCTGACTAGTAAGTATCTTAAAACCTATGGATTGCTATGTCTCCAAAAGAGAATCAAGCGTGCGTACAGGGACATAAACGCAGCAGTGATAGGATTGGAGAGGTTCGGTGAGCAAATGAAGACCCTTTGAAGTCATATTGCATGGTACCCATTACACGGGTCTCAACTCTCCAGGTTTAAGGTATTCTTCCTTCAGCTAAAACATGCATGTGGAACCCAGAGTATGATCAACCATGTGAACGGGAGACAAGTTCAAATATGTCTCAGTTTTCCTCCCCTGGTACTCGGGTGCAACATTCCAGACGCTTTACTAACACTCTCCCCACTTGGAGAGTCAGCGCCTTTAACCTCCTGTTTGGCCCAGTTTGCAATTTCTGCGGAAGATGAACAGGAATAGGGAGAACCAATGAGAGACTAGCTGGAGGTGTCTGGACGGGCAAATTTAACTCTCATTTCCCACCAGGAAGAGGAAATAACCAAAGGCTCAGCGTGCCGTGCCGGAACCAGATTAGGGCCTGAAGCCATCCTGCGGTGTTGCGGCCAGCTCAAAAGAAAGCGAGTTGAAGAAAGGAGCTCAGGGGCACTGTAATTCACAAACCTGCAGAGTTATAAATGACAGCTATCGTCCAAAAATAGACTGAAGTAAGGCTGCCAAGAGGACTTGAAAGCGGGGCAGAATTGCAGGAAACCGATTTCAGGAGGTAGACTGGAATTGCATTGAAAGCATAGGAAAAGAGGCAGAACGTCCACAATGATGCACTTGGCCAAAAAGGGCGTATGCGTTTTTTCCTGAATATATTCAGGAAAAAACGCATACGCCCTTTTTGGCCAACCAAGCAAGCTTGCAAAGGAAATCTGCACTACAATGAAGTCTCACTTCCCCCCGGTCAAAAGGGCCATCTGAAAAAAGTGTAAAATCCAGAAAGGCAGGACAGGCCATGGAGAACGGGGAGCCTTGTTATGCTGATGGGCGGGATGTAAATTGCCAACAGACACTCGGGAGAAGTGTATGGTGTTTCCTGAAACATCTAAAAAACAAAGCAACAGAGCCTAGGGCACTTCCACTTATGGTCCTATAGCTTAGGGAAATTAAAATCAAAAAGACACAGCCACCCCAAAGTTTGGGATGCCTCTGTTTACAAGAACCTCGTTTACAGTACAAGTTCAACATCGCAGAAAGTGAAAAATGGATAAAGAAGTTGTGGTATTTACTTACAAAGCAATATCACTCAGCAATGAAATCTATGTCATCAGGCCCTTAGCAGCACAATGAGTGGATTCAGGTATGATGATTCTAACTGAAATAAGTCACACAGAAAAGGAAACATCATAAGATATCAGTAATACACGGAATGTAAACTTGGCTACACAGGAACTGAATTCCAAAACAGAACAGGGTCTCAAATTTAGAAAACCAACTTATGCTTGCTTAAGGGGATAGTTGAGTTGGGGTGCTGCATAAAACCAGAGATTGAAATGAGCACAGATAAAGTTCCTTAAGCCAAATATGGAATAGACAAGAGCTACTCCTTGCTCAACGAAATGGACTCAACACCCCATATTAAACGCCTAAGAATGTACCTGACTAGTGAGTATCTTAAAACCTATGGATTGCTATGTCTCCAAAAGAGAATCAAGCATGCGTACAGGGACATAAACGCAGCAGTGATAGGATTGGAGAGGTTCGGTGAGCAAATGAAGACCCTTTGAAGTCATATTGCATGGTACCCATTACACGGGTCTCAACTCTCCATGTTTAAGGTATTCTTCCTTCAGCTAAAACATGCATGTGGAACCCAGAGTATGATCAACCGTGTGAACGGGAGACGTGTTCAAATATGTCTCAGTTTTCCTCCCCTGGTACTCGGGTGCAACATTCCAGACGCTTTACTAACACTCTCCCCACTTGGAGAGTCAGGGCCTTTAACCTCCTGTTTTGCCCAGTTTGCAATTTCTGCGGAAGATGAACAGGAATAGGGAGAACCAATGAGAGACTAGCTGGAGGTGTCTGGACGGGCAAATTTAACTCTCATTTCCCACCAGGAAGAGGAAATAACCAAAGGCTCAGCGTGCCATGCCGGAACCAGATTAGGGCCTGAAGCCATCCTGCGGTGTTGCGGCCATCTCAAAAGAAAGCGAGTTGAAGAAAGGAGCTCAGGGGCACTGTAATTCACAAACATGCAGAGTTATAAATGACAGCTATCGTCCAAAAATAGACTGAAGTAAGGCTGCCAAGAGGACTTGAAAGCGGGGCAGAATTGCAGGAAACCGATTTCAGGAGGTAGACTGGAATTGCATTGAAAGCATAGGAAAAGAGGCTGAACGTCCACAATGATGCACTTGGCCAAAAAGGGCGTATGCGTTTTTTCCTGAATATATTCAGGAAAAAACGCATACGCCCTTTTTGGCCAACCAAGCAAACTTGCAAAGGAAATCTGCACTACAATGAACTCTCACTTCCCCCCGGTCAAAAGGGCCATCTGAAAAAAGTGTAAAATCCAGAAAGGCAGGACAGGCCATGGAGAACTGGGAGCCTTGCTATGCTGATGGGCGGGATGTAAATTGCCAACAGATACTCGGGAGAAGTGTATGGTGTTTCCTGAAACATCTAAAAAACAAAGCAACAGAGCCTAGGGCACTTCCACTTATGGTCCTATAGCTTAGGGAAATTAAAATCAAAAAGACACAGCCACCCCAAAGTTTGGGACGCCTCTGTTTACAAGAACCTCGTTTACCGTACAAGTTCAATATCACAGAAAGTGAAAAATGGATAAAGAACTTGTGCTACTTACGTACAATGCAGTATCACTCAGCAATGAAATCTATGTCATCAGGCCCGTAGCAGCATAATGAGTGGATTCAGGTACGATGATTCTAACTGAAATAAATCACACAGAAAAAGAAACATCATAAGATATCACTAATACACGGAATGTAAACTTGGCTACACAGGAACTGAATTCCAAAACAGAACAGGGTCTCAAATTTAGAAAACCAACTTATGCTTGCTTAAGGGGAAAGGTGAGTTGGGGTGCTGCATAAAACCAGAGATTGAAATGAGCACAGATAAAGTTCCTTAAGCCAAATATGGAATAGACAAGAGCTACACCTTGCTCAACGAAATGGACTCAACACCGCATATTAAACGCCTAAGAATGTACCTGACTATTAAGTATCTTAAAACCTATGGATTGCTATGTCTCCAAAAGAGAATCAAGCGTGTGTACAGGGGCATAAACGCAGCAGTGATAGGATTGGACAGGTTCGGTGAGCAAATGAAGACCCTTTGAAGTCATATTGCATGGTACCCATTACACGGGTCTCAACTCTCCAGGTTTAAGGTATTCTTCCTTCAGCTAAAACATGCATGTGGAACCCAGAGTATGATCAACCATGTGAACGGGAGACGAGTTCAAATATGTCTCAGTTTTCCTCCCCTGGTACTCGGGTGCAACATTCCAGACGCTTTACTAACACTCTCCCCACTTGGAGAGTCAGCGCCTTTAACCTCCTGTTTTGCCCAGTTTGCAATTTCTGCGGAAGATGAACAGGAATAGCGAGAACCAATGAGAGACTAACTGGAGGTGTCTGGACGGGCAAATTTAACTCTCATTTCCCACCAGGAAGAGGAATTAACCAAAGGCTCAGCGTGCCGTGCCGGAACCAGATTAGGGCCTGAAGCCATCCTGCGGTGTTGCGGCCAGCTCAAAAGAAAGCGAGTAGAAGAAAGGAGCTCAGGGGCACTGTAATTCACAAACCTGCAGAGTTATAAATGACAGCTATCGTCCAAAAATAGACTGAAGTAAGGCTGCCAAGAGGACTTGAAAGCGGGGCAGAATTGCAGGAAACCGATTTCAGGAGGTAGACTGGAATTGCATTGAAAGCATAGGAAAAGAGGCAGAACGTCCACAATGATGCACTTGGCCAAAAAGGGCGTATGCGTTTTTTCCTGAATATATTCAGGAAAAAACGCATACGCCCTTTTTGGCCAACCAAGCAAGCTTGCAAAGGAAATCTGCACTACAATGAAGTCTCACTTCCCCCCGGTCAAAAGGGCCATCTGAAAAAAGTGTAAAATCCAGAAAGGCAGGACACGCCATGGAGAACTGGAAGCCTTGTTATGCTGATGGGCGGGATGTAAATTGCCAACAGACACTCGGGAGAAGTGTATGGTGTTTCCTGAAACATCTAAAAAACAAAGCAACAGAGCCTAGGGCACTTCCACTTATGGTCCTATAGCTTAGGGAAATTAAAATCAAAAAGACACAGCCACCCCAAAGTTTGGAACGGCTCTGTTTACAAGAACCTCGTTTACAGTACAAGTTCAACATCGCAGAAAGTGAAAAATGGATAAAGGGTTTGTGGTATTTACTTACAAAGCAATATCACTCAGCAATGAAATCTATGTCATCAGGCCCTTAGCAGCACAATGAGTGGATTCAGGTATGATGATTCTAACTGAAATAAGTCACACAGAAAAAGAAACATCATAAGATATCAGTAATACACGGAATGTAAACTTGGCTACACAGGAACTGAATTACAGAACAGAACAGGGTCTCAAATTTAGAAAACCAACTTATGCTTGCTAAAGGGGAAAGGTGAGTTGGGGTGCTGCATAAAACCAGAGGTTGAAATGAGCACAGATAAAGTTCCTTAAGCCAAATATGGAATAGACAAGAGCTACTCCTTGCTCAACGAAATGGACTCAACACCCCATATTAAACGCCTAAGAATGTACCTGACTAGTAAGTATCTTAAAACCTATGGATTGCTATGTCTCCGAAAGAGAATCAAGCGTGTGTATAGGGACATAAACGCAGCAGTGATAGGATTGGAGAGGTTCGGTGAGCAAATGAAGACCCTTTGAAGTCATATTGCATGGTACCCATTACACGGGTCTCAACTCTCCAGGTTTAAGGTATTCTTCCTTCAGCTAAAACATGCATGAGGAACCCAGAGTATGATCAACCGTGTGAACGGGAGACGTGTTCAAATATGTCTCAGTTTTCCTCCCCTGGTACTCGGGTGCAACATTCCAGACGCTTTACTAACACTCTCCCCACTTGGAGAGTCAGCGCCTTAAACCTCCTGTTTTGCCCAGTTTGCAATTTCTGCAGAAGATGAACAGGAATAGGGAGAACCAATGAGAGACTAGCTGGAGGTGTCTGGACGGGCAAATTTAACTCTCATTTCCCACCAGGAAGAGGAAATAACCAAAGGCTCAGCGTGCCGTGCCGGAACCAGATTAGGGCCTGAAGCCATCCTGCGGTGTTGCGGCCAGCTCAAAAAAAGCGAGTTGAAGAAAGGAGCTCAGGGGCACTGTAATTGACAAACATGCAGAGTTATAAATGACAGCTATCGTCCAAAAATAGACTGAAGTAAGGCTGCCAAGAGGACTTGAAAGCGGGGCAGAATTGCAGGAAACCGATTTCAGGAGGTAGACTGGAATTGCATTGAAAGCATAGGAAAAGAGGCAGAACGTCCACAATGATGCACTTGGCCAAAAAGGGCGTATGCGTTTTTTCCTGAATATATTCAGGAAAAAACGCATACGCCCTTTTTGGACAACCAAGCAAGCTTGCAAAGGAAATCTGCACTACAATGAAGTCTCACTTCCCCCAGGTCAAAAGGGCCGTCTGAAAAAAGTGTAAAATCCAGAAAGGCAGGACAGGCCATGGAGAACTGGGAGCCTTGTTATGCTGATGGGCGGGATGTAAATTGCCAACAACCACTCGGGAGAAGTGTATGGTGTTTCCTGAAACATCTAAAAAACAAAGCAACAGAGCCTAGGGCACTTCCACTTATGGTCCTATAGCTTAGGGAAATTAAAATCAAAAAGACACAGCCACCCCAAAGTTTGGAACGGCTCTGTTTACAAGAACCTCGTTTACAGTACAAGTTCAACATCGCAGAAAGTGAAAAATGGATAAAGAGTTTGTGGTATTTACTTACAAAGCAATATCACTCAGCAATGAAATCTATGTCATCAGGCCCTTAGCAGCACAATGAGTGGATTCAGGTATGATGATTCTAACTGAAATAAGTCACACAGAAAAAGAAACATCATAAGATATCAGTAATACACGGAATGTAAACTTGGCTACACAGGAACTGAATTACAGAACAGAACAGGGTCTCAAATTTAGAAAACCAACTTATGCTTGCTAAAGGGGAAAGGTGAGTTGGGGTGCTGCATAAAACCAGAGGTTGAAATGAGCACAGATAAAGTTCCTTAAGCCAAATATGGAATAGACAAGAGCTACTCCTTGCTCAACGAAATGGACTCAACACCCCATATTAAACGCCTAAGAATGTACCTGACTAGTAAGTATCTTAAAACCTATGGATTGCTATGTCTCCGAAAGAGAATCAAGCGTGTGTACAGGGACATAAACGCAGCAGTGATAGGATTGGAGAGGTTCGGTGAGCAAATGAAGACCCTTTGAAGTCATATTGCATGGTACCCATTACACGGGTCTCAACTCTCCAGGTTTAAGGTATTCTTCCTTCAGCTAAAACATGCATGTGGAACCCAGAGTATGATCAACCGTGTGAACGGGAGACGTGTTCAAATATGTCTCAGTTTTCCTCCCCTGGTACTCGGGTGCAACATTCCAGACGCTTTACTAACACTCTCCCCACTTGGAGAGTCAGCGCCTTTAACCTCCTGTTTGGCCCAGTTTGCAATTTCTGCAGAAGATGAACAGGAATAGGGAGAACCAATGAGAGACTAGCTGGAGGTGTCTGGACGGGCAAATTTAACTCTCATTTCCCACCAGGAAGAGGAAATAACCAAAGGCTCAGCGTGCCGTGCCGGAACCAGATTAGGGCCTGAAGCCATCCTGCGGTGTTGCGGCCAGCTCAAAAAAAGCGAGTTGAAGAAAGGAGCTCAGGGGCACTGTAATTGACAAACATGCAGAGTTATAAATGACAGCTATCGTCCAAAAATAGACTGAAGTAAGGCTGCCAAGAGGACTTGAAAGCGGGGCAGAATTGCAGGAAACCGATTTCAGGAGGTAAACTGGAATTGCATTGAAAGCATAGGAAAAGAGGCAGAACGTCCACAATGATGCACTTGGCCAAAAAGGGCGTATGCGTTTTTTCCTGAATATATTCAGGAAAAAACGCATACGCCCTTTTTGGCCAAGCAAGCAAGCTTGCAAAGGAAATCTGCACTACAATGAAGTCTCACTTCCCCCCAGTCAAAAGGGCCATCTGAAAAAAGTGTAAAATCCAGAAAGGCAGGACAGGCCATGGAGAACTGGGAGCCTTCTTATGCTGATGGGCGGGATGTAAATTGCCCACAGACACTCGGGAGAAGTGTATGGTGTTTCCTGAAACATCTAAAAAACAAAGCAACAGAGCCTAGGGCACTTCCACTTATGGTCCTATAGCTTAGGGAAATTAAAATCAAAAAGACACAGCCACCCCAAAGTTTGGGACGCCTCTGTTTACAAGAACCCCGTTTACCGTACAAGTTCAATATCACAGAAAGTGAAAAATGGATAAAGAACTTGTGCTACTTACGTACAATGCAGTATCACTCAGCAATGAAATCTACGTCATGAGGCCCTTAGCAGCATAATGAGTGGATTCAGGTACAATGATTCTAACTGAAATAAGTCACACAGAAAAAGAAACATCATAAGATATCACTAATACACGGAATGTAAACTAGGCTACAAAGGAACTGAATTCCAAAACAGAACAGAGTCTCAAATTTAGAAAATCAACTTATGCTCTCTTAAGGGGAAAGGTGAGTTGGGGTGTTGCATAAAACCAGAGATTGAAATGAGCACAGATAAAGTTCCTTAAGCCAAATATGGAATAGACAAGAGCTACTCCTTGCTTAACGAAATGGACTCAACACCCCATATTAAACGCCTAAGAATGTACCTGACTAGTAAGTATCTTAAAACCTATGGATTGCTATGTCTCCGAAAGAGAATCAAGCATGTGTACAGGGGCATAAACGCAGCAGTGATAGGATTGGAGAGGTTCGGTGAGCAAATGAAGACCCTTTGAAGTCATATTGCATGGTACCCATTCCACGGGTTTCAACTACCAAGGTTTAAGGTATTCTTCCTTCAGCTAAAACATGCATGTGGAACCCAGAGTATGATCAACCGTGTGAACGGGAGACGTGTTCAAATATGTCTCAGTTTTCCTCCCCTGGTACTCGGGTGCAACATTCCAGACGCTTTACTAACACTCTCCCCACTTGGAGAGTCAGCGCCTTTAACCTCCTGTTTGGCCCAGTTTGCAATTTCTGCGGAAGATGAACAGGGATAGGGAGAACCAATGAGAGACTAGCTAGAGGTGTCTGGACGGGCAAATTTAACTCTCATTTCCCACCAGGAAGAGGAAATAACCAATGGCTCAGCGTGCCGTGTCGGAACCAGATTAGGGCCTGAAGCCATCCTGCGGTGTTGCGGCCATCTCAAAAGAAAGGGAGTTGAAGAAAGGAGCTCAGGGGCACTGTAATTCACAAACCTGCAGAGTTATAAATGACAGCTATCGTCCAAAAATATACTGAAGTAAGGCTGCCAAGAGGACTTGAAAGCGGGGCAGAATTGCAGGAAACCGATTTCAGGAGGTAGACTGGAATTGCATTGAAAGCATAGGAAAAGAGGCAGAACGTCCACAATGATGCACTTGGCCAAAAAGGGCGTATGCGTTTTTTCCTGAATATATTCAGGAAAAAACGCATACGCCCTTTTTGGCCAACCAAGCAAGCTTGCAAAGGAAATCTGCACTACAATGAAGTCTCACTTCCCCCCGGTCAAAAGGGCCATCTGAAAAAAGTGTAAAATCCAGAAAGGCAGGACAGGCCATGGAGAACTGGGAGCCTTGTTATGCTGATGGGCGGGATGTAAATTGCCAACAGACACTCGGGAGAAGTGTATGGTGTTTCCTGAAACATCTAAAATACAAAGCAACAGAGCCTAGGGCACTTCCACTTATGGTCCTATAGCTTAGGGAAATTAAAATCAAAAAGACACAGCCACCCCAAAGTTTGGGACGCCTCTGTTTACAAGAACCTCGTTTACAGTACAAGTTCAACATCGCAGAAAGTGAAAAATGGATAAAGAAGTTGTGGTATTTACTTACAAAGCAATATCACTCAGCAATGAAATCTATGTCATCAGGCCGTTAGCAGCACAATGAGTGGATTCAGGTATGATGTTTCTAACTGAAATAAGTCACACAGAAAAAGAAACATCATAAGATATCAGTAATACACGGAATGTAAACTTGGCTACACAGGAACTGAATTACAGAACAGAACAGGGTCTCAAATTTAGAAAACCAACTTATGCTTGCTTAAGGGGAAAGGTGAGTTGGGGTGCTGCATACAACCCGAGATTGAAATGAGCACAGATAAAATTCCTTAAGCCAAATATGGAATAGACAAGAGCTACTCCTTGCTCAACGAAATGGACTCAACACCCCATATTAAACGCCTAAGAATGTACCTGACTAGTAAGTATCTTAAAACGTATGGATTGCTATGTCTCCAAAAGAGAATCAAGCGTGCGTACAGGGACATAAACGCAGCAGTGATAGGATTGGAGAGGTTCGGTGAGCAAATGAAGACCCTTTGAAGTCATATTGCATGGTACCCATTACACGGGTCTCAACTCTCCAGGTTTAAGGTATTCTTCCTTCAGCTAAAACATGCATGTGGAACCCAGAGTATGATCAACCATGTGAACGGGAGACGAGTTCAAATATGTCTCAGTTTTCCTCCCCTGGTACTCGGGTGCAACATTCCAGAGGCTTTACTAACACTCTCCACACTTGGAGAGTCAGCGCCTTTAACCTCCTGTTTGGCCCAGTTTGCAATTTCTGCGAAGATGAACAGGAATAGGGAGAACCAATGAGAGACTAGCTGGAGGTGTCTGGACGTGCAAATTTAACTCTCATTTCCCACCAGGAAGAGGAAATAACCAAAGGCTCAGCGTGCCGTGCCGGAACCAGATTAGGGCCTGAAGCCGTCCTGCGGTGTTGCGGCCAGCTCACAAAAAAGCGAGTTGAAGAAACGAGCTCAGGGGCACTGTAATTCACAAACCTGCAGAGTTATAAATGACAGCTATCGTCCAAAAATAGACTGAAGTAAGGCTGCCAAGAGGACTTGAAAGCGGGGCAGAATTGCAGGAAACCGATTTCAGGAGGTAGACTGGAATTGCATTGAAAGCATAGGAAAAGAGGCAGAACGTCCACAATGATGCACTTGGCCAAAAAGGGCGTATGCGTTTTTTCCTGAATATATTCAGGAAAAAACGCATACGCCCTTTTTGGCCAACCAAGCAAACTTGCAAATGAAATCTGCACTACAATGAACTCTCACTTCCCCCCGGTCAAAAGGGCCATCTGAAAAAAGTGTAAAATCCAGAAAGGCAGGACAGGCCATGGAGAACTGGGAGCCTTGTTATGCTGATGGGCGGGATGTAAATTGCCAACAGACACTCGGGAGAAGTGTATGGTGTTTCCTGAAACATCTAAAAAACAAAGCAACAGAGCCTAGGGCACTTCCACTTATGGTCCTATAGCTTAGGGAAATTAAAATCAAAAAGACACAGCCACCCCAAAGTTTGGAACGGCTCTGTTTACAAGAAACTCGTTTACCGTACAAGTTCAATATCACAGAAAGTGAAAAATGGATAAAGAACTTGTGCTACTTACGTACAATGCAGTATCACTCAGCAATGAAATCTATGTCATCAGGCCCGTAGCAGCATAATGAGTGGATTCAGGTACGATGATTCTAACTGAAATAAGTCACACAGAAAAAGAAACATCATAAGATATCACTAATACACGGAATGTAAACTTGGCTACACAGGAACTGATTTCCAAAACAGAACAGGGTCTCAAATTTAGAAAACCAACTTATGCTTGCTTAAGGGGAAAGGTGAGTTGGGGTGCTGCATAAAACCAGAGATTGAAATGAGCACAGATAAAGTTCCTTAAGCCAAATATGGAATAGACTAGAGCTACTCCTTGCTCAACGAAATGGACTCAACACCGCATATTAAACGCCTAAGAATGTACCTGACTAGTAAGTATCTTAAAACCTATGGATTGCTATGTCTCCAAAAGAGAATCAAGCGTGTGTACAGGGGCATAAACGCAGCAGTGATAGGATTGGAGAGGTTCGGTGAGCAAATGAAGACCCTTTGAAGTCATATTGCATGGTACCCATTACACGGGTCTCAACTCTCCAGGTTTAAGGTATTCTTCCTTCAGCTAAAACAGGCATGTGGAACCCAGAGTATGATCAACCATGTGAACGGGAGACGAGTTCAAATATGTCTCAGTTTTCCTCCCCTGGTACTCGGGTGCAACATTCCAGACGCTTTTCTAACACTCTCCCCACTTGGAGAGTCAGCGCCTTTAACCTCCTGTTTGGCCCAGTTTGCAATTTCTGCAGAAGATGAACAGGAATAGCGAGAACCAATGAGAGACTAGCTGGAGGTGTCTGGACGGGCAAATTTAACTCTCATTTCCCACCAGGAAGAGGAAATAACCAAAGGCTCAGCGTGCCGTGCCGGAACCAGATTAGGGCCTGAAGCCATCCTGCGGTGTTGCGGCCAGCTCAAAAGAAAGCGAGTTGAAGAAAGGAGATCAGGGGCACTGTAATTTACAAACCTGCAGAGTTATAAATGACAGCTATCGTCCAAAAATAGACTGAAGTAAGGCTGCCAAGAGGACTTGAAAGCGGGGCAGAATTGCAGGAAACCGATTTCAGGACGTAGACTGGAATTGCAGTGAAAGCATAGGAAAAGAGGCAGAACATCCACAATGATGCACTTGGCCAAAAAGGGCGTATGCGTTTTTTCCTGAATATATTCAGTAAAAAACGCATACGCCCTTTTTGGCCAACCAAGCAAGCTTGCAAAGGAAATCTGCACTACAATGAAGTCTCACTTCCCCCCGGTCAAAAGGGCCATCTGAAAAAAGTGTAAAATCCACAAAGGCAGGACAGGCCATGGAGAACTGGGAGCCTTGTTATGCTGATGGGCGGGATGTAAATTGCCAACAGACACTCGGGAGAAGTGTATGGTGTTTCCTGAAACATCTAAGAAACAAAGCAACAGAGCCTAGGGCACTTCCACTTATGGTCCTATAGCTTAGGGAAATTAAAATCAAAAAGACACAGCCACCCCAAAGTTTGGAACGGCTCTGTTTACAAGAACCTCGTTTACAGTACCAGTTCAACATCGCAGAAAGTGAAAAATGGATAAAGAGTTTGTGGTATTTACTTACAAAGCAATATCACTCAGCAATGAAATCTATGTCATCAGGCCCTCAGCAGCACAATGAGTGGATTCAGGTATGATGATTCTAACTGAAATAAGTCACACAGAAAAAGAAACATCATAAGATATCAGTAATACACGGAATGTAAACTTGGCTACACAGGAACTGAATTACAGAACAGAACAGGGTCTCAAATTTAGAAAACCAACTTATGCTTGCTTAAGGGGAAAGGTGAGTTGGGGTGCTGCATAAAACCAGAGATTGAAATGAGCACAGATAAAGTTCCTTAAGCCAAATATGGAATAGACAAGAGCTACTCCTTGCTCAACGAAATGGACTCAACACCGCATATTAAATGCCTAAGAATGTACCTGACCAGTAAGTATCTTAAAACCTATGGATTGCTATGTCTCCAAAAGAGAATCAAGCGTGTGTACAGGGGCATAAACGCAGCAGTGATAGGATTGGAGAGGTTCGGTGAGCAAATGAAGACCCTTTGAAGTCATATTGCATGGTACCCATTACACGGGTCTCAACTCTCCAGGTTCAAGGTATTCTTCCTTCAGCTAAAACATGCATGTGGAACCCAGAGTATGATCAACGATGTGAACAGGAGACGAGTTCAAATATGTCTCAGTTTTCCTCCCCTGGTACTCGGGTGCAACATTCCAGATGCTTTACTAACACTCTCCCCACTTGGAGAGACACCGCCTTTAACCTCCTTTTTGGCCCAGTTTGCAATTTCTGCGGAAGATGAACAGGAATAGGGAGAACCAATGAGAGACTAGCTGGAGGTGTCTGGACGGGCAAATTTAACTCTCATTTCCCACCAGGAAGAGGAAATAACCAAAGGCTCAGCGTGCCGTGCCGGAACCAGATTAGGGCCTGAAGCCATCCTGCGGTGTTGCGGCCAGCTCAAAAGAAAGCGAGTTGAAGAAAGGAGATCAGGGGCACTGTAATTCACAAACCTGCAGTGTTATAAATGACAGCTATCGTCCAAAAATAGACTGAAGTAAGGCTGCCAAGAGGACTTGAAAGCGGGGCAGAATTGCAGGAAACCGATTTCAGGAGGTAGACTGGAATTGCATTGAAAGCATAGGAAAAGAGGCAGAACGTCCACAATGATGCACTTGGCCAAAAAGGGCGTATGCGTTTTTTCCTGAATATATTCAGGAAAAAACGCATACGCCCTTTTTGGCCAACCAAGCAAGCTTGCAAAGGAAATCTGCACTACAATGAAGTCTCACTTCCCCCCGGTCAAAAGGGCCATCTGAAAAAAGTGTAAAATCCAGAAAGGCAGGACAGGCCATGGAGAACTGGGAGCCTTGTTATGCTGATGGGCGGGATGTAAATTGCCAACAGACACTCGGGAGAAGTGTATGGTGTTTCCTGAAACATCTAAAAAACAAAGCAACAGAGCCTAGGACACTTCCACTTATGGTCCTATAGCTTAGGGAAATTAAAATCAAAAAGACACAGCCACCCCAAAGTTTGGAACGGCTCTGTTTACAAGAACCTCGTTTACAGTACAAGTTCAACATCGCAGAAAGTGAAAATTGGATAAAGAGTTTGTGGTATTTACTTACAAAGCAATATCACTCAGCAATGAAATCTATGTCATCAGGCCCTTAGCAGCACAATGAGTGGATTCAGGTATGATGATTCTAACTGAAATAAGTCACACAGAAAAAGAAACATCATAAGATATCAGTAATACACGGAATGTAAACTTGGCTACACAGGAACTGAATTCCAAAACAGAACAGGGTCTCAAATTTAGAAAACCAACTTATGCTTGCTTAAGGGGAAAGGTGAGTTGGGGTGCTGCATAAAACCAGAGATTGAAATGAGCACAGATAAAGTTCCTTAAGCCAAATATGGAATAGACAAGAGCTATTCCTTGCTCAACGAAATGGACTCAACACCGCATATTAAACGCCTAAGAATGTACCTGACTAGTAAGTATCTTAAAACCTATGGATTGCTATGTCTCCAAAAGAGAATCAAGCGTGTGTACAGGGGCATAAACGCAGCAGTGATAGGATTGGAGAGGTTCGGTGAGCAAATGAAAACCCTTTGAAGTCATATTGCATGGTACCCATTACACGGGTCTCAACTCTCCAGGTTTAAGGTATTCTTCCTTCAGCTAAAACATGCATGTGGAACCCAGAGTATGATCCACCATGTGAACGGGAGACGAGTTCAAATATGTCTCAGTTTTCCTCCCCTGGTACTCGGGTGCAACATTCCAGACGCTTTACTAACACTCTCCCCACTTGGAGAGTCAGCGCCTTTAACCTCCTGTTTGGCCCAGTTTGCAATTTCTGCGGAAGATGAACAGGAATAGGGAGAACCAATGAGAGACTAGCTGGAGGTGTCTGGACGGGCAAATTTAACTCTCATTTCCCACCAGGAAGAGGAAATAACCAAAGGCTCAGCGTGCCGTGCCGGAACCAGATTAGGGCCTGAAGCCATCCTGCGGTGTTGCGGCCAGCTCACAAAAAAGCGAGTTGAAGAAACGAGCTCAGGGGCACTGTAATTCACAAACCTGCAGAGTTATAAATGACAGCTATCGTCCAAAAATAGACTGAAGTAAGGCTGCCAAGAGGACTTGAAAGCGGGGCAGAATTGCAGGAAACCGATTTCAGGAGGTAGACTGGAATTGCATTGAAAGCATAGGAAAAGAGGCAGAACGTCCACAATGATGCACTTGGCCAAAAAGGGCGTATGCGTTTTTTCCTGAATATCTTCAGGAAAAAACGCATACGCCCTTTTTGGCCAACCAAGCAAGCTTGCAAAGGAAATCTGCACTACAATGAAGTCTCACTTCCCCCCGGTCAAAAGGGCCATCTGAAAAAAGTGTAAAATCCACAAAGGCAGGACAGGCCATGGAGAACTGGGAGCCTTGTTATGCTGATGGGCGGGATGTAAATTGCCAAGAGACACTTGGGAGAAGTGTATGGTGTTTCCTGAAACATCTAAAAAACAAAGCAACAGAGCCTAGGGCACTTCCACTTATGGTCCTATAGCTTAGGGAAATTAAAATCAAAAAGACACAGCCACCCCAAAGTTTGGAACGCCTCTGTTTACAAGAACCTCGTTTACAGTACAAGTTCAACATCGCAGAAAGTGAAAAATGGATAAAGAGTTTGTGGTATTTACTTACAAAGCAATATCACTCAGCAATGAAATCTATGTCATCAGGCCCTTAGCAGCACAATGAGTGGATTCAGGTATGATGATTCTAACTGAAATAAGTCACACAGAAAAAGAAACATCATAAGATATCAGTAATACACGGAATGTAAACTTGGCTACACAGGAACTGAATTACAGAACAGAACAGGGTCTCAAATTTAGAAAACCAACTTATGCTTGCTTAAGGGAAAAGGTGAGTTGGGGTGCTGCATAAAACCAGAGATTGAAATGAGCACAGATAAAATTCCTTAAGCCAAATATGGAATAGACAAGAGCTACTCCTTGCTCAACGAAATGGACTCAACACCGCATATTAAACGCCTAAGAATGTACCTGACTAGTGAGTATCTTAAAACCTATGGATTGCTATGTCTCCGAAAGAGAATCAAGCATGTGTACAGGGGCATAAACTCAGCAGTGATAGGATTGGAGAGGTTCGGTGAGCAAATGAAGACCCTTTGAAGTCATATTGCATGGTACCCATTCCACGGGTTTCAACTACCAAGGTTTAAGGTATTCTTCCTTCAGCTAAAACATGCATGTGGAACTTAGAGTATGATCAACCGTGTGATCGGGACACGTGTTCAAATATGTCTCAGTTTTCGTACCCTGGTACTCGTGTGCAACATTCCAGACGCTTTACTAACACTCTCCCGACTTGGAGAGTCAGTCCCTTTAACCTCCTGTTTGGCCCAGTTTGCAATTTCTGCGGAAGATGAACAGGAATAGCGAGAACCAATGAGAGACTAACTGGAGGTGTCTGGACGGGCCAATTTAACTCTCATTTCCCACCAGGAAGAGGAATTAACCAAAGGCTCAGCATGCCGTGCCAGAACCAGATTAGGGCCTGAAGCCATCCTGCGGTGTTGCGGCCAGCTCACAAAAAAGCGAGTAGAAGAAAGGAGCTCAGGGGCACTGTAATTCACAAACCTGCAGAGTTATAAATGACAGCTATCGTCCAAAAATATACTGAAGTAAGGCTACCAAGAGGACTTGAAAGCGGGGCAGAATTGCAGGAAACCGATTTCAGGAGGTAGACTGGAATTGCATTGAAAGCATAGGAAAAGAGGCAGAACGTCCACAATGATGCACTTGGCCAAAAAGGGCGTATGCGTTTTTTCCTGAATATATTCAGGAAAAAACGCATACGCCCTTTTTGGCCAACCAAGCAAGCTTGCAAAGGAAATCTGCACTACAATGAAGTCTCACTTCCCCACGGTCAAAAGGGCCATCTGAAAAAAGTGTAAAATCCAGAAAGGCAGGACAGGCCATGGAGAACTGGGAGCCTTGTTATGCTGATGGGCGGGATGTAAATTGCCAACAGACACTCGGGAGAAGTGTATGGTGTTTCCTGAAACATCTAAAAAACAAAGCAACAGAGCCTAGGGCACTTCCACTTATGGTCCTATAGCTTAGGGAAATTAAAATCAAAAAGACACAGCCACCCCAAAGTTTGGAACGGCTCTGTTTACAAGAACCTCGTTTACAGTACAAGTTCAACATCGCAGAAAGTGAAAAATGGATAAAGAGTGTGTGGTATTTACTTACAAAGCAATATCACTCAGCAATGAAATCTATGTCATCAGGCCCTTAGCAGCACAATGAGTGGATTCAGGTATGATGATTCTAACTGAAATAAGTCACACAGAAAAAGAAACATCATAAGATATCAGTAATACACGGAATGTAAACTTGGCTACACAGGAACTGAATTACAGAACAGAACAGGGTCTCAAATTTAGAAAACCAACTTATGCTTGCTTAAGGGGAAAGGTGAGTTGGGGTGCTGCATAAAACCAGAGATTGAAATGAGCACAGATAAAGTTCCTTAAGCCAAATATGGAATAGACAAGAGCTACTCCTTGCTCAACGAAATGGACTCAACACCGCATATGAAATGCCTAAGAATGTACCTGACCAGTAAGTATCTTAAAACCTATGGATTGCTATGTCTCCAAAAGAGAATCAAGCGTGTGTACAGGGGCATAAACGCAGCAGTGATAGGATTGGAGAGGTTCGGTGAGCAAATGAAGACCCTTTGAAGTCATATTGCATGGTACCCATTACACGGGTCTCAACTCTCCAGGTTTAAGGTATTCTTCCTTCAGCTAAAACATGCATGAGGAACCCAGAGTATGATCAACCGTGTGAACGGGAGACGTGTTCAAATATGTCTCAGTTTTCCTCCCCTGGTACTCGGGTGCAACATTCCAGACGCTTTACTAACACTCTCCCCACTTGGAGAGTCAGCGCCTTTAACCTCCTGTTTGGCCCAGTTTGAAATTTCTGCGGAAGATGAACAGGAATAGGGAGAACCAATGAGAGACTAGCTGGAGGTGTCTGGACGTGCAAATTTAACTCTTATTTCCCACCAGGAAGAGGAAATAACACAAGGCTCAGGGTGCCGTGCCAGAACCAGATTAGGGCCTGAAGCCATCCTGCGGTGTTGTAGCCAGCTCAAAAGAAAGCGAGTTGAAGAAAGGAGCTCAGGGGCACTGTAATTCACAAGCCTGCAGAGTTATAAATGACAGCTATCGTCCAAAAATATACTGAAGTAAGGCTGCCAAGAGGACTTGAAAGCGGGGCAGAATTGCAGGAAACCGATTTCAGGAGGTAGACTGGAATTGCATTGAAAGCATAGGAAAAGAGGCAGAACGTCCACAATGATGCACTTGGCCAAAAAGGGCGTATGCGTATTTTCCTGAATATATTCAGGAAAAAACACATACGCCCTTTTTGGCCAACCAAGCAAGCTTGCAAAGGAAATCTGCACTACAATGAAGTCTCACTTCCCCCCGGTCAAAAGGGCCGTCTGAAAAAAGTGTAAAATCCAGAAAGGCAGGACAGGCCATTGAGAACGGGGAGCCTTGTTATGCTGATGGGCGGGATGTAAATTGCCAACAGACACTCGGGAGAAGTGTATGGTGTTTCCTGAAACATCTAAAAAACAAAGCAACAGAGCCTAGGGCACTTCCACTTATGGTCCTATAGCTTAGGGAAATTAAAATCAAAAAGACACAGCCACCCAAAAGTTTGGGACGGCTCTGTTTACAAGAACCTCGTTTACAGTACAAGTTCAATATCACAGAAAGTGAAAAATGGATAAAGAACTTGTGCTACTTACGTACAATGCAGTATCACTCAGCAATGAAATCTATGTCATCAGGCCCTTAACAGCACAATGAGTGGATTCAGGTATGATGATTCTAACTGAAATAAGTCACACAGAAAAAGAAACATCATAAGATATCAGTAATACACGGAATGTAAACTTGGCTACACAGGAACTGAATTACAGAACAGAACAGGGTCTCAAATTTAGAAAACCAACTTATGCTTGCTTAAGGGGAAAGGTGAGTTGGGGTGCTGCATAAAACCAGAGATTGAAATGAGCACAGATAAAGTTCCTTAAGCCAAATATGGAATAGACAAGAGCTACTCCTTGCTCAACGAAATGGACTCAACACCGCATATTAAACGCCTAAGAATGTACCTGACTAGTAAGTATCTTAAAACCTATGGATTGCTATGTCTCCGAAAGAGAATCAAGCATGTATACAGGGGCATAAACGCAGCAGTGATAGGACTGGAGAGGTTCGGTGAGCAAATGAAGACCCTTTGAAGTCATATTGCATGGTACCCATTCCACGGGTTTCAACTACCCAGGTTTAAGGTATTCTTCCTTCAGCTAAAACATGCATGTGGAATCTAGAGTATGATCAACCATGTGATCGGGAGACGTGTTCAAATATGTCTCAGTTTTCGTACCCTGGTACTCAGGTGCAACATTCCAGACGCTTTACTAACATTCTCCCGACTTGGAGAGTCAGCGCCTTTAACCTCCTGTTTGGCCCAGTTTGCAATTTCTGCGGAAGATGAACAGGAATAGGGAGAACCAATGAGAGACTAGCTGGAGGTGTCTGGACGGGCAAATTTAACTCTCATTTCCCACCAGGAAGAGGAATTAACCAAAGGCTCAGTGTGGCGAGCCGGAACCAGATTAGAGCCTATAGCCATCCTGCGGTGTTGCGGCCAGGTCACAAGAAAGCGAGTTGAAGAAAGGAGCTCAGGGGCACTGTAATTCACAAACCTGCAGAGTTATAAATGACAGCTATCGTCCAAAAATAGACTGAAGTAAGGCTGCCAAGAGGACTTGAAAGCGGGGCAGAATTGCAGGAAACCGATTTCAGGAGGTAGACTGGAATTGCATTGAAAGCATAGGAAAAGAGGCAGAACGTCCACAATGATGCACTTGGCCAAAAAGGGCGTATGCGTTTTTTCCTGAATATGTTCAGGAAAAAACGCATACGCCCTTTTTGGCCAACCAAGCAAGCTTGCAAAGGAAATCTGCACTACAATGAAGTCTCACTTCCCCCCGGTCAAAAGGGCCATCTGAAAAAAGTGTAAAATCCACAAAGGCAGGACAGGCCCTGGACAACAGGGAACCTTGTTATGCTGATGGGCGGGATGTAAATTGCCAACAGACACAGGAGAGAAGTTTATGGTGTTTCCTGAAACATCGGAAAAACAAAGCAACAGAGCCTAGGGCACTTCCACTTATGGTCCTATAGCTTAGGGAAATTAAAATCAAAAAGACACAGACACCCCAAAGTTTGGGACGCCACTGTTTACAAGAACCTCGTTTACAGTACAAGTTCAACATTGCAGAAAGTGAAAAATGGATAAAGAACATGTGGTATTTACTTACAAAGCAATATCAATCAGCAATGAAATCTACGTCATCAGGCCCCTAGCAGCACAATGAGTGGATTCAGGTATGATGATTCTAACTGAAATAAGTCACACAGAAAAAGAAACATCATAAGTTATCAGTAATACACGGAATGTAAACTTGGCTACACAGGAACTGAATTACAGAACAGAACAGGGTCTCAAATTTAGAAAACCAACTTATGCTTGCTTAAGGGGAAAGGTGAGTTGGGGTGCTGCATAAAACCAGAGATTGAAATGAGCACAGATAAAGTTCCTTAAGCCAAATATGGAATAGACAAGAGCTACTCCTTGCTCAACGAAATGGACTCAACACCGCATATTAAACGCCTAAGAATGTACCTGACTAGTAAGTATCTTAAAACCTATGGATTGCTATGTCTCCGAAAGAGAATCAAGCATGTGTACAGGGGCATAAACGCAGCAGTGATAGGACTGGAGAGGTTCGGTGAGCAAATGAAGACCCTTTGAAGTCATATTGCATGGTACCCATTCCACGGGTTTCAACTACCCAGGTTTAAGGTATTCTTCCTTCAGCTAAAACATGCATGTGGAATCTAGAGTATGATCAACCATGTGATCGGTGGACGTGTTCAAATATGTCTCAGTTTTCGTACCCTGGTACTCAGGTGCAACATTCCAGACGCTTTACTAACATTCTCCCGACTTGGAGAGTCAGTCCCTTTAACCTCCTGTTTGGCCCAGTTTGCAATTTCTGCAGAAGATGAACAGGAATAGGGAGAACCAATGAGAGACTAGCTGGAGGTGTCTGGACGGGCAAATTTAACTCTCATTTCTCACCAGGAAGAGGAATTAACCAAAGGCTCAGCGTGCCGAGCCGGAACCAGATTAGAGCCTATAGCCATCCTGCGGTGTTGCGGCCAGGTCACAAGAAAGCGAGTTGAAGAAAGGAGCTCAGGGGCACTGTAATTCACAAACCTGCAGAGTTATAAATGACAGCTATCGTCCAAAAATATACTGAAGTAAGGCTGCCAAGAGGACTTGAAAGCGGGGCAGAATTGCAGGAAACCGATTTCAGGAGGTAGACTGGAATTGCATTGAAAGCATAGGAAAAGAGGCAGAACGTCCACAATGATGCACTTGGCCAAAAAGGGCGTATGCGTTTTTTCCTGAATATATTCAGGAAAAAACGCATACGCCCTTTTTGGCCAACCAAGCAAGCTTGCAAAGGAAATCTGCACTACAATGAAGTCTCACTTCCCCCCGGTCAAAAGGGCCATCTGAAAAAAGTGTAAAATCCAGAAAGGCAGGACAGGCCATGGAGAACTGGGAGCCTTGTTATGCTGATGGGCGGGATGTAAATTGCCAACAGACACTCTGGAGAAGTGTATGGTGTTTCCTGAAACATCGGAAAAACAAAGCAACAGAGCCTAGGGCACTTCCACTTATGGTCCTATAGCTTAGGGAAATTAAAATCAAAAAGACACAGACACCCCAAAGTTTGGGACGCCTCTGTTTACAAGAACCTCGTTTACAGTACAAGTTCAACATCGCAGAAAGTGAAAAATGGATAAAGAAGTTGTGGTATTTACTTACAAAGCAATATCACTCAGCAATGAAATCTATGTCATCAGGCCCTTAGCAGCACAATGAGTGGATTCAGGTATGATGATTCTAACTGAAATAAGTCACACAGAAAAAGAAACATCATAAGATATCAGTAATACACGGAATGTAAACTTGGCTACACAGGAACTGAATTACAGAACAGAACAGGGTCTCAAATTTAGAAAACAAACTTATGCTTGCTTAAGGGGAAAGCTGAGTTGGGGTGCTGCATAAAACCAGAGATTGAAATGAGCACAGATAAAGTTCCTTAAGCCAAATATGGAATAGACAAGAGCTACTCCTTGCTCAACGAAATGGACTCAACACCGCATATTAAACGCCTAAGAATGTACCTGACTAGTAAGTATCTTAAAACCTATGGATTGCTATGTCTCCGAAAGAGAATCAAGCATGTGTACAGGGGCATAAATGCAGCAGTGATAGGATTGGAGAGGTTCGGTGAGCAAATGAAGACCCTTTGAAGTCATATTGCATGGTACCCATTCCACGGGTCTCAACTCTCCAGGTTTAAGGTATTCTTCCTTCAGCTAAAACATGCATGTGGAACCCAGAGTATGATCAACCATGTGCACGGGAGACGTGTTCAAATATGTCTCAGTTTTCCTCCCCTGGTAGTCGGGTGCAACATTCCAGACGCTTTACTAACACTCTCCCCACTTGGAGAGTCAGCGCCTTTAACCTCCTGTTTGGCCCAGTTTGCAATTTCTGCGGAAGATGAACAGGAATAGGGAGAACCAATGAGAGACTAGCTGGAGGTGTCTGGACGGGCAATTTTAACTCTCATTTCCCACCAGGAAGAGGAATTAACCAAAGGCTCAGCGTGCCGTGCCGGAACCAGATTAGGGCCTGAAGCCATCCTGCGGTGTTGCGGCCAGCTCAAAAGAAAGCGAGTTGAAGAAAGGAGCTCAGGGGCACTGTAATTCACAAACCTGCAGAGTTATAAATGACAGCTATCGTCCAAAAATAGACTGAAGTAAGGCTGCCAAGAGGACTTGAAAGCGGGGCAGAATTGCAGGAAACCGATTTCAGGAGGTAGACTGGAATTACATTGAAAGCATAGGAAAAGAGGCAGAACGTCCACAATGATGCACTTGGCCAAAAAGGGCGTATGCGTTTTTTCCTGAATATGTTCAGGGAAAAACGCATACGCACTTTTTGGCCAACCAAGCAAGCTTGCAAAGGAAATCTGCACTACAATGAAGTCTCACTTCCCCCCGGTCAAAAGGGCCATCTGAAAAAAGTGTAAAATCCACAAAGGCAGGACAGGCCCTGGAGAACTGGGAGCCTTGTTATGCTGATGGGCGGGATGTAAATTGCCAACAGACACTCGGGAGAAGTGTATGGTGTTTCCTGAAACATCTAAAAAACAAAGCAACAGAGCCTAGGGCACTTCCACTTATGGTCCTATAGCTTAGGGAAATTAAAATCAAAAAGACACAGCTACCCCAAAGTTTGGGACGGCTCTGTTAACAAGAACCTCGTTTACCGTACAAGTTCAATATCACAGAAAGTGAAAAATGGATAAAGAACTTGTGGTACTTACGTACAATGCAGTATCACTCAGCAATGAAATCTATGTCATCAGGCCCGTAGCAGCATAATGAGTGGATTCAGGTACGATGATTCTAACTGAAATAAGTCACACAGAAAAAGAAATATCCTAAGATATCACTAATACACGGAATGTAAACTTGGCTACACAGGAACTGAATTCCAAAACAGAACAGGGTCTCAAATTTAGAAAACCAACTTATGCTTGCTTAAGGGGAAAGGTGAGTTGGGGTGCTGCATAAAAACAGAGCTTGAAATGAGCACAGATAAAGTTCCTTAAGCCAAATATGGAATAGACAAGAGCTACTCCTTGCTCAACGAAATGGGCTCAACACCCCATATTAAACGCCTAAGAATGTACCTGACTAGTAGGTATATTAAAACCTATGGATTGCTATGTCTCCAAAAGAGAATCAAGCATGTACAGGGGCATAAACGCAGCAGTGATAGGATTGGAGAGGTTCGGTGAGCAAATGAAGACCCTTTGAAGTCATATTGCATGGTACCCATTACACGGGTCTCAACTCTCCAGGTTTAAGGTATTCTTCCTTCAGCTAAAACATGCATGTGGAACCCAGAGTATGATCAACCGTGTGATCAGGAGACGTGTTCAAATATGTCTCAGTTTTCCTCCCCTGGTACTCGGGTGCAACATTCCAGACGCTTTACTAACACTCTCCCGACTTGGAGAGTCAGCGCCTTTAACCTCCTGTTTGGCCCAGTTTGCAATTTCTGCAGAAGATGAACAGGAATAGGGAGAACCAATGAGAGACTAGCTGGAGGTGTCTGGACGGGCAAATTTAACTCTCATTTCCCACCAGGAAGAGGAAATAACCAAAGGCTCAGCGTGCCATGCCGGAACCAGATTAGGGCCTGAAGGCATCCAGCGGTGTTGCGGCCAGCTCAAAAGAAAGCGAGTTGAAGAAAGTAGCTCAGGGGCACTGTAATTCACAAACCAGCAGAGTTATAAATGACAGCTATCGTCCAAAAATATACTGAAGTAAGGCTGCCAAGAGGACTTGAAAGCGGGGCAGAATTGCAGGAATCCGATTTCAGGAGGTAGACTGGAATTGCATTGAAAGCATAGGAAAAGAGGCAGAACGTCCACAATGATGCACTTGGCCAAAAAGGGCGTATGCGTTTTTTCCTGAATATATTCAGGAAAAAACGCATACGCCCTTTTTGGCCAACCAAGCAAGCTTGCAAAGGAAATCTGCACTACAATGAAGTCTCACTTCCCCACGGTCAAAAGGGCCATCTGAAAAAAGTGTAAAATCCAGAAAGGCAGGACAGGCCATGGAGAACTGGGAGCCTTGTTATGCTGATGGGCGGGATGTAAATTGCCAACAGACACTCTGGAGAAGTGTATGCTGTTTCTTGAAACATCTAAAAAACAAAGCAACAGAGCCAAGGGCACTTCCACTTATGGTCCTATAGCTTAGGGAAATTAAAATCAAAAAGACACAGCCACCCCAAAGTTTGGGACGCCTCTGTTTACAAGAACCTCGTTTACAGTACAAGTTCAACATCGCAGAAAGTGAAAAATGGATAAAGAAGTTGTGGTATTTACTTACAAAGCAATATCACACAGCAATGAAATCTATGTCATCAGGCCGTTAGTAGCACAATGAGTGGATTCAGGTATGATGATTCTAACTGAAATAAGTCACACAGAAAAAGAAACATCATACGATATCAGTAATACACGGAATGTAAACTTGGATACACAGGGACTGAATTACAGAACAGAAAAGTGTGTCAAATTTAGAAAACCAACTTATGCTTCCTTAAGGGTAAAGGTGAGTTGGGGTGCTGCATAAAACCAGAGATTGAAATGAGCACAGATAAAGTTCCTTAAGCCAAATATGGAATAGACAAGAGGTACTCCTTGCTCAACGAAATGGACTCAACACCCCATATTAAACGCCTAAGAATGTACCTGACTAGTAAGTATCTTAAAACCTATGGATTGCTATGTCTCCGAATGAGAATCAAGCATGTGTACAGGGGCATACACGCAGCAGTGATAGGATTGGAGAGGTTTGGTGAGCAAATGAAGACCCTTTGAAGTCATATTGCATGGTACCCATTCCACGGGTTTCAACTACCCAGGTTTAAGATATTCTTCCTTCAGCTAAAACATGCATGTGGAACCTAGAGTATGATCAACCATTTGATCGGGAGACGTGTTCAAACATGTCTCAGTTTTCGTACCCTGGTACTCGGGTGCAACATTCCAGAAGCTTTACTAACACTCTCCCGACTTGGAGAGTCAGTCCCTTTAACCTCCTGTATGGCCCAGTTTGCAATTTCTGCGGAAGAAGAACAGGAATAGCGAGAACCAATGAGAGACTAGCTGGAGGTGTCTGGACGGGCAAATTTAACTCTCATTTCCCACCAGGAAGAGGAATTAACCAAAGGCTCAGCGTGCCGTGCCGGAACCAGATTAGGACCTGAAGCCACCATGCGGTGTTGCGGCCAGCTCACAAGAAAGCGAGTTGAAGAAAGGAGCTCAGGGGCACTGTAATTCACAAACCTGCAGAGTTATAAATGACAGCTATCGTCCAAAAATATACTGAAGTAAGGCTGCCAAGAGGACTTGAAAGCGGGGCAGAATTGCAGGAACCCGATTTCAGGAGGTAGACTGGAATTGCATTGAAAGCATAGGAAAAGAGGCAGAACGTCCACAATTATGCACTTGGCCAAAAAGTGCGTATGCGTTTTTTCCTGAATATATTCAGGAAAAAACGCATACGCCCTTTTTGGCCAACCAAGCAAACTTGCAAAGGAAATCTGCACTACAATGAAGTCTCACTTCCCCCCGGTCAAAAGGGCCATCTGAAAAAAGTGTAAAATCCAGAAAGGCAGGACAGGCCATGGAGAACTGGGAGCCTTGTTATGCTGATGGGCGGGATGTAAATTGCCAACAGACACTCGGGAGAAGTGTATGGTGTTTCCTGAAACATCTAAAAAACAAAGCAACAGAGCCTAGGGCACTTCCACTTATGGTCCTATAGCTTAGGGAAATTAAAATCAAAAAGAACAGCCACCCTAAAGTTTGGGATGCCTCTGTTTACAAGAACCTCGTTTACCGTACAAGTTCAATATCACAGAAAGTGAAAAATGGATAAAGAACTTGTGGTATTTACGTACAATGCAGTATCACTCAGCAATGAAATCTATGTCATCAGGCCCTTAGCAGCACAATGAGTGGATTCAGGTATGATGATTCTAACTGAAATAAGTCACACAGAAAAAGAAACATCATAAGATATCAGTAATACACGGAATGTAAACTTGGCTACACAGGAACTGAATTACAGAACACAACAGGGTCTTAAATTTAGAAAACCAACTTATGCTTGCTTAAGGGGAAAGGTGAGTTGGGGTGCTGCATAAAACCAGAGATTGAAATGAGCACAGATAAAGTTCCTTAAGCCAAATATGGAATAGACAAGAGCTACTCCTAGCTCAACAAAAGGGACTCAACACCGCATATTAAACGCCTAAGAATGTACCTGACTAGTAAGTATCTTAAAACCTATGGATTGCTGTGTCTCCAAAAGAGAATCAAGCGTGTGTACAGGGGCATAAACGCAGCAGTGATAGGATTGGAGAGGTTCGGTGAGCAAATGAAGACCCTTTGAAGTCATATTGCATGGTACCCATTCCATGGGTCTCAACTCTCCAGGTTTAAGGTATTCTTCCTTTAGCTAAAACATCCATGTGGAACCCAGAGTATGATCAACCGTGTGTACGGAAGACGTGTTCTAATATGTCTCAGGTTTCCTCCCCTGGTACTCGGGTGCAACATTCCAGATGCTTTACTAACACTCTCCCCACTTGGAGAGTCAGCGCCTTTAACCTCCTGTTTGGCCCAGTTTGCAATTTCTGCGGAAGATGAACAGGAATAGGGAGAACCAATGAGAGACTAGCTGGAGGTGTCTGGACGGGCAAATTTAACTCTCATTTCCCACCAGGAAGAGGAATTAACCAAAGGCTCAGTGTGCCGAGCCGGAACCAGATTAGAGCCTATAGCCATCCTGCGGTGTTGCAGCTAGGTCACAAGAAAGCGAGTTGAAGAAAGGAGCTCAGGGGCACTGTAATTCACAAACCTGCAGAGTTATAAATGACAGCTATCGTCCAAAAATATACTGAAGTAAGGCTGCCAAGAGGACTTGAAAGCGGGGCAGAATTGCAGGAAACCGATTTCAGGAGGTAGACTGGAATTGCATTGAAAGCATAGGAAAAGAGGCAGAACGTCCACAATGATGCACTTGGCCAAAAAGGGCGTATGCGTTTTTTCCTGAATATATTCAGGAAAAAACGCATACGCCCTTTTTGGCCAACCAAGCAAGCTTGCAAAGGAAATCTGCACTACAATGAAGTCTCACTTCCCCCAGGTCAAAAGGGCCATCTGAAAAAAGTGTAAAATCCAGAAAGGCAGGACAGGCCATGGAGAACTGGGAGCCTTGTTATGCTGATGGGCGGGATGTAAATTGCCAACAGACACTCGGGAGAAGTGTATGGTGTTTCCTGAAACATCTAAGAAACAAAGCAACAGAGCCTAGGGCACTTCCACTTATGGTCCTATAGCTTAGGGAAATTAAAATCCAAAAGACACAGCCACCCCAAAGTTTGGGACGCCTCTGTTTACAAGAACCTCGTTTACAGTACAAGTTCAACATCGTAGAAAGTGAAAAATGGATAAAGAAGTTGTGGTATTTACTTACAAAGCAATATCACTCAGCAATGAAATCAATGTCATCAGGCCCTTAGCAGCACAATGAGTGGATTCAGGTACGATGATTCTAACTGAAATAAGTCACACAGAAAAAGAAACATCATAAGATATCAGTAATACACGGAATGTAAACTTGGCTACACAGGAACTGAATTACAGAACAGAATAGGGTCTCAAATTTAGAAAACCAACTTATGCTTGCTTAAGGGGAAAGGTGAGTTGGGGTGCTGCATAAAACCAGAGATTGAAATGAGCACAGATAAAATTCCTTAAGCCAAATATGGAATAGACAAGAGCTACTCCTTGCTCAACGAAATGGACTCAACACCCCATATTAAACGCCTAAGAATGTACCTGACTAGTAATTATCTTAAAACCTATGGATTGCTATGTCTCCAAAAGAGAATCAAGTGTGTGTACAGGGACATAAACGCAGCAGTGATAGGATTGGAGAGGTTCGGTGAGCAAATGAAGACCCTTTGAAGTCATATTGCATGGTACCCATTACACGGGTCTCAACTCTCCAGGTTTAAGGTATTCTTCCTTCAGCTAAAACATGCATGTGGAACCCAGAGTATGATCAACCGTGTGAACAGGATACGTGTTCAAATATGTCTCAGTTTTCCTCCCCTGGTACTCGGGTGCAACATTCCAGACGCTTTACTAACACTCTCCCGACTGGGAGAGTCAGTCCCTTTAACCTCCTGTTTGGCCCCAGTTTGCAATTTCTGCGGAAGATGAACAGGAATAGGGAGAACCAATGAGAGACTAGCTGGAGGTGTCTGGACGGGCAAATTTAACTCTCATTTCCCACCAGGAAGAGGAAATAACCAAAGGCTCAGCGTGCCGTGCCGGAACCAGATTAAGACCTGAAGCCACCATGCGGTGTTGCGGCCAGCTCACAAGAAAGCGAGTTGAAGAAAGGAGCTCAGGGACACTGTAATTCACAAACCTGCAGAGTTATACATGACAGCTATCGTCCAAAAATATACTGAAGTAAGGCTGCCAAGAGGACTTGAAAGCAGGGCAGAATTGCAGGAAACCGATTTCAGGAGGTAGACTGGAATTGCATTGAAAGCATAGGAAAAGAGGCAGAACGTCCACAATGATGCACTTGGCCAAAAAGGGCGTATGCGTTTTTTCCTGAATATATTCAGGAAAAAACGCATACGCCCTTTTTGGCCAACCAAGCAAGCTTGCAAAGGAAATCTGCACTACAATGAAGTCTCACTTCCCCCCAGTCAAAAGGGCCATCTGAAAAAAGTGTAAAATCCAGAAAGGCAGGACAGGCCATGGAGAACTGGGAGCCTTGTTATGCTGATGGGCGGGATGTAAATTGCCAACAGACACAGGGGAGAAGTTTATGGTGTTTCCTGAAACATCGGAAAAACAAAGCAACAGAGCCTAGGGCACTTCCACTTATGGTCCTATAGCTTAGGGAAATTAAAATCAAAAAGACACAGACACCCCAAAGTTTGGGACGCCACTGTTTACAAGAACCTCGTTTACAGTACAAGTTCAACATTGCAGAAAGTGAAAAATGGATAAAGAACATGTGGTATTTACTTACAAAGCAATATCAATCAGCAATGAAATCTACGTCATCAGACCCTTAGCAGCACAATGAGTGGATTCAGGTATGATGATTCTAACTGAAATAAGTCACACAGAAAAAGAAACATCATAAGATATCAGTAATACACGGAATGTAAACTTGGCTACACAGGAACTGCATTCCAAAACAGAACAGTGTCTCAAATTTAGAAAACCAACTTATGCTTGCTTAAGGGTAAAGGTGAGTTGGGGTGCTGCATAAAACCAGAGATTGAAATGAGCACAGATAAAGTTCCTTAAGCCAAATATGGAATAGACAAGAGCTACTCCTTGCTCAACGAAATGGACTCAACACCGCATATTAAACGCCTAAGTATGTACCTGACTAGTAAGTATCTTAAAACCTATGGATTGCTATGTCTCCGAAAGAGAATCAAGCATGTGTACAGGGGCATAAACGCAGCAGTGATAGGATTGGAGAGGTTCGGTGAGCAAATGAAGACCCTTTGAAGTCATATTGCATGGTACCCATTCCACGGGTTTCAACTACCCAGGTTTAAGGTATTCTTCCTTCAGCTAAAACATGCATGTGGAACCTAGAGTATGATCAACCATGTGATCGGGAGACGTGTTCAAATATGTCTCAGTTTTCGTACCCTGGTACTCGGGTGCAACATTCCAGATGCTTTACTAACACTCTCCCGACTTGGAGAGTCAGCGCCTTTAACCTCCTGTTTGGCCCAGTTTGCAATTTCTGCGGAAGATGAACAGGAATAGCGAGAACCAATGAGAGACTAGCTGGAGGTGTCTGAACGGGTAAATTTAACTCTCATTTCCCACCAGGAAGAGGAATTAACCAAAGGCTCAGCGTGCCGTGCCGGAACCAGATTAGGGCCTGAAGCCATCCTGCGGTGTTGCGGCCAGGTCACAAGAAAGCGAGTTGAAGAAAGGAGCTCAGGGGCACTGTAATTCACAAACCTGCAGAGTTATAAATGACAGCTATCGTCCAAAAATAGACTGAAGTAAGGCTGCCAAGAGGACTTGAAAGCGGGGCAGAATTGCAGGAAACCGATTTCAGCAGGTAGACTGGAATTGCATTGAAAGCATAGGAAAAGAGGCAGAACGTCCACAATGATGCACTTGGCCAAAAAGGGCGTATGCGTTTTTTCCTGAATATATTCAGGAAAAAACGCATACGCCCTTTTTGGCCAACCAAGCAAGCTTGCAAAGGAAATCTGCACTACAATGAAGTCTCACTTCCCCCCGGTCAAAAGGGCCATCTGAAAAAAGTGTAAAATCCAGAAAGGCAGGACAGGCCATGGAGAACTGGGAGCCTTGTTATGCTGATGGGCGGGATGTAAATTGCCAACAACCACTCGGGAGAAGTGTATGGTGTTTCCTGAAACATCTAACAAACAAAGCAACAGAGCCTAGGGCACTTCCACTTATGGTCCTATAGCTTAGGGAAATTAAAATCAAAAAGACACAGCCACCCCAAAGTTTGGAACGGCTCTGTTAACAAGAACCTCGTTTACCGTACAAGTTCAATATCACAGAAAGTGAAAAATGGATAAAGAACTTGTGGTACTTACGTACAATGCAGTATCACTCAGCAATGAAATCTATGTCATCAGGCCCGTAGCAGCATAATGAGTGGATTCAGGTACGATGATTCTAACTGAAATAAGTCACACAGAAAAAGAAACACCATAAGATATCAGTAATACACGGAATGTAAACTTGGCTACACAGGAACTGAATTACAGAACAGAACAGGGTCTCAAATTTAGAAAACCAACTTATGCTTGCTTAAGGGTAAAGGTGAGTTGCGGTGCTGCATAAAACCAGAGATTGAAATGAGCACAGATAAAGTTCCTTAAGCCAAATATGGAATAGACAAGAGCTACTCCTTGCTCAACGAAATGGACTCAACACCGCATATTAAACGCCTAAGAATGTACCTGACTAGTAAGTATCTTAAAACCTATGGATTGCTATGTCTCCGAAAGAGAATCAAGCATGTGGACAGGGGCATAAACGCAGCAGTGATAGGATTGGAGAAGTTCGGTGAGCAAATGAAGACCCTTTGAAGTCATATTGCATGGTACCCATTACACGGGTTTCTACTACCCAGGTTTTAGGTATTCTTCCTTCAGCTAAAACATGCATGTGGAACCCAGAGTATGATCAACCATGTGATCGGGAGACGTGTTCAAATATGTCTCAGTTTTCCTCCCCTGGTACTCGGGTGCAACATTCCAGACGCTTTACTAACACTCTCCCCACTTGGAGAGTCAGCGCCTTTAACCTCCTGTTTGGCCCAGTTTGCAATTTCTGTGGAAGATGAACAGGAATAGCGAGAACCAATGAGAGGCTAGCTGGAGGTGTCTGGACGGGCAAATTTAACTCTCATTTCCCACCACGAAGAGGAAATAACCAAAGGCTCAGCGTGCCATGCCAGAACTAGATTAGGGCCTGAAGCCATCCTGCGGTGTTGCGGCCAGGTCACAAGAAAGCGAGTTGAAGAAAGGAGCTCAGGGGCACTGTAATTCACAAACCTGCAGAGTTATAAATGACAGCTATCGTCCAAAAATAGACTGAAGTAAGGCTGCCAAGAGGACTTGAAAGCGGGGCAGAATGGCAGGAAACCGATTTCAGGAGGTAGACTGGAATTGCATTGAAAGCATAGGAAAAGAGGCAGAACGTCCACAATGATGCACTTGGCCAAAAAGGCCGTATGCGTTTTTTCCTGAATATATTCAGGAAAAAACGCATACGGCCTTTTTGGCCAACCAAGCAAGCTTGCAAAGGAAATCTGCACTACAATGAAGTCTCACTTCCCCCCGGTCAAAAGGGCCATCTGAAAAAAGTGTAAAATCCAGAAAGGCAGGACAGGCCATGGAAAACTGGGAGCCTTGTTATGCTGAAGGGCGGGATGTAAATTGCCAACAACCACTCGGGAGAAGTGTATGGTGTTTCCTGAAACATCTGAAAAACAAAGCAACAGAGCCTAGGGCACTTCCACTTATGGTCCTATAGCTTAGGGAAATTAAAATCAAAAAGACACAGCCACCCCAAAGTTTGGAACGGCTCTGTTTACAAGAACCTCGTTTACAGTACAAGTTCAACATCGCAGAAACTGAAAAATGGATAAAGAAGATGTGGTATTTACTTACAAAGCAATATCACTCAGCAATGAAATCTGTGTCATCAGGCCCTTAGCAGCACAATGAGTGGATTCAGGTATGATGATTCTAACTGAAATAAGTCACACAGAAAAAGAAACATCATAAGATATCAGTAATACATGGAATGTAAACTTGGCTACACAGGAACTGAATTACAGAACAGAACAGGGTCTCAAATTTAGAAAACCAACTTATGCTTGCTTAAGGGGAAAGGTGAGTTGGGGTGCTGCATAAAACCAGAGATTGAAATGAGCACAGATAAAGTTCCTTAAGCCAAATATGGAATAGACAAGAGCTACTCCTTGCTCAACGAAATGGACTCAACACCGCATATTAAACGCCTAAGAATGTAAATGACTATTAAGTATCTTAAAACCTATAGATTGCTATGTGTCCGAAAGAGAATCAAGCATGTGTACAGGGGCATAAACGCAGCAGTGATAGCATTGGAGAGGTTCGGTGAGCAAATGAAGACCCTTTGAAGTCATATTGCATGGTACCCATTCCACAGGTTTCAACTACCCAGGTTTTATGTATTCTTCCTTCAGCTAAAACATGCATGTGGAACCCAGAGTATGATCAACCATGTGATCGGGAGACGTGTTCAAATATGTCTCAGTTTTCGTACCCTGGTACTCGGGTGCAACATTCCAGACGCTTTACTAACACTCTCCCCACTTGGAGAGTCAGCGCCTTTAACCTCCTGTTTGGCCCAGTTTGCAATTTCTGCGGAAGATGAACAGGAATAGCGAGAACCAATGAGAGGCTAGCTGGAGGTGTCTGGACGGGCAAATTTAACTCTCATTTCCCACCAGGAAGAGGAAATAACCAAAGGCTCAGCGTGCCGTACCGGAACCAGATTAGGGCCTGAAGCCATCCTGCGGTGTTGCGGCCAGCTCAAAAGAAAGCGAGTTGAAGAAAGGAGCTCAGGGGCACTGTAATTCACAAACCTGCAGAGTTATAAATGACAGCTATCGTCCAAAAATAGACTGAAGTAAGGCTGCCAAGAGGACTTGAAAGCGGGGCAGAATGGCAGGAAACCGATTTCAGGAGGTAGACTGGAATTGCATTGAAAGCATAGGAAAAGAGGCAGAACGTCCACAATGATGCACTTGGCCAAAAAGGCCGTATGCATTTTTTCCTGAATATATTCAGGAAAAAACGCATACGGCCTTTTTGGCCAACCAAGCAAGCTTGCAAAGGAAATCTGCACTACAATGAAGTCTCACTTCCCCCCGGTCAAAAGGGCCATCTGAAAAAAGTGTAAAATCCAGAAAGGCAGGACAGGCCATGGAAAACTGGGAGCCTTGTTATGCTGAAGGGCGGGATGTAAATTGCCAACAACCACTCGGGAGAAGTGTATGGTGTTTCCTGAAACATCTGAAAAACAAAGCAACAGAGCCTAGGGCACTTCCACTTATGGTCCTATAGCTTAGGGAAATTAAAATCAAAAAGACACAGCCACCCCAAAGTTTGGAACGGCTCTGTTTACAAGAACCTCGTTTACAGTACAAGTTCAACATCGCAGAAACTGAAAAATGGATAAAGAAGATGTGGTATTTACTTACAAAGCAATATCACTCAGCAATGAAATCTGTGTCATCAGGCCCTTAGCAGCACAATGAGTGGATTCAGGTATGATGATTCTAACTGAAATAAGTCACACAGAAAAAGAAACATCATAAGATATCAGTAATACACGGAATGTAAACTTGGCTACACAGGAACTGAATTACAGAACAGAACAGGGTCTCAAATTTAGAAAACCAACTTATGCTTGCTTAAGGGGAAAGGTGAGTTGGGGTGCTGCATAAAACCAGAGATTGAAATGAGCACAGATAAAGTTTCTTAAGCCAAATATGGAATAGACAAGAGCTACTCCTTGGTCAACGAAATGGACTCAACACCGCATATTAAACGCCTAAGAATGTAAATGACTATTAAGTATCTTAAAACCTATAGATTGCTATGTGTCCGAAAGAGAATCAAGCTTGTGTACAGGGGCATAAACGCAGCAGTGATAGCATTGGAGAGGTTCGGTGAGCAAATGAAGACCCTTTGAAGTCATATTGCATGGTACCCATTCCACAGGTTTCAACTACCCAGGTTTTATGTATTCTTCCTTCAGCTAAAACATGCATGTGGAACCCAGAGTATGATCAACCATGTGATCGGGAGACGTGTTCAAATATGTCTCAGTTTTCGTACCCTGGTACTCGGGTGCAACATTCCAGACGCTTTACTAACACTCTCCCCACTTGGAGAGTCAGCGCCTTTAACCTCCTGTTTGGCCCAGTTTGCAATTTCTGCGGAAGATGAACAGGAATAGCGAGAACCAATGAGAGGCTAGCTGGAGGTGTCTGGACGGGCAAATTTAACTCTCATTTCCCACCAGGAAGAGGAAATAACCAAAGGCTCAGCGTGCCGTACCGGAACCAGATTAGGGCCTGAAGCCATCCTGCGGTGTTGCGGCCAGCTCAAAAGAAAGCGAGTTGAAGAAAGGAGCTCAGGGGCACTGTAATTCACAAACCTGCAGAGTTATAAATGACAGCTATCGTCCAAAAATAGACTGAAGTAAGGCTGCCAAGAGGACTTGAAAGCGGGGCAGAATGGCAGGAAACCGATTTCAGGAGGTAGACTGGAATTGCATTGAAAGCATAGGAAAAGAGGCAGAACGTCCACAATGATGCACTTGGCCAAAAAGGCCGTATGCATTTTTTCCTGAATATATTCAGGAAAAAACGCATACGGCCTTTTTGGCCAACCAAGCAAGCTTGCAAAGGAAATCTGCACTACAATGAAGTCTCACTTCCCCCCGGTCAAAAGGGCCATCTGAAAAAAGTGTAAAATCCAGAAAGGCAGGACAGGCCATTGAGAACTGGGATCCTTGTTATGCTGATGGGCGGCATGTAAATTGCCAACAGACACTCGGGAGAAGTGTATGGTGTTTCCTGAAACATCTAAAAAACAAAGCAACAGAACCTAGGGCACTTCCACTTATGGTCCTATAGCTTAGGGAAATTAAAATCAAAAAGACACAGCCACCCCAAAGTTTGGAACGGCTCTGTTTACAAGAACCTCGTTTACAGTACAAGTTCAAAATCACAGAAAGTGAAAAATGGATAAAGAAGTTGTGGTATTTACTTACAAAGCAATATCACTCAGCAATGAAATCTGTGCAATCAGGCCCTTAGCAGCACAATGAGTGGATTCAGGTATGATCATTCTAACTGAAATAAGTCACACAGAAAAAGAAACATCATAAGATATCAGTAATACACGGAATGTAAACTTGGCTACACAGGAACTGAATTACAGAACAGAACAGGGTCTCAAATTTAGAAAACCAACTTATGCTTGCTTAAGGGGAAAGGTGAGTTGGGGTGCTGCATAAAACCAGAGATTGAAACGAGCACAGATAAAGTTCCTTAAGCCAAATATGGAATAGACAAGAGCTACTCCTTGCTCAACGAAATGGACTCAACACCGCATATTAAACGCCTAAGAATGTACCTGACTAGTAAGTATCTTAAAACCTATGGATTGCTATGTCTCCGAAAGAGAATCAAGCATGTGTACAGGGGCATAAACGCAGCAGTGATAGGATTGGAGAGGTTCGGTGAGCAAATGAAGACCCTTTGAAGTCATATTGCATGGTACCCATTACACGGGTTTTAACTCTCCTGGTTTAAGGTATTCTTTCTTCAGCTAAAACATGCATGTGGAACCCAAGTATGATCAACCATGTGATCGGGAGACGTGTTCAAATATGTCTCAGTTTTCCTCCCCTGGTACTCGGGTGCAACATTCCAGACGCTTTACTAACACTCTCCCCACTTGGAGAGTCAGCGCCTTTAACCTCCTGTTTGGCACAGTTTGCAATTTCTGCGGAAGATGAACAGGAATAGCGAGAACCAATGAGAGGCTAGCTGGAGGTGTCTGGACGGGCAAATTTAACTCTCATTTCCCACCAGGAAGAGGAATTAACCAAAGGCTCAGCGTGTCGTGTCAGAACCAGATTAGGGCCTGAAGACATCCTGCGGTGTTGCGGCCAGGTCACAAGAAAGCGAGTTGAAGAAAGGAGCTCAGGGGCACTGTAATTCACAAACCTGCAGAGTTATAAATGACAGCTATCGTCCAAAAATAGACTGAAGTAAGGCTGCCAAGAGGACCTGAAAGCGGGGCAGAATTGCAGGAAACCGATTTCAGGAGGTAGACTGGAATTGCATTGAAAGCATAGGAAAAGAGGCAGAACGTCCACAATGATGCACTTGGGCAAAAAGGGCGTATGCGTTTTTTCCTGAATATATTCAGGAAAAAACGCATACGCCCTTTTTGGCCAACCAAGCAAACTTGCAAAGGAAATCTGCACTACAATGAAGTCTCACTTCTCCCAGGTCAAAAGGGCCATCTGAAAAAAGTGTAAAATCCAGAAAGGCAGGACAGGCCATGGAGAACTGGGAGCCTTGTTATGCTGATGGGCGGGATGTTAATTGCCAACAGACAATCGGGAGAAGTGTATGGTATTTCCTGAAACATCTAAAAAACAAAGCAACAGAGCCTAGGGCACTTCCACTTATGGTCCTATAGCTTAGGGAAATTAAAATCAAAAAGACACAGCCACCCCAAAGTTTGGGACGCCTCCGATTACAAGAACCTCGTTTACCGTACAAGTTCAATATCACAGAAAGTGAAAAATGGATAAAGAACTTGTGGTACTTACGTACAATGCAGTATCACTCAGCAATGAAATCTATGTCATCAGGCCCGTAGCAGCATAATGACTGGATTCAGGTACGATGATTCTAACTGAAATAAGTCACACAGAAAAAGAAATATCATAAGATATCAGTAATACACGGAATGGAAACTTGGCTACACAGGAACTGAATTACAGAACAGAACAGGGTCTCAAATTTAGAAAACCAACTTATGCTTGCTTAAGGGTAAAGGTGAGTTGCGGTGCTGCATAAAACCAGAGATTGAAATGAGCACAGATAAAGTTCCTTAAGCCAAATATGGATAGACAAGAGCTACTCCTTGCTCAACGAAATGGACTCAACACCGCATATTAAACGCCTAAGAATGTACCTGACTAGTAAGTATCTTAAAACCTATGGATTGCTATGTGTCCGAAAGAGAATCAAGCATGTGTACAGGGGCATAAACGCAACAGTGATAGCATTGGAGAGGTTCGGTGAGCAAATGAAGACCCTTTGAAGTCATATTGCATGGTACCCATTCCACGGGTTTCAACTACCCAGGTTTTAGGTATTCTTCCTTCAGCTAAAACATGCATGTGGAACCCAGAGTATGATCAACCATGTGATCGGGAGACGTGTTCAAATATGTCTCAGTTTTCGTACCCTGGTACTCGGGTGCAACATTCCAGACGCTTTACTAACACTCTCCCCACTTGGAGAGTCAGCGCCTTTAACCTCCTGTTTGGCCCAGATTGCAATTTCTGCGGAAAATGAACAGGAATAGAGAGAACCAATGAGAGGCTAGCTGGAGGTGTGTGGACAGGCAAATTTAACTCTCATTTCCCACCAGGAAGAGGAAATAACCAAAGGCTCAGCGTGCCGTACCAGAACCAGATTAGGGCCTGAAGCCATCCTGCGGTGTTGCGGCCAGCTCACAAGAAAGCGAGTTGAAGAAAGGAGCTCAGGGGCACTGTAATTCACAAACCTGCAGAGTTATAAATGACAGCTATCGTCCAAAAATAGACTGAAGTAAGGCTGCCAAGAGGACTTGAAAGCGGGGCAGAATTGCAGGAAACCGATTTCAGGAGGTAGACTGGAATTGCATTGAAAGCATAGGAAAAGAGGCAGAACGTCCACAATGATGCACTTGGCCAAAAAGGGCGTATGCGTTTTTTCCTGAATATATTCAGGAAAAAACGCATACGCCCTTTTTGGCCAACCAAGCAAGCTTGCAAAGGAAATCTGCACTACAATGAAGTCTCACTTCCCCCCGGTCAAAAGGGCCATCTGAAAAAAGTGTAAAATCCAGAAAGGCAGGACAGGCCATGGAGAACTGGGAGCCTTGTTATGCTGATGGGCGGCATGTAAATTGCCAACAGACACTCGGGAGAAGTGTATGGTGTTTCCTGAAACATCTAAAAAACAAAGCAACAGAACCTAGGGCACTTCCACTTATGGTCCTATAGCTTAGGGAAATTAAAATCAAAAAGACACAGCCACCCCAAAGTTTGGAACGGCTCTGTTTACAAGAACCTCGTTTACAGCACAAGTTCAACATCACAGAAAGTGAAAAATGGATAAAGAAGTTGTGGTATTTACTTACAAAGCAATATCACTCAGCAATGAAATCTGTGTCATCAGGCCCTTAGCAGCACAATGAGTGGATTCAGGTATGATGATTCTAACTGAAATAAGTCACACAGAAAAAGAAACATCATAAGATATCAGTAATACACGGAATGTAAACTTGGCTACACAGGAACTGAATTACAGAACAGAACAGGGTCTCAAATTTAGAAAACCAACTTATGCTTGCTTAAGGGGAAAGGTGAGTTGGGGTGCTGCATAAAACCAGAGATTGAAATGAGCACAGATAAAGTTTCTTAAGCCAAATATGGAATAGACAAGAGCTACTCCTTGGTCAACGAAATGGACTCAACACCGCATATTAAACGCCTAAGAATGTAAATGACTATTAAGTATCTTAAAACCTATAGATTGCTATGTGTCCGAAAGAGAATCAAGCTTGTGTACAGGGGCATAAACGCAGCAGTGATAGCATTGGAGAGGTTCGGTGAGCAAATGAAGACCCTTTGAAGTCATATTGCATGGTACCCATTCCACAGGTTTCAACTACCCAGGTTTTATGTATTCTTCCTTCAGCTAAAACATGCATGTGGAACCCAGAGTATGATCAACCATGTGATCGGGAGACGTGTTCAAATATGTCTCAGTTTTCGTACCCTGGTACTCGGGTGCAACATTCCAGACGCTTTACTAACACTCTCCCCACTTGGAGAGTCAGCGCCTTTAACCTCCTGTTTGGCCCAGTTTGCAATTTCTGCGGAAGATGAACAGGAATAGCGAGAACCAATGAGAGGCTAGCTGGAGGTGTCTGGACGGGCAAATTTAACTCTCATTTCCCACCAGGAAGAGGAAATAACCAAAGGCTCAGCGTGCCGTACCGGAACCAGATTAGGGCCTGAAGCCATCCTGCGGTGTTGCGGCCAGCTCAAAAGAAAGCGAGTTGAAGAAAGGAGCTCAGGGGCACTGTAATTCACAAACCTGCAGAGTTATAAATGACAGGTATCGTCCAAAAATAGACTGAAGTAAGGCTGCCAAGAGGACTTGAAAGCGGGGCAGAATGGCAGGAAACCGATTTCAGGAGGTAGACTGGAATTGCATTGAAAGCATAGGAAAAGAGGCAGAACGTCCACAATGATGCACTTGGCCAAAAAGGCCGTATGCATTTTTTCCTGAATATATTCAGGAAAAAACGCATACGGCCTTTTTGGCCAACCAAGCAAGCTTGCAAAGGAAATCTGCACTACAATGAAGTCTCACTTCCCCCCGGTCAAAAGGGCCATCTGAAAAAAGTGTAAAATCCAGAAAGGCAGGACAGGCCATTGAGAACTGGGATCCTTGTTATGCTGATGGGCGGCATGTAAATTGCCAACAGACACTCGGGAGAAGTGTATGGTGTTTCCTGAAACATCTAAAAAACAAAGCAACAGAACCTAGGGCACTTCCACTTATGGTCCTATAGCTTAGGGAAATTAAAATCAAAAAGACACAGCCACCCCAAAGTTTGGAACGGCTCTGTTTACAAGAACCTCGTTTACAGTACAAGTTCAAAATCACAGAAAGTGAAAAATGGATAAAGAAGTTGTGGTATTTACTTACAAAGCAATATCACTCAGCAATGAAATCTGTGCAATCAGGCCCTTAGCAGCACAATGAGTGGATTCAGGTATGATCATTCTAACTGAAATAAGTCACACAGAAAAAGAAACATCATAAGATATCAGTAATACACGGAATGTAAACTTGGCTACACAGGAACTGAATTACAGAACAGAACAGGGTCTCAAATTTAGAAAACCAACTTATGCTTGCTTAAGGGGAAAGGTGAGTTGGGGTGCTGCATAAAACCAGAGATTGAAACGAGCACAGATAAAGTTCCTTAAGCCAAATATGGAATAGACAAGAGCTACTCCTTGCTCAACGAAATGGACTCAACACCGCATATTAAACGCCTAAGAATGTACCTGACTAGTAAGTATCTTAAAACCTATGGATTGCTATGTCTCCGAAAGAGAATCAAGCATGTGTACAGGGGCATAAACGCAGCAGTGATAGGATTGGAGAGGTTCGGTGAGCAAATGAAGACCCTTTGAAGTCATATTGCATGGTACCCATTACACGGGTTTTAACTCTCCTGGTTTAAGGTATTCTTTCTTCAGCTAAAACATGCATGTGGAACCCAAGTATGATCAACCATGTGATCGGGAGACGTGTTCAAATATGTCTCAGTTTTCCTCCCCTGGTACTCGGGTGCAACATTCCAGACGCTTTACTAACACTCTCCCCACTTGGAGAGTCAGCGCCTTTAACCTCCTGTTTGGCACAGTTTGCAATTTCTGCGGAAGATGAACAGGAATAGCGAGAACCAATGAGAGGCTAGCTGGAGGTGTCTGGACGGGCAAATTTAACTCTCATTTCCCACCAGGAAGAGGAATTAACCAAAGGCTCAGCGTGTCGTGTCAGAACCAGATTAGGGCCTGAAGACATCCTGCGGTGTTGCGGCCAGGTCACAAGAAAGCGAGTTGAAGAAAGGAGCTCAGGGGCACTGTAATTCACAAACCTGCAGAGTTATAAATGACAGCTATCGTCCAAAAATAGACTGAAGTAAGGCTGCCAAGAGGACCTGAAAGCGGGGCAGAATTGCAGGAAACCGATTTCAGGAGGTAGACTGGAATTGCATTGAAAGCATAGGAAAAGAGGCAGAACGTCCACAATGATGCACTTGGGCAAAAAGGGCGTATGCGTTTTTTCCTGAATATATTCAGGAAAAAACGCATACGCCCTTTTTGGCCAACCAAGCAAACTTGCAAAGGAAATCTGCACTACAATGAAGTCTCACTTCTCCCAGGTCAAAAGGGCCATCTGAAAAAAGTGTAAAATCCAGAAAGGCAGGACAGGCCATGGAGAACTGGGAGCCTTGTTATGCTGATGGGCGGGATGTTAATTGCCAACAGACAATCGGGAGAAGTGTATGGTATTTCCTGAAACATCTAAAAAACAAAGCAACAGAGCCTAGGGCACTTCCACTTATGGTCCTATAGCTTAGGGAAATTAAAATCAAAAAGACACAGCCACCCCAAAGTTTGGGACGCCTCCGATTACAAGAACCTCGTTTACCGTACAAGTTCAATATCACAGAAAGTGAAAAATGGATAAAGAACTTGTGGTACTTACGTACAATGCAGTATCACTCAGCAATGAAATCTATGTCATCAGGCCCGTAGCAGCATAATGACTGGATTCAGGTACGATGATTCTAACTGAAATAAGTCACACAGAAAAAGAAATATCATAAGATATCAGTAATACACGGAATGGAAACTTGGCTACACAGGAACTGAATTACAGAACAGAACAGGGTCTCAAATTTAGAAAACCAACTTATGCTTGCTTAAGGGTAAAGGTGAGTTGCGGTGCTGCATAAAACCAGAGATTGAAATGAGCACAGATAAAGTTCCTTAAGCCAAATATGGATAGACAAGAGCTACTCCTTGCTCAACGAAATGGACTCAACACCGCATATTAAACGCCTAAGAATGTACCTGACTAGTAAGTATCTTAAAACCTATGGATTGCTATGTCTCCGAAAGAGAATCAAGCATGTGTACAGGGGCATAAACGCAGCAGTGATAGGATTGGAGAAGTTCGGTGAGCAAATGAAGACCCTTTGAAGTCATATTGCTTGGTACCCATTCCACGGGTTTCAACTACCCAGGTTTTAGGTATTCTTCCTTCAGTTAAAACATGCATGTGGAACCCAGAGTATGATCAACCATGTGATCGGGAGACGTGTTCAAATATGTCTCAGTTTTCCTCCCCTGGTACTCGGGTGCAACATTCCAGACGCTTTACTAACACTCTCCCCACTTGGAGAGTCAGCGCCTTTAACCTCCTGTTTGGCCCAGTTTGTAATTTCTGCGGAAGATGAACAGGAATAGCGAGAACCAATGAGAGGCTAGCTGGAGGTGTCTGGACGGGCAAATTTAACTCTCATTTCCCACCAGGAAGAGGAAATAACCAAAGGCTCAGCGTGCCGTGCCAGAACTAGATTAGGGCCTGAAGCCATCCTGCGGTGTTGCGGCCACGTCACAAGAAAGCGAGTTGAAGAAAGGAGCTCAGGGGCACTGTAATTCACAAACCTGCAGAGTTATAAATGACAGCTATCGTCCAAATATAGACTGAAGTAAGGCTGCCAAGAGGACTTGAAAGGGGGGCAGAATTGCAGGAAACCGATTTCAGGAGGTAGACTGGAATTGCATTGAAAGCACAGGAAAAGAGGCAGAACGTCCACAATGATGCACTTGGCCAAAAAGGGCGTATGCGTTTTTTCCTGAATATATTCAGGAAAAAACGCATACGCCCTTTTTGGCCAACCAAGCAAGCTTGCAAAGGAAATCTGCACTACAATGAAGTCTCACTTCCCCTTGGTCAAAAGGGCCATCTGAAAAAAGTGTAAAATCCAGAAAGGCAGGACAGGCCATGGAAAACTGGGAGCCTTGTTATGCTGAAGGGCGGGATGTAAATTGCCAACAACCACTCGGGAGAAGTGTATGGTGTTTCCTGAAACATCTGAAAAACAAAGCAACAGAGCCTAGGGCACTTCCACTTATGGTCCTATAGCTTAGGGAATTTAAAATCAAAAAGACACAACCACCCCAAAGTTTGGAATGGCTCTGTTTACAAGAACCTTGTTTACAGTACAAGTTCAACATCGCAGAAAGTGAAAAATGGATAAAAAAGTTGTGGTATTTACTTACAAAGCAATATCACTCAGCAATGAAATCTGTGTCATCAGGCCCTTAGCAGCACAATGAGTGGATTCAGGTATGATGATTCTAACTGAAATAAGTCACACAGAAAAAGAAACATCATAAGATATCAGTAATACACGGAATGTAAACTTGGCTACACAGGAACTGAATTACAGAACAGAACAGGGTCTCAAATTTAGAAAACCAACTTATGCTTGCTTAAGGGTAAAGGTGAGTTGGGGTGCTGCATAAAACCAGAGATTGAAATGAGCACAGATAAAGTTCCTTAAGCCAAATATGGAATAGACAAGAGCTACTCCTTGCTCAACGAAATGGACTCAACACCGCATATTAAACGCCTAAGAATGTAAATGACTATTAAGTATCTTAAAACCTATAGATTGCTATGTGTCCGAAAGAGAATCAAGCATGTGTACAGGGGCATAAACGCAACAGTGATAGCATTGGAGAGGTTCGGTGAGCAAATGAAGACCCTTTGAAGTCATATTGCATGGTACCCATTCCACGGGTTTCAACTACCCAGGTTTTAGGTATTCTTCCTTCAGCTAAAACATGCATGTGGAACCCAGAGTATGATCAACCATGTGATCGGGAGACGTGTTCAAATATGTCTCAGTTTTCGTACCCTGGTACTCGGGTGCAACATTCCAGACGCTTTACTAACACTCTCCCCACTTGGAGAGTCAGCGCCTTTAACCTCCTGTTTGGCCCAGATTGCAATTTCTGCGGAAAATGAACAGGAATAGAGAGAACCAATGAGAGGCTAGCTGGAGGTGTGTGGACAGGCAAATTTAACTCTCATTTCCCACCAGGAAGAGGAAATAACCAAAGGCTCAGCGTGCCGTACCAGAACCAGATTAGGGCCTGAAGCCATCCTGCGGTGTTGCGGCCAGCTCACAAGAAAGCGAGTTGAAGAAAGGAGCTCAGGGGCACTGTAATTCACAAACCTGCAGAGTTATAAATGACAGCTATCGTCCAAAAATAGACTGAAGTAAGGCTGCCAAGAGGACTTGAAAGCGGGGCAGAATTGCAGGAAACCGATTTCAGGAGGTAGACTGGAATTGCATTGAAAGCATAGGAAAAGAGGCAGAACGTCCACAATGATGCACTTGGCCAAAAAGGGCGTATGCGTTTTTTCCTGAATATATTCAGGAAAAAACGCATACGCCCTTTTTGGCCAACCAAGCAAGCTTGCAAAGGAAATCTGCACTACAATGAAGTCTCACTTCCCCCCGGTCAAAAGGGCCATCTGAAAAAAGTGTAAAATCCAGAAAGGCAGGACAGGCCATGGAGAACTGGGAGCCTTGTTATGCTGATGGGCGGCATGTAAATTGCCAACAGACACTCGGGAGAAGTGTATGGTGTTTCCTGAAACATCTAAAAAACAAAGCAACAGAACCTAGGGCACTTCCACTTATGGTCCTATAGCTTAGGGAAATTAAAATCAAAAAGACACAGCCACCCCAAAGTTTGGAACGGCTCTGTTTACAAGAACCTCGTTTACAGCACAAGTTCAACATCACAGAAAGTGAAAAATGGATAAAGAAGTTGTGGTATTTACTTACAAAGCAATATCACTCAGCAATGAAATCTGTGTCATCAGGCCCTTAGCAGCACAATGAGTGGATTCAGGTATGATGATTCTAACTGAAATAAGTCACACAGAAAAAGAAACATCATAAGATATCAGTAATACACGGAATGTAAACTTGGCTACACAGGAACTGAATTACAGAACAGAACAGGGTCTCAAATTTAGAAAGCCAACTTATGCTTGCTTAAGGGGAAAGGTGAGTTGGGGTGCTGCATAAAACCAGAGATTGAAATGAGCACAGATAAAGTTCCTTAAGCCAAATATGGAATAGACAAGAGCTACTCCTTGCTCAACGAAATGGACTCAACACCGCATATTAAACGCCTAAGAATGTACCTGACTAGTAAGTATCTTAAAACCTATGGATTGCTATGTCTCTGAAAGAGAATCAAGCATGTGTACAGGGGCATAAAGGCAGCAGTGATAGGATTGGAGAGGTTCGGTGAGCAAATGAAGACCCTTTGAAGTCATATTGCATGGTACCCATTCCACGGGTTTCAAATACCCAGGTTTAAGGTATTCTTCCTTCAGCTAAAACATGCATGTGGAACCTGGAGTATTATCAACCATGTGATCGGGAGACGTGTTCAAATATGTCTCAGTTTTCGTACCCTGGTACTCGGGTGCAACATTCCAGACGCTTTACTAACACTCTCCCGACTTGGAGAGTCAGTCCCTTTAACCTCCTGTTTGGCACAGTTTGCAATTTCTGTGGAAGATGAACAGGAATAGCGAGAACCAATGAGAGACTAGCTGGAGGTGTCTGGACGGGCAAATTTAACTCTCATTTCCCACCAGCAAGAGGAATTAACCAAAGGCTCAGCGTGCCGTGCCAGAACTAGATTAGGGCCTGAAGCCATCCTGCGGTGTTTCGGCCAGCTCACAAGAAAGCGAGTTGAAGAAAGGAGCTCAGGGGCACTGTAATTCACAAACCTGCAGAGTTATAAATGACAGCTGTCGTCCAAAAATACACTGAAGTAAGGCTGCCAAGAGGACTTGAAAGCGGGGCAGAATTGCAGGAAACCGATTTCAGGAGGTAGACTGGAATTGCATTGAAAGCATAGGAAAAGAGGCAGAACGTCCACAATGATGCACTTGGCCAAAAAGGGCGTATGCGTTTTTTCCTGAATATATTCAGGAAAAAACGCATACGCCCTTTTTGGCCAACCAAGCAAGCTTGCAAAGGAAATCTGCACTACAATGAAGTCTCACTTCCCCCCGGTCAAAAGGGCCATCTGAAAAAAGTGTAAAATCCAGAAAGGCAGGACAGGCCATGGAGAACTGGGAGCCTTGTTATGCTGATGGGCGGGATGTAAACTGCCAACAGACACTCGGGAGAAGTGTATGGTGTTTCCTGAAACATCTAAAAAACAAAGCAACAGAGCCTAGGGCACTTCCACTTATGGTCCTATAGCTTAGGGAAATTAAAATCAAAAAGACACAGCCACCCCAAAGTTTGGAACGGCTCTGTTTACAAGAACCTCGTTTACAGTACAAGTTCAACATCGCAGAAAGTGAAAAATGGATAAAGAAGTTGTGGTATTTACTTACAAAGCAATATCACTCAGCAATGAAATCTGTGTCATCAGGCCCTTAGCAGCACAATGAGTGGATTCAGGTATGATGATTCTAACTGAAATAAGTCACACAGAAAAAGAAACATCATAAGATATCAGTAATACACGGAATGTAAACTTGGCTACACAGGAACTGAATTACAGAACAGAACAGGGTCTCAAATTTAGAAAACCAACTTATGCTTGCTTAAGGGGAAAGGTGAGTTGAGGTGCTGCATAAAACCAGAGATTGAAATGAGCACAGATAAAGTTCCTTAAGCCAAATATGGAATAGGCAAGAGCTACTCCTTGCTCAACGAAATGGACTCAACACCGCATATAAACGCCTAAGAATGTACCTGACTATTAAGTATCTTAAAAGCTATAGATTGCTATGTGTCCGAAAGAGAATCAAGCATGTGTACAGGGGCATAAACGCAGCAGTGATAGGATTGGAGAGGTTCGGTGAGCAAATGAAGACCCTTTGAAGTCATATTGCATGGTACCCATTACACGGGTCTTAGCTCTCCAGGTTTAACGTATTCTTCCTTCAGCTAAAACATGCATGTGGAACCCAAGTATGATCAACCATGTGAATGGGAGACGTGTTCAAATATGTCTCAGTTTTCCTCCCCTGGTACTCGGGTGCAACATTCCAGACGCTTTACTAACACTCTCCCCACTTGGAGAGTCAGCGCCTTTAACCTCCTGTTTGGCCCAGTTTTCAATTTCTGCGGAAGATGAACAGGAATAGCGAGAACCAATGAGAGACTAACTGGAGGTGTCTGGACGGGCAAATTTAACTCTCATTTCCCACCAGGAAGAGGAAATAACCAAAGGCTCAGCGTGCCGTGCTGGAACCAGATTAGGGCCTGAAGCCATCCTGCGGTGTTGCGGCAAGGTCACAAGAAAGCAAGTTGAAGAAAGGAGCTCAGGGGCACTGTAATTCACAAACCTGCAGAGTTATAAATGACAGCTATCGTCCAAAAATACACTGAAGTAAGGCTGCCAAGAGGACTTGAAAGCGGGGCAGAAATGCAGGAAACCGATTTCAGGAGGTAGACTGGAATTGCATTGAAAGCATAGGAAAAGAGGCAGAACATCCACAATGATGCACTTGGCCAAAAAGGGCGTATGCGTTTTTTCCTGAATATATTCAGGAAAAAACGCATACGCCCTTTTTGGCCAACCAAGCAAGCTTGCAAAGGAAATCTGCACTACAATGAAGTCTCACTTCCCCCAGGTCAAAAGGGCCATCTGAAAAAAGTGTAAAATCCAGAAAGGCAGGACAGGCCATGGAGAACTGGGAGCCTTGTTATGCTGATGGGCGGGATGTAAATTGCCAACAGACACTCGGGAGAAGTGTATGGTGTTTCCTGAAACATCTAAAAAACAAAGCAACATAACCTAGGGCACTTCCACTTATGGTCCTATAGCTTAGGGAAATTAAAATCAAAAAGACACAGCCACCCCAAAGTTTGGAACGGCTCTGTTTACAAGAACCTCGTTTACAGCACAAGTTCAACATCACAGAAAGTGAAAAATGGATAAAGAAGTTGTGGTATTTACTTACAAAGCAATATCACTCAGCAATGAAATCTGTGTCATCAGGCCCTTAGCAGCACAATGAGTGGATTCAGGTATAATGATTCTAACTGAAATAAGTCACACAGAAAAAGAAACATCATAAGATATCACTAATACACGGAATGTAAACTTGGCTACACAGGAACTGAATTACAGAACAGAACAGGGTCTCAAATTTAGAAAACCAACTTATGCTTGCTTAAGGGGAAAGGTGAGTTGGGGTGCTGCATAAAACCAGAGATTGAAATGAGCACAGATAAAGTTCCTTAAGCCAAATATGGAATAGACAAGAGCTACTCCTTGCTCAACGAAATGGACTCAACACCGCATATTAAACGCCTAAGAATGTACCTGACTAGGAAGTATCTTAAAACCTATAGATTGCTATGTCTCCGAAAGAGAATCAAGCATGTGTACAGGGGCATAAACGCAGCAGTGATAGGATTGGCGAGGTTCGGTGAGCAAATGAAGACCCTTTGAAGTCATATTGCATGGTACCCATTCCACGGGTTTCAACTACCCAGGTTTTAGGTATTCTTCCTTCACCTAAAACATGCATGTGGAACCCAGAGTATGATCAACCATGTGATCGGGAGACGTGTTCAAATATGTCTCAGTTTTCCTCCCCTGGTACTCGGGTGCAACATTCCAGACGCTTTACTAACACTCTCCCCACTTGGAGAGTCAGCGCCTTTAACCTCCTGTTTGGCCCAGTTTTCAATTTCTGCGGAAGATGAACAGGAATAGCGAGAACCAATGAGAGGCTAGCTAGAGGTGTCTGGACGGGCAAATTTAACTCTCATTTCCCACGAGGAAGAGGAAATAACCAAAGGCTCAGCGTGCCGTACCGGAACCAGATTAGGGCCAGAAGCCACCATGCGGTGTTGCGGCCAGCTCACAAGAAAGCGAGTTGAAGAAAGGAGCTCAGGGGCACTGTAATTCACAAACCTGCAGAGTTATAAATGACAGCTATCGTCAAAAAATATACTGAAATAAGGCTGCCAAGAGGTCTTGAAAGCGGGGCAGAAATGCAGGAAACCGATTTCAGGAGGTAGACTGGAATTGCATTGAAAGCATAGGAAAAGAGGCAGAACGTCCACAATGATGCACTTGGCCAAAAAGGGCGTATGCGTTTTTTCCTGAATATATTCAGGAAAAAACGCATACGACCTTTTTGGCCAACCAAGCAAACTTGCAAAGGAAATCTGCACTACAATGAAGTCTCACTTCCCCCCGGTCAAAAGGGCCATCTGAAAAAAGTGTAAAATCCAGAAAGGCAGGACAGGCCATGGAGAACTGGGAGCCTTGTTATGCTGATGGGCGGGATGTAAATTGCCAACAGACACTCGGGAGAAGTGTATGGTGTTTCCTGAAACATCTAAAAAACAAAGCAACATAACCTAGGGCACTTCCACTTATGGTCCTATAGCTTAGGGAAATTAAAATCAAAAAGACACAGCCACCCCAAAGTTTGGAACGGCTCTGTTTACAATAACCTCGTTTACAGCACAAGTTCAACATCACAGAAAGTGAAAAATGGATAAAGAAGTTGTGGTATTTACTTACAAAGCAATATCACTCAGCAATGAAATCTGTGTCATCAGGCCCTTAGCAGCACAATGAGTGGATTCAGGTATGATGATTCTAACTGAAATAAGTCACACAGAAAAAGAAACATCATAAGATATCAGTAATACACGGAATGTAAACTTGGCTACACAGGAACTGAATTACAGAACAGAACAGGGTCTCAAATTTAGAAAACCAACTTATGCTTGCTTAAGGGGAAAGGTGAGTTGGGGTGCTGCATAAAACCAGAGATTGAAATGAGCACAGATAAAGTTCCTTAAGCCAAATATGGAATAGGCAAGAGCTACTCCTTGCTCAACGAAATGGACTCAACACCGCATATAAACGCCTAAGAATGTACCTGACTATTAAGTATCTTAAAACCTATAGATTGCTATGTGTCCGAAAGAGAATCAAGCATGTGTACAGGGGCATAAACGCAGCAGTGATAGGATTGGAGAGGTTCGGTGAGCAAATGAGGACCCTTTGAAGTCATATTGCATGGTACCCATTACACGGGTCTTAGCTCTCCAGGTTTAACGTATTCTTCCTTCAGCTAAAACATGCATGTGGAACCCAAGTATGATCAACCATGTGAACGGGAGACGTGTTCAAATATGTCTCAGTTTTCCTCCCCTGGTACTCGGGTGCAACATTCCAGACGCTTTACTAGCACTCTCCCCACTTGGAGAGTCAGCGCCTTTAACCTCCTGTTTGGCCCAGTTTTCAATTTCTGCGGAAGATGAACAGGAATAGCGAGAACCAATGAGAGACTAACTGGAGGTGTCTGGACGGGCAAATTTAACTCTCATTTCCCACGAGGAAGAGGAAATAACCAAAGGCTCAGCGTGCCGTACCGGAACCAGATTAGGGCCAGAAGCCACCATGCGGTGTTGCGGCCAGCTCACAAGAAAGCGAGTTGAAGAAAGGAGCTCAGGGGCACTGTAATTCACAAACCTGCAGAGTTATAAATGACAGCTATCGTCCAAAAATACACTGAAGTAAGGCTGCCAAGAGGACTTGAAAGCGGGGCAGAATTGCAGGAAACCGATTTCAGGAGGTAGACTGGAATTGCATTGAAAGCATAGGAAAAGAGGCAGAACGTCCACAATGATGCACTTGGCCAAAAAGGGCGTATGCGTTTTTTCCTGAATATATTCAGGAAAAAACGCATACGCCCTTTTTGGCCAACCAAGCAAGCTTGCAAAGGAAATCTGCACTACAATGAAGTCTCACTTCCCCCAGGTCAAAAGGGCCATCTGAAAAAAGTGTAAAATCCAGAAAGGCAGGACAGGCCATGGAGAACTGGGAGCCTTGTTATGCTGATGGGCGGGATGTAAATTGCCAACAGACACTCCGGAGAAGTGTATGGTGTTTCCTGAAACATCTAAAAAACAAAGCAACATAACCTAGGGCACTTCCACTTATGGTCCTATAGCTTAGGGAAATTAAAATCAAAAAGACACAGCCACCCCAAAGTTTGGAACGGCTCTGTTTACAAGAACCTCGTTTACAGCACAAGTTCAACATCACAGAAAGTGAAAAATGGATAAAGAAGTTGTGGTATTTACTTACAAAGCAATATCACTCAGCAATGAAATCTGTGTCATCAGGCCCTTAGCAGCACAATGAGTGGATTCAGGTATGATGATTCTAACTGAAATAAGTCACACAGAAAAAGAAACATCATAAGATATCAGTAATACACGGAATGTAAACTTGGCTACACAGGAACTGAATTACAGAACAGAACAGGGTCTCAAATTTAGAAAACCAACTTATGCTTGCTTAAGGGGAAAGGTGAGTTGGGGTGCTGCATAAAACCAGAGATTGAAATGAGCACAGATAAAGTTCCTTAAGCCAAATATGGAATAGACAAGAGCTACTCCTTGCTCAACGAAATGGACTCAACACCGCATATTAAACGCCTAAGAATGTACCTGACTAGTAAGTATCTTAAAACCTATAGATTGCTATGTCTCCGAAAGAGAATCAAGCATGTGTACAGGGGCATAAACGCAGCAGTGATAGGATTGGCGAGGTTCGGTGAGCAAATGAAGACCCTTTGAAGTCATATTGCATGGTACCCATTCCACGGGTTTCAACTACCCAGGTTTTAGGTATTCTTCCTTCACCTAAAACATGCATGTGGAACCCAGAGTATGATCAACCATGTGATCGGGAGACGTGTTCAAATATGTCTCAGTTTTCCTCCCCTGGTACTCGGGTGCAACATTCCAGACGCTTTACTAACACTCTCCCCACTTGGAGAGTCAGCGCCTTTAACCTCCTGTTTGGCCCAGTTTTCAATTTCTGCGGAAGATGAACAGGAATAGCGAGAACCAATGAGAGGCTAGCTAGAGGTGTCTGGACGGGCAAATTTAACTCTCATTTCCCACGAGGAAGAGGAAATAACCAAAGGCTCAGCGTGCCGTACCGGAACCAGATTAGGGCCAGAAGCCACCATGCGGTGTTGCGGCCAGCTCACAAGAAAGCGAGTTGAAGAAAGGAGCTCAGGGGCACTGTAATTCACAAACCTGCAGAGTTATAAATGACAGCTATCGTCAAAAAATATACTGAAATAAGGCTGCCAAGAGGTCTTGAAAGCGGGGCAGAATTGCAGGAAACCGATTTCAGGAGGTAGACTGGAATTGCATTGAAAGCATAGGAAAAGAGGCAGAACGTCCACAATGATGCACTTGGCCAAAAAGGGCGTATGCGTTTTTTCCTGAATATATTCAGGAAAAAACGCATACGACCTTTTTGGCCAACCAAGCAAACTTGCAAAGGAAATCTGCACTACAATGAAGTCTCACTTCCCCCCGGTCAAAAGGGCCATCTGAAAAAAGTGTAAAATCCAGAAAGGCAGGACAGGCCATGGAGAACTGGGAGCCTTGTTATGCTGATGGGCGGGATGTAAATTGCCAACAGACACGCGGGAGAAGTGTATGGTGTTTCCTGAAACATCTAAAAAACAAAGCAACATAACCTAGGGCACTTCCACTTATGGTCCTATAGCTTAGGGAAATTAAAATCAAAAAGACACAGCCACCCCAAAGTTTGGAACGGCTCTGTTTACAAGAACCTCGTTTACAGCACAAGTTCAACATCACAGAAAGTGAAAAATGGATAAAGAAGTTGTGGTATTTACTTACAAAGCAATATCACTCAGCAATGAAATCTGTGTCATCAGGCCCTTAGCAGCACAATGAGTGGATTCAGGTATGATGATTCTAACTGAAATAAGTCACACAGAAAAAGAAACATCATAAGATATCAGTAATACACGGAATGTAAACTTGGCTACACAGGAACTGAATTACAGAACAGAACAGGGTCTCAAATTTAGAAAACCAACTTATGCTTGCTTAAGGGGAAAGGTGAGTTGGGGTGCTGCATAAAACCAGAGATTGAAATGAGCACAGATAAAGTTCCTTAAGCCAAATATGGAATAGGCAAGAGCTACTCCTTGCTCAACGAAATGGACTCAACACCGCATATAAACGCCTAAGAATGTACCTGACTATTAAGTATCTTAAAACCTATAGATTGCTATGTGTCCGAAAGAGAATCAAGCATGTGTACAGGGGCATAAACGCAGCAGTGATAGGATTGGAGAGGTTCGGTGAGCAAATGAGGACCCTTTGAAGTCATATTGCATGGTACCCATTACACGGGTCTTAGCTCTCCAGGTTTAACGTATTCTTCCTTCAGCTAAAACATGCATGTGGAACCCAAGTATGATCAACCATGTGAACGGGAGACGTGTTCAAATATGTCTCAGTTTTCCTCCCCTGGTACTCGGGTGCAACATTCCAGACGCTTTACTAACACTCTCCCCACTTGGAGAGTCAGCGCCTTTAACCTCCTGTTTGGCCCAGTTTTCAATTTCTGCGGAAGATGAACAGGAATAGCGAGAACCAATGAGAGACTAACTGGAGGTGTCTGGACGGGCAAATTTAACTCTCATTTCCCACCAGGAAGAGGAAATAACCAAAGGCTCAGCGTGCCGTGCTGGAACTAGATTAGGGCCTGAAGCCATCCTGCGGTGTTGCGGCCAGGTCACAAGAAAGCAAGTTGAAGAAAGGAGCTCAGGGGCACTGTAATTCACAAACCTGCAGAGTTATAAATGACAGCTATCGTCCAAAAATACACTGAAGTAAGGCTGCCAAGAGGACTTGAAAGCGGGGCAGAAATGCAGGAAACCGATTTCAGGAGGTAGACTGGAATTGCATTGAAAGCATAGGAAAAGAGGCAGAACGTCCACAATGATGCACTTGGCCAAAAAGGGCGTATGCGTTTTTTCCTGAATATATTCAGGAAAAAACGCATACGACCTTTTTGGCCAACCAAGCAAGCTTGCAAAGGAAATCTGCACTACAATGAAGTCTCACTTCCCCCCGGTCAAAAGGGCCATCTGAAAAAAGTGTAAAATCCAGAAAGGCAGGACAGGCCATGGAGAACTGGGAGCCTTGTTATGCTGATGGGCGGGATGTAAATTGCCAACAGACACTCGGGAGAAGTGTATGGTGTTTCCTGAAACATCTAAAAAACAAAGCAACATAACCTAGGGCACTTCCACTTATGGTCCTATAGCTTAGGGAAATTAAAATCAAAAAGACACAGCCACCCCAAAGTTTGGAACGGCTCTGTTTACAAGAACCTCGTTTACAGCACAAGTTCAACATCACAGAAAGTGAAAAATGGATAAAGAAGTTGTGGTATTTACTTACAAAGCAATATCACTCAGCAATGAAATCTGTGTCATCAGGCCCTTAGCAGCACAATGAGTGGATTCAGGTATGATGATTCTAACTGAAATAAGTCACACAGAAAAAGAAACATCATAAGATATCAGTAATACACGGAATGTAAACTTGGCTATACAGGAACTGAATTACAGAACAGAACAGGGTCTCAAATTTAGAAAACCAACTTATGCTTCCTTAAGGGGAAAGGTGAGTTGGGGTGCTGCATAAAACCAGAGATTGAAATGAGCACAGATAAAGTTCCTTAAGTCAAATATGGAATAGACAAGAGCTACTCCTTGCTCAACGAATTGGACTCAACACCGCATATTAAACGCCTAAGAATGTACCTGACTAGTAAGTATCTTAAAACCTATGGATTGCTATGTCTCCGAAAGAGAATCAAGCATGTGTACAGGGGCATAAACGCAGCAGTGATAGGATTGGAGAGGTTCGGTGAGCAAATGAAGACCCTTTGAAGTCATATTGCATGGTACCCATTACACGGGTCTTAACTCTCCAGGTTTAAGGTATTCTTCCTTCAGCTAAAACATGCATGTGGAACCCAAGTATGATCAACCATGTGAATGGGAGACGTGTTCAAATATGTCTCAGTTTTCCTCCCCTGGTACTCGGGTGCAACATTCCAGACGCTTTACTAATTCTCTCCCCACTTGGAGAGTCAGCGCCTTTAACCTCCTGTTTGGCCCAGTTTGCAATTTCTGCGGAAGATGAACAGGAATAGCGAGAACCAATGAGAGACTAGCTGGAGGTGTCTGGACAGGCAAATTTAACTCTCATTTCCCAGCAGGAAGAGGAAATAACCAAAGGCTCAGCGTGCCGTGCCGGAACCAGATTAGGGCCTGAAGCCATCCTGTGGTGTTGCGGCCAGGTCACAAGAAAGCGAGTTGAAGAAAGGAGCTCAGGGGCACTGTAATTCACAAACCTGCAGAGTTATAAATGACAGCTATCGTCCAAAAATACACTGAAGTAAGGCTGCCAAGAGGACTTGAAAGCGGGGCAGAATTGCAGGAAACCGATTTCAGGAGGTAGACTGGAATTGCATTGAAAGCATAGGAAAAGAGGCAGAACGTCCACAATGATGCACTTGGCCAAAAAGGGCGTATGCGTTTTTTCCTGAATATATTCAGGAAAAAACGCATACGCCCTTTTTGGCCAACCAAGCAAGCTTGCAAAGGAAATCTGCACTACAATGAAGTCTCACTTCCCCCCAGTCAAAAGGGCCATCTGAAAAAAGTGTAAAATCCAGAAAGGCAGGACAGGCCATGGAGAACTGGGAGCCTTGTTATGCTGATGGGAGGGATGTAAATTGCCAACAACCACTCAGGAGAAGTGTATCGTGTTTCCTGAAACATCTAAAAAACAAAGCAACAGAGCCTAGGGCACTTCCACTTATGGTCCTATAGCTTAGGGAAATTAAAATCCAAAAGACACAGCCACCCCAATTTTGGGACGCCTCCGTTTACAAGAACCTCGTTTACCGTACAAGTTCAATATCACAGAAAGTGAAAAATGGATAAAGAACTTGTGGTACATACGTACAATGCAGTATCACTCAGCAATGAAATCTATGTCATCAGGCCCGTAGCAGCATAATGAGTGGATTCAGGTACGATGATTCTAACTGAAATAAGTCACACAGAAAAAGAAACATCATAAGATATCACTAATTACACGGAATGTAAACTTGGCTACACAGGAACTGAATTGCAAAACAGAACAGGTTCTCAAATTTAGAAAACCAACTTATGCTTGCTTAAGGGGAAAGGTGAGTTGGGGTGCTGCATAAAACCAGAGATTGAAATGAGCACAGATAAAGTTCCTTAAGCCAAATATGGAATAGACAAGAGTTACTCCTTGCTCAACGAAATGGACTCAACACCGCATATTAAACGCCTAAGAATGTACCTGACTAGTAAGTATCTTAAAACCTATGGATTGCTATGTCTCCGAAAGAGAATCAAGCATGTGTACAGGGGCATAAACGCAGCAGTGATAGGATTGGAGAGGTTCGGTGAGCAAATGAAGACCCTTTGAAGTCATATTGCATGGTACCCATTCCACGGGTTTCAACTACCCAGGTTTTAGGTATTCTTCCTTCAGCTAAAACATGCATGTGGAACCCAGAGTATTATCAACCATGTGATCGGGAGACGTGTTCAAATATGTCTCAGTTTTCCTCCCCTGGTACTCGGGTGCAACATTCCAGACGCTTTACTAACACTCTCCCCACTTGGAGAGTCAGCGCCTTTAACCTCCTGTTTGGCCCAGTTTGCAATTTCTGCGGAAGATGGACAGGAATAGCGAGAACCAATGAGAGACAAGCGGGAGGTGTCTGGACGGGCAAATTTAACTCTCATTTCCCACCAGGAAGAGGAAATAACCAAAGGCTCAGCGTGCCGTACCGGAACCAGATTAGGACCTGAAGCCATCCTGCGGTGTTGCGGCCAGGTCACAAGAAAGCGAGTTGAAGAAAGGAGCTCAGGGGCACTGTAATTCACAAACCTGCAGAGTTATAAATGACAGCTATCATCCAAAAATAGACTGAAGTAAGGCTGCCAAGAGGACTTGAAAGCGGGGCAGAATTGCAGGAAACCGATTTCAGGAGGTAGACTGGAATTGCATTGAAAGCATAGGAAAAGAGGCAGAACGTCCACAATGATGCACTTGGCCAAAAAGGGCGTATGCGTTTTTTCCTGAATATATTCAGGAAAAAACGCATACGCCCTTTTTGGCCAACCAAGCAAGCTTGCAAAGGAAATCTGCACTACAATGAAGTCTCACTTCCCCCCGGTCAAAAGGGCCATCTGAAAAAAGTGTAAAATCCAGAAAGGCAGGACAGGCCATGGAGAACTGGGAGCCTTGTTATGCTGATGGGCGGGATGTAAATTGGCAACAGACACTCCGGAGAAGTGTATGGTGTTTCCTGAAACATCTAAAAAACAAAGCAACAGAGCCTAGGGTACTGCCACTTATGGTCCTATAGCTTAGGGAAATTAAAATCAAAAAGACACAGCCACCCCAAAGTTTGGGACGCCTCTGTTTACAAGAAACTCGTTTACAGTACAAGTTCAACATCGCAGAAAGTGAAAAATGGATAAAGAAGTTGTGGTATTTACTTACAAAGCAATATCACTCAGCAATGAAATCTATGTCATCAGGCCCTTAGCATCACAATGAGTGGATTCAGGTATGATGATTCTAACTGAAATAAGTCACACAGAAAAAGAAATATCATAAGATATCAGTAATACACGGAATGTAAACTTGGCTACACAGGAACTGAATTACAGAACAGAACAGGGTCTCAAATTTAGAAAACCAACTTATGCTTGCTTAAGGGTAAAGGTGAGTTCGGGTGCTGCATAAAACCAGAGATTGAAATGAGCACAGATAAAGTTCCTTAAGTCAAATATGGAATAGACAAGAGCTACTCCTTGCTCAACGAAATGGACTCAACACCGCATATTAAACGCCTAAGAATGTACCTGACTAGTAAGTATCGTAAAACCTATGGATTGCTATGTCTCCAAAAGAGAATCAAGCATGTGTACAGGGGCATAAACGCAGCAGTGATAGGATTGGAGAGGTTCGGTGAGCAAATGAAGACCCTTTGAAGTCATATTGCATGGTACCCATTGCACGGGTCTCAACTCTCCAGGTTTGAGGTATTCTTCCTTCAGCTAAAACATGCATGTGGAACCCAAGTATGATCAACCATGTCATCGGGAGACGTGTTCAAATATGTCTCAGTTTTCCTCCCCTGGTACTCGGGTGCAACATTCCAGACGCTTTACTAACACTCTCCCCACTTGGAGAGTCAGCGCCTTTAACCTCCTGTTTGGCCCAGTTTGCAATTTCTGCGGAAGATGAACAGGAATACCGAGAACCAATGAGAGGCTAGCTGGAGGTGTCTGGACGGGCAAATTTAACTCTCATTTCCCACCAGGAAGAGGAAATAACCAAAGGCTCAGCGTGCCGTACCGGAACCAGATTAGGGCCTGAAGCCATCCTGCGGTGTTGCGGCCAGCTCAAAAGAAAGCGAGTTGAAGAAAGGAGCTCAGGGGCACTGTAATTCACAAACCTGCAGAGTTATAAATGACAGCTATCGTCCAAAAATACACTGAAGTAAGGCTGCCAAGAGGACTTGAAAGCGGGGCAGAATTGCAGGAAACCGATTTCAGGAGGTAGACTGGAATTGCATTGAAAGCATAGGAAAAGAGGCAGAACGTCCACAATGATGCACTTGGCCAAAAAGGGCGTATGCGTTTTTTCCTGAATATATTCAGGAAAAAACGCATACGCCCTTTTTGGCCAACCAAGCAAGCTTGCAAAGGAGATCTGCACTACAATGAAGTCTCACTTCCCCCCGGTAAAAAGGGCCATCTGAAAAAAGTGTAAAATCCAGAAAGGCAGGACAGGCCATGGAGAACTGGGAGCCTTGTTATGCTGATGGGCGGGATGTAAATTGCCAACAACCACTCGGGAGAAGTGTATGGTGTTTCCTGAAACATCTAAAAAACAAAGCAACAGAGTCTAGGGCACTTCCACTTATGGTCCTATAGCTTAGGGAAATTAAAATCAAAAAGACACAGCCACCCCAAAGTTTGGAACGGCTCTGTTTACAAGAACCTCGTTTACAGCACAAGTTCAACATCACAGAAAGTGAAAAATGGATAAAGAAGTTGTGGTATTTACTTACAAAGCAATATCACTCAGCAATGAAATCTGTGTCATCAGGCCCTTAGCAGCACAATGAGTGGATTCAGGTATGATGATTCTAACTGAAATAAGTCACACAGAAAAAGAAACATCATAAGATATCAGTAATACACGGAATGGAAACTTGGCTACACAGGAACTGAATTACAGAACAGAACAGGGTCTCCAATTTAGAAAACCAACTTATGCTTGCTTAAGGGGAAAGGTGAGTTGGGGTGCTGCATAAAAACAGAGCTTGAAATGAGCACAGATAAAGTTCCTTAAGCCAAATATGGAATAGACAAGAGCTACTCCTTGCTCAACGAAATGGGCTCAACACCCCATATTAAACGCCTAAGAATGTACCTGACTAGTAGGTATATTAAAACCTATGGATTGCTATGTCTCCAAAAGAGAATCAAGCATGTACAGGGGCATAAACGCAGCAGTGATAGGATTGGAGAGGTTCGGTGAGCAAATGAAGACCCTTTGAAGTCATATTGCATGGTACCCATTACACGGGTCTCAACTCTCCGGGTTTAAGGTATTCTTCCTTCAGCTAAAACATGCATGTGGAACCCAGAGTATGATCAACCGTGTGATCAGGAGACGTGTTCAAATATGTCTCAGTTTTCCTCCCCTGGTACTCGGGTGCAACATTCCAGACGCTTTACTAACACTCTCCCCACTTGGAGAGTCAGCGCCTTTAACCTCCTGTTTGGCACAGTTTGCAATTTCTGCGGAAGATGAACAGGAATAGCGAGAACCAATGAGAGGCTAGCTAGAGGTGTGTGGACGGGCAAATTTAACTCTCATTTCCCACCAGGAAGAGGAAATAACCAAAGGCTCAGCGTGCCGTACCGGAACCAGATTAGGGCCAGAAGCCACCCTGCAGTGTTGCGGCCAGCTCACAAGAAAGCGAGTTGAAGAAAGGAGCTCAGGGGCACTGTAATTCACAAACCTGCAGAGTTATAAATGACAGCTATCGTCCAAATATAGACTGAAATAAGGCTGCCAAGAGGTCTTGAAAGCGGGGCAGAATTGCAGGAAACCGATTTCAGGAGGTAGACTGGAATTGCATTGAAAGCATAGGAAAAGAGGCAGAACGTCCACAATGATGCACTTGGCCAAAAAGGGCGTATGCGTTTTTTTCCTGAATATATTCAGGAAAAAACGCATACGCCCTTTTTGGCCAACCAAGCAAGCTTGCAAAGGAAATCTGCACTACAATGAAGTCTCACTTCCCCCCGGTCAAAAGGGCCATCTGAAAAAAGTGTAAAATCCAGAAAGGCAGGACAGGCCATGGAGAACTGGGAGCCTTGTTATGCTGATGGGCGGGATGTAAATTGCCAACAACCACTCGGGAGAAGTGTATGGTGTTTCCTGAAACATCTAAAAAACAAAGCAACAGAACCTAGGGCACTTCCACTTATGGTCCTATAGCTTAGGGAAATTAAAATCAAAAAGACACAGCCACCCCAAAGTTTGGGATGCCTCTGTTTACAAGAACCTCGTTTACAGTACAAGTTCAACATCGCAGAAAGTGAAAAATGGATAAAGAAGTTGTGGTATTCACTTACAAAGCAATATCACTCAGCAATGAAATCTATGTCATCAGGCCCTTAACAGCACAATGAGTGGATTCAGGTATAATGATTCTAACTGAAATAAGTCACACAGGAAAAGAAACATCATAAGATATCAGTAATACACGGAATGTAAACTTGGCTACACAGGAACTGAATTACAGAACAGAACAGGGTCTCAAATTTAGAAAACCAACTTATGCTTGCTTAAGGGTAAAGGTGAGTTGTGTTGCTGCATAAAACCAGAGATTGAAATGAGCACAGATAAAGTTCCTTAAGCCAAATATGGAATAGACAAGAGCTACTCCTTGCTCAACGAAATGGACTCATCACCGCATATTAAACGCCTAAGAATGTACCTGACTAGTAAGTATCTTAAAACCTATAGATTGCTATGTCTCCGAAAGAGAATCAAGCATGTGTACAGGGGCATAAACGCAGCAGTGATAGGATTGGAGAGGTTCGGTGAGCAAATGAAGACCCTTTGAAGTCATATTGCATGGTACCCATTCCACGGGTTTCAACTACCCAGGTTTTAGGTATTCTTCCTTCAGCTAAAACATGCATGTGGAACCCAGAGTATGATCAACCATGTGATCGGGAGACGTGTTCAAATATGTCTCAGTTTTCCTCCCCTGGTACTCGGGTGCAACATTCCAGACGCTTTACTAACACTCTCCCCACTTGGAGAGTCAGCGCCTTTAACCTCCTGTTTGGTCCAGTTTGCAATTTCTGCGGAAGATGAACAGGAATAGCGAGAACCAATGAGAGGCTAGCTGGAGGTGTCTGGACGGGCAAATTTAACTCTCATTTCCCAACAGGAAGAGGAAATAACCAAAGGCTCAGTGTTCCGTACCGGAACCAGATTAGGGCCTGAAGCCATCCTGCGGTGTTGCGGCCAGCTCAAAAGAAAGCGAGTTGAAGAAAGGAGCTCAGGGGCACTGTAATTCACAAACCTGCAGAGTTATAAATGACAGCTATCGTCCAAAAATAGACTGAAGTAAGGCTGCCAAGAGGACTTGAAAGCAGGGCAGAATTGCAGGAAACCGATTTCAGGAGGTAGACTGGAATTGCATTGAAAGCATAGGAAAAGAGGCAGAACGTCCACAATGATGCACTTGGCCAAAAAGGGCGTATGCGTTTTTTCCTGAATATATTCAGGAAAAAACGCATACGCCCTTTTTGGCCAACCAAGCAAGCTTGCAAAGGAAATCTGCACTACAATGAAGTCTCACTTCCCCCCGGTCAAAAGGGCCATCTGAAAAAAGTGTAAAATCCAGAAAGGCAGGACAGGCCATGGAGAACTGGGAGCCTTGTTATGCTGATGGGCGGGATGTAAATTGCCAACAACCACTCGGGAGAAGTGTATGGTGTTTCCTGAAACATCTAAAAAACAAAGCAACAGAACCTAGGGCACTTCCACTTATGGTCCTATAGCTTAGGGAAATTAAAATCAAAAAGACACAGCCACCCCAAAATTTGGAAGGGCTCTGTTTACAAGAACCTCGTTTACAGTACAAGTTCAACATCGCAGAAAGTGAAAAATGGATAAAGAAGTTGTGGTATTTACTTACAAAGCAATATCACTCAGCAATGAAATCTGTGTCATCAGGCCCTTAGCAGCACAATGAGTGGATTCAGGTATGATGATTCTAACTGAAATAAGTCACACAGAAAAAGAAACATCATAAGATATCAGTAATACATGGAATGTAAACTTGGCTACACAGGAACTGAATTACAGAACAGAACAGTGTCTCAAATTTAGAAAACCAACTTATGCTTGCTTAAGGGGAAAGGTGAGTTGGGGTGCTGCATAAAACCAGAGATTGAAATGAGCACAGATAAAGTTCCTTAAGTCAAATATGGAATAGACAAGAGCTACTCCTTGCTCAACGAAATGGACTCAACACCGCATATTAAACGCCTAAGAATGTACCTGACTAGTAAGTATCTTAAAACCTATGGATTGCTATGTCTCCGAAAGAGAATCAAGCATGTGTACAGGGGCATAAACGCAGCAGTGATAGGATTGGAGAGGTTCGGTGAGCAAATGAAGACCCTTTGAAGTCATATTGCATGGTACCCATTACACGGGTCTTAACTCTCCAGGTTTAAGGTATTCTTCCTTCAGCTAAAACATGCATGTGGAACCCAAGTATGATCAACCATGTGAACGGGAGACGTGTTCAAATATGTCTCAGTTTTCCTCCCCTGGTACTCGGGTGCAACATTCCAGACGCTTTACTAACACTCTCCCCACTTGGAGAGTCAGCGCCTTTAACCTCCTGTTTGGCCCAGTCTGCAATTCCTGCGGAAGATGAACAGGAATAGCGAGAACCAATGAGAGGCTAGCTGGAGGTGTCTGGACGGGGAAATTTAACTCTCATTTCCCACCAGGAAGAGGAAATAACCAAAGGCTCAGTGTTCCGTACCGGAACCAGATTAGGGCCTGAAGCCATCCTGCGGTGTTGCGGCCAGCTCAAAAGAAAGCGAGTTGAAGAAAGGAGCTCAGGGGCACTGTAATTCACAAACCTGCAGAGTTATAAATGACAGCTATCGTCCAAAAATACACTGAAGTAAGGCTGCCAAGAGGACTTGAAAGCGGGGCAGAATTGCAGGAAACCGATTTCAGGAGGTAGACTGGAATTGCATTGAAAGCATAGGAAAAGAGGCAGAACGTCCACAATGATGCACTTGGCCAAAAAGGGCGTATGCGTTTTTTCCTGAATATATTCAGGAAAAAACGCATACGCCCTTTTTGGCCAACCAAGCAAGCTTGCAAAGGAAATCTGCACTACAATGAAGTCTCACTTCCCCCCGGTCAAAAGGGTCATCTGAAAAAAGTGTAAAATCCAGAAAGGCAGGACAGGCCATGGAGAACTGGGAGCCTTGTTATGCTGATGGGCGGGATGTAAATTGCCAACAACCACTCGGGAGAAGTGTATGGTGTTTCCTGAAACATCTAAAAAACAAAGCAACAGAACCTAGGGCACTTCCACTTATGGTCCTATAGCTTAGGGAAATTAAAATAAAAAAGACACAGCCACCCCAAAATTTGGAAGGGCTCTGTTTACAAGAACCTCGTTTACAGTACAAGTTCAACATCGCAGAAAGTGAAAAATGGATAAAGAAGTTGTGGTATTTACTTACAAAGCAATATCACTCAGCAATGAAATCTGTGTCATCAGGCCCTTAGCAGCACAATGAGTGGATTCAGGTATGATGATTCTAACTGAAATAAGTCACACAGAAAAAGAAACATCATAAGATATCAGTAATACATGGAATGTAAACTTGGCTACACAGGAACTGAATTACAGAACAGAACAGTGTCTCAAATTTAGAAAACCAACTTATGCTTGCTTAAGGGGAAAGGTGAGTTGGGGTGCTGCATAAAACCAGAGATTGAAATGAGCACAGATAAAGTTCCTTAAGTCAAATATGGAATAGACAAGAGCTACTCCTTGCTCAACGAAATGGACTCAACACCGCATATTAAACGCCTAAGAATGTACCTGACTAGTAAGTATCTTAAAACCTATGGATTGCTATGTCTCCGAAAGAGAATCAAGCATGTGTACAGGGGCATAAACGCAGCAGTGATAGGATTGGAGAGGTTCGGTGAGCAAATGAAGACCCTTTGAAGTCATATTGCATGGTACCCATTACACGGGTCTTAACTCTCCAGGTTTAAGGTATTCTTCCTTCAGCTAAAACATGCATGTGGAACCCAAGTATGATCAACCATGTGAACGGGAGACGTGTTCAAATATGTCTCAGTTTTCCTCCCCTGTTACTCGGGTGCAACATTCCAGACGCTTTACTAACACTCTCCCCACTTGGAGAGTCAGCGCCTTTAACCTCCTGTTTGGCCCAGTTTGCAATTCCTGCGGAAGATGAACAGGAATAGCGAGAACCAATGAGAGACTAGCTGGAGGTGTCTGGACGGGCAAATTTAACTCTCATTTCCCACGAGGAAGAGGAAATAACCAAAGGCTCAGCGTGCCGTGCCGGAACCAGATTAGGGCCTGAAGCCATCCTGCGGTGTTGCGGCCAGGTCACAAGAAAGCGAGTTGAAGAAAGGAGCTCAGGGGCACTGTAATTCACAAACCTGCAGAGTTATAAATGACAGCTATCGTCCAAAAATAGACTGAAGTAAGGCTGCGAAGAGGACTTGAAAGCGGGACAGAATGGCAGGAAACCGATTTCAGGAGGTAGACTGGAATTGCATTGAAAGCATAGGAAAAGAGGCAGAACGTCCACAATGATGCACTTGGCCAAAAAGGGCGTATGCGTTTTTTCCTGAATATATTCAGGAAAAAACGCAAACGCCCTTTTTGGCCAACCAAGCAAGCTTGCAAAGGAAATCTGCACTACAATGAAGTCTCACTTCCCCCCGGTCAAAAGGGCCATCTGAAAAAAGTGTAAAATCCAGAAAGGCAGGACAGGCCATGGAGAACTGGGAGCCTTGTTATGCTGATGGGCGGGATGTAAATTGCCAACAACCACTCGGGAGAAGTGTATGGTGTTTCCTGAAACATCTAAAAAACAAAGCAACAGAACCTAGGGCACTTCCACTTATGGTCCTATAGCTTAGGGAAATTAAAATAAAAAAGACACAGCCACCCCAAAGTTTGGAAGGGCTCTGTTTACAAGAACCTCGTTTACAGTACAAGTTCAACATCGCAGAAAGTGAAAAATGGATAAAGAAGTTGTGGTATTTACTTACAAAGCAATATCACTCAGCAATGAAATCTGTGTCATCAGGCCCTTAGCAGCACAATGAGTGGATTCAGGTATGATGATTCTAACTGAAATAAGTCACACAGAAAAAGAAACATCATAAGATATCAGTAATACACGGAATGTAAACTTGGCTACACAGGAACTGAATTACAGAACAGAACAGGGTCTCAAATTTAGAAAACCAACTTATGCTTGCTTAAGGGGAAAGGTGAGTTGGGGTGCTGCATAAAACCAGAGATTGAAATGAGCACAGATAAAGTTCCTTAAGCCAAATATGGAATAGACAAGAGCTACTCCTTGCTCAACGAAATGGACTCAACACCGCATATTAAACGCCTAAGAATGTACCTGACTAGTAAGTATCTTAAAACCTATGGATTGCTATGTCTCCGAAAGAGAATCAAGCATGTGTACAGGGGCATAAACGCAGCAGTGATAGGATTGGAGAGGTTCGGTGAGCAAATGAAGACCCTTTGAAGTCATATTGCATGGTACCCATTCCACGGGTTTCAACTACCCAGGTTTAAGGTATTCTTCCTTCAGCTAAAACATGCATGTGGAACCCAGAGTATGATCAACCGTGTGATCGGGAGACGTGTTCAAATATGTCTCAGTTTTCGTACCCTGGTACTCGGGTGCCACATTCCAGACACTTTACTAACACTCTCCCGACTTGGAGAGTCAGTCCCTTAAACCTCCTGTTTGCCCCAGTTTACAATTTCTGCGGAAGATGAACAGGAATAGGGAGAACCAATGAGAGACTAGCTGGATGTGTCTGCACGGGCAAATTTAACTCTCATTTCCCACCAGGAAGAGGAATTAACCAAAGGCTCAGCGTGCCATGCCGGAACAAGATTAGGGCCTGAAGCCATCCTGCGGTGTTGCGGCCAGGTCACAAGAAAGCGAGTTGAAGAAAGGAGCTCAGGGTCACTGTAATTCACAAACCTGCAGAGTTATAAATGACAGCAATCGTCCAAAAATAGACTGAAGTAAGGCTGCCAAGAGGACTTGAAAGCGGGGCAGAATTGCAGGAAACCGATTTCAGGAGGTAGACTGGAATTGCATTGTAAGCGTAGGAAAAGAGGCAGAACGTCCACAATGATGCACTTGGCCAAAAAGGGCGTATGCGTTTTTTCCTGAATATATTCAGGAAAAAACGCATACGCCCTTTTTGGCCAACCAAGCAAACTTGCAAAGGAAATCTGCACTACAATGAAGTCTCACTTCCCCCCGGTCAAAAGGGCCATCTGAGAAAAGTGTAAAATCCAGAAAGGCAGGACAGGCCATGGAGAACTGGGAGCCTTGTTATGCTGATGGGCGGGATGTAACTTGCCAACAGACACTTGGGAGAAGTGTATGGTGTTTCCTGAAACATCTAAGAAACAAAGCAACAGAGCCGAGGGCAGTTTCACTTATCGTCCTATAGCTTAGGGAAATTAAAATAAAAAAGACACAGCCACCCCAAAGTTTGGGACGCCTCTGTTTACAAGAACCTCGTTTACAGTACAAGTTCAACATCGCAGAAAGTGAAAAATGGATAAAGAAGTTGTGGTATTTACTTACAAAGCAATATCACTCAGCAATGAAATCTATGTCATCAGGCCCTTAGCAGCACAATGAGTGGATTCAGGTATGAGGATTCTAACTGAAATAAGTCACACAGAAAAAGAAACATCATAAGATATCAGTAATACACGGAATGTAAACTTGGCTACACAGGAACTGAATTACAGAACAGAACAGGGTCTCAAATTTAGAAAACCAACTTATGCTTGCTTAAGGGGAAAGGTGAGTTGGGGTGCTGCATAAAACCAGAGATTGAAATGAGCACAGATAAAGTTCCTTAAGCCAAATATGGAATAGACAAGAGCTACTCCTTGCTCAACGAAATGGACTCAACACCCCATATTAAACGCCTAAGAATGTACCTGACTAGTAAGTATCTTAAAACCTATGGATTGCTATGTCTCCGAAAGAGAATCAAGCATGTGTACAGGGGCATAAACGCAGCAGTGATAGGATTGGAGAGGTTCGGTGAGCAAATGAAGACCCACTGAAGTCATATTGCATGGTACCCATTCCACGGGTTTCAACTCGCCAGGTTTAAGTTATTCTTCCTTCAGCTAAAACATGCATGTGGAATCCAGAGTATGATCAACCATGTGATCCGGAGTCGTGTTCAAATATGTCTCAGTTTTCGTACCCTGGCTCTCGGGTGCAACATTCCAGACGCTTTACTAACACTCTCCCCACTTGGAGAGTCAGTCCCTTTAACCTCCTGTTTGGACCAGTTTGCAATTTCTGCGGAAGATGAACAGGAATAGCGAGAATCAATGAGAGACTAGCTGGAGGTGTCTGGACGCGCAAATTTAACTCTCATTTCCCACCAGGAAGAGGAAATAACCAAAGGTTCAGCATGCCGTGCCGGAACCAGATTAGGGCCTGAAGCCATCCTGCGGTGTTGCGGCCAGCTCACAAGAAAGCGAGTTGAAGAAAGGAGCTCAGGGGCACTGTAATTCACAAACCTGCAGAGTTATAAATGACAGCTATCGTCCAAAAATAGACTGAAGTAAGGCTGCCAAGAGGACTTGAAAGCGGGGCAGAATGGCAGGAAACCGATTTCAGGAGGTAGACTGGAATTGCATTGAAAGCATAGGAAAAGAGGCAGAACGTCCACAATGATGCACTTGGCCAAAAAGGGTGTATGTGTTTTTTCCTGAATATATTCAGGAAAAAACGCATACGCCCTTTTTGGCCAACCAAGCAAGCTTGCAAAGGAAATCTGCACTACAATGAAGTCTCACTTCCCCCCAGTCAAAAGGGCCATCTGAAAAAAGTGTAAAATCCAGAAAGGCAGGACAGGCCATGGAGAACTGGGAGCCTTGTTATGCTGATGGGCGGGATGTACATTGCCAACAGGCACTCGGGAGAAGTGTATGGTGTTTCCTGAAACATCTAAAAAACAAAGCAACAGAGCCTAGGGCACTTCCACTTATGGTCCTATAGCTTAGGGAAATTAAAATCAAAAAGACACAGCCACCCCAAAGTTTGGGATGCCTCTGTTTACAAGAACCTCGTTTACCATACACGTTCAATATCACAGAAAGTGAAAAATGGATAAAGAACTTGTGGTACTTACGTACAATTCAGTATCACTCAGCAATGAAATCTATGTCATCAGGCCCGTAGCAGCATATTGAGTGGATTCAGGTACGATGATTCTAACTGAAATAAGTCACACAGAAAAAGAAACATCATAAGATATCAGTAATACACGGAATGTAAACTTGGCTACACAGGAACTGAATTACAGAACAGAACAGGGTCTCAAATTTAGAAAACCAACTTATGCTTGCTTAAGGGGAAAGGTGAGTTGGGGTGCTGTATAAAACCAGAGATTGAAATGAGCACAGATAAAGTTCCTTAAGCCAAATATGGAATAGACAAGAGCTACTCCTTGCTCAACGAAATGGACTCAATACCCCATATTAAACGCCGAAGAATGTACCTGACTAGTAAGTATCTTAAAACCTATGGATTGCTATGTCTCCGAAAGAGAATTAAGCGTGTGTACAGCGGCATAAACGCAGCAGTGATAGGATTGGAGAGGTTCGGTGAGCAAATGAAGACCCTTTGAAGTCATATTGCATGGTACCCATTCCACGGGTTTCAACTACCCAGGTTTAAGGTATTCTTCCTTCAGCTAAAACATGCATGTGGAACCTAGAGTATGATCAACCATGTGATCGGGAGACGTGTTCAAATATGTCTCAGTTTTCGTACCCTGGTACTCGGGTGCAACATTCCAGACACTTTACTAACACTCTCCCGACTTGGAGAGTCAGTCCCTTAAACCTCCTGTTTGCCCCAGTTTGCAATTTCTGCGGAAGATGAACAGGAATAGGGAGAACCAATGAGAGACTAGCTGGAGGTGTCTGGACGGGCAAATTTAACTCTCATTTCCCACCAGGAAGAGGAATTAACCAAAGGCTCAGCGTGCCATGCCGGAACCAGATTAGGGCCTGAAGCCATCCTGCTGTGTTGCGGCCAGGTCACAAGAAAGCGAGTTGAAGAAAGGAGCTCAGGGGCACTGTAATTCACAAACCTGCAGAGTTATAAATGACAGCTATCGTCCAAAAATATACTGAAGTAAGGCTGCCAAGAGGACTTGAAAGCGGGGCAGAATTGCAGGAAAAAGATTTCAGGAGGTAGACTGGAATTGCATTGAAAGCATAGGAAAAGAGGCAGAACGTCCACAATGATGCACTTGGCCAAAAGGGCGTATGCGTTTTTCCTGAATATATTCAGGAAAAAACGCATACGCCCTTTTTGGCCAACCAAGCAAGCTTGCAAAGGAAATCTGCACTACAATGAAGTCTCACTTCCCCCCGGTCAAAAGGGCCATCTGAAAAAAGTGTAAAATCCAGAAAGGCAGGACAGGCCATGGAGAACTGGGAGCCTTGTTATGCTGATGGGCGGGATGTAAATTGCCAACAGACACTCGGGAGAAGTGTATGGTGTTTCCTGAAACATCTAAGAAACAAAGCAACAGAGCCTAGGACAGTTTCACTTATGGTCCTATAGCTTAGGGAAATTAAAATCAAAAAGACACAGCCACCCCAAAGTTTGGGACGCCTCTGTTTACAAGAACCTCATTTACCGTACAAGTACAACATCACAGAAAGTGATAAATGGATAAATAACTTGTGGTACTTACGTACAATGCAGTATAACTCAGCAATGAAATCTATGTCATCAGGCCCGTAGCAGCATAATGAGTGGATTCAGGTATGATGATTGTAACTGAAATAAGTCACACAGAAAAAGAAACATCATAACATATCACTAATACACGGAATGTAAACTTGGCTACACAGGAACTGAATTCCAAAACAGAACAGGGTCTCAAATTTAGAAAACCAACTTATGCTTGCTTAAGGGGAAAGGTGAGTTGGGGTGCTGCATAAAACCAGAGATTGAAATGAGCACAGATAAAGTTCCTTAAGCCAAATATGGAATAGACAAGAGCTACTCCTTGCTCAAGGAAATGGACTCAACACCCCATATTAAACGCCTAAGAATGTACCTAACTAGTAAGTATCTTAAAACCTATGGATTGCTATGTCTCCAAAAGAGAATCAAGCGTGTGTACAGGGGCATAAACGCAGCAGTGATAGGATTGGAGAGGTTCGGTGAGCAAATGAAGACCCTTTGAAGTCATATTGCATGGTACCCATTACACGGGTCTCAACTCTCCAGGTTTAAGGGATTCTTCCTACAGCTAAAACATGCATGTGGAACCCAGAGTATGAACAACCGTGTGAACGGGAGACGTGTTCAAACATGTCTCAGTTTTCCTCCCCTGGTACTCAGGTGCTACATTCCAGATGCTTTACTAACATTCTCCCCACTTGGATAGTCAGCGCCTTTAACCTCCTGTTTGGCCCAGTTTGCAATTTCTGCGGAAGATGAACAGGAATAGGGAGAACCAATGAGAGACTAGCTGGAGGTGTCTGGACGGGCAAATTTAACTCTCATTTCCCACCAGGAAGAGGAATTAACCAAAGGCTCAGCGTGCCGTGCCGGAACCAGATTAGGGCCTGAAGCCATCCTGCGGTGTTGCGGCCAGCTCACAAGAACGCGAGTTGAAGAAAGGAGCTCAGGGACACTGTAATTCACAAACCTGCAGAGTTATAAATGACAGCTATCGTCCAAAAATATACTGAAGTAAGGCTGCCAAGAGGACTTGAAAGCGGGGCAGAATTGCAGGAAACCGATTTCAGGACGTAGACTGGAATTGCATTGAAAGCATAGGAAAAGAGGCAGAACGTCCACAATGATGCACTTGGCCAAAAAGGGCGTATGCGTTTTTTCCTGAATATATTCAGGAAAAAACGCATACGCCCTTGTTGGCCAACCAAGCAAACTTGCAAAGGAAATCTGCACTACAATGAAGTCTCACTTCCCCCCGGTCAAAAGGGCCATCTGAAAAAAGTGTAAAATCCAGAAAGGCAGGACAGGCCCTGGAGAACTGGGAGCCTTGTTATGCTGATGGGCGGGATGTAAATTGCCAACAGACACTCGGGAGAAGTGTATGGTGTTTCCTGAAACATCTAAAAAACAAAGCAACAGAGCGTAGGGCACTTCCACTTATGGTCCTATAGCTTAGGGAAATTAAAATCAAAAAGACACAGCCACCCCAATGTTTGGAACGGCTCTGTTTACAAGAACCTCGTTTACAGTACAAGTTCAACATCGCAGAAAGTGAAAAATGGATAAAGAAGTTGTGGTATTTACTTACAAAGCAATATCACTCAGCAATGAAATCTATGTCATCAGGCCCTTAGCAGCACAATGAGTGGATTCAGGTATGATGATTCTAACTGAAATAAGTCACACAGAAAAAGAAACATCATAAGATATCAGTAATACACGGAATGTAAACTTGGCTACACAGGAACTGAATTACAGAACAGAACAGGGTGTCAAATTTAGAAAACCAACTTATGCTTGCTTAAGGGGAAAGGTGAGTTGGGGTGCTGCATAAAACCAGAGATTGAAATGAGCACAGATAAAGTTGCTTAAGCCAAATATGGAATAGACAAGAGCTACTCCTTGCTCAACGAAATGGACTCAACACCGCATATTAAACGCCTAAGAATGTACCTGACTAGTAAGTATCTTAAAACCTATGGATTGCTATGTCTCCGAAAGAGAATCAAGCATGTGTACAGGGACATAAACGCAGCAGTGATAGGATTGGAGAGGTTCGGTGAGCAAATGAAGACCCTTTGAAGTCATATTGCATGGTACCCATTACACGGGTCTCAACTCTCCAGGTTTAAGGTATTCTTCCTTCAGCTAAAACATGCATGTGGAACCCAGAGTATGATCAACCGTGTGTACGGGAGACGTGTTCAAATATGTCTCAGTTTTCCTCCCCTGGTACTCGGGTGAACATTCCAGATGCTTTACTAACACTCTCCCCACTTGGAGAGTCAGTCCCTTTAACCTCCTGTTTGGCCCAGTTTGCAATTTCTGCGGAAGATGAACAGGAAAAGGGAGAACCAATGAGAGACTAGCTGGAGGTGTCTGGACGGGCAAATTTAACTCTCATTTCCCACCAGGAAGAGGAAATAACCAAAGGCTCAGCGTGCCGTGCCGGAACCAGATTAGGGCCTGAAGCCATCCTGCGGTGTTGCGGCCAGGTCAAAAGAAAGCGAGTTGAAGAAAGGAGCTCAGGGGCACTGTAATTCACAAACCTGCAGAGTTATAAATGACAGCTATCGTCCAAAAATAGACTGAAGTAAGGCTGCCAAGAGGACTTGAAAGCGGGGCAGAATTGCAGGAAACCGATTTCAGGAGGTAGACTGGAATTGCATTGAAAGCATAGGAAAAGAGGCAGAACGTCCACAATGATGCACTTGGCCAAAAAGGGAGTATGCGTTTTTTCCTGAATATATTCAGGAAAAAACGCATACGCCCTTTTTGGCCAACCAAGCAAGCTTGCAAAGGAAATCTGCACTACAATGAAGTCTCACTTGCCCCCGGTCAAAAGGGCCATCTGAAAAAAGTGTAAAATCCAGAAAGGCAGGACAGGCCATGGAGAACTGGGAGCCTTGTTATGCTGATGGGCGGGATGTAAATTGCCAACAGACACTCGGGAGAAGTGTATGGTGTTTCCTGAAACATCTAAAAAACAAAGCAACAGAGCCTAGAGCACTTCCACTTATGGTCCTATAGCTTAGAGAAATTAAAATCAAAAAGACACAGCCAACCCAAAGTTTCGCACACATCTGTTTACAAGAACCTCGTTTACCGTACAAGTTCAATATCACAGAAAGTGAAAAATGGATAAAGAACTTGTGGTACTTACGTACAATGCAGTATCACTCAGCAATGAAATCTATGTCATCAGGCCCATAGCAGCATAATGAGTGGATTCAGGTACGATGATTCTAACTGAAATAAGTCACACAGAAAAAGAAACATCATAAGATATCACTAATACACGGAATGTAAACTAGGCTACACAGGAACTGAATTCCAAAACAGAACAGGGTCTCAAATTTAGAAAACCAACTTATGCTTGCTTAAGGGGAAAGGTGAGTTGGGGTGCTGCACAAAACCAGAGATTTAAATGAGCACAGATAAAGTTCCTTAAGTCAAATATGGAATAGACAAGAGCTACTCCTTGCTCAACGAAATGGACACAACACCCCATATTAAACGCCTAAGAATGTACCTGACTAGTAAGTGTCTTAAAACCTATGGATTGCTACATCTCCAAAAGAGAATCAAGCGTGTGTACAGGGGCATAAACGCAGCAGTGATAGGATTGGAGAGGTTCGGTGAGCAAATGAAGACCCTTTGAAGTCAAATTGCATGGTACCCATTCCACGGGTCTCAACTCTCCAGGTTTAAGGTATTCTTCCTTCAGCTAAAACATGCATGTGGAACCCAGAGTATGATCAACCGTGTGAACGGGAGACGTGTTCAAATATGTCTCAGTTTTCCTCCCCTGGTACTCGGGTGCAACATTCCAGACACTTTACTAACACTCTCCCCACTTGGAGAGTCAGCGCCTTTAAACTCCTGTTTGGCTCAGTTTGCAATTTCTGCGGAAGATGAACAGGAATAGCGAGAAACAATGAGAGACTAGCTGGAGGTGTCTGGACGCGCAAATTTAACTCTCATTTCCCACCAGGAAGAGGAATTAACCAAAGGCTCAGCATGCCCTGCCGGAACCAGATTAGGGCCTGAAGCCATCCTGCGGTGTTGCGGCCAGCTCAAAAGAAAGCGAGTTGAAGAAAGGAGCTCAGGGGCACTGTAATTCACAAACCTGCAGAGTTATAAATGACAGCTATCATCCAAAAATAGACTGAAGTAAGGCTGCCAAGAGGACTTGAAAGCGGGGCAGAATTGCAGGAAACCGATTTCAGGAGGTAGACTGGAATTGCATTGAAAGCATAGGAAAAGAGGCAGAACGTCCACAATGATGCACTTGGCCAAAAAGGGCGTATGCGTTTTTTCCTGAATATATTCAGGAAAAAACGCATACGCACTTTTTGGCAAACCAAGCAAGTTTGCAAAGGAAATCTGCAATACAATGAAGTCTCAATTTCCCCCGGTCAAAAGGGCCATCTGAAAAAAGTGTAAAATCCAGAAAGGCAGGACAGGCCATGGAGAACTGGGAGCCTTGTTATGCTGATGGGCGGGATGTAAATTGCCAACAGACACTCGGGAGAAGTGTATGCTGTTTCCTGAAACATCTAAAAAACAAAGCAACAGAGCCTAGAGCACTTCCACTTATGGTCCTATAGCTAAGGGAAATTTAAATCAAAAAGACACAGCCACCCCAAAGTTTGGGACGCCTCTGTTTACAAGAACCTCGTTTACCGTACAAGTTCAATATCACAGAAAGTGAAAAATGGATAAAGAACTTGTGGTACTTACGTACAATGCAGTATCACTCAGCAATGAAATCTATGTCATCAGACGCGTAGCAGCATAATGAGTGGATTCAAGTACGATGATTCTAACTGAAATAAGTCACACAGAAAAAGAAACATCATAAGATATCACTAATACACGGAATGTAAACTTGGCTACACAGGAACTGGATTACAAAAGAGAACAGGGTCTCAAATTTAGAAAACCAACTTATGCTTGCTTAAGGGGAAAGGTGAGTTGGGGTGCTGCATAAAACCAGAGATTGAAATGAGCACAGATAAAGTTCCTTAAGCCAAATATGGAATAGACAAGAGCTACTCCTTGCTCAACGAAATGGACTCAACACCCCATATTAAACGCCTAAAAATGTACCTGACTAGTAAGTATCTTAAAACCTATGGATTGCTATGTCTCCGAAAGAGAATCAAGCGTGTGTACAGGGGCATAAATGCAGCAGTGATAGGATTGGAGAGGTTCGGTGAGCAAATGAAGACCCTTTGAAGTCATATTGCATGGTATCCATTACACGGGTCTCAACTCTCCAGGTTTAAGGTATTCTTCCTTCAGCTAAAACATGCATGTGGAACCCAGAGGATAATCAAACGTGTGAATATATATTTTTTTCCTGAATATATTTATTTCCTGAATATATTCTGAATATATATATATTTTTCCTGATTATATTTAGGAAAAAACGCATACGCCCTTTTTGGCCAACCAAGCAAGCTTGCAAAGGAAATCTGCACTACAATGAAGTCTCACTTCCCCCCGGTCAAAAGGGCCATCTGAAAAAAGTGTAAAATCCATATATATATATTTTTATATATATATATATATATAAATATATATTATATATATATTTTTTTTTCCTGAATATATTTATTTCCTGAATATATTCTGAATATATATATATTTTTCCTGAATATATTCAGGAAAAAACGCATACGCCCTTTTTGGCCAACCAAGCAAGCTTGCAAAGGAAATCTGCACTACAATGAAGTCTCACTTCCCCCGGGTCAAAAGGGCCATCTGAAAAAAGTGTAAAATCCAGAAAGGCAGGACAGGCCATGGAGAACTGGGAGCCTTGTTATGCTGATGGGCGGGATGTAAATTGCCAACAGACACTCGGGAGAAGTGTATGGTGTTTCCTGAAACATCTAAAAAACAAAGCAACAGAGCCTAGGGCACTTCCACTTATGGTCCTATAGCTTAGGGAAATTAAAATCAAAAAGACACAGACACCCCAAAGTTCGGAATGGCTCTGTTTACAAGAACCTCGTTTACAGTACAACTTCAACATCGCAGAAAGTGAAAAATGGATAAAGAAGTTGTGGTATTTACTTACAAAGCAATATCACTCAGCAATGAAATCTATGTCATCAGGCCCTTAGCAGCACAATGAGTGGATTCAGGTACGATGATTGTAACTGAAATAAGTCACACAGAAAAAGAAACATCATAAGATATCACTAATACACGGAATGTAAACTTGGCTACACAGGAACTGAATTACAGAACAGAACAGGGTCTCAAATTTAGAAAACCAACTTATGCTTGCTTAAGGGTAAAGGTGAGTTGGGGTTCTGCATAAAACCAGAGATTGAAATGAGCACAGATAAAGTTCCTTAAGCCAAATATGGAATAGACAAGAGCTACTCCTTGCTCAACGAAATGGACTCAACACCGCATATTAAACGCCTAAGAATGTACCTGACTAGTAAGTATCTTAAAACCTATGGATTGCTATGTCTCCGAAAGAGAATCAAGCATGTGTACAGGGGCATAAACGCAGCAGTGATAGGATTGGAGAGGTTCGGTGAGCAAATGAAGACCCTTTGAAGTCATATTGCATGGTACCCATTCCACGGGTTTGAACTACCCAGGTTTAAGGTATTCTTCCTTCAGCTAAAACTTGCATGTGGAACCTAGAGTATGATCAACCATGTGATCGGGAGACGTGTTCAAATATGTCTCAGTTTTCGTACCCTGGTACTCGGGTGCAACATTCCAGACGCTTTACTAACACTCTCCCCACTTGGAGAGTCAGTCCCTTTAACCTCCTGTTTGGCCCAGTTTGCAATTTCTGCGGAAGATGAACAGGAATAGCGAGAACCAATGAGAGACTAGCTGGAGGTGTCTGGACGGGCAAATTTAACTCTCATTTCCCACCAGGAAGAGGAATTAACCAAAGGCTTAGCGTGCCATGCCGGAACCAGATTAGGGCATGAAGCCATCCTGCGGTGTTGCGGCCAGCTCAAAAGAAAGCGAGTTGAAGAAAGGAGCTCAGGGGCACTGTAATTCACAAACCTGCAGAGTTATAAATGACAGCTATCGTCCAAAAATATACTGAAGTAAGGCTGCCAAGAGGACTTGAAAGCGGGGCAGAATTGCAGGAAACCGATTTCAGGACGTAGACTGGAATTGCATTGAAAGCATAGGAAAAGAGGCAGAACGTCCACAATGATGCACTTGGCCAAAAAGGGCGTATGCGTTTTTTCCTGAATATATTCAGGAAAAAACGCATACGCCCTTGTTGGCCAACCAAGCAAACTTGCAAAGGAAATCTGCACTACAATGAAGTCTCACTTCCCCCCGGTCAAAAGGGCCATCTGAAAAAAGTGTAAAATCCAGAAAGGCAGGACAGGCCATGGAGAACTGGGAGCCTTGTTATGCTGATGGGCGGGATGTATATTGCCAACAACCACTCGGGAGAAGTGTATGGTGTTTCCTGAAATATCTAAAAAACAAAGCAACAGAGCCTAGGGCACTTCCACTTATGGGCCTATAGCTTAGGGAAATTAAAATCAAAAAGACACAGCCACCCCAATGTTTGGAACGGCTCTGTTTACAAGAACCTCGTTTACAGTACAAGTTCAACATCGCAGAAAGTGAAAAATGGATAAAGAAGTTGTGGTATTTACTTACAAAGCAATATCACTCAGCAATGAAATCTATGTCATCAGGCCCTTAGCAGCACAATGAGTGGATTCAGGTATGATGATTCTAACTGAAATAAGTCATACAGAAAAAGAAACATCATAAGATATCAGTAATACACGGAATGTAAACTTGGCTACACAGGAACTGAATTCCAAAACAGAACAGGGTCTCAAATTTAGAAAACCAACTTATGCTTGCTTAAGGGGAAAGGTGAGTTGGGGTGCTGCATAAAACCAGAGATTGAAATGAGCACAGATAAAGTTGCTTAAGCCAAATATGGAATAGACAAGAGCTACTCCTTGCTCAACGAAATGGACTCAACACCGCATATTAAACGCCTAAGAATGTACCTGACTAGTAAGTATCTTAAAACCTATGGATTGCTATGTCTCCGAAAGAGAATCAAGCATGTGTACAGGGACATAAACGCAGCAGTGATAGGATTGGAGAGGTTCGGTGAGCAAATGAAGACCCTTTGAAGTCATATTGCATGGTACCCATTACACGGGTCTCAACTCTCCAGGTTTAAGGTATTCTTCCTTCAGCTAAAACATGTATGTGGAACCCAGAGTATGATCAACCGTGTGTACGGGAGACGTGTTCAAATATGTCTCAGTTTTCCTCCCCTGGTACTCGGGTGAACATTCCAGATGCTTTACTAACACTCTCCCCACTTGGAGAGTCAGTCCCTTTAACCTCCTGTTTGGCCCAGTTTGCAATTTCTGCGGAAGATGAACAGGAAAAGGGAGAACCAATGAGAGACTAGCTGGAGGTGTCTGGACGGGCAAATTTAACTCTCATTTCCCACCAGGAAGAGGAAATAACCAAAGGCTCAGCGTGCCGTGCCGGAACCAGATTAGGGCCTGAAGCCATCCTGCGGTGTTGCGGCCAGGTCAAAAGAAAGCGAGATGAAGAAAGGAGCTCTGGGACACTGTAATTCACAAACCTGCAGAGTTATAAATGACAGCTATCGTCCAAAAATAGACTGAAGTAAGGCTGCCAAGAGGACTTGAAAGCGGGGCAGAATTGCAGGAAACCGATTTCAGGAGGTAGACTGGAATTGCATTGAAAGCATAGGAAAAGAGGCAGAACGTCCACAATGATGCACTTGGCCAAAAAGGGAGTATGCGTTTTTTCCTGAATATATTCAGGAAAAAACGCATACGCCCTTTTTGGCCAACCAAGCAAGCTTGCAAAGGAAATCTGCACTACAATGAAGTCTCACTTGCCCCCGGTCAAAAGGGCCATCTGAAAAAAGTGTAAAATCCAGAAAGGCAGGACAGGCCATGGAGAACTGGGAGCCTTGTTATGCTGATGGGCGGGATGTAAATTGCCAACAGACACTCGGGAGAAGTGTATGGTGTTTCCTGAAACATCTAAAAAACAAAGCAACAGAGCCTAGAGCACTTCCACTTATGGTCCTATAGCTTAGAGAAATTAAAATCAAAAAGACACAGCCAACCCAAAGTTTCGCACACATCTGTTTACAAGAACCTCGTTTACCGTACAAGTTCAATATCACAGAAAGTGAAAAATGGATAAAGAACTTGTGGTACTTACGTACAATGCAGTATCACTCAGCAATGAAATCTATGTCATCAGGCCCATAGCAGCATAATGAGTGGATTCAGGTACGATGATTCTAACTGAAATAAGTCACACAGAAAAAGAAACATCATAAGATATCACTAATACACGGAATGTAAACTAGGCTACACAGGAACTGAATTCCAAAACAGAACAGGGTCTCAAATTTAGAAAACCAACTTATGCTTGCTTAAGGGGAAAGGTGAGTTGGGGTGCTGCACAAAACCAGAGATTTAAATGAGCACAGATAAAGTTCCTTAAGTCAAATATGGAATAGACAAGAGCTACTCCTTGCTCAACGAAATGGACACAACACCCCATATTAAACGCCTAAGAATGTACCTGACTAGTAAGTGTCTTAAAACCTATGGATTGCTACATCTCCAAAAGAGAATCAAGCGTGTGTACAGGGGCATAAACGCAGCAGTGATAGGATTGGAGAGGTTCGGTGAGCAAATGAAGACCCTTTGAAGTCAAATTGCATGGTACCCATTCCACGGGTCTCAACTCTCCAGGTTTAAGGTATTCTTCCTTCAGCTAAAACATGCATGTGGAACCCAGAGTATGATCAACCGTGTGAACGGGAGACGTGTTCAAATATGTCTCAGTTTTCCTCCCCTGGTACTCGGGTGCAACATTCCAGACACTTTACTAACACTCTCCCCACTTGGAGAGTCAGCGCCTTTAAACTCCTCTTTGGCTCAGTTTGCAATTTCTGCGGAAGATGAACAGGAATAGCGAGAAACAATGAGAGACTAGCTGGAGGTGTCTGGACGCGCAAATTTAACTCTCATTTCCCACCAGGAAGAGGAATTAACCAAAGGCTCAGCATGCCCTGCCGGAACCAGATTAGGGCCTGAAGCCATCCTGCGGTGTTGCGGCCAGCTCAAAAGAAAGCGAGTTGAAGAAAGGAGCTCAGGGGCACTGTAATTCACAAACCTGCAGAGTTATAAATGACAGCTATCATCCAAAAATAGACTGAAGTAAGGCTGCCAAGAGGACTTGAAAGCGGGGCAGAATTGCAGGAAACCGATTTCAGGAGGTAGACTGGAATTGCATTGAAAGCATAGGAAAAGAGGCAGAACGTCCACAATGATGCACTTGGCCAAAAAGGGCGTATGCGTTTTTTCCTGAATATATTCAGGAAAAAACGCATACGCACTTTTTGGCAAACCAAGCAAGTTTGCAAAGGAAATCTGCAATACAATGAAGTCTCAATTTCCCCCGGTCAAAAGGGCCATCTGAAAAAAGTGTAAAATCCAGAAAGGCAGGACAGGCCATGGAGAACTGGGAGCCTTGTTATGCTGATGGGCGGGATGTAAATTGCCAACAGACACTCGGGAGAAGTGTATGCTGTTTCCTGAAACATCTAAAAAACAAAGCAACAGAGCCTAGAGCACTTCCACTTATGGTCCTATAGCTAAGGGAAATTTAAATCAAAAAGACACAGCCACCCCAAAGTTTGGGACGCCTCTGTTTACAAGAACCTCGTTTACCGTACAAGTTCAATATCACAGAAAGTGAAAAATGGATAAAGAACTTGTGGTACTTACGTACAATGCAGTATCACTCAGCAATGAAATCTATGTCATCAGACGCGTAGCAGCATAATGAGTGGATTCAAGTACGATGATTCTAACTGAAATAAGTCACACAGAAAAAGAAACATCATAAGATATCACTAATACACGGAATGTAAACTTGGCTACACAGGAACTGGATTACAAAAGAGAACAGGGTCTCAAATTTAGAAAACCAACTTATGCTTGCTTAAGGGGAAAGGTGAGTTGGGGTGCTGCATAAAACCAGAGATTGAAATGAGCACAGATAAAGTTCCTTAAGCCAAATATGGAATAGACAAGAGCTACTCCTTGCTCAACGAAATGGACTCAACACCCCATATTAAACGCCTAAAAATGTACCTGACTAGTAAGTATCTTAAAACCTATGGATTGCTATGTCTCCGAAAGAGAATCAAGCGTGTGTACAGGGGCATAAATGCAGCAGTGATAGGATTGGAGAGGTTCGGTGAGCAAATGAAGACCCTTTGAAGTCATATTGCATGGTATCCATTACACGGGTCTCAACTCTCCAGGTTTAAGGTATTCTTCCTTCAGCTAAAACATGCATGTGGAACCCAGAGGATAATCAAACGTGTGAATATATATTTTTTTCCTGAATATATTTATTTCCTGAATATATTCTGAATATATATATATTTTTCCTGATTATATTTAGGAAAAAACGCATACGCCCTTTTTGGCCAACCAAGCAAGCTTGCAAAGGAAATCTGCACTACAATGAAGTCTCACTTCCCCCCGGTCAAAAGGGCCATCTGAAAAAAGTGTAAAATCCATATATATATATTTATATATATATATATATATATATATAAATATATATTATATATATATATTTTTTTCCTGAATATATTTATTTCCTGAATATATTCTGAATATATATATATTTTTCCTGAATATATTCAGGAAAAAACGCATACGCCCTTTTTGGCCAACCAAGCAAGCTTGCAAAGGAAATCTGCACTACAATGAAGTCTCACTTCCCCCGGGTCAAAAGGGCCATCTGAAAAAAGTGTAAAATCCAGAAAGGCAGGACAGGCCATGGAGAACTGGGAGCCTTGTTATGCTGATGGGCGGGATGTAAATTGCCAACAGACACTCGGGAGAAGTGTATGGTGTTTCCTGAAACATCTAAAAAACAAAGCAACAGAGCCTAGGGCACTTCCACTTATGGTCCTATAGCTTAGGGAAATTAAAATCAAAAAGACACAGACACCCCAAAGTTTGGAATGGCTCTGTTTACAAGAACCTCGTTTACAGTACAACTTCAACATCGCAGAAAGTGAAAAATGGATAAAGAAGTTGTGGTATTTACTTACAAAGCAATATCACTCAGCAATGAAATCTATGTCATCAGGCCCTTAGCAGCACAATGAGTGGATTCAGGTACGATGATTGTAACTGAAATAAGTCACACAGAAAAAGAAACATCATAAGATATCACTAATACACGGAATGTAAACTTGGCTACACAGGAACTGAATTACAGAACAGAACAGGGTCTCAAATTTAGAAAACCAACTTATGCTTGCTTAAGGGGAAAGGTGAGTTGGGGTTCTGCATAAAACCAGAGATTGAAATGAGCACAGATAAAGTTCCTTAAGCCAAATATGGAATAGACAAGAGCTACTCCTTGCTCAACGAAATGGACTCAACACCGCATATTAAACGCCTAAGAATGTACCTGACTAGTAAGTATCTTAAAACCTATGGATTGCTATGTCTCCGAAAGAGAATCAAGCATGTGTACAGGGGCATAAACGCAGCAGTGATAGGATTGGAGAGGTTCGGTGAGCAAATGAAGACCCTTTGAAGTCATATTGCATGGTACCCATTCCACGGGTTTCAACTACCCAGGTTTAAGGTATTCTTCCTTCAGCTAAAACTTGCATGTGGAACCTAGAGTATGATCAACCATGTGATCGGGAGACGTGTTCAAATATGTCTCAGTTTTCGTACCCTGGTACTCGGGTGCAACATTCCAGACGCTTTACTAACACTCTCCCCACTTGGAGAGTCAGTCCCTTTAACCTCCTGTTTGGCCCAGTTTGCAATTTCTGCGGAAGATGAACAGGAATAGCGAGAACCAATGAGAGACTAGCTGGAGGTGTCTGGACGGGCAAATTTAACTCTCATTTCCCACCAGGAAGAGGAATTAACCAAAGGCTTAGCGTGCCATGCCGGAACCAGATTAGGGCATGAAGCCATCCTGCGGTGTTGCGGCCAGCTCAAAAGAAAGCGAGTTGAAGAAAGGAGCTCAGGGGCACTGTAATTCACAAACCTGCAGAGTTATAAATGACAGCTATCGTCCAAAAATATACTGAAGTAAGGCTGCCAAGAGGACTTGAAAGCGGGGCAGAATTGCAGGAAACCGATTTCAGGACGTAGACTGGAATTGCATTGAAAGCATAGGAAAAGAGGCAGAACGTCCACAATGATGCACTTGGCCAAAAAGGGCGTATGCGTTTTTTCCTGAATATATTCAGGAAAAAACGCATACGCCCTTGTTGGCCAACCAAGCAAACTTGCAAAGGAAATCTGCACTACAATGAAGTCTCACTTCCCCCCGGTCAAAAGGGCCATCTGAAAAAAGTGTAAAATCCAGAAAGGCAGGACAGGCCATGGAGAACTGGGAGCCTTGTTATGCTGATGGGCGGGATGTAAATTGCCAACAGGCACTCGGCAGAAGTGTATGGTGTTTCCTGAAATATCTAAAAAACAAAGCAACAGAGCCTAGGGCACTTCCACTTATGGGCCTATAGCTTAGGGAAATTAAAATCAAAAAGACACAGCCACCCCAATGTTTGGAACGGCTCTGTTTACAAGAACCTCGTTTACAGTACAAGTTCAACATCGCAGAAAGTGAAAAATGGATAAAGAAGTTGTGGTATTTACTTACAAAGCAATATCACTCAGCAATGAAATCTATGTCATCAGGCCCTTAGCAGCACAATGAGTGGATTCAGGTATGATGATTCTAACTGAAATAAGTCATACAGAAAAAGAAACATCATAAGATATCAGTAATACACGGAATGTAAACTTGGCTACACAGGAACTGAATTCCAAAACAGAACAGGGTCTCAAATTTAGAAAACCAACTTATGCTTGCTTAAGGGGAAAGGTGAGTTGGGGTGCTGCATAAAACCAGAGATTGAAATGAGCACAGATAAAGTCCCTTAAGCAAAATATGGAATAGACGAGAGCTACTCCTTGCTCAACGAAATGGACTCAACACCGCATATTAAACGCCTAAGAATGTACCTGACTAGTGAGTATTTTAAAACCTATGGATTGCTATGTCTCCGAAAGAGAATCAAGCATGTGTACAGGGGCATAAACGCAGCAGTGATAGGATTGGAGAGGTTCGGTGAGCAAATGAAGACCCTTTGAAGTCATATTGCATGGTACCCATTCCACGGGTTTCAACTACCCAGGTTTAAGGTATTCTTCCTTCAGCTAAAACATGCATGTGGAACCTAGAGTATGATCAACCATGTGATCGGGAGACGTGTTCAAATATGTCTCAGTTTTCGTACCAGGGTACTCGGGTGCAACATTCCAGACGCTTTACTAACACTCTCCCGACTTGGAGAGTCATTTCCTTTAACCTCCTGTGTTTCCCAGTTTGCAATTTCTGCGGAAGATGAACAGGAATAGCGAGAACGAATGAGAGACTAGCTGGAGGTGTCTGGATGGGCAAATTTAACTCTCATTTCCCACCAGGAAGAGGAATTAACCAAAGGCTCAGCGTGCCATGCTGGGACCAGATTAGGGCCTGAAGCCATCCTGCGGTGCTGCGGCCAGCTCAAAAGAAAGCGAGTTGAAGAAAGGAGCTCAGGGGCACTGTAATTCACAAACCTGCAGAGTTATAAATGACAGCTATCGTCCAAAAATACACTGAAGTAAGGCTGCCAAGAGGACTTGAAAGCGGGCCAGAATTGCAGGAAACCGATCTCAGGAGGTAGACTGGAATTGCATTGAAAGCATAGGAAAAGAGGCAGAACGTCCACAATGATGCACTTGGCCAAAAAGGGCGTGTGCGCTTTTTCCTGAATATGTTCAGGAAAAAACGCATACGCCCTTTTTGGCCAACCAAGCAAACTTGCAAAGGAAATCTGCACTACAATGAAGTCTCACTTCCCCCCGGTCAAAAGGGCCATCTGAAAAAAGTGTAAAATCCAGAAAGGCAGGACAGGCCATGGAGAACTGGGAGCCTTGTTATGCTGATGGGCGGGATGTAAATCGTCAACAGACACTCAGGAGAAGTGTATGGTGTTTCCTGAAACATCTAAAAAACAAAGCAACAGAGCCTAGGGCACTTCCACTTATGGTCCTATAGCTTAGGGAAATTAAAATTAAAAAGACACAGCCACCCCAAAGTTTGGGACGCCTCTGTTTACAAGAACCTCGTTTACCGTACAAGTTCAATATCACAGAAAGTGAAAAATGGATAAAGAACTTGTGGTACTTACGTACAATGCAGTATCACTCAGCAATGAAATCTATGTCATCAGGCCCGTAGCAGCATAATGAGTGGATTCAGGTACGATGATTCTAACTGAAATAAGTCACACAGAAAAAGAAACATCATAAGATATCACAAATACACGGAATGTAAACTTGGCTACACAGGAACTGAATTCCAAAACAGAACAGGGTCTCAAATTTAGAAAACCAACTTATGCTTGCTTAACGGGAAAGGTGAGTTGGGGTGCTGCATAAAACCAGATATTGAAATGAGCACAGATAAAGTTCCTTAAGCCAAATATGGAATAGACAAGAGCTACTCCTTGCTCAACGAAATGGACTCAACACCCCATATTAAACACCTAAGAATGTACCTGACAAGTAAGTATCTTAAAACCTATGGATTGCTATGTCTCCAAAAGAGAATCAAGCGTGCGTACAGGGGCATAAACGCAGCAGTGATAGGATTGGAGAGGATCGGTGAGCAAATGAAGACCCTTTGAAGTCATATTGCATGGTACCCATTCCACAGGTCTCAACTCTCCAGGTTTAAGGTATTCTTCCTTCAGCTAAAACATGCATGTGGAACCCAGAGTATGATAAACCTTGTGAACGGGAGACGAGTTCAAAATCTCTTAGTTTTCCTCCCCTGGTACTCGGGTGCAACATTCCAGATGCTTTACTAACACTCTCCCCACTTGGAGAGTCAGCGCCTTTAACCTCCTGTTTGGCCCAGTTTGCAATTTCTGCGGAAGATGAACAGGAATAGCGAGAACCAATGAGAGACTAGCTGGAGGTGTCTGGACGGGCAAATTTAACTCTCATTTCCCACCAGGAAGAGGAAATAACCAAAGGCTCAGCGTGCCGTGCCGGAACCAGATTAGGGCCTGAAGCCATCCTGCGGTGTTGCGGCCAGCTCAAAAGAAAGCGAGTTGAAGAAAGGAGCTCTGGGACACTGTAATTCACAAACCTGCAGAGTTATAAATGCCAGCTATCGTCCAAAAATATACTGAAGTAAGGCTGCCAAGAGGACTTGAAAGCGGGGCAGAATTGCAGGAAACCGATTTCAGGAGGTAGACTGGAATTGCAGTGAAAGCATAGGAAAAGAGGCAGAACGTCCACAATGATGCACTTGGCCAAAAAGGGCGTATGCGTTTTTTCCTGAATATATTCAGGAAAAAACGCATACGCCCTTTTTGGCCAACCAAGCAAGCTTGCAAAGGAAATCTGCACTACAATGAAGTCTCACTTCCCCCCAGTCAAAACAGGCATCTGAAAAAAGTGTAAAATCCAGAAAGGCAGGAAAGGCCATGGAGAACTGGGAGCCTTGTTATGCTGATGGGCGGGATGTAAATTGCCAACAGACACTAGGGAGAAGTGTATGGTGTTTCCTGAAACATCTAAAAAACAAAGCAACAGAGCCTAGGGCACTTCCACTTATGGTCCTATAGCTTAGGGAAATTAAAATCAAAAAGACACAGTCACCCCAAAGTTTGGGATGCCTCTGTTTACAAGAACCTCGTTTACAGTACAAGTTCAACATCGCAGAAAGTGAAAAATGGATAAAGAAGTTGTGGTATTTACTTACAAAACAATATCACTCAGCAATGAAATCTATGTCATCAGGCCCTTAGCAGCACAATGAGTGGATTCAGGTATGATGATTCTAACTGAAATAAGTCACACAGAAAAAGAAACATCATAAGATATCAGTAATACACGGAATGTAAACTTGGCTACACAGGAACTGAATTACAGAACAGAACAGGGTCTCAAATTTAGAAAACCAACTTATGCTTGCTTAAGGGTAAAGGTGAGTTGGGGTGCTGCATAAAACCAGAGATTGAAATGAGCACAGATAAAGTTCCTTAAGCCAAATATGGAATAGACAAGAGCTATTCCTTGCTCAACAAAATGGACTCAACACCGCATATTAAATGCCTAAGAATGTACCTGACTAGTAAGTATCTTAAATCTATGGATTGCTATGTCTCCGAAAGAGAATCAAGCGTGTGTACAGGGGCATGAACGCAGCAGTGATAGGATTGGAGAGGTTCGGTGAGCAAATGAAGACCCTTTGAAGTCATATTGCATGGTACCCATTCCACGGGTTTCAACTACCCAGGTTTAAGGTATTCTTCCTTCAGCTAAAAAATGCATGTGGAACCTAGAGTATGATCAACCATGTGATCGGGAGACGTGTTCAAATATGTCTCAGTTTTCTTACCAGGGTACTCGGGTGCAACATTCCAGACGCTTTACTAACACTCTCCCCAATTGGAGAGTCAGTCCCTTTAACCTCCTGTTTGGCCCAGTTTGCAATTTCTGCGGAAGATGAACAGGAATAGCGAGAACCAATGAGAGACTAGCTGGAGGTGTCTGGACGGGCAAATTTAACTCTCATTCCCACCAGGAAGAAGAATTAACCAAAGGCTCAGCGTGCCGTGCCGGAACCAGATTAGGGCCTGAAGCCATCCTGCGGTGTTGCGGCCAGCTCACAAGAAAGCGAGTTGAAGAAAGGAGCTCAGGGACACTGTAATTCACAAACCTGCAGAGTTATAAATGACAGCTATCGTCCAAAAATAGACTGAAGTTAGGCTGCCAAGAGGACTTGAAAGCGGGGCAGAATTGCAGGAAACCGATTTCAGGAGGTAGACTGCAATTGCATTGGAAGCATAGGAAAAGAGGCAGAACGTCCACAATGATGCACTTGGCCAAAAAGGGCGTATGCGTTTTTTCCTCAATATATTCAGGAAAAAACGCATACGCACTTTTTGGCCAACCATGCAAACTTGCAAAGGAAATCTGCACTACAATGAAGTCTCAATTCCCCCCGGTCAAAAGGGCCATCTGAAAAAAGTGTAAAATCCAGAAAGGCAGGACAGGCCATGGAGAACTGGGAGCCTTGTTATGCTGATGGGCGGGATGTAAATTGCCAACAGACACTCTGGAGAAGTGTATGGTGTTTCCTGAAACATCTAAAAAACAAAGCAACGGAGCCAAGGGCACTTCCACTTATGGTCCTATAGCTTGGGGAAATTAAAATCAAAAAGACACAGCCACCCCAAAGTTTGGGACGCCTCTGTTTACAAGAACCTCGTTTACATTACAAGTTCAACATCGCAGAAAGTGAAAAATGGATAAAGAAGTTGTGGTATTTACTTAGAAAGCAATATCACACAGCAATGAAATCTATGTCATCAGGCCCTTAGTAGGACAATGAGTGGATTCAGGTATGATGATTCCAACTGAAATAAGTCACACAGAAAAAGAAATATCCTAAGATATCACTAATACACGGAATGTAAACTTGGCTGCACAGGAACAGAATTCCAAAACAGAACAGGGTCTCAAATTTAGAAAACCAACTTATGCTTGCTTAAGGGGAAAGGTGAGTTGGGGTGCTGCATAAAACCAGAGATTGAAATGAGCACAGATAAAGTTCCTTAAGCCAAATATGGAATAGACAAGAGCTACTCCTTGCTCAACGAAATGGACTCAACACCGCATATTAAACGCCTAAGAATGTACCTGACTAGTAAGTATCTTAAAACCTATGGATTGCTATGTCTCCAAAAGACAATCAAGCGTGTGTACAGGGACATAAACGCAGCAGTGATAGGATTGGAGAGGTTCGGTGAGCAAATGAAGACCCTTTGAAGTCATATTGCATGGTACCCATTCCACGGGTCTCAACTCTCCAGGTTTAAGGTATTCTTCCTTCAGCTAAAACATGCATGTGGAACCCAGAGTATGATCAACCGTGTGAACGGGAGACGTGTTCAAATATGTCTCAGGTTTCCTCCTCTGGTACTCGGGTGCAACATTCCAGACGCTTTACTAACACTCTCCCCACTTGGAGAGTCAGCGCCTTTAACCTCCTGTTTGGCCCAGTTTGCAATTTCTGCGGAAGATGAACAGGAATAGCGAGAACCAATGAGAGACTAGCTGGAGGTGTCTGGACGGGCAAATTTAACTCTCATTTCCCACCAGGAAGAGGAAATAACCAAAGGTTCAGCGAGCCGTGCCGGAACCAGATTAGGGCCTGAAGCCATCCTGCGGTATTGCGGCCAACTCACAAGAAAGCGAGTTGAAGAAAGGAGCTCAGGGGCACTGTAATTCACAAACCTGCAGAGTTATAAATGACAGCTACCGTCCAAAAATATACTGAAATAAGGCTGCCAAGAGGACTTGAAAGCGGGGCAGAATTGCAGGAAACCGATTTCAGGAGGTAGACTGGAATTGCAGTGAAAGCATAGGAAAAGAGGCAGAACGTCCACAATGATGCACTTGGCCAAAAAGGGCGTATGCGTTTTTTCCTGAATATATTCAGGAAAAAACGCATACGCCCTTTTTGGCCAACCAAGCAAACTTGCAAAGGAAATCTGCACTACAATGAAGTCTCACTTCCCCCCGTTCAAAAGGGCCATCTGAAAAAAGTGTAAAATCCAGAAAGGCAGGACAGGAAATGGAGAACTGGGAGCCTTGTTATGCTGATGGGCGGGATGTAAATTGCCAACAGACACTCTGGAGAAGTGTATGGTGTTTCCTGAAACATCTAAAAAACAAAGCAACAGAGCCTAGGGCACTTCCACTTATCGTCCTATAGCTTAGGGAAATTAAAATCAAAAAGACACAGCCACCCCAAAGTTTGGGACGCCTCTGTTTACAAGAACCTCGTTTACCGTACAAGTTCAATATCACAGAAAGTGAAAAATGGATAAAGAACTTGTGGTTCTTACGTACAATGCAGTATCACTCAGCAATGAAATCTATGTCATCAGGCCCTTAGCAGCACAATGAGTGGATTCAGGTATGATGATTCTAACTGAAATAAGTCACACAGAAAAAGAAACATCATAAGATATCAGTAATACACGGAATGTAAACTTGGCTACACAGGAACTGAATTACAGAACAGAACAGGGTCTCAAATTTAGAAAACCAACTTATACTTGCTTAAGGGGAAAGGTGAGTTGGGGTGCTGCATAAAACCAGAGATTGAAATGAGCACAGATAAAGTTCCTTAAGCCAAATATGGAATAGACAAGTGCTACTCCTTGCTCAACGAAATGGACTCAACACCCCATATTAAACGCCTAAGAATGTACCTGACTAATAAGTATCTTAAAACCTATGGATTGCTATGTCTCCGAAAGAGAATCAAGCATGTGTACAGGGGCATAAACGCAGCAGTGATAGGATTGGAGAGGTTCGGTGAGCAAATGAAGACCCTTTGAAGTCATATTGCATGGTACCCATTCCACGGGTTTCAACTACCCAGGTTTAAGGTATTCTTCCTTCAGCTAAAACATGCATGTGGAACCTAGAGTATGATCAACCATGTGATCGGGAGACGTGTTCAAATATGTCTCAGTTTTCGTACCCTGGTACTCGGATGCAACATTCCAGACGCTTTACTAACACTCTTCCGACTTGGAGAGTCAGTCCCTTTAACCTCCTGTTTGGCCCAGTTTGCAATTTCTGCGGAAGATGAACAGGAATAGCGAGAACCAATGAGAGACTAGCTGGAGGTGTCTGGACGGGCAAATTTAACTCTCATTCCCACCAGGAAGAAGAATTAACCAAAGGCTCAGCGTGCCGTGCCGGAACCAGATTAGGGCCTGAAGCCATCCTGCGGTGTTGCGGCCAGCTCACAAGAAAGCGAGTTGAAGAAAGGAGCTCAGGGGCACTGTAATTCACAAACCTGCAGAGTTATAAATGACAGCTATCGTCCAAAAATAGACTGAAGTTAGGCTGCCAAGAGGACTTGAAAGCGGGGCAGAATTGCAGGAAACCGATTTCAGGAGGTAGACTGCAATTGCATTGGAAGCATAGGAAAAGAGGCAGAACGTCCACAATGATGCACTTGGCCAAAAAGGGCGTATGCGTTTTTTCCTGAATATATTCAGGAAAAAACGCATACGCCCTTTTTGGCCAAGCAAGCAAAGTTGCAAAGGAAATCTGCACTACAATGAAGTCTCACTTCCCCCCAGTCAAAAGGGCCATCTGAAAAAAGTGTAAAATCCAGAAAGGCAGGACAGGCCATGGAGAACTGGGAGCCTTGTTATGCTGATGGGCGGGATGTACATTGCCAACAGGCACTCGGGAGAAGTGTATGGTGTTTCCTGAAACATCTAAAAAACAAAGCAACAGAGCCTAGGGCACTTCCACTTATGGTCCTATAGCTTAGGGAAATTAAAATCAAAAAGACACAGCCACCCCAAAGTTTGGGACGCCTCTGTTTACAAGAACCTCGTTTACCATACACGTTCAATATCACAGAAAGTGAAAAATGGATAAAGAACTTGTGGTACTTACGTACAATTCAGTATCACTCAGCAATGAAATCTATGTCATCAGGCCCGTAGCAGCATATTGAGTGGATTCAGGTACGATGATTCTAACTGAAATAAGTCACACAGAAAAAGAAACATCATAAGATATCAGTAATACACGGAATGTAAACTTGGCTACACAGGAACTGAATTACAGAACAGAACAGGGTCTCAAATTTAGAAAACCAACTTATGCTTGCTTAAGGGGAAAGGTGAGTTGGGGTGCTGTATAAAACCAGAGATTGAAATGAGCACAGATAAAGTTCCTTAAGCCAAATATGGAATAGACAAGAGCTACTCCTTGCTCAACGAAATGGACTCAATACCCCATATTAAACGCCGAAGAATGTACCTGACTAGTAAGTATCTTAAAACCTATGGATTGCTATGTCTCCGAAAGAGAATTAAGCGTGTGTACAGCGGCATAAACGCAGCAGTGATAGGATTGGAGAGGTTCGGTGAGCAAATGAAGACCCTTTGAAGTCATATTGCATGGTACCCATTCCACGGGTTTCAACTACCCAGGTTTAAGGTATTCTTCCTTCAGCTAAAACATGCATGTGGAACCTAGAGTATGATCAACCATGTGATCGGGAGACGTGATCAAATATGTCTCAGTTTTCGTACCCTGGTACTCGGGTGCAACATTCCAGACACTTTACTAACACTCTCCCGACTTGGAGAGTCAGTCCCTTAAACCTCCTGTTTGCCCCAGTTTGCAATTTCTGCGGAAGATGAACAGGAATAGGGAGAACCAATGAGAGACTAGCTGGAGGTGTCTGGACGGGCAAATTTAACTCTCATTTCCCACCAGGAAGAGGAATTAACCAAAGGCTCAGCGTGCCATGCCGGAACCAGATTAGGGCCTGAAGCCATCCTGCGGTGTTGCGGCCAGGTCACAAGAAAGCGAGTTGAAGAAAGGAGCTCAGGGGCACTGTAATTCACAAACCTGCAGAGTTATAAATGACAGCTATCGTCCAAAAATATACTGAAGTAAGGCTGCCAAGAGGACTTGAAAGCGGGGCAGAATTGCAGGAAAAAGATTTCAGGAGGTAGACTGGAATTGCATTGAAAGCATAGGAAAAGAGGCAGAACGTCCACAATGATGCACTTGGCCAAAAGGGCGTATGCGTTTTTTCCTGAATATATTCAGGAAAAAACGCATACGCCCTTTTTGGCCAACCAAGCAAGCTTGCAAAGGAAATCTGCACTACAATGAAGTCTCACTTCCCCCCGGTCAAAAGGGCCATCTGAAAAAAGTGTAAAATCCAGAAAGGCAGGACAGGCCATGGAGAACTGGGAGCCTTGTTATGCTGATGGGCGGGATGTAAATTGCCAACAGACACTCGGGAGAAGTGTATGGTGTTTCCTGAAACATCTAAAAAACAAAGCAACAGAGCCTAGGGCACTTCCACTTATGGTCCTATAGCTTAGGGAAATTAAAATTAAAAAGACAGGGCCACCGCAACGTTTGGGACGCCTCTGTTTACAAGAACCTCCTTTACCGTACAAGTTCAATATCACAGAAAGTGAAAAATGGATAAAGAACATGTGGTACTTACGTACAATGCAGTATCACTCAGCAATGAAATCTATGTCATCAGGCCCGTAGCAGCACAATGAGTGGATTCAGGCACGATGATTCTAACTGAAATAAGTCACACAGAAAAAGAAACATCATAAGATATCACTAATACACGGAATGTAAACTAGGCTACACAGGAACTGAATTCCAAAACAGAACAGGGTCTCAAATTTAGAAAACCAACTTATGCTTGCTTAAGGGGAAAGGTGAGTTGGGGTGCTGCACAAAACCAGAGATTTAAATGAGCACAGATAAAGTTCCTTAAGCCAAATATGGAATAGACAAGAGCTACTCCTTGCTCAACGAAATGGACACAACACCCCATATTAAACGCCTAAGAATGTACCTGACTAGTAAGTGTCTTAAAACCTATGGATTGCTACATCTCCAAAAGAGAATCAAGCGTGTGTACAGGGGCATAAACGCAGCAGTGATAGGATTGGAGAGGTTCGGTGAGCAAATGAAGACCCTTTGAAGTCAAATTGCATGGTACCCATTCCACGGGTCTCAACTCTCCAGGTTTAAGGTATTCTTCCTTCAGCTAAAACATGCATGTGGAACCCAGAGTATGATCAACCGTGTGAACGGGAGACGTGTTCAAATATGTCTCAGTTTTCCTCCCCTGGTACTCGGGTGCAACATTCCAGACACTTTACTAACACTCTCCCCACTTGGAGAGTCAGCGCCTTTAACCTCCTGTTTGGCTCAGTTTGCAATTTCTGCGGAAGATGAACAGGAATAGCGAGAAACAATGAGAGACTAGCTGGAGGTGTCTGGACGGGCAAATTTAACTCTCATTTCCCACCAGGAAGAGGAATTAACCAAAGGCTCAGCATGCCCTGCCGGAACCAGATTAGGGCCTGAAGCCATCCTGCGGTGTTGCGGCCAGCTCAAAAGAAAGCGAGTTGAAGAAAGGAGCTCAGGGGCACTGTAATTCACAAACCTGCAGAGTTATAAATGACAGCTATCATCCAAAAATAGACTGAAGTAAGCCTGCCAAGAGGACTTGAAAGCGGGGCAGAATTGCAGGAAACCGATTTCAGGAGGTAGACTGGAATTGCATTGAAAGCATAGGAAAAGAGGCAGAACGTCCACAATGATGCACTTGGCCAAAAAGGGCGTATGCGTTTTTTCCTGAATATATTCAGGAAAAAACGCATACGCACTTTTTGGCAAACCAAGCAAGTTTGCAAAGGAAATCTGCAATACAATGAAGTCTCAATTTCCCCCGGTCAAAAGGGCCATCTGAAAAAAGTGTAAAATCCAGAAAGGCAGGACAGGCCATGGAGAACTGGGAGCCTTGTTATGCTGATGGGCGGGATGTAAATTGCCAACAGACACTCGGGAGAAGTGTATGGTGTTTCCTGAAACATCTAAAAAACAAAGCAACAGAGCCTAGAGCACTTCCACTTATGGTCCTATAGCTAAGGGAAATTTAAATCAAAAAGACACAGCCACCCCAAAGTTTGGGACGCCTCTGTTTACAAGAACCTCGTTTACCGTACAAGTTCAATATCACAGAAAGTGAAAAATGGATAAAGAACTTGTGGTACTTACGTACAATGCAGTATCACTCAGCAATGAAATCTATGTCATCAGACGCGTAGCAGCATAATGAGTGGATTCAAGTACGATGATTCTAACTGAAATAAGTCACACAGAAAAAGAAACATCATAAGATATCACTAATACACGGAATGTAAACTTGGCTACACAGGAACTGGATTACAAAAGAGAACAGGGTCTCAAATTTAGAAAACCAACTTATGCTTGCTTAAGGGGAAAGGTGAGTTGGGGTGCTGCATAAAACCAGAGATTGAAATGAGCACAGATAAAGTTCCTTAAGCCAAATATGGAATAGACAAGAGCTACTCCTTGCTCAACGAAATGGACTCAACACCCCATATTAAACGCCTAAAAATGTACCTGACTAGTAAGTATCTTAAAACCTATGGATTGCTATGTCTCCGAAAGAGAATCAAGCGTGTGTACAGGGGCATAAATGCAGCAGTGATAGGATTGGAGAGGTTCGGTGAGCAAATGAAGACCCTTTGAAGTCATATTGCATGGTATCCATTACACGGGTCTCAACTCTCCAGGTTTAAGGTATTCTTCCTTCAGCTAAAACATGCATGTAGAACCCAGAGTATAATCAAACGTGTGAATATATATTTTTTCCTGAATATATTTATTTCCTGAATATATTCTGAATATATATATATTTTTCCTGATTATATTTAGGAAAAAACGCATACGCCCTTTTTGGCCAACCAAGCAAGCTTGCAAAGGAAATCTGCACTACAATGAAGTCTCACTTCCCCCCGGTCAAAAGGGCCATCTGAAAAAAGTGTAAAATCCATATATATATATTTATATATATATATATATATATATATATTATATATATATATATTTTTTTCCTGAATATATTTATTTCCTGAATATATTCTGAATATATATATATTTTTCCTGAATATATTCAGGAAAAAACGCATACGCCATTTTTGGCCAACCAAGCAAGCTTGCAAAGGAAATCTGCACTACAATGAAGTCTCACTTCCCCCGGGTCAAAAGGGCCATCTGAAAAAAGTGTAAAATCCAGAAAGGCAGGACAGGCCATGGAGAACTGGGAGCCTTGTTATGCTGATGGGCGGGATGTAAATTGCCAACAGACACTCGGGAGAAGTGTATGGTGTTTCCTGAAACATCTAAAAAACAAAGCAACAGAGCCTAGGGCACTTCCACTTATGGTCCTATAGCTTAGGGAAATTAAAATCAAAAAGACACAGACACCCCAAAGTTCGGAATGGCTCTGTTTACAAGAACCTCGTTTACAGTACAACTTCAACATCGCAGAAAGTGAAAAATGGATAAAGAAGTTGTGGTATTTACTTACAAAGCAATATCACTCAGCAATGAAATCTATGTCATCAGGCCCTTAGCAGCACAATGAGTGGATTCAGGTACGATGATTGTAACTGAAATAAGTCACACAGAAAAAGAAACATCATAAGATATCACTAATACACGGAATGTAAACTTGGCTACACAGGAACTGAATTACAGAACAGAACAGGGTCTCAAATTTAGAAAACCAACTTATGCTTGCTTAAGGGGAAAGGTGAGTTGGGGTTCTGCATAAAACCAGAGATTGAAATGAGCACAGATAAAGTTCCTTAAGCCAAATATGGAATAGACAAGAGCTACTCCTTGCTCAACGAAATGGACTCAACACCCCATATTAAACACCTAAGTATGTACCTGACAAGTAAGTATCTTAAAACCTATGGATTGCTATGTCTCCAAAAGAGAATCAAGCGTGCGTACAGGGGCATAAACGCAGCAGTGATAGGATTGGAGAGGTTCGGTGAGCAAATGAAGACCCTTTGAAGTCATATTGCATGGTACCCATTCCACAGGTCTCAACTCTCCAGGTTTAAGGTATTCTTCCTTCAGCTAAAACATGCATGTGGAACCCAGAGTATGATCAACCTTGTGAACGGGAGACGTGTTCAAAATCTCTTAGTTTTCCTCCCCTGGTACTCGGGTGCAACATTCCAGATGCTTTACTAACACTCTCCCCACTTGGAGAGTCAGCGCCTTTAACCTCCTATTTGGCCCAGTTTGCAATTTCTGCGGAAGATGAACAGGAATAGCGAGAACCAATGAGAGACTAGCTGGAGGTGTCTGGACGGGCAAATTTAACTCTCATTTCCCACCAGGAAGAGGAAATAACAAAAGGCTCAGCGTGCCGTGCCGGAACCAGATTAGGGCCTGAAGCCATCCTGCGGTGTTGCGGCCAGCTCAAAAGAAAGCGAGATGAAGAAAGGAGCTCTGGGACACTGTAATTCACAAACCTGCAGAGTTATAAATGACAGCTATCGTCCAAAAATATACTGAAGTAAGGCTGCCAAGAGGAATTGAAAGCGGGGCAGAATTGCAGGAAACCGATTTCAGGAGGTAGACTGGAATTGCAGTGAAAGCATAGGAAAAGAGGCAGAACGTCCACAATGATGCACTTGGCCAAAAAGGGCGTATGCGTTTTTTCCTGAATATATTCAGGAAAAAACGCATACGCCCTTTTTGGCCAACCAAGCAAGCTTGCAAAGGAAATCTGCACTACAATGAAGTCTCACTTCCCCCCGGTCAAAAGAGGCATCTGAAAAAAGTGTAAAATCCAGAAAGGCAGGAAAGGCCATGGAGAACTGGGAGCCTTGTTATGCTGATGGGCGGGATGTAAATTGCCAACAGACACTCGGGAGAAGTGTATGGTGTTTCCTGAAACATCTAAAAAACAAAGCAACAGAGGCTAGGGCACTTCCACTTATGGTCCTATAGCTTAGGGAAATTAAAATCAAAAAGACACAGTCACCCCAAAGTTTGGGATGCCTCTGTTTACAAGAACCTCGTTTAGAGTACAAGTTCAACATCGCAGAAAGTGAAAAATGGATAAAGAAGTTGTGGTATTTACTTACAAAACAATATCACTCAGCAATGAAATCTATGTCATCAGGCCCTTAGCAGCACAATGAGTGGATTCAGGTATGATGATTCTAACTGAAATAAGTCACACAGAAAAAGAAACATCATAAGATATCAGTAATACACGGAATGTAAACTTGGCTACACAGGAACTGAATTACAGAACAGAACAGGGTCTCAAATTTAGAAAACCAACTTATGCTTGCTTAAAGGGAAAGGTGAGTTGGGGTGCTGCATAAAACCAGAGATTGAAATGAGCACAGATAAAGTTCCTTAAGCCAAATATGGAATAGACAAGAGCTACTCCTTGCTCAACGAAATGGACTCAACACCGCATATTAAACGCCTAAGAATGTACCTGACTAGTAAGTATCTTAAATCTATGGATTGCTATGTCTCCGAAAGAGAATCAAGCGTGTGTACAGGGGCATAAACGCAGCAGTGATAGGATTGGAGAGGTTCGGTGAGCAAATGAAGACCCTTTGAAGTCATATTGCATGGTACCCATTCCACGGGTCTCAACTCTCCAGGTTTAAGGTATTCTTCCTTCAGCTAAAACATGCATGTGGAACCCAGAGTATGATCAACCCTGTGAACGGGAGATGTGTTCAAATAGCTCTCAGTTTTCCTCCCCTGGTACTCGGGTGCAACTTTCCAGACGCTTTACTAACACTCTCCCGACTTGGAGAGTCAGTCCCTTTAACCACCTGTTTGGCCCAGTTTGCAATTTCTGCGGAAGATGAACAGGAATAGCGAGAACCAATGAGAGACTAGCTGGAGGTGTCTGGACGGGCAAATTTAACTCTCATTTCCCACCAGGAAGAGGAATTAACCAAAGGCTCAGCGTGCCGTGCCGGAACCAGATTAGGGCCTGTAGCTATCCTGCGGTGTTGCGGCCAGCTCAAAAGAAAGCGAGTTGAAGAAAGGAGCTCAGGGTCACTGTAATTCACAAACCTGCAGAGTTATAAATGACAGCTATCGTCCAAAAATATACTGAAGTAAGGCTGCCAAGAGGACTTGAAAGCGGGGCAGAATTGCAGGAAACCGATTTCAGGAGGTAGACTGGAATTGCACTGAAAGCATAGGAAAAGAGGCAGAACGTCCACAATGATGCACTTGGCCAAAAAGGGCGTATGCGTTTTTTCCTGAATATAGTCAGGAAAAAACGCATACGCACTTTTTGGCCAACCAAGCAAACTTGCAAAGGAAATCTGCACTACAATGAAGTCTCACTTCCCCCCGGTCAAAAGGGCCATCTGAAAAAAGTGTAAAATCCAGAAAGGCAGGACAGGCCATGGAGAACTGGGAGCCTTGTTATGCTGATGGGCGGGATGTAAATTGCCAACAGACACTCGGGAGAAGTGTATGGTGTTTCCTGAAACAACTAAGAAACAAAGCAACAGAGCCTAGGGCACTTCCACTTATGGTCCTATAGCTTAGGGAAATTAAAATTAAAAAGACACAGCCACCCCAAAGTTTGGGACGCCTCTGTTTACAAGAACCTCGTTTACCGTACAAGTTCAATATCACAGAAAGTGAAAAATGGATAAAGAACTTGTGGTACTTACGTACAATGCAGTATCACTCAGCAATGAAATCTATGTCATCAGGCCCGTAGCAGCATAATGAGTGGATTCAGGTACGATGATTCTAACTAAAATAAGTCACACAGAAAAAGAAACATCATAAGATATCACAAATACACGGAATGTAAACTTGGCTACACAGGAACTGAATTCCAAAACAGAACAGGGTCTCAAATTTAGAAAACCAACTTATGCTTGCTTAACGGGAAAGGTGAGTTGGGGTGCTGCATAAAACCAGATATTGAAATGAGCACAGATAAAGTTCCTTAAGCCAAATATGGAATAGACAAGAGCTACTCCTTGCTCAACGAAATGGACTCAACACCCCATATTAAACACCTAAGAATGTACCTGACAAGTAAGTATCTTAAAACCTATGGATTGCTATGTCTCCAAAAGAGAATCAAGCGTGCGTACAGGGGCATAAACGCAGCAGTGATAGGATTGGAGAGGTTCGGTGAGCAAATGAAGACCCTTTGAAGTCATATTGCATGGTACCCATTCCACAGGTCTCAACTCTCCAGGTTTAAGGTATTCTTCCTTCAGCTAAAACATGCATGTGGAACCCAGAGTATGATCAACCTTGTGAACGGGAGACGTGTTCAAAATCTCTTAGTTTTCCTCCCCTGGTACTCGGGTGCAACATTCCAGATGCTTTACTAACACTCTCCCCACTTGGAGAGTCAGCGCCTTTAACCTCCTGTTTGGCCCAGTTTGCAATTTCTGCGGAAGATGAACAGGAATAGCGAGAACCAATGAGAGACTAGCTGGAGGTGTCTGGACGGGCAAATTTAACTCTCATTTCCCACCAGGAAGAGGAAATAACCAAAGGCTCAGCGTGCCGTGCCGGAACCAGATTAGGGCCTGAAGCCATCCTGCGGTGTTGCGGCCAGCTCAAAAGAAAGCGAGTTGAAGAAAGGAGCTCTGGGACACTGTAATTCACAAACCTGCAGAGTTATAAATGACAGCTATCGTCCAAAAATATACTGAAGTAAGGCTGCCAAGAGGACTTGAAAGCGGGGCAGAATTGCAGGAAAAAGATTTCAGGAGGTAGACTGGAATTGCAGTGAAAGCATAGGAAAAGAGGCAGAACGTCCACAATGATGCACTTGGCCAAAAAGGGCGTATGCGTTTTTTCCTGAATATATTCAGGAAAAAACGCATACGCCCTTTTTGGCCAACCAAGCAAGCTTGCAAAGGCAATCTGCACTACAATGAAGTCTCACTTCCCCCCGGTCAAAAGGGGCATCTGAAAAAAGTGTAAAATCCAGAAAGGCAGGAAAGGCCATGGAGAACTCGGAGCCTTGTTATGCTGATGGGCGGGATGTAAATTGCCAACAGACACTCAGGAGAAGTGTATGGTGTTTCCTGAAACATCTAAAAAACAAAGCAACAGAGCCTAGGGCACTTCCACTTATGGTCCTATAGCTTAGGGAAATTAAAATCAAAAAGACACAGTCACCCCAAAGTTTGGGATGCCTCTGTTTACAAGAACCTCGTTTACAGTACAAGTTCAACATCGCAGAAAGTGAAAAATGGATAAAGAAGTTGTGGTATTTACTTACAAAACAATATCACTCAGCAATGAAATCTATGTCATCAGGCCCTTAGCAGCACAATGAGTGGATTCAGGTATGATGATTCTAACTGAAATAAGTCACACAGAAAAAGAAACATCATAAGATATCAGTAATACACGGAATGTAAACTTGGCTACACAGGAACTGAATTACAGAACAGAACAGGGTCTCAAATTTAGAAAACCAACTTATGCTTGCTTAAGGGTAAAGGTGAGTTGGGGTGCTGCATAAAACCAGAGATTGAAATGAGCACAGATAAAGTTCCTTAAGCCAAATATGGAATAGACAAGAGCTATTCCTTGCTCAACAAAATGGACTCAACACCGCATATTAAATGCCTAAGAATGTACCTGACTAGTAAGTATCTTAAATCTATGGATGGCTATGTCTCCGAAAGAGAATCAAGCGTGTGTACAGGGGCATAAACGCAGCAGTGATAGGATTGGAGAGGTTCGGTGAGCAAATGAAGACCCTTTGAAGTCATATTGCATGGTACCCATTCCACGGGTTTCAACTACCCAGGTTTAAGGTATTCTTCCTTCAGCTGAAAAATGCATGTGGAACCTAGAGTATGATCAACCATGTGATCGGGAGACGTGTTCAAATATGTCTCAGTTTTCTTACCAGGGTACTCGGGTGCAACATTCCAGACGCTTTACTAACACTCTCCCAACTTGGAGAGTCAGTCCCTTTAACCTCCTGTTTGGCCCAGTTTGCAATTTCTGCGGAAGATGAACAGGAATAGCGAGAACCAATGAGAGACTAGCTGGAGGTGTCTGGACGGGCAAATTTAACTCTCATTTCCCACCAGGAAGAGGAATTAACCAAAGGCTCAGCGTGCCGTGCCGGAACCAGATTAGGGCCTGAAGCCATCCTGCGGTGTTGCGGCCAAGTCACAAGAAAGCGAGTTGAAGAAAGGAGCTCAGGGGCACTGTAATTCACAAACCTGCAGAGTTATAAATGACAGCTATCGTCCAAAAATATACTGAAGTAAGGCTGCCAAGAGGACTTGAAAGCGGGGCAGAATTGCAGGAAACCGATTTCAGGAGGTAGACTGGAATTGCTTTGAAAGCATAGGAAAAGAGGCAGAACGTCCACAATGATGCACTTGGCCAAAAAGGGCGTATGCGTTTTTTCCTGAATATATTCAGGAAAAAACGCATACGCACTTTTTGGCCAACCAAGCAACCTTGCAAAGGAAATCTGCACTACAATGAAGTCTCACTTCCCCCCGGTCAAAAGGGCCATCTGAAAAAAGTGTAAAATCCAGAAAGGCAGGACAGGCCATGGAGAACTGGGAGCCTTGTTATGCTGATGGGCGGGATGTAAATTGCCAACAGACACTGGGGAGAAGTGTATGGTGTTTCCTGAAACATCTAAGAAACAAAGCAACGGAGCCTAGGGCACTTCCACTTATGGTCCTATAGCTTAGGGAAATTAAAATCAAAAAGACACAGCCACCCCAAAGTTTGGGACGCCTCTGTTTACAAGAACCTCGTTTACCGTACAAGTTCAATATCACAGAAAGTGAAAAATGGATAAAGAACTTGTGGTACTTACGTACAATGCAGTATCACTCAGCAATGAAATCTATGTCATCAGGCCCTTAGCAGCACAATGAGTGGATTCAGGTATGATGATTCTAACTGAAATAAGTCACACAGAAAAAGAAACATCATAAGATATCAGTAATACACGGAATGTAAACTTGGCTACACAGGAACTGAATTACAGAACAGAACAGGGTCTCAAATTTAGAAAAGCAACTTATACTTGCTTAAGGGGAAAGGTGAGTTGGGGTGTTGCATAAAACCAGAGATTGAAATGAGCAAAGATAAAGTTCCTTAAGCCAAATATGGAATAGACAAGTGCTACTCCTTGCTCAACGAAATGGACTCAACACCCCATATTAAACGCCTAAGAATGTACCTGACTAGTAAGTATCTTAAAACCTATGGATTGCTATGTCTCCGAAAGAGAATCAAGCATGTGTACAGGGGCATAAACGCAGCAGTGATAGGATTGGAGAGGTTCGGTGAGCAAATGAAGACCCTTAGAAGTCATATTGCATGGTACCCATTCCACGGGTTTCAACTACCCAGGTTTAAGGTATTCTTCCTTCAGCTAAATCATGCATGTGGAACCTAGAGTATGATCAACCATGTGATCAGGAGACGTGTTCAAATATTTCTCAGTTTTCGTACCCTGGTACTCGGATGCAACATTCCAGACGCTTAACTAACACTCTCCCCACTTGGAGAGTCAGTCCCTTTAACATCCTGTTTGGCCCAGTTTGCAATTTCTGCGGAAGATGAACAGGAATAGCGAGAACCAATGAGAGACTAGCTGGAGGTGTCTGGACGGGCAAATTTAACTCTCATTCCCACCAGGAAGAAGAATTAACCAAAGGCTCAGCGTGCCATGCCGGAACCAGATTAGGGCCTGAAGCCATCCTGCGGTGTTGCGGCCAGCTCACAAGAAAGCGAGTTGAAGAAAGGAGCTCAGGGGCACTGTAATTCACAAACCTGCAGAGTTATAAATGACAGCTATCGTCCAAAAATAGACTGAAGTTAGGCTGCCAAGAGGACTTGAAAGCGGGGCAGAATTGCAGGAAACCGATTTCAGGAGGTAGACTGCAATTGCATTGGAAGCATAGGAAAAGAGGCAGAACGTCCACAATGATGCACTTGGCCAAAAAGGGCGTATGCATTTTTTCCTGAATATATTCAGGAAAAAACGCATACGCCCTTTTTGGCCAACCATGCAAACTTGCAAAGGAAATCTGCACTACAATGAAGTCTCAATTCCCCCCGGTCAAAAGGGCCATCTGAAAAAAGTGTAAAATCCAGAAAGGCAGGACAGGCCATGGAGAACTGGGAGCCTTGTTATGCTGATGGGCGGGATGTAAATTGCCAACAGACACTCTGGAGAAGTGTATGGTGTTTCCTGAAACATCTAAAAAACAAAGCAACGGAGCCAAGGGCACTTCCACTTATGGTCCTATAGCTTGGGGAAATTAAAATCAAAAAGACACAGCCACCCCAAAGTTTGGGACGCCTCTGTTTACAAGAACCTCGTTTACATTACAAGTTCAACATCGCATAAAGTGAAAAATGGATAAAGAAGTTGTGGTATTTACTTAGAAAGCAATATCACACAGCAATGAAATCTATGTCATCAGGCCCTTAGTAGGACAATGAGTGGATTCAGGTATGATGATTCCAACTGAAATAAGTCACACAGAAAAAGAAACATCCTAAGATATCACTAACACACGGAATGTAAACTTGGCTGCACAGGAACAAAATTCCAAAACAGAACAGGGTCTCAAATTTAGAAAACCAACTTATGCTTGCTTAAGGGGAAAGGTGAGTTGGGGTGCTGCATAAAACCAGAGATTGAAATGAGCACAGATAAAGTTCCTTAAGCCAAATATGGAATAGACAAGAGCTACTCCTTGCTCAACGAAATGGACTCAACACCGCATATTAAACGCCTAAGAATGTACCTGACTAGTAAGTATCTTAAAACCTATGGATTGCTATGTCTCCAAAAGACAATCAAGCGTGTGTACAGGGACATAAACGCAGCAGTGATAGGATTGGAGAGGTTCGGTGAGCAAATGAAGACCCTTTGAAGTCATATTGCATGGTACCCATTCCACGGGTCTCAACTCTCCAGGTTTAAGGTATTCTTCCTTCAGCTAAAACATGCATGTGGAACCCAGAGTATGATCAACCGTGTGAACGGGAGACGTGTTCAAATATGTCTCAGTTTTCCTCCCCTGGTACTCGGGTGCAACATTCCAGACGCTTTACTAACACTCTCCCCACTTGGAGAGTCAGCGCCTTTAACCTCCTGTTTGGCCCAGTTTGCAATTTCTGCGGAAGATGAACAGGAATAGCGAGAACCAATGAGAGACTAGCTGGAGGTGTCTGGACGGGCAAATTTAACTCTCATTTCCCACCAGGAAGAGGAAATAACCAAAGGTTCAGCGAGCCGTGCCGGAACCAGATTAGGGCCTGAAGCCATCCTGCGGTATTGCGGCCAACTCACAAGAAAGCGAGTTGAAGAAAGGAGCTCAGGGGCACTGTAATTCACAAACATGCAGAGTTATAAATGACAGCTACCGTCCAAAAATATACTGAAGTAAGGCTGCCAAGAGGACTTGAAAGCGGGGCAGAATTGCAGGAAACCGATTTCAGGAGGTAGACTGGAATTGCAGTGAAAGCATAGGAAAAGAGGCAGAACGTCCACAATGATGCACTTGGCCAAAAAGGGCGTATGCGTTTTTTCCTGAATATATTCAGGAAAAAACGCATACGCCCTTTTTGGCCAACCAAGCAAACTTGCAAAGGAAATCTGCACTACAATGAAGTCTCACTTCCCCCCGTTCAAAAGGGCCATCTGAAAAAAGTGTAAAATCCAGAAAGGCAGGACAGGAAATGGAGAACTGGGAGCCTTGTTATGCTGATGGGCGGGATGTAAATTGCCAACAGACACTCGGGAGAAGTGTATGGTGTTTCCTGAAACATCTAAAAAACAAAGCAACAGAGCCTAGGGCACTTCCACTTATCGTCCTATAGCTTAGGGAAATTAAAATCAAAAAGACACAGCCACCCCAAAGTTTGGGACGCCTCTGTTTACAAGAACCTCGTTTACCGTACAAGTTCAATATCACAGAAAGTGAAAAATGGATAAAGAACTTGTGGTTCTTACGTACAATGCAGTATCACTCTGCAATGAAATCTATGTCATCAGGCCCTTAGCAGCACAATGAGTGGATTCAGGTATGAGGATTCTAACTGAAATAAGTCACACAGAAAAAGAAACATCATAAGATATCAGTAATACACGGAATGTAAACTTGGCTACACAGGAACTGAATTACAGAACAGAACAGGGTCTCAAATTTAGAAAACCAACTTATGCTTGCTTAAGGGGAAAGGTGAGTTGGGGTGCTGCATAAAACCAGAGATTGAAATGAGCACAGATAAAGTTCCTTAAGCCAAATATGGAATAGACAAGAGCTACTCCTTGCTAAACGAAATGGACTCAACACCGCATATTAAACGCCTAAGAATGTACCTGACTAGTAAGTATCTTAAAACCTATGGATTGCTATGTCTCCGAAAGAGAATCAAGCATGTGTACAGGGGCATAAACGCAGCAGTGATAGGATTGGAGAGGTTCGGTGAGCAAATGAAGACCCATTGAAGTCATATTGCATGGTACCCATTCCACGGGTTTCAACTCGCCAGGTTTAAGTTATTCTTCCTTCAGCTAAAACATGCATGTGGAATCTAGAGTATGATCAACCATGTGATCCGGAGTCATGTTCAAATATGTCTCAGTTTTCGTACCCTGGTTCTCGGGTGCAACATTCCAGACGCTTTACTAACACTCTCCCCACTTGGAGAGTCAGTCCCTTTAACCTCCTGTTTGGACCAGTTTGCAATTTCTGCGGAAGATGAACAGGAATAGCGAGAATCAATGAGAGACTAGCTGGAGGTGTCTGGACGCGCAAATTTAACTCTCATTTCCCACCAGGAAGAGGAAATAACCAAAGGCTCAGCGTGCCGTGCCGGAACCAGATTAGGGCCTGAAGCCATCCTGCGGTGTTGCGGCCAGCTCACAAGAAAGCGAGTTGAAGAAAGGAGCTCAGGGGCACTGTAATTCACAAACCTGCAGAGTTATAAATGACAGCTATCGTCCAAAAATATACTGAAGTAAGGCTGCCAAGAGGACTTGAAAGCGGGCCAGAATTGCAGGAAACCGATTTCAGGAGGTAGACTGGAATTGCATTGAAAGCATAGGAAAAGAGGCAGAACGTCCACAATGATGCACTTGGCCAAAAAGGGTGTATGTGTTTTTTCCTGAATATATTCAGGAAAAAACGCATACGCCCTTTTTGGCCAAGCAAGCAAAGTTGCAAAGGAAATCTGCACTACAATGAAGTCTCACTTCCCCCCAGTCAAAAGGGCCATCTGAAAAAAGTGTAAAATCCAGAAAGGCAGGACAGGCCATGGAGAACTGGGAGCCTTGTTATGCTGATGGGCGGGATGTACATTGCCAACAGGCACTCGGGAGAAGTGTATGGTGTTTCCTGAAACATCTAAAAAACAAAGCAACAGAGCCTAGGGCACTTCCACTTATGGTCCTATAGCTTAGGGAAATTAAAATCAAAAAGACACAGCCACCCCAAAGTTTGGGACGCCTCTGTTTACAAGAACCTCGTTTACCATACACGTTCAATATCACAGAAAGTGAAAAATGGATAAAGAACTTGTGGTACTTACGTACAATTCAGTATCACTCAGCAATGAAATCTATGTCATCAGGCCCGTAGCAGCATATTGAGTGGATTCAGGTACGATGATTCTAACTGAAATAAGTCACACAGAAAAAGAAACATCATAAGATATCAGTAATACACGGAATGTAAACTTGGCTACACAGGAACTGAATTACAGAACAGAACAGGGTCTCAAATTTAGAAAACCAACTTATGCTTGCTTAAGGGGAAAGGTGAGTTGGGGTGTTGTATAAAACCAGAGATTGAAATGAGCACAGATAAAGTTCCTTAAGCCAAATATGGAATAGACAAGAGCTACTCCTTGCTCAACGAAATGGACTCAATACCCCATATTAAACGCCGAAGAATGTACCTGACTAGTAAGTATCTTAAAACCTATGGATTGCTATGTCTCCGAAAGAGAATTAAGCGTGTGTACAGCGGCATAAACGCAGCAGTGATAGGATTGGAGAGGTTCGGTGAGCAAATGAAGACCCTTTGAAGTCATATTGCATGGTACCCATTCCACGGGTTTCAACTACCCAGGTTTAAGGTATTCTTCCTTCAGCTAAAACATGCATGTGGAACCTAGAGTATGATCAACCATGTGATCGGGAGACGTGTTCAAATATGTCTCAGTTTTCGTACCCTGGTACTCGGGTGCAACATTCCAGACACTTTACTAACACTCTCCCGACTTGGAGAGTCAGTCCCTTAAACATCCTGTTTGCCCCAGTTTGCAATTTCTGCGGAAGATGAACAGGAATAGGGAGAACCAATGAGAGACTAGCTGGAGGTGTCTGGACGGGCAAATTTAACTCTCATTTCCCACCAGGAAGAGGAATTAACCAAAGGCTCAGCGTGCCATGCCGGAACCAGATTAGGGCCTGAAGCCATCCTGCGGTGTTGCGGCCAGGTCACAAGAAAGCGAGTTGAAGAAAGGAGCTCAGGGGCACTGTAATTCACAAACCTGCAGAGTTATAAATGACAGCTATCGTCCAAAAGTATACTGAAGTAAGGCTGCCAAGAGGACTTGAAAGCGGGGCAGAATTGCAGGAAAAAGATTTCAGGAGGTAGACTGGAATTGCATTGAAAGCATAGGAAAAGAGGCAGAACGTCCACAATGATGCACTTGGCCAAAAGGGCGTATGCGTTTTTTCCTGAATATATTCAGGAAAAAACGCATACGCCCTTTTTGGCCAACCAAGCAAGCTTGCAAAGGAAATCTGCACTACAATGAAGTCTCACTTCCCCCCGGTCAAAAGGGCCATCTGAAAAAAGTGTAAAATCCAGAAAGGCAGGACAGGCCATGGAGAACTGGGAGCCTTGTTATGCTGATGGGCGGGATGTAAATTGCCAACAGACACTCGGGAGAAGTGTATGGTGTTTCCTGAAACATCTAAGAAACAAAGCAACAGAGCCTAGGACAGTTTCACTTATGGTCCTATAGCTTAGGGAAATTAAAATCAAAAAGACACAGCCACCCCAAAGTTTGGGACGCCTCTGTTTACAAGAACCTCATTTACCGTACAAGTACAACATCACAGAAAGTGATAAATGGATAAAGAACTTGTGGTACTTACGTACAATGCAGTATAACTCAGCAATGAAATCTATGTCATCAGGCCCGTAGCAGCATAATGAGTGGATTCAGGTATGATGATTGTAACTGAAATAAGTCACACAGAAAAAGAAACATCATAACATATCACTAATACACGGAATGTAAACTTGGCTACACAGGAACTGAATTCCAAAACAGAACAGGGTCTCAAATTTAGAAAACCAACTTATGCTTGCTTAAGGGGAAAGGTGAGTTGGGGTGCTGCATAAAACCAGAGATTGAAATGAGCACAGATAAAGTTCCTTAAGCCAAATATGGAATAGACAAGAGCTACTCCTTGCTCAAGGAAATGGACTCAACACCCCATATTAAACGCCTAAGAATGTACCTAACTAGTAAGTATCTTAAAACCTATGGATTGCTATGTCTCCAAAAGAGAATCAAGCGTGTGTACAGGGGCATAAACGCAGCAGTGATAGGATTGGAGAGGTTCGGTGAGCAAATGAAGACCCTTTGAAGTCATATTGCATGGTACCCATTACACGGGTCTCAACTCTCCAGGTTTAAGGGATTCTTCCTACAGCTAAAACATGCATGTGGAACCCAGAGTATGAACAACCGTGTGAACGGGAGACGTGTTCAAACATGTCTCAGTTTTCCTCCCCTGGTACTCAGGTGCTACATTCCAGATGCTTTACTAACACTCTCCCCACTTGGAGAGTCAGCGCCTTTAACCTCCTGTTTGGCCCAGTTTGCAATTTCTGCGGAAGATGAACAGGAATAGGGAGAACCAATGAGAGACTAGCTGGAGGTGTCTGGACGGGCAAATTTAACTCTCATTTCCCACCAGGAAGAGGAATTAACCAAAGGCTCAGCGTGCCGTGCCGGAACCAGATTAGGGCCTGAAGCCATCCTGCGGTGTTGCGGCCAGCTCACAAGAAAGCGAGTTGAAGAAAGGAGCTCAGGGACACTGTAATTCACAAACCTGCAGAGTTATAAATGACAGCTATCGTCCAAAAATATACTGAAGTAAGGCTGCCAAGAGGACTTGAAAGCGGGGCAGAATTGCAGGAAAAAGATTTCAGGAGGTAGACTGGAATTGCATTGAAAGCATAGGAAAAGAGGCAGAACGTCCACAATGATGCACTTGGCCAAAAGGGCGTATGCGTTTTTTCCTGAATATATTCAGGAAAAAACGCATACGCCCTTTTTGGCCAGGCAAGCAAAGTTGCAAAGGAAATCTGCACTACAATGAAGTCTCACTTCCCCCGGTCAAAAGGGCCATCTGAAAAAAGTGTAAAATCCAGAAAGGCAGGACAGGCCATGGAGAACTGGGAGCCTTGTTATGCTGATGGGCGGGATGTAAATTGCCAACAGACACTCTGGAGAAGTGTATGGTGTTTCTTGAAACATCTAAAAAACAAAGCAACAGAGCCTAGGGCACTTCCACTTATGGTCCTATAGTTTAGGGAAATTACAATCAAAAAGACACAGCCACCCCAAAGTTTGGGACGCCTCTGTTTACAAGAACCTCGTTTACAGTACAAGTTCAACATCGCAGAAAGTGAAAAATGGATAAAGAAGTTGTGGTATTTACTTACAAAGCAATATCACTCAGCAATGAAATCTATGTCATCAGGCCCTTAGCAGCACAATGAGTGGATTCAGGTATGATGATTCTAACTGAAATAAGTCACACAGAAAAAGAAACATCATAACATATCACTAATACACGGAATGTAAACTTGGCTACACAGGAACTGAATTACAGAACAGAACAGGGTTTCAAATTTAGAAAACCAACTTATGCTTGCTTAAGGGGAAAGGTGAGTTGGGGTGCTGCATAAAACCATAGATTGAAATGAGCACAGATAAAGTTCCTTAAGCCAAATATGGAATAGACAAGAGCTACTCCTTGCTCAACGAAATGGACTCAACACCGCATATTAAACGCCTAAGAATGTACCTGACTAGTAAGTATCTTAAAACCTATGGATTGCTATGTCTCCGAAAGAGAATCAAGCATCTGTACAGGGGCATAAACGCAGCAGTGATAGGATTGGAGAGGTTCGGTGAGCAAATGAAGACACTTTGAAGTCATATTGCATGGTACCCATTCCACGGGTTTCAACTCGCCAGGTTTAAGTTATTCTTCCTTCAGCTAAAACATGCATGTGGAATCTAGAGTATGATCAACCATGTGATCGGGAGACGTGTTCAAATATGTCATAGTTTTCGTACCCTGGTTCTCGGGTGCAACATTCCAGACGCTTTACTAACACTCTCCCCACTTGGAGAGTCAGTCCCTTTAACCTCCTGTTTGGACCAGTTTGCAATTTCTGCGGAAGATGAACAGGAATAGCGAGAACCAATGAAAGATTAGCTGGAGGTGTCTGGACGCGCAAATTTAACTCTCATTTCCCACCAGGAAGAGGAAATAACCAAAGGCTCAGCGTGCCGTGCCGGAACCAGATTAGGGCCTGAAGCCATCCTGCGGTGTTGCGGCCAGCTCACAAGAAAGCGAGTTGAAGAAAGGAGCTCAGGGGCACTGTAATTCACAAACCTGCAGAGTTATAAATGACAGCTATCGTCCAAAAATAGACTGAAGTAAGGCTGCCAAGAGGACTTGAAAGCGGGGCAGAATTGCAGGAAACCGATTTCAGGAGGTAGACTGGAATTGCATTGAAAGCGTAGGAAAAGAGGCAGAACGTCCACAATGATGCACTTGGCCAAAAAGGGCTATGCGTTTTTTCCTGAATATATTCAGGAAAAAACGCATACGCCCTTTTTGGCCAAGCAAGCAAAGTTGCAAAGGAAATCTCCACTACAATGAAGTCTCACTTCCCCCCGGTCAAAAGGGCCATCTGAAAAAAGTGTAAAATCCAGAAAGGCAGGACAGGCCATGGAGAACTGGGAGCCTTGTTATGCTGATGGGCGGGATGTAAATTGCCAACAGGCACTCGGCAGAAGTGTATGGTGTTTCCTGAAACATCTAAAAAACAAAGCAACAGAGCCTAGGGCACTTCCACTTATGGTCCTATAGCTTAGGGAAATTAAAATTAAAAAGACACAGCCACCCCAAAGTTTGGGACGCCTCTGTTTACAAGAACCTCGTTTACCGTACAAGTTCAATATCACAGAAAGTGAAAAATGGATAAAGAACTTGTGGTACTTACGTACAATGCAGTATCACTCAGCAATGAAATCTATGTCATCAGGCCCGTAGCAGCATAATGAGTCGATTCAGGTACGATGATTCTAACTAAAATAAGTCACACAGAAAAAGAAACATCATAAGATATCACAAATACACGGAATGTAAACTTGGCTACACAGGAACTGAATTCCAAAACAGAACAGGGTCTCAAATTTAGAAAACCAACTTATGCTTGCTTAACGGGAAAGGTGAGTTGGGGTGCTGCATAAAACCAGAGATTGAAATGAGCACAGATAAAGTTCCTTAAGCCAAATATGGAATAGACAAGAGCTACTCCTTGCTCAACGAAATGGACTCAACACCCCATATTAAACACCTAAGAATGTACCTGACAAGTAAGTATCTTAAAACCTATGGATTGCTATGTCTCCAAAAGAGAATCAAGCGTGCGTACAGGGGCATAAACGCAGCAGTGATAGGATTGGAGAGGTTCGGTGAGCAAATGAAGACCCTTTGAAGTCATATTGCATGGTACCCATTCCACAGGTCTCAACTCTCCAGGTTTAAGGTATTCTTCCTTCAGCTAAAACATGCATGTGGAACCCAGAGTATGATCAACCTTGTGAACGGGAGACGTGTTCAAAATCTCTTAGTTTTCCTCCCCTGGTACTCGGGTGCAACATTCCAGATGCTTTACTAACACTCTCCCCACTTGGAGAGTCAGCGCCTTTAACCTCCTATTTGGCCCAGTTTGCAATTTCTGCGGAAGATGAACAGGAATAGCGAGAACCAATGAGAGACTAGCTGGAGGTGTCTGGACGGGCAAATTTAACTCTCATTTCCCACCAGGAAGAGGAAATAACAAAAGGCTCAGCGTGCCGTGCCGGAACCAGATTAGGGCCTGAAGCCATCCTGCGGTGTTGCGGCCAGCTCAAAAGAAAGCGAGATGAAGAAAGGAGCTCTGGGACACTGTAATTCACAAACCTGCAGAGTTATAAATGACAGCTATCGTCCAAAAATATACTGAAGTAAGGCTGCCAAGAGGACTTGAAAGCGGGGCAGAATTGCAGGAAACCGATTTCAGGAGGTAGACTGGAATTGCAGTGAAAACATAGGAAAAGAGGCAGAACGTCCACAATGATGCACTTGGCCAAAAAGGGCGTATGCGTTTTTTCCTGAATATATTCAGGAAAAAACGCATACGCCCTTTTTGGCCAACCAAGCAAGCTTGCAAAGGAAATCTGCACTACAATGAAGTCTCACTTCCCCCCGGTCAAAAGAGGCATCTGAAAAAAGTGTAAAATCCAGAAAGGCAGGAAAGGCCATGGAGAACTGGGAGCCTTGTTATGCTGATGGGCGGGATGTAAATTGCCAACAGACACTCGGGAGAAGTGTATGGTGTTTCCTGAAACATCTAAAAAACAAAGCAACAGAGCCTAGGGCACTTCCACTTATGGTCCTATAGCTTAGGGAAATTAAAATCAAAAAGACACAGTCACCCCAAAGTTTGGGATGCCTCTGTTTACAAGAACCTCGTTTAGAGTACAAGTTCAAAATCGCAGAAAGTGAAAAATGGATAAAGAAGTTGTGGTATTTACTTACAAAACAATATCACTCAGCAATGAAATCTATGTCATCAGGCCCTTAGCAGCACAATGAGTGGATTCAGGTATGATGATTCTAACTGAAATAAGTCACACAGAAAAAGAAACATCATAAGATATCAGTAATACACGGAATGTAAACTTGGCTACACAGGAACTGAATTACAGAACAGAACAGGGTCTCAAATTTAGAAAACCAACTTATGCTTGCTTAAAGGGAAAGGTGAGTTGGGGTGCTGCATAAAACCAGAGATTGAAATGAGCACAGATAAAGTTCCTTAAGCCAAATATGGAATAGACAAGAGCTACTCCTTGCTCAACGAAATGGACTCAACACCGCATATTAAACGCCTAAGAATGTACCTGACTAGTAAGTATCTTAAATCTATGGATTGCTATGTCTCTGAAAGAGAATCAAGCGTGTGTACAGGGGCATAAACGCAGCAGTGATAGGATTGGAGAGGTTCGGTGAGCAAATGAAGACCCTTTGAAGTCATATTGCATGGTACCCATTCCACGGGTCTCAACTCTCCAGGTTTAAGGTATTCTTCCTTCAGCTAAAACATGCATGTGGAACCCAGAGTATGATCAACCCTGTGAACGGGAGATGTGTTCAAATAGCTCTCAGTTTTCCTCCCCTGGTACTCGGGTGCAACTTTCCAGACGCTTTACTAACACTCTCCCGACTTGGAGAGTCAGTCCCTTTAACCACCTGTTTGGCCCAGTTTGCAATTTCTGCGGAAGATGAACAGGAATAGCGAGAACCAATGAGAGACTAGCTGGAGGTGTCTGGACGGGCAAATTTAACTCTCATTTCCCACCAGGAAGAGGAATTAACCAAAGGCTCAGCGTCCCGTGCCGGAACCAGATTAGGGCCTGTAGCTATCCTGCGGTGTTGCGGCCAGCTCAAAAGAAAGCGAGTTGAAGAAAGGAGCTCAGGGTCACTGTAATTCACAAACCTGCAGAGTTATAAATGACAGCTATCGTCCAAAAATATACTGAAGTAAGGCTGCCAAGAGGACTTGAAAGCGGGGCAGAATTGCAGGAAACCGATTTCAGGAGGTAGACTGGAATTGCACTGAAAGCATAGGAAAAGAGGCAGAACGTCCACAATGATGCACTTGGCCAAAAAGGGCGTATGCGTTTTTTCCTGAATATAGTCAGGAAAAAACGCATACGCACTTTTTGGCCAACCAAGCAAACTTGCAAAGGAAATCTGCACTACAATGAAGTCTCACTTCCCCCCGGTCAAAAGGGCCATCTGAAAAAAGTGTAAAATCCAGAAAGGCAGGACAGGCCATGGAGAACTGGGAGCCTTGTTATGCTGATGGGCGGGATGTAAATTGCCAACAGACACTCGGGAGAAGTGTATGGTGTTTCCTGAAACAACTAAGAAACAAAGCAACAGAGCCTAGGGCACTTCCACTTATGGTCCTATAGCTTAGGGAAATTAAAATTAAAAAGACACAGCCACCCCAAAGTTTGGGACGCCTCTGTTTACAAGAACCTCGTTTACCGTACAAGTTCAATATCACAGAAAGTGAAAAATGGATAAAGAACTTGTGGTACTTACGTACAATGCAGTATCACTCAGCAATGAAATCTATGTCATCAGGCCCGTAGCAGCATAATGAGTGGATTCAGGTACGATGATTCTAACTAAAATAAGTCACACAGAAAAAGAAACATCATAAGATATCACAAATACACGGAATGTAAACTTGGCTACACAGGAACTGAATTCCAAAACAGAACAGGGTCTCAAATTTAGAAAACCAACTTATGCTTGCTTAACGGGAAAGGTGAGTTGGGGTGCTGCATAAAACCAGATATTGAAATGAGCACAGATAAAGTTCCTTAAGCCAAATATGGAATAGACAAGAGCTACTCCTTGCTCAACGAAATGGACTCAACACCCCATATTAAACACCTAAGAATGTACCTGACAAGTAAGTATCTTAAAACCTATGGATTGCTATGTCTCCAAAAGAGAATCAAGCGTGCGTACAGGGGCATAAACGCAGCAGTGATAGGATTGGAGAGGTTCGGTGAGCAAATGAAGACCCTTTGAAGTCATATTGCATGGTACCCATTCCACAGGTCTCAACTCTCCAGGTTTAAGGTATTCTTCCTTCAGCTAAAACATGCATGTGGAACCCAGAGTATGATCAACCTTGTGAACGGGAGACGTGTTCAAAATCTCTTAGTTTTCCTCCCCTGGTACTCGGGTGCAACATTCCAGATGCTTTACTAACACTCTCCCCACTTGGAGAGTCAGCGCCTTTAACCTCCTGTTTGGCCCAGTTTGCAATTTCTGCGGAAGATGAACAGGAATAGCGAGAACCAATGAGAGACTAGCTGGAGGTGTCTGGACGGGCAAATTTAACTCTCATTTCCCACCAGGAAGAGGAAATAACCAAAGGCTCAGCGTGCCGTGCCGGAACCAGATTAGGGCCTGAAGCCATCCTGCGGTGTTGCGGCCAGCTCAAAAGAAAGCGAGTTGAAGAAAGGAGCTCTGGGACACTGTAATTCACAAACCTGCAGAGTTATAAATGACAGCTATCGTCCAAAAATATACTGAAGTAAGGCTGCCAAGAGGACTTGAAAGCGGGGCAGAATTGCAGGAAAAAGATTTCAGGAGGTAGACTGGAATTGCAGTGAAAGCATAGGAAAAGAGGCAGAACGTCCACAATGATGCACTTGGCCAAAAAGGGCGTATGCGTTTTTTCCTGAATATATTCAGGAAAAAACGCATACGCCCTTTTTGGCCAACCAAGCAAGCTTGCAAAGGCAATCTGCACTACAATGAAGTCTCACTTCCCCCCGGTCAAAAGGGGCATCTGAAAAAAGTGTAAAATCCAGAAAGGCAGGAAAGGCCATGGAGAACTCGGAGCCTTGTTATGCTGATGGGCGGGATGTAAATTGCCAACAGACACTCAGGAGAAGTGTATGGTGTTTCCTGAAACATCTAAAAAACAAAGCAACAGAGCCTAGGGCACTTCCACTTATGGTCCTATAGCTTAGGGAAATTAAAATCAAAAAGACACAGTCACCCCAAAGTTTGGGATGCCTCTGTTTACAAGAACCTCGTTTACAGTACAAGTTCAACATCGCAGAAAGTGAAAAATGGATAAAGAAGTTGTGGTATTTACTTACAAAACAATATCACTCAGCAATGAAATCTATGTCATCAGGCCCTTAGCAGCACAATGAGTGGATTCAGGTATGATGATTCTAACTGAAATAAGTCACACAGAAAAAGAAACATCATAAGATATCAGTAATACACGGAATGTAAACTTGGCTACACAGGAACTGAATTACAGAACAGAACAGGGTCTCAAATTTAGAAAACCAACTTATGCTTGCTTAAGGGTAAAGGTGAGTTGGGGTGCTGCATAAAACCAGAGATTGAAATGAGCACAGATAAAGTTCCTTAAGCCAAATATGGAATAGACAAGAGCTATTCCTTGCTCAACAAAATGGACTCAACACCGCATATTAAATGCCTAAGAATGTACCTGACTAGTAAGTATCTTAAATCTATGGATGGCTATGTCTCCGAAAGAGAATCAAGCGTGTGTACAGGGGCATAAACGCAGCAGTGATAGGATTGGAGAGGTTCGGTGAGCAAATGAAGACCCTTTGAAGTCATATTGCATGGTACCCATTCCACGGGTTTCAACTACCCAGGTTTAAGGTATTCTTCCTTCAGCTGAAAAATGCATGTGGAACCTAGAGTATGATCAACCATGTGATCGGGAGACGTGTTCAAATATGTCTCAGTTTTCTTACCAGGGTACTCGGGTGCAACATTCCAGACGCTTTACTAACACTCTCCCAACTTGGAGAGTCAGTCCCTTTAACCTCCTGTTTGGCCCAGTTTGCAATTTCTGCGGAAGATGAACAGGAATAGCGAGAACCAATGAGAGACTAGCTGGAGGTGTCTGGACGGGCAAATTTAACTCTCATTTCCCACCAGGAAGAGGAATTAACCAAAGGCTCAGCGTGCCGTGCCGGAACCAGATTAGGGCCTGAAGCCATCCTGCGGTGTTGCGGCCAAGTCACAAGAAAGCGAGTTGAAGAAAGGAGCTCAGGGGCACTGTAATTCACAAACCTGCAGAGTTATAAATGACAGCTATCGTCCAAAAATATACTGAAGTAAGGCTGCCAAGAGGACTTGAAAGCGGGGCAGAATTGCAGGAAACCGATTTCAGGAGGTAGACTGGAATTGCTTTGAAAGCATAGGAAAAGAGGCAGAACGTCCACAATGATGCACTTGGCCAAAAAGGGCGTATGCGTTTTTTCCTGAATATATTCAGGAAAAAACGCATACGCACTTTTTGGCCAACCAAGCAACCTTGCAAAGGAAATCTGCACTACAATGAAGTCTCACTTCCCCCCGGTCAAAAGGGCCATCTGAAAAAAGTGTAAAATCCAGAAAGGCAGGACAGGCCATGGAGAACTGGGAGCCTTGTTATGCTGATGGGCGGGATGTAAATTGCCAACAGACACTGGGGAGAAGTGTATGGTGTTTCCTGAAACATCTAAGAAACAAAGCAACGGAGCCTAGGGCACTTCCACTTATGGTCCTATAGCTTAGGGAAATTAAAATCAAAAAGACACAGCCACCCCAAAGTTTGGGACGCCTCTGTTTACAAGAACCTCGTTTACCGTACAAGTTCAATATCACAGAAAGTGAAAAATGGATAAAGAACTTGTGGTACTTACGTACAATGCAGTATCACTCAGCAATGAAATCTATGTCATCAGGCCCTTAGCAGCACAATGAGTGGATTCAGGTATGATGATTCTAACTGAAATAAGTCACACAGAAAAAGAAACATCATAAGATATCAGTAATACACGGAATGTAAACTTGGCTACACAGGAACTGAATTACAGAACAGAACAGGGTCTCAAATTTAGAAAAGCAACTTATACTTGCTTAAGGGGAAAGGTGAGTTGGGGTGTTGCATAAAACCAGAGATTGAAATGAGCAAAGATAAAGTTCCTTAAGCCAAATATGGAATAGACAAGTGCTACTCCTTGCTCAACGAAATGGACTCAACACCCCATATTAAACGCCTAAGAATGTACCTGACTAGTAAGTATCTTAAAACCTATGGATTGCTATGTCTCCGAAAGAGAATCAAGCATGTGTACAGGGGCATAAACGCAGCAGTGATAGGATTGGAGAGGTTCGGTGAGCAAATGAAGACCCTTAGAAGTCATATTGCATGGTACCCATTCCACGGGTTTCAACTACCCAGGTTTAAGGTATTCTTCCTTCAGCTAAATCATGCATGTGGAACCTAGAGTATGATCAACCATGTGATCAGGAGACGTGTTCAAATATTTCTCAGTTTTCGTACCCTGGTACTCGGATGCAACATTCCAGACGCTTAACTAACACTCTCCCCACTTGGAGAGTCAGTCCCTTTAACATCCTGTTTGGCCCAGTTTGCAATTTCTGCGGAAGATGAACAGGAATAGCGAGAACCAATGAGAGACTAGCTGGAGGTGTCTGGACGGGCAAATTTAACTCTCATTCCCACCAGGAAGAAGAATTAACCAAAGGCTCAGCGTGCCATGCCGGAACCAGATTAGGGCCTGAAGCCATCCTGCGGTGTTGCGGCCAGCTCACAAGAAAGCGAGTTGAAGAAAGGAGCTCAGGGGCACTGTAATTCACAAACCTGCAGAGTTATAAATGACAGCTATCGTCCAAAAATAGACTGAAGTTAGGCTGCCAAGAGGACTTGAAAGCGGGGCAGAATTGCAGGAAACCGATTTCAGGAGGTAGACTGCAATTGCATTGGAAGCATAGGAAAAGAGGCAGAACGTCCACAATGATGCACTTGGCCAAAAAGGGCGTATGCGTTTTTTCCTGAATATATTCAGGAAAAAACGCATACGCCCTTTTTGGCCAACCATGCAAACTTGCAAAGGAAATCTGCACTACAATGAAGTCTCAATTCCCCCCGGTCAAAAGGGCCATCTGAAAAAAGTGTAAAATCCAGAAAGGCAGGACAGGCCATGGAGAACTGGGAGCCTTGTTATGCTGATGGGCGGGATGTAAATTGCCAACAGACACTCTGGAGAAGTGTATGGTGTTTCCTGAAACATCTAAAAAACAAAGCAACGGAGCCAAGGGCACTTCCACTTATGGTCCTATAGCTTGGGGAAATTAAAATCAAAAAGACACAGCCACCCCAAAGTTTGGGACGCCTCTGTTTACAAGAACCTCGTTTACATTACAAGTTCAACATCGCAGAAAGTGAAAAATGGATAAAGAAGTTGTGGTATTTACTTAGAAAGCAATATCACACAGCAATGAAATCTATGTCATCAGGCCCTTAGTAGGACAATGAGTGGATTCAGGTATGATGATTCCAACTGAAATAAGTCACACAGAAAAAGAAACATCCTAAGATATCACTAACACACGGAATGTAAACTTGGCTGCACAGGAACAAAATTCCAAAACAGAACAGGGTCTCAAATTTAGAAAACCAACTTATGCTTGCTTACGGGGAAAGGTGAGTTGGGGTGCTGCATAAAACCAGAGATTGAAATGAGCACAGATAAAGTTCCTTAAGCCAAATATGGAATAGACAAGAGCTACTCCTTGCTCAACGAAATGGACTCAACACCGCATATTAAACGCCTAAGAATGTACCTGACTAGTAAGTATCTTAAAACCTATGGATTGCTATGTCTCCAAAAGACAATCAAGCGTGTGTACAGGGACATAAACGCAGCAGTGATAGGATTGGAGAGGTTCGGTGAGCAAATGAAGACCCTTTGAAGTCATATTGCATGGTACCCATTCCACGGGTCTCAACTCTCCAGGTTTAAGGTATTCTTCCTTCAGCTAAAACATGCATGTGGAACCCAGAGTATGATCAACCGTGTGAACGGGAGACGTGTTCAAATATGTCTCAGGTTTCCTCCCCTGGTACTCGGGTGCAACATTCCAGACGCTTTACTAACACTCTCCCCACTTGGAGAGTCAGCGCCTTTAACCTCCTGTTTGGCCCAGTTTGCAATTTCTGCGGAAGATGAACAGGAATAGCGAGAACCAATGAGAGACTAGCTGGAGGTGTCTGGACGGGCAAATTTAACTCTCATTTCCCACCAGGAAGAGGAAATAACCAAAGGTTCAGCGAGCCGTGCCGGAACCAGATTAGGGCCTGAAGCCATCCTGCGGTATTGCGGCCAACTCACAAGAAAGCGAGTTGAAGAAAGGAGCTCAGGGGCACTGTAATTCACAAACCTGCAGAGTTATAAATGACAGCTACCGTCCAAAAATATACTGAAGTAAGGCTGCCAAGAGGACTTGAAAGCGGGGCAGAATTGCAGGAAACCGATTTCAGGAGGTAGACTGGAATTGCAGTGAAAGCATAGGAAAAGAGGCAGAACGTCCACAATGATGCACTTGGCCAAAAAGGGCGTATGCGTTTTTTCCTGAATATATTCAGGAAAAAACGCATACGCCCTTTTTGGCCAACCAAGCAAACTTGCAAAGGAAATCTGCACTACAATGAAGTCTCACTTCCCCCCGTTCAAAAGGGCCATCTGAAAAAAGTGTAAAATCCAGAAAGGCAGGACAGGAAATGGAGAACTGGGAGCCTTGTTATGCTGATGGGCGGGATGTAAATTGCCAACAGACACTCGGGAGAAGTGTATGGTGTTTCCTGAAACATCTAAAAAACAAAGCAACAGAGCCTAGGGCACTTCCACTTATCGTCCTATAGCTTAGGGAAATTAAAATCAAAAAGACACAGCCACCCCAAAGTTTGGGACGCCTCTGTTTACAAGAACCTCGTTTACCGTACAAGTTCAATATCACAGAAAGTGAAAAATGGATAAAGAACTTGTGGTTCTTACGTACAATGCAGTATCACTCTGCAATGAAATCTATGTCATCAGGCCCTTAGCAGCACAATGAGTGGATTCAGGTATGAGGATTCTAACTGAAATAAGTCACACAGAAAAAGAAACATCATAAGATATCAGTAATACACGGAATGTAAACTTGGCTACACAGGAACTGAATTACAGAACAGAACAGGGTCTCAAATTTAGAAAACCAACTTATGCTTGCTTAAGGGGAAAGGTGAGTTGGGGTGCTGCATAAAACCAGAGATTGAAATGAGCACAGATAAAGTTCCTTAAGCCAAATATGGAATAGACAAGAGCTACTCCTTGCTAAACGAAATGGACTCAACACCGCATATTAAACGCCTAAGAATGTACCTGACTAGTAAGTATCTTAAAACCTATGGATTGCTATGTCTCCGAAAGAGAATCAAGCATGTGTACAGGGGCATAAACGCAGCAGTGATAGGATTGGAGAGGTTCGGTGAGCAAATGAAGACCCATTGAAGTCATATTGCATGGTACCCATTCCACGGGTTTCAACTCGCCAGGTTTAAGTTATTCTTCCTTCAGCTAAAACATGCATGTGGAATCTAGAGTATGATCAACCATGTGATCCGGAGTCATGTTCAAATATGTCTCAGTTTTCGTACCCTGGTTCTCGGGTGCAACATTCCAGACGCTTTACTAACACTCTCCCCACTTGGAGAGTCAGTCCCTTTAACCTCCTGTTTGGACCAGTTTGCAATTTCTGCGGAAGATGAACAGGAATAGCGAGAATCAATGAGAGACTAGCTGGAGGTGTCTGGACGCGCAAATTTAACTCTCATTTCCCACCAGGAAGAGGAAATAACCAAAGGCTCAGCGTGCCGTGCCGGAACCAGATTAGGGCCTGAAGCCATCCTGCGGTGTTGCGGCCAGCTCACAAGAAAGCGAGTTGAAGAAAGGAGCTCAGGGGCACTGTAATTCACAAACCTGCAGAGTTATAAATGACAGCTATCGTCCAAAAATATACTGAAGTAAGGCTGCCAAGAGGACTTGAAAGCGGGCCAGAATTGCAGGAAACCGATTTCAGGAGGTAGACTGGAATTGCATTGAAAGCATAGGAAAAGAGGCAGAACGTCCACAATGATGCACTTGGCCAAAAAGGGTGTATGTGTTTTTTCCTGAATATATTCAGGAAAAAACGCATACGCCCTTTTTGGCCAAGCAAGCAAAGTTGCAAAGGAAATCTGCACTACAATGAAGTCTCACTTCCCCCCAGTCAAAAGGGCCATCTGAAAAAAGTGTAAAATCCAGAAAGGCAGGACAGGCCATGGAGAACTGGGAGCCTTGTTATGCTGATGGGCGGGATGTACATTGCCAACAGGCACTCGGGAGAAGTGTATGGTGTTTCCTGAAACATCTAAAAAACAAAGCAACAGAGCCTAGGGCACTTCCACTTATGGTCCTATAGCTTAGGGAAATTAAAATCAAAAAGACACAGCCACCCCAAAGTTTGGGACGCCTCTGTTTACAAGAACCTCGTTTACCATACACGTTCAATATCACAGAAAGTGAAAAATGGATAAAGAACTTGTGGTACTTACGTACAATTCAGTATCACTCAGCAATGAAATCTATGTCATCAGGCCCGTAGCAGCATATTGAGTGGATTCAGGTACGATGATTCTAACTGAAATAAGTCACACAGAAAAAGAAACATCATAAGATATCAGTAATACACGGAATGTAAACTTGGCTACACAGGAACTGAATTACAGAACAGAACAGGGTCTCAAATTTAGAAAACCAACTTATGCTTGCTTAAGGGGAAAGGTGAGTTGGGGTGTTGTATAAAACCAGAGATTGAAATGAGCACAGATAAAGTTCCTTAAGCCAAATATGGAATAGACAAGAGCTACTCCTTGCTCAACGAAATGGACTCAATACCCCATATTAAACGCCGAAGAATGTACCTGACTAGTAAGTATCTTAAAACCTATGGATTGCTATGTCTCCGAAAGAGAATTAAGCGTGTGTACAGCGGCATAAACGCAGCAGTGATAGGATTGGAGAGGTTCGGTGAGCAAATGAAGACCCTTTGAAGTCATATTGCATGGTACCCATTCCACGGGTTTCAACTACCCAGGTTTAAGGTATTCTTCCTTCAGCTAAAACATGCATGTGGAACCTAGAGTATGATCAACCATGTGATCGGGAGACGTGTTCAAATATGTCTCAGTTTTCGTACCATGGTACTCGGGTGCAACATTCCAGACACTTTACTAACACTCTCCCGACTTGGAGAGTCAGTCCCTTAAACATCCTGTTTGCCCCAGTTTGCAATTTCTGCGGAAGATGAACAGGAATAGGGAGAACCAATGAGAGACTAGCTGGAGGTGTCTGGACGGGCAAATTTAACTCTCATTTCCCACCAGGAAGAGGAATTAACCAAAGGCTCAGCGTGCCATGCCGGAACCAGATTAGGGCCTGAAGCCATCCTGCGGTGTTGCGGCCAGGTCACAAGAAAGCGAGTTGAAGAAAGGAGCTCAGGGGCACTGTAATTCACAAACCTGCAGAGTTATAAATGACAGCTATCGTCCAAAAGTATACTGAAGTAAGGCTGCCAAGAGGACTTGAAAGCGGGGCAGAATTGCAGGAAAAAGATTTCAGGAGGTAGACTGGAATTGCATTGAAAGCATAGGAAAAGAGGCAGAACGTCCACAATGATGCACTTGGCCAAAAGGGCGTATGCGTTTTTTCCTGAATATATTCAGGAAAAAACGCATACGCCCTTTTTGGCCAACCAAGCAAGCTTGCAAAGGAAATCTGCACTACAATGAAGTCTCACTTCCCCCCGGTCAAAAGGGCCATCTGAAAAAAGTGTAAAATCCAGAAAGGCAGGACAGGCCATGGAGAACTGGGAGCCTTGTTATGCTGATGGGCGGGATGTAAATTGCCAACAGACACTCGGGAGAAGTGTATGGTGTTTCCTGAAACATCTAAGAAACAAAGCAACAGAGCCTAGGACAGTTTCACTTATGGTCCTATAGCTTAGGGAAATTAAAATCAAAAAGACACAGCCACCCCAAAGTTTGGGACGCCTCTGTTTACAAGAACCTCATTTACCGTACAAGTACAACATCACAGAAAGTGATAAATGGATAAAGAACTTGTGGTACTTACGTACAATGCAGTATAACTCAGCAATGAAATCTATGTCATCAGGCCCGTAGCAGCATAATGAGTGGATTCAGGTATGATGATTGTAACTGAAATAAGTCACACAGAAAAAGAAACATCATAACATATCACTAATACACGGAATGTAAACTTGGCTACACAGGAACTGAATTCCAAAACAGAACAGGGTCTCAAATTTAGAAAACCAACTTATGCTTGCTTAAGGGGAAAGGTGAGTTGGGGTGCTGCATAAAACCAGAGATTGAAATGAGCACAGATAAAGTTCCTTAAGCCAAATATGGAATAGACAAGAGCTACTCCTTGCTCAAGGAAATGGACTCAACACCCCATATTAAACGCCTAAGAATGTACCTAACTAGTAAGTATCTTAAAACCTATGGATTGCTATGTCTCCAAAAGAGAATCAAGCGTGTGTACAGGGGCATAAACGCAGCAGTGATAGGATTGGAGAGGTTCGGTGAGCAAATGAAGACCCTTTGAAGTCATATTGCATGGTACCCATTACACGGGTCTCAACTCTCCAGGTTTAAGGGATTCTTCCTACAGCTAAAACATGCATGTGGAACCCAGAGTATGAACAACCGTGTGAACGGGAGACGTGTTCAAACATGTCTCAGTTTTCCTCCCCTGGTACTCAGGTGCTACATTCCAGATGCTTTACTAACACTCTCCCCACTTGGAGAGTCAGCGCCTTTAACCTCCTGTTTGGCCCAGTTTGCAATTTCTGCGGAAGATGAACAGGAATAGGGAGAACCAATGAGAGACTAGCTGGAGGTGTCTGGACGGGCAAATTTAACTCTCATTTCCCACCAGGAAGAGGAATTAACCAAAGGCTCAGCGTGCCGTGCCGGAACCAGATTAGGGCCTGAAGCCATCCTGCGGTGTTGCGGCCAGCTCACAAGAAAGCGAGTTGAAGAAAGGAGCTCAGGGACACTGTAATTCACAAACCTGCAGAGTTATAAATGACAGCTATCGTCCAAAAATATACTGAAGTAAGGCTGCCAAGAGGACTTGAAAGCGGGGCAGAATTGCAGGAAAAAGATTTCAGGAGGTAGACTGGAATTGCATTGAAAGCATAGGAAAAGAGGCAGAACGTCCACAATGATGCACTTGGCCAAAAGGGCGTATGCGTTTTTTCCTGAATATATTCAGGAAAAAACGCATACGCCCTTTTTGGCCAGGCAAGCAAAGTTGCAAAGGAAATCTGCACTACAATGAAGTCTCACTTCCCCCGGTCAAAAGGGCCATCTGAAAAAAGTGTAAAATCCAGAAAGGCAGGACAGGCCATGGAGAACTGGGAGCCTTGTTATGCTGATGGGCGGGATGTAAATTGCCAACAGACACTCTGGAGAAGTGTATGGTGTTTCTTGAAACATCTAAAAAACAAAGCAACAGAGCCTAGGGCACTTCCACTTATGGTCCTATAGCTTAGGGAAATTACAATCAAAAAGACACAGCCACCCCAAAGTTTGGGACGCCTCTGTTTACAAGAACCTCGTTTACAGTACAAGTTCAACATCGCAGAAAGTGAAAAATGGATAAAGAAGTTGTGGTATTTACTTACAAAGCAATATCACTCAGCAATGAAATCTATGTCATCAGGCCCTTAGCAGCACAATGAGTGGATTCAGGTATGATGATTCTAACTGAAATAAGTCACACAGAAAAAGAAACATCATAACATATCACTAATACACGGAATGTAAACTTGGCTACACAGGAACTGAATTACAGAACAGAACAGGGTTTCAAATTTAGAAAACCAACTTATGCTTGCTTAAGGGGAAAGGTGAGTTGGGGTGCTGCATAAAACCATAGATTGAAATGAGCACAGATAAAGTTCCTTAAGCCAAATATGGAATAGACAAGAGCTACTCCTTGCTCAACGAAATGGACTCAACACCGCATATTAAACGCCTAAGAATGTACCTGACTAGTAAGTATCTTAAAACCTATGGATTGCTATGTCTCCGAAAGAGAATCAAGCATCTGTACAGGGGCATAAACGCAGCAGTGATAGGATTGGAGAGGTTCGGTGAGCAAATGAAGACCCTTTGAAGTCATATTGCATGGTACCCATTCCACGGGTTTCAACTACCGAGGTTTAAGGTATTCTTCCTTCAGCTAAAACATGCATGTGGAACCTAGAGTATGATCAACCGTGTGAACGGGAAATGTGTTCAAATATGTCTCAGTTTTCCTCCCCTGGTACTCGGGTGCTACATTCCAGATGCTTTACTAACACTCTCCCCACTTGGAGAGTCAGCGCCTTTAACCTCCTGTTTGGCCCAGTTTGCAATTTCTGCGGAAGATGAACAGGAATAGGGAAAACCAATGAGAGACTAGCTGCAGGTGTCTGGACGGGCAAATTTAACTCTCATTTCCCACCAGGAAGAGGAAATAACCAAAGGCTCAGCGTGCCGTGCCGGAACCAGATTAGGGCCTGAAGCCATCCTGCGGTGTTGCGGCCAGCTCACAAGAAAGCGAGTTGAAGAAAGGAGCTCAGGGGCACTGTAATGCACAAACCTGCAGAGTTAAAAATGACAGCTATCGTCCAAAAATATACTGAAGTAAGGTTGCCAAGAGGACTTGAGAGCGGGGCAGAATTGCAGGAAACCGATTTCAGGAGGTAGACTGGAATTGCATTTCAAGCATAGGAAAAGAGGCAGAACGTCCACAATGATGCACTTGGCCAAAAAGGGCGTATGCGTTTTTTCCTGAATATATTCAGGAAAAAACGCATACGCCCTTTTTGGCCAACCAAGCAAGCTTGCAAAGGAAATCTGCACTACAATGAAGTCTCACTTCCCCCCGGTCAAAAGGGCCATCTGAAAAAAGTGTAAAATCCAGAAAGGCAGGACAGGCCATGGAGAACTGGGAGCCTTGTTATGCTGATGGGCGGGATGTAAATTGCCAACAGACACTAGGGAGAAGTGTATGGTGTTTCCTGAAACATCTAAAAAACAAAGCAACAGAGCCTAGGGCACTTCCACTTATGGTCCTATAGCTTAGGGAAATTAAAATCAAAAAGACACAGCCACCCCAAAGTTTGGGACGCCTCTGTTTACAAGAACCTCGTTTACAGTACAAGTTCAACATCGCAGAAAGTGAAAAATGGATAAAGAAGTTGTGGTATTTACTTAGAAAGCAATATCACACAGCAATGAAATCTATGTCATCAGGCCCTTAGTAGGACAATGAGTGGATTCAGGTATGATGATTCCAACTGAAATAAGTCACACAGAAAAAGAAACATCCTAAGATATCACTAACACACGGAATGTAAACTTGGCTGCACAGGAACAAAATTCCAAAACAGAACAGGGTCTCAAATTTAGAAAACCAACTTATGCTTGCTTAAGGGGAAAGGTGAGTTGGGGTGCTGCATAAAACCAGAGATTGAAATGAGCACAGATAAAGTTCCTTAAGCCAAATATGGAATAGACAAGAGCTACTCCTTGCTCAACGAAATGGACTCAACACCGCATATTAAACGCCTAAGAATGTACCTGACTAGTAAGTATCTTAAAACCTATGGATTGCTATGTCTCCAAAAGACAATCAAGCGTGTGTACAGGGACATAAACGCAGCAGTGATAGGATTGGAGAGGTTCGGTGAGCAAATGAAGACCCTTTGAAGTCATATTGCATGGTACCCATTCCACGGGTCTCAACTCTCCAGGTTTAAGGTATTCTTCCTTCAGCTAAAACATGCATGTGGAACCCAGAGTATGATCAACCGTGTGAACGGGAGACGTGTTCAAATATGTCTCAGGTTTCCTCCCCTGGTACTCGGGTGCAACATTCCAGACGCTTTACTAACACTCTCCCCACTTGGAGAGTCAGCGCCTTTAACCTCCTGTTTGGCCCAGTTTGCAATTTCTGCGGAAGATGAACAGGAATAGCGAGAACCAATGAGAGACTAGCTGGAGGTGTCTGGACGGGCAAATTTAACTCTCATTTCCCACCAGGAAGAGGAAATAACCAAAGGTTCAGCGAGCCGTGCCGGAACCAGATTAGGGCCTGAAGCCATCCTGCGGTATTGCGGCCAACTCACAAGAAAGCGAGTTGAAGAAAGGAGCTCAGGGGCACTGTAATTCACAAACCTGCAGAGTTATAAATGACAGCTACCGTCCAAAAATATACTGAAGTAAGGCTGCCAAGAGGACTTGAAAGCGGGGCAGAATTGCAGGAAACCGATTTCAGGAGGTAGACTGGAATTGCAGTGAAAGCATAGGAAAAGAGGCAGAACGTCCACAATGATGCACTTGGCCAAAAAGGGCGTATGCGTTTTTTCCTGAATATATTCAGGAAAAAACGCATACGCCCTTTTTGGCCAACCAAGCAAACTTGCAAAGGAAATCTGCACTACAATGAAGTCTCACTTCCCCCCGTTCAAAAGGGCCATCTGAAAAAAGTGTAAAATCCAGAAAGGCAGGACAGGAAATGGAGAACTGGGAGCCTTGTTATGCTGATGGGCGGGATGTAAATTGCCAACAGACACTCGGGAGAAGTGTATGGTGTTTCCTGAAACATCTAAAAAACAAAGCAACAGAGCCTAGGGCACTTCCACTTATCGTCCTATAGCTTAGGGAAATTAAAATCAAAAAGACACAGCCACCCCAAAGTTTGGGACGCCTCTGTTTACAAGAACCTCGTTTACCGTACAAGTTCAATATCACAGAAAGTGAAAAATGGATAAAGAACTTGTGGTTCTTACGTACAATGCAGTATCACTCTGCAATGAAATCTATGTCATCAGGCCCTTAGCAGCACAATGAGTGGATTCAGGTATGAGGATTCTAACTGAAATAAGTCACACAGAAAAAGAAACATCATAAGATATCAGTAATACACGGAATGTAAACTTGGCTACACAGGAACTGAATTACAGAACAGAACAGGGTCTCAAATTTAGAAAACCAACTTATGCTTGCTTAAGGGGAAAGGTGAGTTGGGGTGCTGCATAAAACCAGAGATTGAAATGAGCACAGATAAAGTTCCTTAAGCCAAATATGGAATAGACAAGAGCTACTCCTTGCTAAACGAAATGGACTCAACACCGCATATTAAACGCCTAAGAATGTACCTGACTAGTAAGTATCTTAAAACCTATGGATTGCTATGTCTCCGAAAGAGAATCAAGCATGTGTACAGGGGCATAAACGCAGCAGTGATAGGATTGGAGAGGTTCGGTGAGCAAATGAAGACCCATTGAAGTCATATTGCATGGTACCCATTCCACGGGTTTCAACTCGCCAGGTTTAAGTTATTCTTCCTTCAGCTAAAACATGCATGTGGAATCTAGAGTATGATCAACCATGTGATCCGGAGTCATGTTCAAATATGTGTCAGTTTTCGTACCCTGGTTCTCGGGTGCAACATTCCAGACGCTTTACTAACACTCTCCCCACTTGGAGAGTCAGTCCCTTTAACCTCCTGTTTGGACCAGTTTGCAATTTCTGCGGAAGATGAACAGGAATAGCGAGAATCAATGAGAGACTAGCTGGAGGTGTCTGGACGCGCAAATTTAACTCTCATTTCCCACCAGGAAGAGGAAATAACCAAAGGCTCAGCGTGCCGTGCCGGAACCAGATTAGGGCCTGAAGCCATCCTGCGGTGTTGCGGCCAGCTCACAAGAAAGCGAGTTGAAGAAAGGAGCTCAGGGGCACTGTAATTCACAAACCTGCAGAGTTATAAATGACAGCTATCGTCCAAAAATATACTGAAGTAAGGCTGCCAAGAGGACTTGAAAGCGGGGCAGAATTGCAGGAAAAAGATTTCAGGAGGTAGACTGGAATTGCATTGAAAGCATAGGAAAAGAGGCAGAACGTCCACAATGATGCACTTGGCCAAAAGGGCGTATGCGTTTTTTCCTGAATATATTCAGGAAAAAACGCATACGCCCTTTTTGGCCAACCAAGCAAGCTTGCAAAGGAAATCTGCACTACAATGAAGTCTCACTTCCCCCCGGTCAAAAGGGCCATCTGAAAAAAGTGTAAAATCCAGAAAGGCAGGACAGGCCATGGAGAACTGGGAGCCTTGTTATGCTGATGGGCGGGATGTAAATTGCCAACAGACACTCGGGAGAAGTGTATGGTGTTTCCTGAAACATCTAAGAAACAAAGCAACAGAGCCTAGGACAGTTTCACTTATGGTCCTATAGCTTAGGGAAATTAAAATCAAAAAGACACAGCCACCCCAAAGTTTGGGACGCCTCTGTTTACAAGAACCTCATTTACCGTACAAGTACAACATCACAGAAAGTGATAAATGGATAAAGAACTTGTGGTACTTACGTACAATGCAGTATAACTCAGCAATGAAATCTATGTCATCAGGCCCGTAGCAGCATAATGAGTGGATTCAGGTATGATGATTGTAACTGAAATAAGTCACACAGAAAAAGAAACATCATAACATATCACTAATACACGGAATGTAAACTTGGCTACACAGGAACTGAATTCCAAAACAGAACAGGGTCTCAAATTTAGAAAACCAACTTATGCTTGCTTAAGGGGAAAGGTGAGTTGGGGTGCTGCATAAAACCAGAGATTGAAATGAGCACAGATAAAGTTCCTTAAGCCAAATATGGAATAGACAAGAGCTACTCCTTGCTCAAGGAAATGGACTCAACACCCCATATTAAACGCCTAAGAATGTACCTAACTAGTAAGTATCTTAAAACCTATGGATTGCTATGTCTCCAAAAGAGAATCAAGCGTGTGTACAGGGGCATAAACGCAGCAGTGATAGGATTGGAGAGGTTCGGTGAGCAAATGAAGACCCTTTGAAGTCATATTGCATGGTACCCATTACACGGGTCTCAACTCTCCAGGTTTAAGGGATTCTTCCTACAGCTAAAACATGCATGTGGAACCCAGAGTATGAACAACCGTGTGAACGGGAGACGTGTTCAAACATGTCTCAGTTTTCCTCCCCTGGTACTCAGGTGCTACATTCCAGATGCTTTACTAACACTCTCCCCACTTGGAGAGTCAGCGCCTTTAACCTCCTGTTTGGCCCAGTTTGCAATTTCTGCGGAAGATGAACAGGAATAGGGAGAACCAATGAGAGACTAGCTGGAGGTGTCTGGACGGGCAAATTTAACTCTCATTTCCCACCAGGAAGAGGAATTAACCAAAGGCTCAGCGTGCCGTGCCGGAACCAGATTAGGGCCTGAAGCCATCCTGCGGTGTTGCGGCCAGCTCACAAGAAAGCGAGTTGAAGAAAGGAGCTCAGGGACACTGTAATTCACAAACCTGCAGAGTTATAAATGACAGCTATCGTCCAAAAATATACTGAAGTAAGGCTGCCAAGAGGACTTGAAAGCGGGGCAGAATTGCAGGAAAAAGATTTCAGGAGGTAGACTGGAATTGCATTGAAAGCATAGGAAAAGAGGCAGAACGTCCACAATGATGCACTTGGCCAAAAGGGCGTATGCGTTTTTTCCTGAATATATTCAGGAAAAAACGCATACGCCCTTTTTGGCCAGGCAAGCAAAGTTGCAAAGGAAATCTGCACTACAATGAAGTCTCACTTCCCCCGGTCAAAAGGGCCATCTGAAAAAAGTGTAAAATCCAGAAAGGCAGGACAGGCCATGGAGAACTGGGAGCCTTGTTATGCTGATGGGCGGGATGTAAATTGCCAACAGACACTCTGGAGAAGTGTATGGTGTTTCTTGAAACATCTAAAAAACAAAGCAACAGAGCCTAGGGCACTTCCACTTATGGTCCTATAGCTTAGGGAAATTACAATCAAAAAGACACAGCCACCCCAAAGTTTGGGACGCCTCTGTTTACAAGAACCTCGTTTACAGTACAAGTTCAACATCGCAGAAAGTGAAAAATGGATAAAGAAGTTGTGGTATTTACTTACAAAGCAATATCACTCAGCAATGAAATCTATGTCATCAGGCCCTTAGCAGCACAATGAGTGGATTCAGGTATGATGATTCTAACTGAAATAAGTCACACAGAAAAAGAAACATCATAACATATCACTAATACACGGAATGTAAACTTGGCTACACAGGAACTGAATTACAGAACAGAACAGGGTTTCAAATTTAGAAAACCAACTTATGCTTGCTTAAGGGGAAAGGTGAGTTGGGGTGCTGCATAAAACCATAGATTGAAATGAGCACAGATAAAGTTCCTTAAGCCAAATATGGAATAGACAAGAGCTACTCCTTGCTCAACGAAATGGACTCAACACCGCATATTAAACGCCTAAGAATGTACCTGACTAGTAAGTATCTTAAAACCTATGGATTGCTATGTCTCCGAAAGAGAATCAAGCATCTGTACAGGGGCATAAACGCAGCAGTGATAGGATTGGAGAGGTTCGGTGAGCAAATGAAGACCCTTTGAAGTCATATTGCATGGTACCCATTCCACGGGTTTCAACTACCGAGGTTTAAGGTATTCTTCCTTCAGCTAAAACATGCATGTGGAACCTAGAGTATGATCAACCGTGTGAACGGGAAACGTGTTCAAATATGTCTCAGTTTTCCTCCCCTGGTACTCGGGTGCTACATTCCAGATGCTTTACTAACACTCTCCCCACTTGGAGAGTCAGCGCCTTTAACCTCCTGTTTGGCCCAGTTTGCAATTTCTGCGGAAGATGAACAGGAATAGGGAAAACCAATGAGAGACTAGCTGCAGGTGTCTGGACGGGCAAATTTAACTCTCATTTCCCACCAGGAAGAGGAAATAACCAAAGGCTCAGCGTGCCGTGCCGGAACCAGATTAGGGCCTGAAGCCATCCTGCGGTGTTGCGGCCAGCTCACAAGAAAGCGAGTTGAAGAAAGGAGCTCAGGGGCACTGTAATGCACAAACCTGCAGAGTTAAAAATGACAGCTATCGTCCAAAAATATACTGAAGTAAGGTTGCCAAGAGGACTTGAGAGCGGGGCAGAATTGCAGGAAACCGATTTCAGGAGGTAGACCGGAACTGCATTTCAAGCATAGGAAAAGAGGCAGAACGTCCACAATGATGCACTTGGCCAAAAAGGGCGTATGCGTTTTTTCCTGAATATATTCAGGAAAAAACGCATACGCCCTTTTTGGCCAACCAAGCAAGCTTGCAAAGGAAATCTGCACTACAATGAAGTCTCACTTCCCCCCGGTCAAAAGGGCCATCTGAAAAAAGTGTAAAATCCAGAAAGGCAGGACAGGCCATGGAGAACTGGGAGCCTTGTTATGCTGATGGGCGGGATGTAAATTGCCAACAGACACTAGGGAGAAGTGTATGGTGTTTCCTGAAACATCTAAAAAACAAAGCAACAGAGCCTAGGGCACTTCCACTTATGGTCCTATAGCTTAGGGAAATTAAAATCAAAAAGACACAGCCACCCCAAAGTTTGGGACGCCTCTGTTTACAAGAACCTCGTTTACAGTACAAGTTCAACATCGCAGAAAGTGAAAAATGGATAAAGAAGTTGTGGTATTTACTTACAAAGCAATATCACTCAGCAATGAAATCTATGTCATCAGGCCCTTAGCAGCACAATGAGTGGATTCAGGTATGATGATTCTAACTGAAATAAGTCACACAGAAAAAGAAACATCATAACATATCACTAATACACGGAATGTAAACTTGGCTACACAGGAACTGAATTACAGAACAGAACAGGGTCTCAAATTTAGAAAACCAACTTATGCTTGCTTAAGGGGAAAGGTGAGTTGGGGTGCTGCATAAAACCAGAGATTGAAATGAGCACAGATAAAGTTCCTTAAGCCAAATATGGAATAGACAAGAGCTACTCCTTGCTCAACGAAATGGACTCAACACCGCATATTAAACGCCTAAGAATGTACCTGACTAGTAAGTATCTTAAAACCTATGGATTGCTATGTCTCCGAAAGAGAATCAAGCATCTGTACAGGGGCATAAACGCAGCAGTGATAGGATTGGAGAGGTTCGGTGAGCAAATGAAGACACTTTGAAGTCATATTGCATGGTACCCATTCCACGGGTTTCAACTCGCCAGGTTTAAGTTATTCTTCCTTCAGCTAAAACATGCATGTGGAATCTAGAGTATGATCAACCATGTGATCGGGAGACGTGTTCAAATATGTCATAGTTTTCGTACCCTGGTTCTCGGGTGCAAAATTCCAGACGCTTTACTAACACTCTCCCCACTTGGAGAGTCAGTCCCTTTAACCTCCTGTTTGGACCAGTTTGCAATTTCTGCGGAATATGAACAGGAATAGCGAGAACCAATGAAAGATTAGCTGGAGGTGTCTGGACGCGCAAATTTAACTCTCATTTCCCACCAGGAAGAGGAAATAACCAAAGGCTCAGCGTGCCGTGCCGGAACCAGATTAGGGCCTGAAGCCATCCTGCGGTGTTGCGGCCAGCTCACAAGAAAGCGAGTTGAAGAAAGGAGCTCAGGGGCACTGTAATTCACAAACCTGCAGAGTTATAAATGACAGCTATCGTCCAAAAATAGACTGAAGTAAGGCTGCCAAGAGGACTTGAAAGCGGGGCAGAATTGCAGGAAACCGATTTCAGGAGGTAGACTGGAATTGCATTGTAAGCGTAGGAAAAGAGGCAGAACGTCCACAATGATGCACTTGGCCAAAAAGGGCGTATGCGTTTTTTCCTGAATATATTCAGGAAAAAACGCATACGCCCTTTTTGGCCAAGCAAGCAAAGTTGCAAAGGAAATCTGCACTACAATGAAGTCTCACTTCCCCCCGGTCAAAAGGGCCATCTGAAAAAAGTGTAAAATCCAGAAAGGCAGGACAGGCCATGGAGAACTGGGAGCCTTGTTATGCTGATGGGCGGGATGTAAATTGCCAACAGGCACTCGGCAGAAGTGTATGGTGTTTCCTGAAACATCTAAAAAACAAAGCAACAGAGCCTAGGGCACTTCCACTTATGGTCCTATAGCTTAGGGAAATTAAAATCAAAAAGACACAGCCACCCCAAAGTTTGGGACGCCTCTGTTTACAAGAACCTCGTTTACCATACACGTTCAATATCACAGAAAGTGAAAAATGGATAAAGAACTTGTGGTACTTACGTACAATTCTGTATCACTCAGCAATGAAATCTATGTCATCAGGCCCGTAGCAGCATATTGAGTGGATTCAGGTACGATGATTCTAACTGAAATAAGTCACACAGAAAAAGAAACATCACAAGATATCAGTAATACACGGAATGTAAACTTGGCTACACAGGAACTGAATTACAGAACAGAACAGGGTCTCAAATTTAGAAAACCAACTTATGCTTGCTTAAGGGTAAAGGTGAGTTGGGGTGCTGTATAAAACCAGAGATTGAAATGAGCACAGATAAAGTTCCTTAAGCCAAATATGGAATAGACAAGAGCTACTCCTTGCTCAACGAAATGGACTCAATACCCCATATTAATCGCCTAAGAATGTACCTGACTAGTAAGTATCTTAAAACCTATGGATTGCTATGTCTCCGAAAGAGAATCAAGCATGTGTACAGGGGCATAAACGCAGCAGTGATAGGATTGGAGAGGTTCGGTGAGCAAATGAAGACCCTTTGAAGTCATATTGCATGGTACCCATTCCACGGGTTTCAACTACCCAGGTTTAAGGTATTCTTCCTTCAGCTAAAACATGCATGTGGAACCTAGAGTATGATCAACCATGTGATCGGGAGACGTGTTCAAATATGTCTCAGTTTTCGTACCCTGGTTCTCGGGTGCAACATTCCAGACGCTTTACTAACACTCTCCCCAGTTGGAGAGTCAGTCCCTTTAACCTCCTGTTTGGACCAGTTTGCAATTTCTGCGGAATATGAACAGGAATAGCGAGAACCAATGAAAGATTAGCTGGAGGTGTCTGGACGCGCAAATTTAACTCTCATTTCCCACCAGGAAGAGGAAATAACCAAAGGCTCAGCGTGCCGTGCCGGAACCAGATTAGGGCCTGAAGCCATCCTGCGGTGTTGCGGCCAGCTCACAAGAAAGCGAGTTGAAGAAAGGAGCTCAGGGGCACTGTAATTCACAAACCTGCAGAGTTATAAATGACAGCTATCGTCCAAAAATAGACTGAAGTAAGGCTGCCAAGAGGACTTGAAAGCGGGGCAGAATTGCAGGAAACCGATTTCAGGAGGTAGACTGGAATTGCATTGAAAGCGTAGGAAAAGAGGCAGAACGTCCACAATGATGCACTTGGCCAAAAAGGGCGTATGCGTTTTTTCCTGAATATATTCAGGAAAAAACGCATACGCCCTTTTTGGCCAAGCAAGCAAAGTTGCAAAGGAAATCTGCACTACAATGAAGTCTCACTTCCCCCCGGTCAAAAGGGCCATCTGAAAAAAGTGTAAAATCCAGAAAGGCAGGACAGGCCATGGAGAACTGGGAGCCTTGTTATGCTGATGGGCGGGATGTAAATTGCCAACAGGCACTCGGCAGAAGTGTATGGTGTTTCCTGAAACATCTAAAAAACAAAGCAACAGAGCCTAGGGCACTTCCACTTATGGTCCTATAGCTTAGGGAAATTAAAATCAAAAAGACACAGCCACCCCAAAGTTTGGGACGCCTCTGTTTACAAGAACCTCGTTTACCATACACGTTCAATATCACAGAAAGTGAAAAATGGATAAAGAACTTGTGGTACTTACGTACAATTCTGTATCACTCAGCAATGAAATCTATGTCATCAGGCCCGTAGCAGCATATTGAGTGGATTCAGGTACGATGATTCTAACTGAAATAAGTCACACAGAAAAAGAAACATCACAAGATATCAGTAATACACGGAATGTAAACTTGGCTACACAGGAACTGAATTACAGAACAGAACAGGGTCTCAAATTTAGAAAACCAACTTATGCTTGCTTAAGGGTAAAGGTGAGTTGGGGTGCTGTATAAAACCAGAGATTGAAATGAGCACAGATAAAGTTCCTTAAGCCAAATATGGAATAGACAAGAGCTACTCCTTGCTCAACGAAATGGACTCAATACCCCATATTAATCGCCTAAGAATGTACCTGACTAGTAAGTATCTTAAAACCTATGGATTGCTATGTCTCCGAAAGAGAATCAAGCATGTGTACAGGGGCATAAACGCAGCAGTGATAGGATTGGAGAGGTTCGGTGAGCAAATGAAGACCCTTTGAAGTCATATTGCATGGTACCCATTCCACGGGTTTCAACTACCCAGGTTTAAGGTATTCTTCCTTCAGCTAAAACATGCATGTGGAACCTAGAGTATGATCAACCATGTGATCGGGAGACGTGTTCAAATATGTCTCAGTTTTCGTACCCTGGTACTCGGGTGCAACATTCCAGACACTTTACTAACACTCTCCCGACTTGGAGAGTCAGTCCCTTAAACCTCCTGTTTGCCCCAGTTTGCAATTTCTGTGGAAGATGAACAGGAATAGGGAGAACCAATGAGAGACTAGCTGGAGGTGTCTGGACGCGCAAATTTAACTCTCATTTCCCACCAGGAAGAGGAAATAACCAAAGTCTCAGCGTGCCGTGCCAGAACCAGATTAGGGCCTGAAGCCATCCTGCGGTGTTGCGGCCAGCTCACAAGAAAGCGAGTTGAAGAAAGGAGCTCAGGGGCACTGTAATTCACAAACCTGCAGAGTTATAAATGACAGCTATCGTCCAAAAATAGACTGAAGTAAGGCTGCCAAGAGGACTTGAAAGCGGGGCAGAATTGCAGGAAACCGATTTCAGGAGGTAGACTGGAATTGCATTGTAAGCGTAGGAAAAGAGGCAGAACGTCCACAATGATGCACTTGGCCAAAAAGGGCGTATGCGTTTTTTCCTGAATATATTCAGGAAAAAACGCATACGCCCTTTTTGGCCAAGCAAGCAAAGTTGCAAAGGAAATCTGCACTACAATGAAGTCTCACTTCCCCCCGGTCAAAAGGGCCATCTGAAAAAAGTGTAAAATCCAGAAAGGCAGGACAGGCCATGGAGAACTGGGAGCCTTGTTATGCTGATGGGCGGGATGTAAATTGCCAACAGGCACTCGGCAGAAGTGTATGGTGTTTCCTGAAACATCTAAAAAACAAAGCAACAGAGCCTAGGGCACTTCCACTTATGGTCCTATAGCTTAGGGAAATTAAAATCAAAAAGACACAGCCACCCCAATGTTTGGGACGCCTCTGTTTACAAGAACCTCGTTTACCATACACGTTCAATATCACAGAAAGTGAAAAATGGATAAAGAACTTGTGGTACTTACGTACAATTCTGTATCACTCAGCAATGAAATCTATGTCATCAGGCCCGTAGCAGCATATTGAGTGGATTCAGGTACGATGATTCTAACTGAAATAAGTCACACAGAAAAAGAAACATCACAAGATATCAGTAATACACGGAATGTAAACTTGGCTACACAGGAACTGAATTACAGAACAGAACAGGGTCTCAAATTTAGAAAACCAACTTATGCTTGCTTAAGGGTAAAGGTGAGTTGGGGTGCTGTATAAAACCAGAGATTGAAATGAGCACAGATAAAGTTCCTTAAGCCAAATATGGAATAGACAAGAGCTACTCCTTGCTCAACGAAATGGACTCAATACCCCATATTAATCGCCTAAGAATGTACCTGACTAGTAAGTATCTTAAAACCTATGGATTGCTATGTCTCCGAAAGAGAATCAAGCATGTGTACAGGGGCATAAACGCAGCAGTGATAGGATTGGAGAGGTTCGGTGAGCAAATGAAGACCCTTTGAAGTCATATTGCATGGTACCCATTCCACGGGTTTCAACTACCCAGGTTTAAGGTATTCTTCCTTCAGCTAAAACATGCATGTGGAACCTAGAGTATGATCAACCATGTGATCGGGAGACGTGTTCAAATATGTCTCAGTTTTCGTACCCTGGTACTCGGGTGCAACATTCCAGACACTTTACTAACACTCTCCCGACTTGGAGAGTCAGTCCCTTAAACCTCCTGTTTGCCCCAGTTTGCAATTTCTGCGGAAGATGAACAGGAATAGGGAGAACCAATGAGAGACTAGCTGGAGGTGTCTGGACGGGCAAATTTAACTCTCATTTCCCACCAGGAAGAGGAAATAACCAAAGTCTCAGCGTGCCGTGCCAGAACCAGATTAGGGCCTGAAGCCATCCTGCGGTGTTGCGGCCAGCTCACAAGAAAGCGAGTTGAAGAAAGGAGCTCAGGGGCACTGTAATTCACAAACCTGCAGAGTTATAAATGACAGCTATCGTCCAAAAATAGACTGAAGTAAGGCTGCCAAGAGGACTTGAAAGCGGGGCAGAATTGCAGGAAACCGATTTCAGGAGGTAGACTGGAATTGCATTGTAAGCGTAGGAAAAGAGGCAGAACGTCCACAATGATGCACTTGGCCAAAAAGGGCGTATGCGTTTTTTCCTGAATATATTCAGGAAAAAACGCATACGCCCTTTTTGGCCAAGCAAGCAAAGTTGCAAAGGAAATCTGCACTACAATGAAGTCTCACTTCCCCCCGGTCAAAAGGGCCATCTGAAAAAAGTGTAAAATCCAGAAAGGCAGGACAGGCCATGGAGAACTGGGAGCCTTGTTATGCTGATGGGCGGGATGTAAATTGCCAACAGGCACTCGGCAGAAGTGTATGGTGTTTCCTGAAACATCTAAAAAACAAAGCAACAGAGCCTAGGGCACTTCCACTTATGGTCCTATAGCTTAGGGAAATTAAAATCAAACAGACACAGCCACCCCAAAGTTTGGGACGCCTCTGTTTACAAGAACCTCGTTTACCATACACGTTCAATATCACAGAAAGTGAAAAATGGATAAAGAACTTGTGGTACTTACGTACAATTCTGTATCACTCAGCAATGAAATCTATGTCATCAGGCCCGTAGCAGCATATTGAGTGGATTCAGGTACGATGATTCTAACTGAAATAAGTCACACAGAAAAAGAAACATCACAAGATATCAGTAATACACGGAATGTAAACTTGGCTACACAGGAACTGAATTACAGAACAGAACAGGGTCTCAAATTTAGAAAACCAACTTATGCTTGCTTAAGGGTAAAGGTGAGTTGGGGTGCTGTATAAAACCAGAGATTGAAATGAGCACAGATAAAGTTCCTTAAGCCAAATATGGAATAGACAAGAGCTACTCCTTGCTCAACGAAATGGACTCAATACCCCATATTAATCGCCTAAGAATGTACCTGACTAGTAAGTATCTTAAAACCTATGGATTGCTATGTCTCCGAAAGAGAATCAAGCATGTGTACAGGGGCATAAACGCAGCAGTGATAGGATTGGAGAGGTTCGGTGAGCAAATGAAGACCCTTTGAAGTCATATTGCATGGTACCCATTCCACGGGTTTCAACTACCCAGGTTTAAGGTATTCTTCCTTCAGCTAAAACATGCATGTGGAACCTAGAGTATGATCAACCATGTGATCGGGAGACGTGTTCAAATATGTCTCAGTTTTCGTACCCTGGTTCTCGGGTGCAACATTCCAGACGCTTTACTAACACTCTCCCCACTTGGAGAGTCAGTCCCTTTAACCTCCTGTTTGGACCAGTTTGCAATTTCTGCGGAATATGAACAGGAATAGCGAGAACCAATGAAAGATTAGCTGGAGGTGTCTGGACGCGCAAATTTAACTCTCATTTCCCACCAGGAAGAGGAAATAACCAAAGGCTCAGCGTGCCGTGCCGGAACCAGATTAGGGCCTGAAGCCATCCTGCGGTGTTGCGGCCAGCTCACAAGAAAGCGAGTTGAAGAAAGGAGCTCAGGGGCACTGTAATTCACAAACCTGCAGAGTTATAAATGACAGGTATCGTCCAAAAATAGACTGAAGTAAGGCTGCCAAGAGGACTTGAAAGCGGGGCAGAATTGCAGGAAACCGATTTCAGGAGGTAGACTGGAATTGCATTGAAAGCGTAGGAAAAGAGGCAGAACGTCCACAATGATGCACTTGGCCAAAAAGGGCGTATGCGTTTTTTCCTGAATATATTCAGGAAAAAACGCATACGCCCTTTTTGGCCAAGCAAGCAAAGTTGCAAAGGAAATCTGCACTACAATGAAGTCTCACTTCCCCCCGGTCAAAAGGGCCATCTGAAAAAAGTGTAAAATCCAGAAAGGCAGGACAGGCCATGGAGAACTGGGAGCCTTGTTATGCTGATGGGCGGGATGTAAATTGCCAACAGGCACTCGGCAGAAGTGTATGGTGTTTCCTGAAACATCTAAAAAACAAAGCAACAGAGCCTAGGGCACTTCCACTTATGGTCCTATAGCTTAGGGAAATTAAAATCAAAAAGACACAGCCACCCCAAAGTTTGGGACGCCTCTGTTTACAAGAACCTCGTTTACCATACACGTTCAATATCACAGAAAGTGAAAAATGGATAAAGAACTTGTGGTACTTACGTACAATTCTGTATCACTCAGCAATGAAATCTATGTCATCAGGCCCGTAGCAGCATATTGAGTGGATTCAGGTACGATGATTCTAACTGAAATAAGTCACACAGAAAAAGAAACATCACAAGATATCAGTAATACACGGAATGTAAACTTGGCTACACAGGAACTGAATTACAGAACAGAACAGGGTCTCAAATTTAGAAAACCAACTTATGCTTGCTTAAGGGTAAAGGTGAGTTGGGGTGCTGTATAAAACCAGAGATTGAAATGAGCACAGATAAAGTTCCTTAAGCCAAATATGGAATAGACAAGAGCTACTCCTTGCTCAACGAAATGGACTCAATACCCCATATTAATCGCCTAAGAATGTACCTGACTAGTAAGTATCTTAAAACCTATGGATTGCTATGTCTCCGAAAGAGAATCAAGCATGTGTACAGGGGCATAAACGCAGCAGTGATAGGATTGGAGAGGTTCGGTGAGCAAATGAAGACCCTTTGAAGTCATATTGCATGGTACCCATTCCACGGGTTTCAACTACCCAGGTTTAAGGTATTCTTCCTTCAGCTAAAACATGCATGTGGAACCTAGAGTATGATCAACCATGTGATCGGGAGACGTGTTCAAATATGTCTCAGTTTTCGTACCCTGGTACTCGGGTGCAACATTCCAGACACTTTACTAACACTCTCCCGACTTGGAGAGTCAGTCCCTTAAACCTCCTGTTTGCCCCAGTTTGCAATTTCTGCGGAAGATGAACAGGAATAGGGAGAACCAATGAGAGACTAGCTGGAGGTGTCTGGACGGGCAAATTTAACTCTCATTTCCCACCAGGAAGAGGAAATAACCAAAGGCTCAGCGTGCCGTTCCGGAACCAGATTAGGGCCTGAAGCCATCCTGTGGTGTTGCGGCCAGGTCACAAGAAAGCGAGTTGAAGAAAGGAGCTCAGGGGCACTGTAATTCACAAACCTGCAGAGTTATAAATGACAGCTATCGTCCAAAAATATACTGAAGTAAGGCTGCCAAGAGGACTTGAAAGCGGGCCAGAATTGCAGGAAACCGATTTCAGGAGGTAGACTGGAATTACATTGAAAGCATAGGAAAAGAGGCAGAACGTCCACAATGATGCACTTGGCCAAAAAGGGCGTATGCGTTTTTTCCTGAATATATTCAGGAAAAAACGCATACGCCCTTTTTGGCCAACCAAGCAAGCTTGCAAAGGAAATCTGCACTACAATGAAGTCTCACTTCCCCTCGGTCAAAAGGGCCATCTGAAAAAAGTGTAAAATCCAGAAAGGCAGGACAGGCCATGGAGAACTGGGAGCCTTGTTATGCTGATGGGCGGGATGTAAATTGCCAACAGACACTCGGGAGAAGTGTATGGTGTTTCCTGAAACATCTAAGAAACAAAGCAACAGAGCCTAGGGCACTTCCACTTATGGTCCTATAGCTTAGGGAAATTAAAATCCAAAAGACACAGCCACCCCAAAGTTTGGGACGCCTCTGTTTACAAGAACCTCGTTTACAGTACAAGTTCAATATCGCAGAAAGTGAAAAATGGATAAAGAAGTTGTGGTATTTACGTACAATGCAATATCACTCAGCAATGAAATCTATGTCATCAGGCCCTTAGCAACACAATGAGTGGATTTAGGTATGATGATTCTAACTGAAATAAGTCACACAGAAAAAGAAACATCATAAGATATCAGTAATACACGGAATGTAAACTTGGCTACACAGGAACTGAATTACAGAACAGAACAAGTTCTCAAATTTAGAAAACCACCTTATGCTTGCTTAAGGGAAAAGGTGAGATGGGGTGCTGCATAAAACCAGAGATTGAAATGAGCACAGATAAAGTTCCTTAAGCCAAATATGGAATAGACAAGAGCTACTCCTTGCTCAACGAAATGGACTCAACACCGCATATTAAACGCCTAAGAATGTACCTGACTAGTGAGTATCTTAAAACCTATGGATTGCTATGTCTCCGAAAGAAAATCAAGCGTGCGTACAGGGACATAAACGCAGCAGTGATAGGATTGGAGAGGTTCGGTAAGCAAATGAAGACCCTTTGAAGTCATATTGCATGGTACCCATTACACGGGTCTCAACTCTCCAGGTTTAAGGTATTCTTCCTTCAGCTAAAACATGCATGTGGAACCCAGAGTATGATCAACCGTGTGAACGGGAGATGTGTTCAAATATGTCTCAGTTTTCGTACCCTGGTACTCGGGTGCAACATTCCAGACGCTTTACTAACACTCTCCCGACTTGGAGAGTCAGTCCCTTTAACCTCCTGTTTGGCCCAGTTTGCAATTTCTGCGGAAGTTGAACAGGAATAGCGAGAACCAATGAGAGACTAGCTGGAGGTGTCTGGACGGGCAAATTTAACTCTCATTTCCCACCAGGAAGAGGAAATAACCAAAGTCTCAGCGTGCCGTGCCAGAACCAGATTAGGCCCTGAAGCCATCCTTCGGTGTTGCGGCCAGGTCAAAACAAAGCGAGTTGAAGAAAGGAGCTCAGGGGCACTGTAATTCACAAACCTGCAGAGTTATAAATGACAGCTATCGTCCAAAAATATACTGAAGTAAGGCTGCCAAGAGGACTTGAAAGCGGGGCAGAATTGCAGGAAACCGATTTCAGGAGGTAGACTGGAATTGCATTGAAAGCATAGGAAATGAGGCAGAACGTCCACAATGATGCACTTGGCCAAAAAGGGCGTACGCGTTTTCTCCTGAATATATTCAGGAAAAAACGCATATGCCCTTTTTGGCCAACCAAGCAAGCTTGCAAAGGAAATCTGCACTACAATGAAGTCTCACTTCCCCCCAGTCAAAAGGGCCATCTGAAAAAAGTGTGAAATCCAGAAAGGCAAGACAGGCCATGGAAAACTGGGAGCCTTGTTATGCTGACGGGCGGGATGTAAATTGCCAACAGACACTCGGGAGAAGTGTATGGTGTTTCCTGAAACATCTAAAAAACAAAGCAACAGAGCCTAGGGCACTTCCACTTATGGTCCTATAGCTTAGGGAAATTAAAATTAAAAAGACAGGGCCACCGCAACGTTTGGGACGCCTCTGTTTACAAGAACCTCCTTTACCGTACAAGTTCAATATCACAGAAAGTGAAAAATGGATAAAGAACATGTGGTACTTACGTACAATGCAGTATCACTCAGCAATGAAATCTATGTCATCAGGCCCGTAGCAGCACAATGAGTGGATTCAGGCACGATGATTCTAACTGAAATAAGTCACACAGAAAAAGAAACATCATAAGATATCACTAATACACGGAATGTAAACTAGGCTACACAGGAACTGAATTCCAAAACAGAACAGGGTCTCAAATTTAGAAAACCAACTTATGCTTGCTTAAGGGGAAAGGTGAGTTGGGGTGCTGCACAAAACCTGAGATTTAAATGAGCACAGATAAAGTTCCTTAAGCCAAATATGGAATAGACAAGAGCTACTCCTTGCTCAACGAAATGGACACAACACCCCATATTAAACGCCTAAGAATGTACCTGACTAGTAAGTGTCTTAAAACCTATGGATTGCTACATCTCCAAAAGAGAATCAAGCGTGTGTACAGGGGCATAAACGCAGCAGTGATAGGATTGGAGAGGTTCGGTGAGCAAATGAAGACCCTTTGAAGTCAAATTGCATGGTACCCATTCCACGGGTCTCAACTCTCCAGGTTTAAGGTATTCTTCCTTCAGCTAAAACATGCATGTGGAACCCAGAGTATGATCAACCATGTGAACGGGAGACGTGTTCAAATATGTCTCAGTTTTCCTCCCCTGGTACTCGGGTGCAACATTCCAGACACTTTACTAACACTCTCCCCACTTGGAGAGTCAGCGCCTTTAACCTCCTGTTTGGCTCAGTTTGCAATTTCTGCGGAAGATGAACAGGAATAGCGAGAAACAATGAGAGACTAGCTGGAGGTGTCTGGACGGGCAAATTTAACTCTCATTTCCCACCAGGAAGAGGAATTAACCAAAGGCTCAGCATGCCCTGCCGGAACCAGATTAGGGCATGAAGCCATCCTGCGGTGTTGCGGCCAGGTCACAAGAAAGCGAGTTGAAGAAAGGAGCTCAGGGGCACTGTAATTCACAAACCTGCAGAGTTATAAATGACAGCTATCGTCCAAAAATATACTGAAGTAAGGCTGCCAAGAGGACTTGAAAGCGGGGCAGAATTGCAGGAAACCGATTTCAGGACGTAGACTGGAATTGCATTGAAAGCATAGGAAAAGAGGCAGAACGTCCACAATGATGCACTTGGCCAAAAAGGGCGTATGCGTTTTTTCCTGAATATATTCAGGAAAAAACGCATACGCCCTTGTTGGCCAACCAAGCAAACTTGCAAAGGAAATCTGCACTACAATGAAGTCTCACTTCCCCCCGGTCAAAAGGGCCATCTGAAAAAAGTGTAAAATCCAGAAAGGCAGGACAGGCCATGGAGAACTGGGAGCCTTGTTATGCTGATGGGCGGGATGTAAATTGCCAACAGGCACTCGGCAGAAGTGTATGGTGTTTCCTGAAATATCTAAAAAACAAAGCAACAGAGCCTAGGGCACTTCCACTTATGGGCCTATAGCTTAGGGAAATTAAAATCAAAAAGACACAGCCACCCCAATGTTTGGAACGGCTCTGTTTACAAGAACCTCGTTTACAGTACAAGTTCAACATCGCAGAAAGTGAAAAATGGATAAAGAAGTTGTGGTATTTACTTACAAAGCAATATCACTCAGCAATGAAATCTATGTCATCAGGCCCTTAGCAGCACAATGAGTGGATTCAGGTATAATGATTCTAACTGAAATAAGTCATACAGAAAAAGAAACATCATAAGATATCAGTAATACACGGAATGTAAACTTGGCTACACAGGAACTGAATTCCAAAACAGAACAGGGTCTCAAATTTAGAAAACCAACTTATGCTTGCTTAAGGGGAAAGGTGAGTTGGGGTGCTGCATAAAACCAGAGATTGAAATGAGCACAGATAAAGTCCCTTAAGCCAAATATGGAATAGACAAGAGCTACTCCTTGCTCAACGAAATGGACTCAACACCGCATATTAAACGCCTAAGAATGTACCTGACTAGTGAGTATTTTAAAACCTATGGATTGCTATGTCTCCGAAAGAGAATCAAGCATGTGTACAGGGGCATAAACGCAGCAGTGATCGGATTGGAGAGGTTCGGTGAGCAAATGAAGACCCTTTGAAGTCATATTGCATGGTACCCATTCCACGGGTTTCAACTACCCAGGTTTAAGGTATTCTTCCTTCAGCTAAAACATGCATGTGGAACCTAGAGTATGATCAACCATGTGATCGGGAGACGTGTTCAAATATGTCTCAGTTTTCGTACCAGGGTACTCGGGTGCAACATTCCAGACGCTTTACTAACACTCTCCCGACTTGGAGAGTCAGTTCCTTTAACCTCCTGTGTTTCCCAGTTTGCAATTTCTGCGGAAGATGAACAGGAATAGCGAGAACGAATGAGAGACTAGCTGGAGGTGTCTGGATGGGCAAATTTAACTCTCATTTCCCACCAGGAAGAGGAATTAACCAAAGGCTCAGCGTGCCATGCTGGAACCAGATTAGGGCCTGAAGCCATCCTGCGGTGCTGCGGCCAGCTCAAAAGAAAGCGAGTTGAAGAAAGGAGCTCAGGGGCACTGTAATTCACAAACCTGCAGAGTTATAAATGACAGCTATCGTCCAAAAATATACTGAAGTTAGGCTGCCAAGAGGACTTGAAAGCGGGCCAGAATTGCAGGAAACCGATCTCAGGAGGTAGACCGGAATTGCATTGAAAGCATAGGAAAAGAGGCAGAACGTCCACAATGATGCACTTGGCCAAAAAGGGCGTATGCGTTTTTTCCTGAATATATTCAGGAAAAAACGCATACGCCCTTTTTGGCCAACCAAGCAAACTTGCAAAGGAAATCTGCACTACAATGAAGTCTCACTTCCCCCCGGTCAAAAGGGCCATCTGAAAAAAGTGTAAAATCCAGAAAGGCAGGACAGGCCATGGAGAACTGGGAGCCTTGTTATGCTGATGGGCGGGATGTAAATTGTCAACAGACACTCAGGAGAAGTGTATGGTGTTTCCTGAAACATCTAAAAAACAAAGCAACAGAGCCTAGGGCACTTCCACTTATGGTCCTATAGCTTAGGGAAATTAAAATTAAAAAGACACAGCCACCCCAAAGTTTGGGACGCCTCTGTTTACAAGAACCTCGTTTACCGTACAAGTTCAATATCACAGAAAGTGAAAAATGGATAAAGAACTTGTGGTACTTACGTACAATGCAGTATCACTCAGCAATGAAATCAATGTCATCAGGCCCGTAGCAGCATAATGAGTGGATTCAGGTACGATGATTCTAACTAAAATAAGTCACACAGAAAAAGAAACCTCATAACATATCACTAATACACGGAATGTAAACTTGGCTACACAGGAACTGAATTCCAAAACAGAACAGGGTCTCAAATTTAGAAAACCAACTTATGCTTGCTTAACGGGAAAGGTGAGTTGGGGTGCTGCATAAAACCAGATATTGAAATGAGCACAGATAAAGTTCCTTAAGCCAAATATGGAATAGACAAGAGCTACTCCTTGCTCAACGAAATGGACTCAACACCCCATATTAAACACCTAAGAATGTACCTGACAAGTAAGTATCTTAAAACCTATGGATTGCTATGTCTCCAAAAGAGAATCAAGCGTGCGTACAGGGGCATAAACGCAGCAGTGATAGGATTGGAGAGGTTCGGTGAGCAAATGAAGACCCTTTGAAGTCATATTGCATGGTACCCATTCCACAGGTCTCAACTCTCCAGGTTTAAGGTATTCTTCCTTCAGCTAAAACATGCATGTGGAACCCAGAGTATGATCAACCTTGTGAACGGGAGACGTGTTCAAAATCTCTTAGTTTTCCTCCCCTGGTACTCGGGTGCAACATTCCAGATGCTTCACTAACACTCTCCCCACTTGGAGAGTCAGCGCCTTTAACCTCCTGTTTGGCCCAGTTTGCAATTTCTGCGGAAGATGAACAGGAATAGCGAGAACCAATGAGAGACTAGCTGGAGGTGTCTGGACGGGCAAATTTAACTCTCATTTCCCACCAGGAAGAGGAAATAACAAAAGGCTCAGCGTGCCGTGCCGGAACCAGATTAGGGCCTGAAGCCATCCTGCGGTGTTGCGGCCAGCTCAAAAGAAAGCGAGATGAAGAAAGGAGCTCTGGGACACTGTAATTCACAAACCTGCAGAGTTATAAATGACAGCTATCGTCCAAAAATATACTGAAGTAAGGCTGCCAAGAGGACTTGAAAGCGGGGCAGAATTGCAGGAAACCGATTTCAGGAGGTAGACTGGAATTGCAGTGAAAGCATAGGAAAAGAGGCAGAACGTCCACAATGATGCACTTGGCCAAAAAGGGCGTATGCGTTTTTTCCTGAATATATTCAGGAAAAAACGCATACGCCCCTTTTGGCCAACCAAGCAAGCTTGCAAAGGAAATCTGCACTACAATGAAGTCTCACTTCCCCCCGGTCAAAAGAGGCATCTGTAAAAAGTGTAAAATCCAGAAAGGCAGGAAAGGCCATGGAGAACTGGGAGCCTTGTTATGCTGATGGGCGGGATGTAAATTGCCAACAGACACTCGGGAGAAGTGTATGGTGTTTCCTGAAACATCTAAAAAACAAAGCAACAGAGCCTAGGGCACTTCCACTTATGGTCCTATAGCTTAGGGAAATTAAAATCAAAAAGACACATTCACCCCAAAGTTTGGGATGCCTCTGTTTACAAGAACCTCGTTTAGAGTACAAGTTCAACATCGCAGAAAGTGAAAAATGGATAAAGAAGTTGTGGTATTTACTTACAAAACAATATCACTCAGCAATGAAATCTATGTCATCAGGCCCTTAGCAGCACAATGAGTGGATTCAGGTATGATGATTCTAACTGAAATAAGTCACACAGAAAAAGAAACATCATAAGATATCAGTAATACACGGAATGTAAACTTGGCTACACAGGAACTGAATTACAGAACAGAACAGGGTCTCAAATTTAGAAAACCAACTTATGCTTGCTTAAAGGGAAAGGTGAGTTGGGGTGCTGCATAAAACCAGAGATTGAAATGAGCACAGATAAAGTTCCTTAAGCCAAATATGGAATAGACAAGAGCTATTCCTTGCTCAACAAAATGGACTCAACACCGCATATTAAATGCCTAAGAATGTACCTGACTAGTAAGTATCTTAAATCTATGGATTGCTATGTCTCCGAAAGAGAATCAAGCGTGTGTACAGGGGCATAAACGCAGCAGTGATAGGATTGGAGAGGTTCGGTGAGCAAATGAAGACCCTTTGAAGTCATATTGCATGGTACCCATTCCACGGGTTTCAACTACCCAGGTTTAAGGTATTCTTCCTTCAGCTAAAAAATGCATGTGGAACCTAGAGTATGATCAACCATGTGATCGGGAGACGTGTTCAAATATGTCTCAGTTTTCTTACCAGGGTACTCGGGTGCAACATTCCAGACGCTTTACTAACACTCTCCCAACTTGGAGAGTCAGTCCCTTTAACCTCCTGTTTGGCCCAGTTTGCAATTTCTGCGGAAGATGAACAGGAATAGCGAGAACCAATGAGAGACTAGCTGGAGGTGTCTGGACGGGCAAATTTAACTCTCATTTCCCACCAGGAAGAGGAATTAACCAAAGGCTCAGCGTGCCGTGCCGGAACCAGATTAGGGCCTGAAGCCATCCTGCGGTGTTGCGGCCAGCTCAAAAGAAAGCGAGTTGAAGAAAGGAGCTCAGGGGCACTGTAATGCACAAACCTGCAGAGTTATAAATGACAGCTATCGTCCAAAAATATACTGAAGTAAGGCTGCCAAGAGGACTTGAAAGCGGGCCAGAATTGCAGGAAACCGATCTCAGGAGGTAGACCGGAATTGCATTGAAAGCATAGGAAAAGAGGCAGAACGTCCACAATGATGCACTTGGCCAAAATGGGCGTATGCGTTTTTTCCTGAATATATTCAGGAAAAAACGCATACGCCCTTTTTGGCCAACCAAGTAAGCTTGCAAAGGAAATCTGCACTACAATGAAGTCTCACTTCCCCCCGGTCAAAAGGGCCATCTGAAAAAAGTGTAAAATCCAGAAAGGCAGGACAGGCCATGGAGAACTGGGAGCCTTGTTATGCTGATGCGGGGGATGTAAATTGCCAACAGACACTCGGGAGAAGTGTATGGTGTTTCCTGAAACATCTAAAAAACAAAGCAACAGAGCCTAGGGCACTTCCACTTATGGTCCTATAGCTTAGGGAAATTAAAATCAAAAAGACACAGCCACCCCAAAGTTTGGGACGCCTCTGTTTACAAGAACCTCGTTTACAGTACAAGTTCAACATCGCAGAAAGTGAAAAATGGATAAAGAAGTTGTGGTATTTACTTACAAAGCAATATCACTCAGCAATGAAATCTATGTCATCAGGCCCTTAGCAGCACAATGAGTGGATTCAGGTATGATGATTCTAACTGAAATAAGTCACACAGAAAAAGAAACATCATAAGATATCAGTAATACACGGAATGTAAACTTGGCTACACAGGAACTGAATTACAGAACAGAACAGGGTCTCAAAATTAGAAAACCAACATGCTTGCTTAAAGGGAAAGGTGAGTTGGGGTGCTGCATAAAACCAGAGATTGAAATGAGCACAGATAAAGTTCCTTAAGCCAAATATGGAATAGACAAGAGCTACTCCTTGCTCAACGAAATGGACTCTACACCGCATATTAAACGCCTAAGAATGTACCTGACTAGTAAGTATCTTAAATCTATGGATTGCTATGTCTCCGAAAGAGAATCAAGCGTGTGTACAGGGGCATAAACGCAGCAGTGATAGGATTGGAGAGGTTCGGTGAGCAAATGAAGACCCTTTGAAGTCATATTGCATGGTACCCATTCCACGGGTCTCAACTCTCCAGGTTTAAGGTATTCTTCCTTCAGCTAAAACATGCATGTGGAACCCAGAGTATGATCAACCCTGTGAACGGGAGATGTGTTCAAATAGCTCTCAGTTTTCCTCCCCTGGTACTCGGGTGCAACATTCCAGACGCTTTACTAACACTCTCCCGACTTGGAGAGTCAGTCCCTTTAACCACCTGTTTGGCCCAGTTTGCAATTTCTGCGGAAGATGAACAGGAATAGTGAGAACCAATGAGAGACTAGCTGGAGGTGTCTGGACGGGCAAATTTAACTCTCATTTCCCACCAGGAAGAGGAATTAACCAAAGGCTCAGCGTGCCGTGCCGGAACCAGATTAGGGCCTGTAGCTATCCTGCGGTGTTGCGGCCAGCTCAAAAGAAAGCGAGTTGAAGAAAGGAGCTCAGGGGCACTGTAATTCACAAACCTGCAGAGTTATAAATGACAGCTATCGTCCAAAAATATACTGAAGTAAGGCTGCCAAGAGGACTTGAAAGCGGGGCAGAATTGCAGGAAACCGATTTCAGGAGGTAGACTGGAATTGCACTGAAAGCATAGGAAAAGAGGCAGAACGTCCACAATGATGCACTTGGCCAAAAAGGGCATATGCGTTTTTTCCTGAATATAGTCAGGAAAAAACGCATACGCACTTTTTGGCCAACCAAGCAAACTTGCAAAGGAAATCTGCACTACAATGAAGTCTCACTTCCCCCCGGTCAAAAGGGCCATCTGAAAAAAGTGTAAAATCCAGAAAGGCAGGACAGGCCATGGAGAACTGGGAGCCTTGTTATGCTGATGGGCGGGATGAAAATTGCCAACAGACACTCGGGAGAAGTGTATGGTGTTTCCTGAAACAACTAAGAAACAAAGCAACAGAGCCTAGGGCACTTCCACTTATGGTCCTATAGCTTAGGGAAATTAAAATTAAAAAGACACAGCCACCCCAAAGTTTGGGACGCCTCTGTTTACAAGAACCTCGTTTACCGTACAAGTTCAATATCACAGAAAGTGAAAAATGGATAAAGAACTTGTGGTACTTACGTACAATGCAGTATCACTCAGCAATGAAATCTATGTCATCAGGCCCGTAGCAGCATAATGAGTGGATTCAGGTACGATGATTCTAACTAAAATAAGTCACACAGAAAAAGAAACATCATAAGATATCACAAATACACGGAATGTAAACTTGGCTACACAGGAACTGAATTCCAAAACAGAACAGGGTCTCAAATTTAGAAAACCAACTTATGCTTGCTTCAGGGGAAAGGTGAGTTGGGGTGCTGCATAAAACCAGATATTGAAATGAGCACAGATAAAGTTCCTTAAGCCAAATATGGAATAGACAAGAGCTACTCCTTGCTCAACGAAATGGACTCAACACCCCATATTAAACACCTAAGAATGTACCTGACAAGTAAGTATCTTAAAACCTATGGATTGCTATGTCTCCAAAAGAGAATCAAGCGTGCGTACAGGGGCATAAACGCAGCAGTGATAGGATTGGAGAGGTTCGGTGAGCAAATGAAGACCCTTTGAAGTCATATTGCATGGTACCCATTCCACAGGTCTCAACTCTCCAGGTTTAAGGTATTCTTCCTTCAGCTAAAACATGCATGTGGAACCCAGAGTATGATCAACCTTGTGAACGGGAGACGTGTTCAAAATCTCTTAGTTTTCCTCCCCTGGTACTCGGGTGCAACATTCCAGATGCTTTACTAACACTCTCCCCAATTGGAGAGTCAGCGCCTTTAACCTCCTGTTTGGCCCAGTTTGCAATTTCTGCGGAAGATGAACAGGAATAGCGAGAACCAATGAGAGACTAGCTGGAGGTGTCTGGACGGGCAAATTTAACTCTCATTTCCCACCAGGAAGAGGAAATAACCAAAGGCTCAGCGTGCCGTGCCGGAACCAGATTAGGGCCTGAAGCCATCCTGCGGTGTTGCGGCCAGCTCAAAAGAAAGCGAGTTGAAGAAAGGAGCTCTGGGACACTGTAATTCACAAACCTGCAGAGTTATAAATGACAGCTATCGTCCAAAAATATACTGAAGTTAGGCTGCCAAGAGGACTTGAAAGCGGGGCAGAATTGCAGGAAACCGATTTCAGGAGGTAGACTGCAATTGCATTGGAAGCATAGGAAAAGAGGCAGAACGTCCACAATGATGCACTTGGCCAAAAAGGGCGTATGCGTTTTTTCCTGAATATATTCAGGAAAAAACGCATACGCCCTTTTTGGCCAACCATGCAAACTTGCAAAGGAAATCTGCACTACAATGAAGTCTCAATTCCCCCCGGTCAAAAGGGCCATCTGAAAAAAGTGTAAAATCCAGAAAGGCAGGACAGGCCATGGAGAACTGGGAGCCTTGTTATGCTGATGGGCGGGATGTAAATTGCCAACAGTCACTCTGGAGAAGTGTATGGTGTTTCCTGAAACATCTAAAAAACAAAGCAACGGAGCCAAGGGCACTTCCACTTATGGTCCTATAGCTTAGGGAAATTAAAATCAAAAAGACACAGCCACCCCAAAGTTTGGGACGCCTCTGTTTACAAGAACCTCGTTTACATTACAAGTTCAACATCGCAGAAAGTGAAAAATGGATAAAGAAGTTGTGGTATTTACTTAGAAAGCAATATCACACAGCAATGAAATCTATGTCATCAGGCCCTTAGTAGAACAATGAGTGGATTCAGGTACGACGATTCTAACTGAAATAAGTCACACAGAAAAAGAAACATCATAAGATATCACTAATACACGTAATGTATACTGGGCTACACAGGAACTGAATTCCAAAACAGAACAGGGTCTCAAATTTAGAAAACCAACTTATGCTTGCTTAAGGGGAAAGGTGAGTTGGGGTGCTGTATAAAACCAGAGATTGAAATGAGCACAGATAAAGTTCCTTAAGCCAAATATGGAATAGACAAGAGCTACTCCTTGCTCAACGAAATGGACTCAACACCGCATATTAAACGCCTAAGAATGTACCTGACTAGTAAGTATCTTAAAACCTATGGATTGCTATGTCTCCAAAAGAGAATCAAGCGTGTGTACAGGGGCATAAACGCAGCAGTGATAGGATTGGAGAGGTTCGGTGAGCAAATGAAGACCCTTTGAAGTCATTTTGCATGGTACCCATTCCACAGGTCTCAACTCTCCAGGTTTAAGGTATTCTTCCTTCAGCTAAAACATGCATGTGGAACCCAGAGTATGATCAACCGTGTGAACGGGAGACGTGTTCAAATATGTCTCAGTTTTCCTCCCCTGGTACTCGGGTGCAACATTCCAGACGCTTTACTAACACTCTCCCCACTTGGAGAGTCAGCGCCTTTAACCTCCTGTTTGGCCCAGTTTGCAATTTCTGCGGAAGATGAACAGGAATAGCGAGAACCAATGAGAGACTAGCTGGAGGTGTCTGGACGGGCAAATTTAACTCTCATTTCCCACCAGAAAGAGGAAATAACAAAAGGCTCAGCGTGCCGTGCCGGAACCAGATTAGGGCCTGAAGCCATCCTGCGGTGTTGCGGCCAGCTCAAAAGAAAGCGAGTTGAAGAAAGGAGCTCAGGGGCACTGTAATTCACAAACCTGCAGAGTTATAAATGACAGCTATCGTCCAAAAATATACTGAAGTAAGGCTGCCAAGAGGACTTGAAAGCGGGGCAGAATTGCAGAAAACCGATTTCAGGAGGTAGACTGGAATTGCAGTGAAAGCATAGGAAAAGAGGCAGAACGTCCACAATGATGCACTTGGCCAAAAAGGGCGTATGCGTCTTTTCCTGAATATATTCAGGAAAAAACGCATACGCCCTTGTTGGCCAACCAAGCAAGCTTGCAAAGGAAATCTGCACTACAATGAAGTCTCACTTCCCCCCGGTCAAAAGGGCCATCTGCAAAAAGTGTAAAATCCAGAAAGGCAGGACAGGCCATGGAGAACTGGGAGCCTTGTTATGCTGATGGGCGGGATGTAAATTGCCAACAGACACTCGGGAGAAGTGTATGGTGTTTCCTGAAACATCTAAAAAACAAAGCAACAGAGCCTAGAGCACTTCCACTTATGGTCCTATAGCTTAGGGAAATTAAAATCAAAAAGACACAGCCACCCCAAAGTTTGGGACGGCTCTGTTTACAAGAACCTCGTTTACCGTACAAGTTCAATATCACAGAAAGTGAAAAATGGATAAAGAACTTGTGGTATTTACGTACAATGCAGTATCACTCAGCAATGAAATCTATGTCATCAGGCCCGTGGCAGCATAATGAGTGGGTTCAGGTACGATGATTCTAACTGAAATAAGTCACACAGAAAAAGAAACATCATAAGATATCACTAATACACGGAATGTAAACTTGGCTACACAGGAACTGAATTCCAAAACAGAACAGGGTCTCAAATTTAGAAAACCAACTTATGCTTGCTTAAGGGGAAAGGTGAGTTGGGGTGCTGCATAAAACCAGAGATCGAAATAAGCACAGATAAAGTTCCTTAAGCCAAATATGGAATAGACAAGAGCTACTCCTTGCTCAACGAAATGGACTCAACACCCCATATTAAACGCCTAAGAATGTACCTGACTAGTAAGTATCTTATAACCTATGGATTGCTACGTCTCCAAAAGAGAATCAAGCGTGTGTACAGGGGCATAAACGCAGCAGTGATAGGATTGGAGAGGTTCGGTGAGCAAATGAAGACCCTTTGAAGTCATATTGCATGGTACCCATTCCACAGGTCTCAACTCTCCAGGTTTAAGGTATTCTTCCTTCAGCTAAAACATGCATGTGGAACCCAGAGTATGATCAACCATGTGAACGGGAGACGTGTTCAAATATGTCTCAGTTTTCCTCCCCTGGTACTCGGGTGCAACATTCCAGACGCTTTACTAACACTCTCCCCACTTGGAGAGTCAGCGCCTTTAACCTCCTGTTTGGCCCAGTTTGCAATTTCTGCGGAAGATGAACAGGAATAGCGAGAACCAATGAGAGACTAGCTGGAGGTGTCTGGACGGGCAAATTTAACTCTCATTTCCCACCAGAAAGAGGAAATAACCAAAGGCTCAGCGTGCCGTGCCGGAACCAGATTAGGGCCTGAAGCCATCCTGCGGTGTTGCGGCCAGCTCAAAAGAAAGCGAGTTGAAGAAAGGAGCTCAGGGGCACTGTAATTCACAAACATGCAGAGTTATAAGTGACAGCTATCGTCCAAAAATATACTGAAGTCAGGCTGCCAAGAGGACTTGAAAGCGGGGCAGAATTGCAGGAAACCGATTTCAGGAGGTAGACTGGAATTGCATTGAAAGCATAGGAAAAGAGGCAGAACGTCCACAATGATGCACTTGGCCAAAAAGGGCGTATGCGTTTTTTCCTGAATATATTCAGGAAAAAACGCATACGCCCTTTTTGGCCAACCAAGCAAGCTTGCAAAGGAAATCTGCACTACAATGAAGTCTCACTTCCCCCCGGTCAAAAGGGCCATCTGAAAAAAGTGTAAAATACAGAAAGGCAGGACAGGCCATGGAGAAGTGGGAGCCTTGTTATGCTGATGGGCGGGATGTAAATTGCCAAAAGACACTGGGGAGAAGTGTATGGTGTTTCCTGAAACATCTAAAAAACAAAGCAACAGAGCCTAGGGCACTTCCACTTATGGTCCTATAGCTTAGGGAAATTAAAATCAAAACGACAAAGCCACCCCAAAGTTTGGAACAGCTCTGTTTACAAGAACCTCGTTTACAGTACAAGTTCAACATCGCAGAAAGTGAAAAATGGATAAAGAGTTTGTGGTACTTACTTACAAAGCAATATCACTCAGCAATGAAATCTATGTCATCAGGCCCTTAGCAGCACAATGAGTGGATTCAGGTATGATGATTCTAACTGAAATAAGTCACACAGAAATAGAAACATCATAAGATATCAGTAATACACGGAATGTAAACTTGGCTACACAGGAACTGAATTACAGAACAGAACAGGGTCTCAAATTTAGAAAACCAACTTATGCTTGCTTAAGGGAAAAGGTGAGTTGGGGTGCTGCATAAAACCAGAGATTGAAATGAGCACAGATATAGTTCCTTAAGCCAAATATGGAATAGACATGAGCTACTCCTTGCTCAACGAAATGGACTCAACACCGCATATTAAACGCCTAATTATGTACCTGACTAGTGAGTATCTTAAAACCTATGGATTGCTATGTCTCCAAAAGAGAATCAAGCATGTGTACAGGGGCATAAACGCACCAGTGATAGGATTGGAGAGGTTCAGTGAGCAAATGAAGACCCTTTGAAATCATATTGCATGGTACCCATTACACGGGTCTCAACTCTCCAGGTTTAAGGTATTCTTCCTTCAGCTAAAACATGCATGTGGAACCCAGAGTATGATCAACCGTGTGAACGGGAGACGTGTTCAAATATGTCTCAGTTTTCCTCCCCTGGTACTCGGGTGCAACATTCCAGACGCTTTACTAACACTCTCCCCACTTGGAGAGTCAGCGCCTTTAACCTCCTGTTTGGCCCAGTTTGCAATTTCTGCGGAAGATGAACAGGAATAGCGAGAACCAATGAGAGACTAGCTGGAGGTGTCTGGACGGGCAAATTTAACTCTCATTTCCCACCAGGAAGAGGAAATAACCAAACGCTCAGCGTGCCATGCCGGAACCAGATTAGGGCCTAAAGCCATCCTGCGGAGTTGCGGCCAGCTCAAAAGAAAGGGAGTTGAAGAAAGGAGCTCAGGGGCACTGTAATTCACAAACCTGCAGAGTTATAAATGACAGCTATCGTCCAAAAATATACTGAAGTAAGGCTGCCAAGAGGACTTGAAAGCGGGGCAGAATTGCAGGAAACCGATTTCAGGAGGTAGACTGGAATTGCATTGAAAGCATAGGAAAAGAGGCAGAACGTCCACAATGATGCACTTGGCCAAAAAGGGCGTATGCGTTTTTTCCTGAATATATTCAGGAAAAAACGCTTACGCCCTTTTTGGCCAACCAAGCAAGCTTGCAAAGGAAATCTGCACTACAATGAAGTCTCAATTCCCCCCGGTCAAAAGGGACATCTGAAAAAAGTGTAAAATCCAGAAAGGCAGGCAGGCCATGGAGAACTGGGAGCCTTGTTATGCTGATGGGCGGGATGTAAATTGCCAACAGACACTCGGAAGAAGTGTATGGTGTTTCCTGAAACATCTAAAAAAAAAAGCAACAGAGCCTAGGGCACTTCCACGTATGGTCCTATAGATTAGGGAAATTAAAATCAAAAAGACACAGCCACCCCAAAGTTTGGAACGGCTCTGTTTACAAGAACCTCGTTTACCGTACAAGTTCAATATCACAGAAAGTGAAAAATGGATAAAGAACTTGTGCTACTTACGTACAATACAGTATCACTCAGCAATAAAATCTATGTCATCAGGCCGGTAGCAGCATAATGAGTGGATTCAGGTACGATGATTCTAACTGAAATAAGTCACACAGAAAAAGAAACATTATAAGATATCACTAATACACGGAATGTAAACTTGGCTACACAGGAACTGAATTCCAAAACAGAACAGGGTCTCAAATTTAGAAAACCAACTTATGCTTGCTTAAGGGGAAGGGTGAGTTGGGGTGCTGCATAAAACCAGAGATTGAAATGAGCACAGATAAAGTTCCTTAAGCCAAATATGGAATAGACAAGAGCTACTCCTTGCTCAACGAAATGGACTCAACACCCCATACTAATCGCCTAAGAATGTACCTGACTAGTAAGTATCTTATAACCTATGGATTGCTACGTCTCCAAAAGAGAATCAAGCGTGTGTACAGGGGCATAAACGCAGCAGTGATAGGATTGGAGAGGTTCGGTGAGCAAATGAAGACCCTTTGAAGTCATATTGCATGGTACCCATTCCACAGGTCTCAACTCTCCTGGTTTAAGGTATTCTTCCTTCAGCTAAAACATGCATGTGGAACCCAGAGTATGATCAACCATGTGAACGGGAGACGAGTTCAAATATGTCTCAGTTTTCCTCCCCTGGTACTCGGGTGCAACATTCCAGACGCTTTACTAACACTCTCCCCACTTGGAGAGTCAGCGCCTTTGTCCTCCTGTTTTGCCCAGTTTGCAATTTCTGCGGAAGATGAACAGGAATAGCGAGAACCAATGAGAGACTAGCTGGAGGTGTCTGGACGGGCAAATTTAACTCTCATTTCCCACCAGGAAGAGGAAATAACCAAAGGCTCAGCGTGCCGTGCCGGAACCAGATTAGGGCCTGAAGCCATCCTGCGGTGTTGCGGCCAGCTCAAAAGAAAGCGAGTTGAAGAAAGGAGCTCAGGGGCACTGTAATTCACAAACCTGCAGAGTTATAAATGACAGCTATCGTCCAAAAATATACTGAAGTAAGGCTGCCAAGAGGACTTGAAAGCGGGGCAGAATTGCAGGAAACCGATTTCAGGAGGTAGACTGGAATTGCATTGAAAGCATAGGAAAAGAGGCAGAACTTCCACAATGATGCACTTGGCCAAAAAGGGCGTATGCGTTTTTTCCTGAATATATTCAGGAAAAAACGCATACGCCCTTTTTGGCCAACCAAGCAAGCTTGCAAAGGAAATCTGCACTACAATGAAGTCTCACTTCCCCCCGGTCAAAAGGGCCATCTGAAAAAAGTGTAAAATCCAGAAAGGCAGGACAGGCCATGGAGAACTGGGAGCCTTGTTATGCTGATGGGCGGGGTGTATGTTGCCAACAGACACTGGGGAGAAGTGTATGGTGTTTCCTGAAACATCGAAAAAACAAAGCAACAGAGCCTAGGGCACTTCCACTTATGGTCCTATAGCTTAGGGAAATTAAAATCAAAAAGACACAGCCACCCCAAAGTTTGGAACGGCTCTGTTTACAAGAACCTCGTTTACAGTACAAGTTCAACATCGCAGAAAGTGAAAAATGGATAAAGAAGTTGTGGTATTTACTTACAAAGCAATATCACTCAGCAATGAAATCTATGTCATCAGGCCCTTAGCAGCACAATGAGTGGATTCAGGTATGATGATTCTAACTGAAATAAGTCACACAGAAAAAGAAACATCATAAGATATCAGTAATACACGGAATGTAAACTTGGCTACACAGGAACTGAATTACAGAACAGAACAGGGTCGCAAATTTAGAAAACCAACTTATGCTTGCTTAAGGGGAAAGGTGAGTTGGGGTGCTGCATAAAACCAGAGATTGAAATGAGCACAGATAAAGTTCCTTAAGCCAAATATGGAATAGACAAGAGCTACTCCTTGCTCAACGAAATGGACTCAACACCGCATATTAAACGCCTAAGAATGTACCTGACTAGTGAGTATCTTAAAACCTATGGATTGCTATGTCTCCGAAAGAGAATCAAGCATGTGTACAGGGGCATAAACGCAGCAGTGATAGGATTGGAGAGGTTCGGTGAGCAAATGAAGACCCTTTGAAGTCATATTGCATGGTACCCATTACACGGGTCTCAACTCACCAGGTTTAAGGTATTCTTCCTTCAGCTAAAACATGCATGTGGAACCCAGAGTATGATCAACCGTGTGAATGGAGTCGTGTTCAAATATGTCTCAGTTTTCCTCCCCTGGTACTCGGGTGCAACATTCCAGACGCTTTACTAACACTCTCCCCACTTGGAGAGTCAGTCCCTTTAACCTCCTGTTTGGCCCAGTTTGCAATTTCTGCGGAAAATGTACAGGAATAGCGAGAACCAATGAGAGACTAGCTGGAGTTGTCTGGACGGGCAAATTTAACTCTCATTTCCCACCAGGAAGAGGAATTAACCAAAGGCTCAGCGTGCCGTGCCGGAAAGAGATTAGGGCCTGAAGCCATCCTGCGGTGTTTCGGCCAGGTCACAAGAAAGCGAGTTGAAGAAAGGAGCTCAGGGGCACCGTAATTCACAAACCTGCAGAGTTATAAATGACAGCTATCGTCCAAAAATATACTGAAGTATGGCTGCCAAGAGGACTTGAAAGCGGGGCAGAATTGCAGGAAACCGATTTCAGGAGGTAGACTGGAATTGCATTGAAAGCATAGGAAAAGAGGCAGAACGTCCACAATGATGCACGTGGCCAAAAAGGGCGTATGCGTTTTTTCCTGAATATATACAGGAGAAAACGCATACTACCTTTTTGGCCAACCAAGCAAGCTTGCAAAGGAAATCTGCACTACAATGAAGTCTCACTTCCCCCCGGTCAAAAGGGCCATCTGAAAAAAGTGTAAAATCCAGAAAGGCAGGACAGGCCATGGAGAACTGGGAGCCTTGTTATGCTGATGGGCGGGATGTAAATTGCCAACAGACACTCGGGAGAAGTGTATGGTGTTTCCTGAAACATCTAAAAAACAAAGCAACAGAGCCTAGGGCACTTCAACTTATGGTCCTATAGCTTAGGGAAATTAAAATCAAAAAGACACAGCCACGCCAAAGTTTGGAACGGCTCTGTTTACAAGAACCTCGTTTACAGTACAAGTTCAACATCGCAGAAAGTGAAAAATGGATAAAGAAGTTGTGGTATTTACTTACAAAGCAATATCACTCAGCAATGATATCTATGTCATCAGGCCCGTAGTAGCATAATGAGTGGATTCAGGTACGACGATTCTAACTGAAATAAGTCACACAGAAAAAGAAACATCATAAGATATCAGTAATACACGGAATGTAAACTTGGCTACACAGGAACTGAATTCCAAAACAGAACAGTGTCTCAAATTTAGAAAACCAACTTATGCTTGTTTAAGGGGAAAGGTGAGTTGGGGTGCTGCATAAAACCAGAGATTGAAATGAGCACAGATAAAGTTCCTTAAGCCAAATATGGAATAGACAAGAGCTACTCCTTGCTCAACGAAATGGACTCAACACCCCATATTAAACGCCTAAGAATGTACCTGACTAGTAAGTATCTTAAAACCTATGGATTGCTATGTCTCCGAAAGAGAATCAAGCATGCGTACAGGGGCATAAACGCAGCAGTGATATGATGGGAGAGGTTCGGTGAGCAAATGACGACCCTTTGAAGTCATATTGCATGGTACCCATTCCACGGGTCTCAACTACCCAGGTTTAAGGTATTCTTCCTTCAGCTAAAACATGCATGTGGAACCTAGAGTATGATCAACCATGTGATCGGGAGACGTGTTCAAATATGTCTCAGTTTTCGTACCCTGGTACTCGGGTGCAACATTCCAGACGCTTTACTAACACTCTCCCCATTGGAGAGTCAGCGCCTTGAACCGCCTGTTTGGCCCAGTTTGCAATTTCTGCAGAAGATGAACAGGAATAGCGAGAACCAATGAGAGACTAGCTGGAGGTGTCTGGACGGGCAATTTTAACTCTCATTTCCCACTAGGAAGAGGAATTAACCAAAGACTCAGCGTGCTGTGCCGGAACCAGATTAGGGCCTAAAGCCATCCTGCGGTGTTGCGGCCAGGTCACAAGAAAGCGAGTTGAAGAAAGGAGCTCAGGGGCTCTGTAATTCACAAACCTGCAGAGTTATAAATGACAGCTATCGTCCAAAAATAGACTGAAGTAAGGCTGCCAAGAGGACTTGAAAGCGGGGCAGAATTGCAGGAAACCGATTTCAGGAGGTAGACTGGAATTGCATTGAAAGCATAGGAAAAGAGGCAGAACGTCCACAATGATGCACGTGGCCAAAAAGGGCGTATGCGTTTTTTCCTGAATATATTCAGGAAAAAACGCATACGCTCCTTTTGGCCAACCAAGCAAGCTTGCAAAGGAAATCTGCACTACAATGAAGTCTCACTTCCCCCCGGTCAAAAGGGCCATCTGAAAAAAGTGTAAAATCCAGAAAGGCAGGACAGGCCATGGAGAACTGGGAGCCTTGTTATGCTGATGGGCGGGATGTAAATTGCCAACAGACACTCGGGAGAAGTGTATGCTGTTTCCTGAAACATCTAAAAAACAAAGCAACAGAGCCTAGGGCACTTCCACTTATGGTCCTATAGATTAGGGAAATTAAAATAAAAAAGACACAGCCACCCCAAAGTTTGGGACGCCTCTGTTTACAAGAACCTCGTTTACCGTACAAGTTCAATATCACAGAAAGTGAAAAATGGATAAAGAACTTGTGGTACTTACGTACAATGCAGTATCACTCAGCAATGAAATCTATGTCATCAGGCCCTTAGCAGCACAATGAGTGGATTCAGGTATGATGATTCTAACTGAAATAAGTCACACAGAAAAAGAAACATCATAAGATATCACTAATACAAGGACTGTAAACTTGGCTACACAGGAACTGAATTCCAAAACAGAACAGGGTCTCAAATTTAGAAAACCAACTTATGCTTGCTTAAGGGTAAAGGTGAGTTGGGGTGCTGCATAAAACCAGAGATTGAAATGAGCACAGATAAAGTTCCTTAAGCCAAATATGGAATAGACAAGAGCTACTCCTTGCTCAACGAAATGGACTCAACACCCCATATTAAACGCCTAAGAATGTACCTGACTAGTAATTATCTTAAAACCTATGGAATGCTATATCTCCAAAAGAGAATCAAGCATATGTACAGGGTCATAAACGCAGCAGTGATAGGATTGGAGAGGTTCGGTGAGCAAAGGAAGACCCTTTGAAGTCATCTTGCATGGTACCCATTCCACGGGTTTCAACTACCCAGGTTTAAGGTATTCTTCCTTCAGCTAAAACATGCATGTGGAACCTAGAGTATGATCAAACATGTGATCGGGAGACGTGTTCAAACATGTCTCAGTTTTCGTACCCTGGTACTCGGGTGCAACATTCGAGATGCTTTACTAGCACTCTCCCGATTGGAGAGTCAGTCCCTTTATCCTCCTGTTTGGCCCAGTTTGCAATTTCTGCGGAAGATGAACAGGAATAGGGAGAACCAATGAGAGACTAGCTGGAGTTGTCTGGACGGGCAAATTTAACTCTCATTTCCCACCAGGAAGAGGAATTAATCAAAGGCTCAGCGTGCCGTGCCAGAACCAGATTAGGGCCTGAAGCCATCCTGCGGTGTTGCGGCCAGCTCAAAAGAAAGCGAGTTGAAGAAAGGAGCTCAGGGGCACCGTAATTCACAAACCTGCAGAGTTATAAATGACAGCTATCGTCCAAAAATATACTGAAGTAAGGCTGCCAAGAGGACTTGAAAGCGGGGCAGAATTGCAGGAAACCGATTTCAGGAGGTAGACTGTAATTGCAGTGAAAGAATAGGAAAAGAGGCAGAATGTCCACAATGATGCACTTGGCCAAAAAGGGCGTATGCGTTTTTTCCTGAATATATTCAGGAAAAAACGCATACGCCCTTTTTGGCCAACCAAGCAAGCTTGCAAAGGAAATCTGCACTACAATGAAGTCTCACTTCCCCCCAGTCAAAAGGGCCATCTGAAAAAAGTGTAAAATCCAGAAAGGCAGGACAGGCCATGGAAAACTGGGAGCCTTGTTATGCTGATGGGCGGGATGTAAATTGCCAACAGACACTCGGGAGAAGTGTATGGTGTTTCCTGAAACATCTAAAAAACAAAGCAACAGAGCCTAGGGCACTTCCACTTATGGTCCTATAGCTTAGGGAAATTAAAATCAAAAAGACACAGCCACCCCAAAGTTTGGGACGCGTCTGTTTACAAGAACCTCGTTTACCGTACAAGTTCAATATCACAGAATGTGAAAAATGGATAAAGAAGTTGTGGTACTTACGTACAATGCAGTATCACTCAGCAATGAAATCTATGTCATAAGGCCCGTGGCAGCATAAAGAGTGGATTCAGGTACGATGATTCTAACTGAAATAAGTCACACAGAAAAAGAAACATCATAAGATATCACTAATACTCGGAATGTAAACTAGGCTACACAGGAACTGAATTCCAAAACAGAACAGGGTCTCAAATTTAGAAAACCAACTTGTGCTTGCTTAAGGGGAAAGGTGAGTTGGGGTGCTGCATAAAACCAGAGATTGAAATGAGCACAGATAAAGTTCCTTAAGCCAAATATGGAATAGACAAGAGCTACTCCTTGCTCAACGAAATGGACTCAACACCCCATATTAAATGCCTAAGAATGTACCTGACTAGTAAGTATCTTAAAACCTAGGGATTGCTATGTCTCCGAAAGAGAATCAAGCATGTGTACAGGGGCATAAACGCAGCAGTGATAGGATTGGAGAGGTTCGGTGAGCAAATGAAGACCCTTTGAAGTCATATTGCATGGTACCCATTACACGGGTCTCAACTCTCCAGGTTTAAGGTATTCTTCCTTCAGCTAAAACATGCATGTGGAACCCAGATTACGATCAACCGTGTGAACGGGAGACGTGTTCAAATATGTCTCAGTTTTCCTCCCCTGGTACTCGGGTGCAACATTCCAGACGCTTTACTAACACTCTCCCCACTTGGAAAGTCAGCGCCTTTAACCTCCTGTTTGGCCCAGTTTGCAATTTCTGCGGAAGATGAACAGGAATAGCGAGAACCAATGAGAGACTAGCTGGAGGTGTCTGGACGGGCAAATTTAACTCTCATTTCCCACCAGGAAGAGGAATTAACCAAAGGCTCAGCGTGCCGTGCCGGAACCAGATTAGGGCCTGAAGCCATCCAGTGGTGTTGCGGCCAGCTCGCAAGAAAGCGAGTTGAAGAAAGGAGCTCAGGGGCACTGTAATTCACAAACCTGCAGAGTTATAAATGACAGCTATCGTCCAAAAATAGACTGAAGTAAGGCTGCCAAGAGGACATGAAAGCGGGGCAGAATTGCAGGAAACCGATTTCAGGAGGTAGACTGGAATTGCATTGAAAGCATAGGAAAAGAGGCAGAACGTCCACAATGATGCACTTGGCCAAAAAGGGCGTATGCGTTTTTTCCTGAATATATTCAGGAAAAAACGCATACGCCCTTTTTGGCCAACCAAGCAAACTTGCAAAGGAAATCTGCACTACAATGAAGTCTCACTTCCCCCCGGTCAAAAGGGCCATCTGAAAAAAGTGTAAAATCCAGAAAGGCAGGACAGGCCATGGAGAACTGGGAGCCTTGTTATGCTGATGGGCGGGATGTAAATTGCCAACAGACACTCGGGAGAAGTGTATGGTGTTTCCTGAAACATCTAAAAAACAAAGCAACAGAGCCTAGGGCACTTCCACTTATGGTCCTATAGCTTAGGGAAATTAAAATCAAAAAGACACAGCCACCCCAAAGTTTGGGACGCCTCTGTTTACAAGAACCTTGTTTACAGTACAAGTTCAACATCGCAGAAAGTGAAAAATGGATAAAGAAGTTGTGGTATTTACTTACAAAGCAATATCACTCAGCAAAGAAATCTATGTCATCAGGCCCTTAGCAGCACACTGAGTGGATTCAGGTATGATGATTCTAACTGAAATAAGTCACACAGAAAAAGAAACATCATAAGATATCAGTAATACACGGAATGTAAACTTGGCTACACAGGAACTGAATTACAGAACAGAACAGGGTCTCAAATTTAGAAAACCAACTTATGCTTGCTTAAGGGGAAAGGTGAGTTGGGGTGCTGCATAAAACCAGAGATTGAAATGAGCACAGATAAAGTTCCTTAAGCCAAATATGGAATAGACAAGAGCTACTCCTTGCTCAACGAAATGGACTCAACACCACATATTAAACGCCTAAGATTGTACCTGACTAGTAAGTATCTTAAAACCTATGGATTGCTATGTCTCCGAAAGAGAATCAAGCATGTGTACAGGGGCATAAACGCAGCAGTGATAGGATTGGAGAGGTTCGGTGAGCAAATGAAGACCCTTTGAAGTCATATTGCATGGTACCCATTCCACGGGTTTCAACTACCCAGGTGTAAGGTATTCTTCCTTCAGCTAAAACATGCATGTGGAACCTAGAGTATGATCAACCATGTGATCGGGAGACGTGTTCAAATATGTCTCAGTTTTCGTACCCTGGTACTCGGGTGCAACATTCCAGACGCTTTACTAACACTCTTCCGATTTGGAGAGTCAGTCCCTTTAACCTCCTGTTTGGCCCAGTTTGCAATTTCTGCGGAAAATGTACAGGAATAGCGAGAACCAATGAGAGACTAGCTGGAGTTGTCTGGACGGGCAAATTTAACTCTCATTTCCCACCAGGAAGAGGAATTAACCAAAGGCTCAGCGTGCCGTGCCGGAAAGAGATTAGGGCCTGAAGCCATCCTGCGGTGTTGCGGCCAGGTCACAAGAAAGCGAGTTGAAGAAAGGAGCTCAGGGGCACCGTAATTCACAAACCTGCAGAGTTATAAATGACAGCTATCGTCCAAAAATATACTGAAGTATGGCTGCCAAGAGGACTTGAAAGCGGGGCAGAATTGCAGGAAACCGATTTCAGGAGGTAGACTGGAATTGCATTGAAAGCATAGGAAAAGAGGCAGAACGTCCACAATGATGCACTTGGCCAAAAAGGGCGTATGCGTTTTTTCCTGAATATATACAGGAGAAAACGCATACTACCTTTTTGGCCAACCAAGCAAGCTTGCAAAGGAAATCTGCACTACAATGAAGTCTCACTTCCCCCCGGTCAAAAGGGCCATCTGAAAAAAGTGTAAAATCCAGAAAGGCAGGACAGGCCATGGAGAACTGGGAGCCTTGTTATGCTGATGGGCGGGATGTAAATTGCCAACAGACACTCGGGAGAAGTGTATGGTGTTTCCTGAAACATCTAAAAAACAAAGCAACAGAGCCTAGGGCACTTCAACTTATGGTCCTATAGCTTAGGGAAATTAAAGTGAAAAAGACACAGCCACGCCAAAGTTTGGAACGGCTCTGTTTACAAGAACCTCGTTTACAGTACAAGTTCAACATCGCAGAAAGTGAAAAATGGATAAAGAAGTTGTGGTATTTACTTACAAAGCAATATCACTCAGCAATGATATCTATGTCATCAGGCCCGTAGCAGCATAATGAGTGGATTCAGGTACGACGATTCTAACTGAAATAAGTCACACAGAAAAAGAAACATCATAAGATATCACTAATAAACGGAATGTAAACTTGGCTACACAGGAACTGAATTCCAAAACAGAACAGTGTCTCAAATTTAGAAAACCAACTTATGCTTGTTTAAGGGGAAAGGTGAGTTGGGGTGCTGCATAAAACCAGAGATTGAAATGAGCACAGATAAAGTTCCTTAAGCCAAATATGGAATAGACAAGAGCTACTCCTTGCTCAACGAAATGGACTCAACACCCCATATTAAACGCCTAAGAATGTACCTGACTAGTAAGTATCTTAAAACCTATGGATTGCTATGTCTCCGAAAGAGAATCAAGCATGCGTACAGGGGCATAAACGCAGCAGTGATATGATGGGAGAGGTTCGGTGAGCAAATGACGACCCTTTGAAGTCATATTGCATGGTACCCATTCCACGGGTCTCAACTACCCAGGTTTAAGGTATTCTTCCTTCAGCTAAAACATGCATGTGGAACCTAGAGTATGATCAACCATGTGATCGGGAGACATGTTCAAATATGTCTCAGTTTTCGTACCCTGGTACTCGGGTGCAACATTCCAGACGCTTTACTAACACTCTCCCCATTGGAGAGTCAGCGCCTTGAACCGCCTGTTTGGCCCAGTTTGCAATTTCTGCAGAAGATGAACAGGAATAGCGAGAACCAATGAGAGACTAGCTGGAGGTGTCTGGACGGGCAAATTTAACTCTCATTTCCCACTAGGAAGAGGAATTAACCAAAGACTCAGCATGCTGTGCCGGAACCAGATTAGGGCCTAAAGCCATCCTGCGGTGTTGCGGCCAGGTCACAAGAAAGCGAGTTGAAGAAAGGAGCTCAGGGGCACTGTAATTCACAAACCTGCAGAGTTATAAATGACAGCTATCGTCCAAAAATAGACTGAAGTAAGGCTGCCAAGAGGACTTGAAAGTGGGGCAGAATTGCAGCAAACCGATTTCAGGAGGTAGACTGGAATTGCATTGAAAGCATAGCAAAAGAGGCAGAACGTCCACAATGATGCACTTGGCCAAAAAGGGCGTATGCGTTTTTTCCTGAATATATTCAGGAAAAAACGCATACGCCCTTTTTGGCCAACCAAGCAAGCTTGCAAAGGAAATCTGCACTACAATGAAGTCTCACTTACCCCCAGTCAAAAGGGCCATCTGAAAAAAGTGTAAAATCCAGAAAGGCAGGACAGGCCATGGAGAACTGGGAGCCTTGTTATGCTGATGGGCGGGATGTAAATTGCCAACAGACACTCGGGAGAAGTGTATGGTGTTTCCTGAAACATCTAAAAAACAAAGCAACAGAGCCTAGGGCACTTCCACTTATGGTCCTATAGCTTAGGGAAATTAAAATCAAAAAGACACAGCCACCCCAAAGTTTGGGACGGCTCTGTTTACAAGCACCTCGTTTACAGTACAAGTTCAACATCGCAGAAAGTGAGAAATGGATAAAGAACTTGTGGTACTTACGTACAATGCAGTATCACTCAGCAATGAAATCTATGTCATCAGGCCCGTAGCAGCATAATGAGTGGATTCACGTACTATGATTCTAACTGAAATAAGTCACACAGAAAAAGAAACATCATAAGATATCACTAATACACGGAATGTAAACTTGGCTACACAGGAACTGAATTACAGAACAGAACAGGGTCTCAAATTTAGAATACCAACTTATACTTGCTTAAGGGGAAAGGTGAGTTGGGGTGCTGCATAAAACCAGAGATTGAAATGAGCACAGATAAAGTTCCTTAAGCCAAATATGGAATAGACAAGAGCTACTCCTTGCTCAATGAAATGGACTCAACACCCCATATTAAACGACTAAGAATGTACCTGACTAGTAATTATCTTAAAACCTATGGAATGCTATATCTCCAAAAGAGAATCAAGCATATGTACAGGGTCATAAACGCAGCAGTGATAGGATTAGAGAGGTTCGGTGAGCAAAGGAAGACCCTTTGAAGTCATCTTGCATGGTACCCATTCCACGGGTTTCAACTACCCAGGTTTAAGGTATTCTTCCTTCAGCTAAAACATGCATGTGGAACCTAGAGTATGATCAAACATGTGATCGGGAGACGTGTTCAAACATGTCTCAGTTTTTGTACCCTGGTACTCGGGTGCAACATTCGAGATGCTTTACTAGCACTGTCCCGATTGGAGAGTCAGTCCCTTTATCCTCCTGTTTGGCCCAGTTTGCAATTTCTGCGGAAGATGAACAGGAATAGGGAGAACCAATGAGAGACTAGCTGGAGGTGTCTGGACGGGCAAATTTAACTCTCATTTCCCACCAGGAAGAGGAATTAATCAAAGGCTCAGCGTGCCGTGCCGGAACTAGATTAGGGCCTGAAGCCATCCTGCTGTGTTGCGGCCAGGTCACAAGAAAGCGAGTTGAAGAAAGGAGCTCAGGGGCACTGTAATTCACAAACCTGCAGAGTTATAAATGACAGCTATCGTCCAAAAATAGACTGAAGTAAGGCTGCCAAGAGGACTTGAAAGTGGGGTAGAATTGCAGCAAACCGATTTCAGGAGGTAGACTGGAATTGCATTGAAAGCATAGCAAAAGAGGCAGAACGTCCACAATGATGCACTTGGCCTAAAAGGGCGTATGCGTTTTTTCCTGAATATATACAGGAGAAAACGCATACTACCTTTTTGGCCAACCAAGCAAGCTTGCAAAGGAAATCTGCACTACAATGAAGTCTCACTTCCCCCCGGTCAAAAGGGCCATCTGAAAAAAGTGTAAAATCCAGAAAGGCAGGACAGGCCATGGAGAACTGGGAGCCTTGTTATGCTGATGGGCGGGATGTAAATTGCCAACAGACACTCGGGAGAAGTGTACGGTGTTTCCTGAAACATCTAAAAAACAAAGCAACAGAGCCTAGGGCACTTCAACTTATGGTCCTATAGCTTAGGGAAATTAAAGTGAAAAAGACACAGCCACGCCAAAGTTTGGAACGGCTCTGTTTACAAGAACCTCGTTTACAGTACAAGTTCAACATCGCAGAAAGTGAAAAATGGATAAAGAAGTTGTGGTATTTACTTACAAAGCAATATCACTCAGCAATGATATCTATGTCATCAGGCCCGTAGCAGCATAATGAGTGGATTCAGGTACGACGATTCTAACTGAAATAAGTCACACAGAAAAAGAAACATCATAAGATATCACTAATACACGGAATGTAAACTTGGCTACACAGGAACTGAATTCCAAAACAGAACAGTGTCTCAAATTTAGAAAACCAACTTATGCTTGTTTAAGGGGAAAGGTGAGTTGGGGTGCTGCATAAAACCAGAGATTGAAATGAGCACAGATAAAGTTCCTTAAGCCAAATATGGAATAGACAAGAGCTACTCCTTGCTCAACGAAATGGACTCAACACCCCATATTAAACGCCTAAGAATGTACCTGACTAGTAAGTATCTTAAAACCTATGGATTGCTATGTCTCCGAAAGAGAATCAAGCATGCGTACAGGGGCATAAACGCAGCAGTGATATGATGGGAGAGGTTCGGTGAGCAAATGACGACCCTTTGAAGTCATATTGCATGGTACCCATTCCACGGGTCTCAACTACCCAGGTTTAAGGTATTCTTCCTTCAGCTAAAACATGCATGTGGAACCTAGAGTATGATCAACCATGTGATCGGGAGACGTGTTCAAATATGTCTCAGTTTTCGTACCCTGGTACTCGGGTGCAACATTCCAGACGCTTTACTAACACTCTCCCCATTGGAGAGTCAGCGCCTTGAACCGCCTGTTTGGCCCAGTTTGCAATTTCTGCAGAAGATGAACAGGAATAGCGAGAACCAATGAGAGACTAGCTGGAGGTGTCTGGACGGGCAATTTTAACTCTCATTTCCCACTAGGAAGAGGAATTAACCAAAGACTCAGCGTGCTGTGCCGGAACCAGATTAGGGTCTAAAGCCATCCTGCGGTGTTGCGGCCAGGTCACAAGAAAGCGAGTTGAAGAAAGGAGCTCAGGGGCACTGTAATTCACAAACCTGCAGAGTTATAAATGACAGCTATCGTCCAAAAATAGACTGAAGTAAGGCTGCCAAGAGGACTTGAAAGCGGGGCAGAATTGCAGGAAACCGATTTCAGGAGGTAGACTGGAATTGCATTGAAAGCATAGGAAAAGAGGCAGAACGTCCACAATGATGCACGTGGCCAAAAAGGGCGTATGCGTTTTTTCCTGAATATATTCAGGAAAAAACGCATACGCTCCTTTTGGCCAACCAAGCAAGCTTGCAAAGGAAATCTGCACTACAATGAAGTCTCAATTCCCCCCGGTCAAAAGGGCCATCTGAAAAAAGTGTAAAATCCAGAAAGGCAGGACAGGCCATGGAGAACTGGGAGCCTTGTTATGCTGATGGGCGGGATGTAAATTGCCAACAGACACTCGGGAGAAGTGTATGCTGTTTCCTGAAACATCTAAAAAACAAAGCAACAGAGCCTAGGGCACTTCCACTTATGGTCCTATAGCTTAGGGAAATTAAAATCAAAAAGACACAGCCACCCCAAAGTTTGGGACGCCTCTGTTTACAAGAACCTCGTTTACCGTACAAGTTCAATATCACAGAAAGTGAAAAATGGATAAAGAACTTGTGGTACTTACGTACAATGCAGTATCACTCAGCAATGAAATCTATGTCATCAGGCCCTTAGCAGCACAATGAGTGGATTCAGGTATGATGATTCTAACTGAAATAAGTCACACAGAAAAAGAAACATCATAAGATATCACTAATACACGGAATGTAAACTTGGCTACACAGGAACTGAATTCCAAAACAGAACAGGGTCTCAAATTTAGAAAACCAACTTATGCTTGCTTAAGGGTAAAGGTGAGTTGGGGTGCTGCATAAAACCAGAGATTGAAATGAGCACAGATAAAGTTCCTTAAGCCAAATATGGAATAGACAAGAGCTACTCCTTGCTCAACGAAATGGACTCAACACCCCATATTAAACGCCTACGAATGTACCTGACTAGTAATTATCTTAAAACCTATGGAATGCTATATCTCCAAAAGAGAATCAAGCATATGTACAGGGTCATAAACGCAGCAGTGATAGGATTGGAGAGGTTCGGTGAGCAAAGGAAGACCCTTTGAAGTCATCTTGCATGGTACCCATTCCACGGGTTTCAACTACCCAGGTTTAAGGTATTCTTCCTTCAGCTAAAACATGCATGTGGAACCTAGAGTATGATCAAACATGTGATCGGGAGACGTGTTCAAACATGTCTCAGTTTTCGTACCCTGGTACTCGGGTGCAACATTCGAGATGCTTTACTAGCACTCTCCCGATTGGAGAGTCAGTCCCTTTATCCTCCTGTTTGGCCCAGTTTGCAATTTCTGCGGAAGATGAACAGGAATAGCGAGAACCAATGAGAGACTAGCTGGAGGTGTCTGGACGGGCAAATTTAACTCTCATTTCCCACCAGGAAGAGGAATTAATCAAAGGCTCAGCGTGCCGTGCCAGAACCAGATTAGGGCCTGAAGCCATCCTGCGGTGTTGCGGCCAGCTCAAAAGAAAGCGAGTTGAAGAAAGGAGATTAGGGGCACTGTAATTCACAAACCTGCAGAGTTATAAATGACAGCTATCGTCCAAAAATATACTGAAGTAAGGCTGCCAAGAGGACTTGAAAGCGGGGCAGAATTGCAGGAAACCGATTTCAGGAGGTAGACTGGAATTGCAGTGAAAGCATAGGAAAAGAGGCAGAATGTCCACAATGATGCACTTGGCCAAAAAGGGCGTATGCGTTTTTTCCTGAATATATTCAGGAAAAAACGCATACGCCCTTTTTGGCCAACCAAGCAAGCTTGCAAAGGAAATCTGCACTACAATGAAGTCTCACTTCCCCCCAGTCAAAAGGGCCATCTGAAAAAAGTGTAAAATCCAGAAAGGCAGGACAGGCCATGGAAAACTGGGAGCCTTGTTATGCTGATGGGCGGGATGTAAATTGCCAACAGACACTCGGGAGAAGTGTATGGTGTTTCCTGAAACATCTAAAAAACAAAGCAACAGAGCCTAGGGCACTTCCACTTATGGTCCTATAGCTTAGGGAAATTAAAATCAAAAAGACACAGCCACCCCAAAGTTTGGGACGCGTCTGTTTACAAGAACCTCGTTTACCGTACAAGTTCAATATCACAGAATGTGAAAAATGGATAAAGAAGTTGTGGTACTTACGTACAATGCAGTATCACTCAGCAATGAAATCTATGTCATCAGGCCCGTAGCAGCATAATGAGTGGATTCACGTACTATGATTCTAACTGAAATAAGTCACACAGAAAAAGAAACATCATAAGATATCACTAATACACGGAATGTAAACTTGGCTACACAGGAACTGAATTACAGAACAGAACAGGGTCTCAAATTTAGAATACCAACTTATACTTGCTTAAGGGGAAAGGTGAGTTGGGGTGCTGCATAAAACCAGAGATTGAAATGAGCACAGATAAAGTTCCTTAAGCCAAATATGGAATAGACAAGAGCTACTCCTTGCTCAATGAAATGGACTCAACACCCCATATTAAACGACTAAGAATGTACCTGACTAGTAATTATCTTAAAACCTATGGAATGCTATATCTCCAAAAGAGAATCAAGCATATGTACAGGGTCATAAACGCAGCAGTGATAGGATTAGAGAGGTTCGGTGAGCAAAGGAAGACCCTTTGAAGTCATCTTGCATGGTACCCATTCCACGGGTTTCAACTACCCAGGTTTAAGGTATTCTTCCTTCAGCTAAAACATGCATGTGGAACCTAGAGTATGATCAAACATGTGATCGGGAGACGTGTTCAAACATGTCTCAGTTTTTGTACCCTGGTACTCGGGTGCAACATTCGAGATGCTTTACTAGCACTGTCCCGATTGGAGAGTCAGTCCCTTTATCCTCCTGTTTGGCCCAGTTTGCAATTTCTGCGGAAGATGAACAGGAATAGGGAGAACCAATGAGAGACTAGCTGGAGGTGTCTGGACGGGCAAATTTAACTCTCATTTCCCACCAGGAAGAGGAATTAATCAAAGGCTCAACGTGCCGTGCCGGAACTAGATTAGGGCCTGAAGCCATCCTGCTGTGTTGCGGCCAGGTCACAAGAAAGCGAGTTGAAGAAAGGAGCTCAGGGGCACTGTAATTCACAAACCTGCAGAGTTATAAATGACAGCTATCGTCCAAAAATAGACTGAAGTAAGGCTGCCAAGAGGACTTGAAAGTGGGGTAGAATTGCAGCAAACCGATTTCAGGAGGTAGACTGGAATTGCATTGAAAGCATAGCAAAAGAGGCAGAACGTCCACAATGATGCACTTGGCCTAAAAGGGCGTATGCGTTTTTTCCTGAATATATACAGGAGAAAACGCATACTACCTTTTTGGCCAACCAAGCAAGCTTGCAAAGGAAATCTGCACTACAATGAAGTCTCACTTCCCCCCGGTCAAAAGGGCCATCTGAAAAAAGTGTAAAATCCAGAAAGGCAGGACAGGCCATGGAGAACTGGGAGCCTTGTTATGCTGATGGGCGGGATGTAAATTGCCAACAGACACTCGGGAGAAGTGTACGGTGTTTCCTGAAACATCTAAAAAACAAAGCAACAGAGCCTAGGGCACTTCAACTTATGGTCCTATAGCTTAGGGAAATTAAAGTGAAAAAGACACAGCCACGCCAAAGTTTGGAACGGCTCTGTTTACAAGAACCTCGTTTACAGTACAAGTTCAACATCGCAGAAAGTGAAAAATGGATAAAGAAGTTGTGGTATTTACTTACAAAGCAATATCACTCAGCAATGATATCTATGTCATCAGGCCCGTAGCAGCATAATGAGTGGATTCAGGTACGACGATTCTAACTGAAATAAGTCACACAGAAAAAGAAACATCATAAGATATCACTAATACACGGAATGTAAACTTGGCTACACAGGAACTGAATTCCAAAACAGAACAGTGTCTCAAATTTAGAAAACCAACTTATGCTTGTTTAAGGGGAAAGGTGAGTTGGGGTGCTGCATAAAACCAGAGATTGAAATGAGCACAGATAAAGTTCCTTAAGCCAAATATGGAATAGACAAGAGCTACTCCTTGCTCAACGAAATGGACTCAACACCCCATATTAAACGCCTAAGAATGTACCTGACTAGTAAGTATCTTAAAACCTATGGATTGCTATGTCTCCGAAAGAGAATCAAGCATGCGTACAGGGGCATAAACGCAGCAGTGATATGATGGGAGAGGTTCGGTGAGCAAATGACGACCCTTTGAAGTCATATTGCATGGTACCCATTCCACGGGTCTCAACTACCCAGGTTTAAGGTATTCTTCCTTCAGCTAAAACATGCATGTGGAACCTAGAGTATGATCAACCATGTGATCGGGAGACGTGTTCAAATATGTCTCAGTTTTCGTACCCTGGTACTCGGGTGCAACATTCCAGACGCTTTACTAACACTCTCCCCATTGGAGAGTCAGCGCCTTGAACCGCCTGTTTGGCCCAGTTTGCAATTTCTGCAGAAGATGAACAGGAATAGCGAGAACCAATGAGAGACTAGCTGGAGGTGTCTGGACGGGCAATTTTAACTCTCATTTCCCACTAGGAAGAGGAATTAACCAAAGACTCAGCGTGCTGTGCCGGAACCAGATTAGGGCCTAAAGCCATCCTGCGGTGTTGCGGCCAGGTCACAAGAAAGCGAGTTGAAGAAAGGAGCTCAGGGGCACTGTAATTCACAAACCTGCAGAGTTATAAATGACAGCTATCGTCCAAAAATAGACTGAAGTAAGGCTGCCAAGAGGACTTGAAAGCGGGGCAGAATTGCAGGAAACCGATTTCAGGAGGTAGACTGGAATTGCATTGAAAGCATAGGAAAAGAGGCAGAACGTCCACAATGATGCACGTGGCCAAAAAGGGCGTATGCGTTTTTTCCTGAATATATTCAGGAAAAAACGCATACGCTCCTTTTGGCCAACCAAGCAAGCTTGCAAAGGAAATCTGCACTACAATGAAGTCTCAATTCCCCCCGGTCAAAAGGGCCATCTGAAAAAAGTGTAAAATCCAGAAAGGCAGGACAGGCCATGGAGAACTGGGAGCCTTGTTATGCTGATGGGCGGGATGTAAATTGCCAACAGACACTCGGGAGAAGTGTATGCTGTTTCCTGAAACATCTAAAAAACAAAGCAACAGAGCCTAGGGCACTTCCACTTATGGTCCTATAGCTTAGGGAAATTAAAATCAAAAAGACACAGCCACCCCAAAGTTTGGGACGCCTCTGTTTACAAGAACCTCGTTTACCGTACAAGTTCAATATCACAGAAAGTGAAAAATGGATAAAGAACTTGTGGTACTTACGTACAATGCAGTATCACTCAGCAATGAAATCTATGTCATCAGGCCCTTAGCAGCACAATGAGTGGATTCAGGTATGATGATTCTAACTGAAATAAGTCACACAGAAAAAGAAACATCATAAGATATCACTAATACACGGAATGTAAACTTGGCTACACAGGAACTGAATTCCAAAACAGAACAGGGTCTCAAATTTAGAAAACCAACTTATGCTTGCTTAAGGGTAAAGGTGAGTTGGGGTGCTGCATAAAACCAGAGATTGAAATGAGCACAGATAAAGTTCCTTAAGCCAAATATGGAATAGACAAGAGCTACTCCTTGCTCAACGAAATGGACTCAACACCCCATATTAAACGCCTACGAATGTACCTGACTAGTAATTATCTTAAAACCTATGGAATGCTATATCTCCAAAAGAGAATCAAGCATATGTACAGGGTCATAAACGCAGCAGTGATAGGATTGGAGAGGTTCGGTGAGCAAAGGAAGACCCTTTGAAGTCATCTTGCATGGTACCCATTCCACGGGTTTCAACTACCCAGGTTTAAGGTATTCTTCCTTCAGCTAAAACATGCATGTGGAACCTAGAGTATGATCAAACATGTGATCGGGAGACGTGTTCAAACATGTCTCAGTTTTCGTACCCTGGTACTCGGGTGCAACATTCGAGATGCTTTACTAGCACTCTCCCGATTGGAGAGTCAGTCCCTTTATCCTCCTGTTTGGCCCAGTTTGCAATTTCTGCGGAAGATGAACAGGAATAGCGAGAACCAATGAGAGACTAGCTGGAGGTGTCTGGACGGGCAAATTTAACTCTCATTTCCCACCAGGAAGAGGAATTAATCAAAGGCTCAGCGTGCCGTGCCAGAACCAGATTAGGGCCTGAAGCCATCCTGCGGTGTTGCGGCCAGCTCAAAAGAAAGCGAGTTGAAGAAAGGAGATTAGGGGCACTGTAATTCACAAACCTGCAGAGTTATAAATGACAGCTATCGTCCAAAAATATACTGAAGTAAGGCTGCCAAGAGGACTTGAAAGCGGGGCAGAATTGCAGGAAACCGATTTCAGGAGGTAGACTGGAATTGCAGTGAAAGCATAGGAAAAGAGGCAGAATGTCCACAATGATGCACTTGGCCAAAAAGGGCGTATGCGTTTTTTCCTGAATATATTCAGGAAAAAACGCATACGCCCTTTTTGGCCAACCAAGCAAGCTTGCAAAGGAAATCTGCACTACAATGAAGTCTCACTTCCCCCCAGTCAAAAGGGCCATCTGAAAAAAGTGTAAAATCCAGAAAGGCAGGACAGGCCATGGAAAACTGGGAGCCTTGTTATGCTGATGGGCGGGATGTAAATTGCCAACAGACACTCGGGAGAAGTGTATGGTGTTTCCTGAAACATCTAAAAAACAAAGCAACAGAGCCTAGGGCACTTCCACTTATGGTCCTATAGCTTAGGGAAATTAAAATCAAAAAGACACAGCCACCCCAAAGTTTGGGACGCGTCTGTTTACAAGAACCTCGCTTACCGTACAAGTTCAATATCACAGAATGTGAAAAATGGATAAAGAAGTTGTGGTACTTACGTACAATGCAGTATCACTCAGCAATGAAATCTATGTCATAAGGCCCGTGGCAGCATAAAGAGTGGATTCAGGTACGATGATTCTAACTGAAATAAGTCACACAGAAAAAGAAACATCATAAGATATCACTAATACACGGAATGTAAACTAGGCTACACAGGAACTGAATTCCAAAACAGAACAGGGTCTCAAATTTAGAAAACCAACTTGTGCTTGCTTAAGGGGAAAGGTGAGTTGGGGTGCTGCATAAAACCAGAGATTGAAATGAGCACAGATAAAGTTCCTTAAGCCAAATATGGAATAGACAAGAGCTACTCCTTGCTCAACGAAATGGACTCAACACCCCATATTAAATGCCTAAGAATGTACCTGACTAGTAAGTATCTTAAAACCTATGGATTGCTACGTCTCCAAAAGAGAATCAAGCGTGTGTACAGGGGCATAAACGCAGCAGTGATAGGATTGGAGAGGTTCGGTGAGCAAATGAAGACCCTTTGAAGTCATATTGCATGGTACCCATTACACGGGTCTCAACTCTCCAGGTTTAAGGTATTCTTCCTTCAGCTAAAACATGCATGTGGAACCCAGATTACGATCAACCGTGTGAACGGGAGACGTGTTCAAATATGTCTCAGTTTTCCTCCCCTGGTACTCGGGTGCAACATTCCAGACGCTTTACTAACACTCTCCCCACTTGGAGAGTCAGCGCCTTTAACCTCCTGTTTGGCCCAGTTTGCAATTTCTGCGGAAGATGAACAGGAATAGCGAGAACCAATGAGAGACTAGCTGGAGGTGTCTGGACGGGCAAACTTAACTCTCATTTCCCACCAGGAAGAGGAATTAAACAAAGGCTCAGCGTGCCGTGCCGGAACCAGATTAGGGCCTGAAGCCATCCTGTGGTGTTGCGGCCAGCTCGCAAGAAAGCGAGTTGAAGAAAGGAGCTCAGGGGCACTGTAATTCACAAACCTGCAGAGTTATAAATGACAGCTATCGTCCAAAAATATACTGAAGTAAGGCTGCCAAGAGGACTTGAAAGCGGGGCAGAATTGCAGGAAACCGATTTCAGGAGGTAGACTGGAATTACATTGAAAGCATAGGAAAAGAGGCAGAACGTCCACAATGATGCACTTGGCCAAAAAGGGCGTATGCGTTTTTTCCTGAATATATTCAGGAAAAAACGCATACGCCCTTTTTGGCCAACCAAGCAAGCTTGCAAAGGAAATCTGCACTACAATGAAGTCTCACTTCCCCCCGGTCAAAAGGGCCATCTGAAAAAAGTGTAAAATCCAGAAAGGCAGGACAGGCCATGGAGAACTGGGAGCCTTGTTATACTGATGGGCGGGGTGTAAATTGCCAACAGACACTGGGGAGAAGTGTATGGTGTTTCCTGAAACATCTAAAAAACAAAGCAACAGAGCCTAGGGCACTTCCACTTATGGTCCTATAGCTTAGGGAAATTAAAATCAAAAAGACACAGCCACCCCAAAGTTTGGAACGGCTCTGTTTACAAGAACCTCGTTTACAGTACAAGTTCAACATCGCAGAAAGTGAAAAATGGATAAAGAAGTTGTGGTATTTACTTACAAAGCAATATCACTAAGCAATGAAATCTATGTCATCAGGCCCTTAGCAGCACAATGAGTGGATTCAGGTATGATGATTCTAACTGAAATAAGTCACACAGAAAAAGAAACATCATAAGATATCACTAATACAAGGACTGTAAACTTGGCTACACAGGAACTGAATTCCAAAACAGAACAGGGTCTCAAATTTAGAAAACCAACTTATGCTTGCTTAAGGGTAAAGGTGAGTTGGGGTGCTGCATAAAACCAGAGATTGAAATGAGCACAGATAAAGTTCCTTAAGCCAAATATGGAATAGACAAGAGCTACTCCTTGCTCAACGAAATAGACTCAACACCCCATATTAAACGCCTAAGAATGTACCTGACTAGTAATTATCTTAAAACCTATGGAATGCTATATCTCCAAAAGAGAATCAAGCATATGTACAGGGTCATAAACGCAGCAGTGATAGGATTGGAGAGGTTCGGTGAGCAAAGGAAGACCCTTTGAAGTCATCTTGCATGGTACCCATTCCACGGGTTTCAACTACCCAGGTTTAAGGTATTCTTCCTTCAGCTAAAACATGCATGTGGAACCTAGAGTATGATCAAACATGTGATCGGGAGACGTGTTCAAACATGTCTCAGTTTTCGTACCCTGGTACTCGGGTGCAACATTCGAGATGCTTTACTAGCACTCTCCCGATTGGAGAGTCAGTCCCTTTATCCTCCTGTTTGTCCCAGTTTGCAATTTCTGCGGAAGATGAACAGGAATAGGGAGAACCAATGAGAGACTAGCTGGAGGTGTCTGGACGGGCAAATTTAACTCTCATTTCCCACGAGGAAGAGGAAATAACCAAAGGCTCAGCGTGCCGTGCCGGAACCAGATTAGGGCCTGAAGCCATCCTGCGGTGTTGCGGCCAGGTCACAAGAAAGCGAGTTGAAGAAAGGAGCTCAGGGGCACTGTAATTCACAAACCTGCAGAGTTATAAATGACAGCTATCGTCCAAAAATAGACTGAAGTAAGGCTGCGAAGAGGACTTGAAAGCGGGACAGAATGGCAGGAAACCGATTTCAGGAGGTAGACTGGAATTGCATTGAAAGCATAGGAAAAGAGGCAGAACGTCCACAATGATGCACTTGGCCAAAAAGGGCGTATGCGTTTTTTCCTGAATATATTCAGGAAAAAACGCATACGCCCTTTTTGGCCAACCAAGCAAGCTTGCAAAGGAAATCTGCAGTACAATGAAGTCTCACTTCCCCCCGGTCAAAAGGGCCATCTGAAAAAAGTGTAAAATCCAGAAAGGCAGGACAGGCCATGGAGAACTGGGAGCCTTGTTATGCTGATGGGCGGGATGTAAATTGCCAACAACCACTCGGGAGAAGTGTATGGTGTTTCCTGAAACATCTAAAAAACAAAGCAACAGAACCTAGGGCACTTGCACTTATGGTCCTATAGCTTAGGGAAATTAAAATAAAAAAGACACAGCCACCCCAAAGTTTGGAAGGGCTCTGTTTACAAGAACCTCGTTTACAGTACAAGTTCAACATCGCAGAAAGTGAAAAATGGACAAAGAAGTTGTGGTATTTACTTACAAAGCAATATCACTCAGCAATGAAATCTGTGTCATCAGGCCCTTAGCAGCACAATGAGTGGATTCAGGTATGATGATTCTAACTGAAATAAGTCACACAGAAAAAGAAACATCATAAGATATCAGTAATACACGGAATGTAAACTTGGCTACACAGGAACTGAATTACAGAACAGAACAGGGTCTCAAATTTAGAAAACCAATTTATTCTTGCTTAAGGGGAAAGGTGAGTTGGGGTGCTGCATAAAACCAGAGATTGAAATGAGCACAGATAAAGTTCCTTAAGCCAAATATGGAATAGACAAGAGCTACTCCTTGCTCAACGAAATGGACTCAACACCGCATATTAAACGCCTAAGAATGTACCTGACTAGTAAGTATCTTAAAACCTATGGATTGCTATGTCTCCGAAAGAGAATCAAGCATGTGTACAGGGGCATAAACGCAGCAGTGATAGGATTGGAGAGGTTCGGTGAGCAAATGAAGACACTTTGAAGTCATATTGCATGGTACCCATTCCACGGGTTTCAACTACCCAGGTTTAAGGTATTCTTCCTTCAGCTAAAACATGCATGTGGAACCCAGAGTATGATCAACCGTGTGATCTGGAGACGTGTTCAAATATGTCTCAGTTTTCGTACCCTGGTACTCGGGTGCCACATTCCAGACACTTTACTAACACTCTCCCGACTTGGAGAGTCAGTCCCTTAAACCTCCTGTTTGCCCCAGTTTACAATTTCTGCGGAAGATGAACAGGAATAGGGAGAACCAATGAGAGACTAGCTGGAGGTGTCTGCACGGGCAAATTTAACTCTCATTTCCCACCAGGAAGAGGAATTAACCAAAGGCTCAGCGTGCCATGCCGGAACCAGATTAGGGCCTGAAGCCATCCTGCGGTGTTGCGGCCAGGTCACAAGAAAGCGAGTTGAAGAAAGGAGCTCAGGGTCACTGTAATTCACAAACCTGCAGAGTTATAAATGACAGCAATCGTCCAAAAATAGACTGAAGTAAGGCTGCCAAGAGCACTTGAAAGCGGGGCAGAATTGCAGGAAACCGATTTCAGGAGGTAGACTGGAATTGCAGTGAAAGCATAGGAAAAGAGGCAGAACGTCCACAATGATGCACTTGGCCAAAAAGGGCGTATGCGTTTTTTCCTGAATATATTCAGGAAAAAACGCATACGCCCTTTTTGGCCAACCAAGCAAACTTGCAAAGGAAATCTGCACTACAATGAAGTCTCACTTCCCCCCGGTCAAAAGGGCCATCTGAGAAAAGTGTAAAATCCAGAAAGGCAGGACAGGCCATGGAGAACTGGGAGCCTTGTTATGCTGATGGGCGGGATGTAACTTGCCAACAGACACTTGGGAGAAGTGTATGGTGTTTCCTGAAACATCTAAGAAACAAAGCAACAGAGCCTAGGGCAGTTTCACTTATCGTCCTATAGCTTAGGGAAATTAAAATCAAAAAGACACAGCCACCCCAAAGTTTGGGACGCCTCTGTTTACAAGAACCTCGTTTACAGTACAAGTTCAACATCGCAGAAAGTGAAAAATGGATAAAGAAGTTGTGGTATTTACTTACAAAGCAATATCAGTCAGCAATGAAATCTATGTCATCAGGCCCTTAGCAGCACAATGAGTGGATTCAGGTATGAGGATTCTAACTGAAATAAGTCACACAGAAAAAGAAACATCATAAGATATCAGTAATACACGGAATGTAAACTTGGCTACACAGGAACTGAATTCCAAAACAGAACAGGGTCTCAAATTTAGAAAACCAACTTATGCTTGCTTAAGGGGAAAGGTGAGTTGGGGTGCTGCATAAAACCAGAGATTGAAATGAGCACAGATAAAGTTCCTTAAGCCAAATATGGAATAGACAAGAGCTACTCCTTGCTCAACGAAATGGACTCAACACCCCATATTAAACGCCTAAGAATGTACCTGACTAGTAAGTATCTTAAAACCTATGGATTGCTATGTCTCCGAAAGAGAATCAAGCATGTGTACAGGGGCATAAACGCAGCAGTGATAGCATTGGAGAGGTTCGGTGAGCAAATGAAGACCCACTGAAGTCATATTGCATGGTACCCATTCCACGGGTTTCAACTCGCCAGGTTTAAGTTATTCTTCCTTCAGCTAAAACATGCATGTGGAATCTAGAGTATGATCAACCATGTGATCCGGAGTCGTGTTCAAATATGTCTCAGTTTTCGTACCCTGGTTCTCGGGTGCAACATTCCAGACGCTTTACTAACACTCTCCCCACTTGGAGAGTCAGTCCCTTTAACCTCCTGTTTGGACCAGTTTGCAATTTCTGCGGAAGATGAACAGGAATAGCGAGAATCAATGAGAGACTAGCTGGAGGTGTCTGGACGCGCAAATTTAACTCTCATTTCCCACCAGGAAGAGGAAATAACCAAAGGCTCAGCATGCCGTGCCGGAACCAGATTAGGGCCTGAAGCCATCCTGCGGTGTTGCGGCCAGCTCACAAGAAAGCGAGTTGAAGAAAGGAGCTCAGGGGCACTGTAATTCACAAACCTGCAGAGTTATAAATGACAGCTATCGTCCAAAAATAGACTGAAGTAAGGCTGCCAAGAGGACTTGAAAGCGGGGCAGAATTGCAGGAAACCGATTTCAGGAGGTAGACTGGAATTGCATTGAAAGCATAGGAAAAGAGGCAGAACGTCCACAATGATGCACTTGGCCAAAAAGGGTGTATGTGTTTTTTCCTGAATATATTCAGGAAAAAACGCATACGCCCTTTTTGGCCAAGCAAGCAAAGTTGCAAAGGAAATCTGCACTACAATGAAGTCTCACTTCCCCCCAGTCAAAAGGGCCATCTGAAAAAAGTGTAAAATCCAGAAAGGCAGGACAGGCCATGGAGAACTGGGAGCCTTGTTATGCTGATGGGCGGGATGTACATTGCCAACAGGCACTCGGGAGAAGTGTATGGTGTTTCCTGAAACATCTAAAAAACAAAGCAACAGAGCCTAGGGCACTTCCACTTATGGTCCTATAGCTTAGGGAAATTAAAATCAAAAAGACACAGCCACCCCAAAGTTTGGGACGCCTCTGTTTACAAGAACCTCGTTTACCATACACGTTCAATATCACAGAAAGTGAAAAATGGATAAAGAACTTGTGGTACTTACGTACAATTCAGTATCACTCAGCAATGAAATCTATGTCATCAGGCCCGTAGCAGCATATTGAGTGGATTCAGGTACGATGATTCTAACTGAAATAAGTCACACAGAAAAAGAAACATCATAAGATATCAGTAATACACGGAATGTAAACTTGGCTACACAGGAACTGAATTACAGAACAGAACAGGGTCTCAAATTTAGAAAACCAACTTATGCTTGCTTAAGGGGAAAGGTGAGTTGGGGTGCTGTATAAAACCAGAGATTGAAATGAGCACAGATAAAGTTCCTTAAGCCAAATATGGAATAGACAAGAGCTACTCCTTGCTCAACGAAATGGACTCAATACCCCATATTAAACGCCGAAGAATGTACCTGACTAGTAAGTATCTTAAAACCTATGGATTGCTATGTCTCCGAAAGAGAATTAAGCGTGTGTACAGCGGCATAAACGCAGCAGTGATAGGATTGGAGAGGTTCGGTGAGCAAATGAAGACCCTTTGAAGTCATATTGCATGGTACCCATTCCACGGGTCTCAACTCTCCAGGTTTAAGGTATTCTTCCTTCAGCTAAAACATGCATGTGGAACCTAGAGTATGATCAACCATGTGATCGGGAGACGTGTTCAAATATGTCTCAGTTTTCGTACCCTGGTACTCGGGTGCAACATTCCAGACACTTTACTAACACTCTCCCGACTTGGAGAGTCAGTCCCTTAAACCTCCTGTTTGCCCCAGTTTGCAATTTCTGCGGAAGATGAACAGGAATAGGGAGAACCAATGAGAGACTAGCTGGAAGTGTCTGGACGGGCAAATTTAACTCTCATTTCCCACCAGGAAGAGGAATTAACCAAAGGCTCAGCGTGCCATGCCGGAACCAGATTAGGGCCTGAAGCCATCCTGCGGTGTTGCGGCCAGGTCACAAGAAAGCGAGTTGAAGAAAGGAGCTCAGGGGCACTGTAATTCACAAACCTGCAGAGTTATAAATGACAGCTATCGTCCAAAAATAGACTGAAGTAAGGCTGCCAAGAGGACTTGAAAGCGGGGCAGAATTGCAGGAAAAAGATTTCAGGAGGTAGACTGGAATTGCATTGAAAGCATAGGAAAAGAGGCAGAACGTCCACAATGATGCACTTGGCCAAAAGGGCGTATGCGTTTTTTCCTGAATATATTCAGGAAAAAACGCATACGCCCTTTTTGGCCAACCAAGCAAGCTTGCAAAGGAAATCTGCACTACAATGAAGTCTCACTTCCTCCCGGTCAAAAGGGCCATCTGAAAAAATTGTAAAATCCAGAAAGGCAGGACAGGCCATGGAGAACTGGGAGCCTTGTTATGCTGATGGGCGGGATGTAAATTGCCAACAGACACTCGGGAGAAGTGTATGGTGTTTCCTGAAACATCTAAGAAACAAAGCAACAGAGCCTAGGACAGTTTCACTTATGGTCCTATAGCTTAGGGAAATTAAAATCAAAAAGACACAGCCACCCCAAAGTTTGGGACGCCTCTGTTTACAAGAACCTCATTTACCGTACAAGTACAACATCACAGAAAGTGATAAATGGATAAATAACTTGTGGTACTTACGTACAATGCAGTATAACTCAGCAATGAAATCTATGTCATCAGGCCCGTAGCAGCATAATGAGTGGATTCAGGTATGATGATTGTAACTGAAATAAGTCACACAGAAAAAGAAACATCATAACATATCACTAATACACGGAATGTAAACTTGGCTACACAGGAACTGAATTCCAAAACAGAACAGGGTCTCAAATTTAGAAAACCAACTTATGCTTGCTTAAGGGGAAAGGTGAGTTGGGGTGCTGCATAAAACCAGAGATTGAAATGAGCACAGATAAAGTTCCTTAAGCCAAATATGGAATAGACAAGAGCTACTCCTTGCTCAAGGAAATGGACTCAACACCCCATATTAAACGCCTAAGAATGTACCTAACTAGTAAGTATCTTAAAACCTATGGATTGCTATGTCTCCAAAAGAGAATCAAGCGTGTGTACAGGGGCATAAACGCAGCAGTGATAGGATTGGAGAGGTTCGGTGAGCAAATGAAGACCCTTTGAAGTCATATTGCATGGTACCCATTACACGGGTCTCAACTCTCCAGGTTTAAGGGATTATTCCTACAGCTAAAACATGCATGTGGAACCCAGAGTATGAACAACCGTGTGAACGGGAGACGTGTTCAAACATGTCTCAGTTTTCCTCCCCTGGTACTCAGGTGCTACATTCCAGATGCTTTACTAACATTCTCCCCACTTGGATAGTCAGCGCCTTTAACCTCCTGTTTGGCCCAGTTTGCAATTTCTGCGGAAGATGAACAGGAATAGGGAGAACCAATGAGAGACTAGCTGGAGGTGTCTGGACGGGCAAATTTAACTCTCATTTCCCACCAGGAAGAGGAATTAACCAAAGGCTCAGCGTGCCGTGCCGGAACCAGATTAGGGCCTGAAGCCATCCTGCGGTGTTGCGGCCAGCTCACAAGAAAGCGAGTTGAAGAAAGGAGCTCAGGGACACTGTAATTCACAAACCTGCAGAGTTATAAATGACAGCTATCGTCCAAAAATATACTGAAGTAAGGCTGCCAAGAGGAATTGAAAGCGGGCCAGAATTGCAGGAAACCGATCTCAGGAGGTAGACCGGAATTGCATTGAAAGCATAGGAAAAGAGGCAGAACGTCCACAATGATGCACTTGGCCAAAAGGGCGTATGCGTTTTTTCCTGAATATATTCAGGAAAAAACGCATACGCCCTTTTTGGCCAACCAAGCAAGCTTGCAAAGGAAATCTGCACTACAATGAAGTCTCACTTCCCCCCGGTCAAAAGGGCCATCTGAAAAAAGTGTAAAATCCAGAAAGGCAGGACAGGCCATGGAGAACTGGGAGCCTTGTTATGCTGATGGGCGGGATGTAAATTGCCAACAGACACTCTGGAGAAGTGTATGGTGTTTCCTGAAACATCTAAAAAACAAAGCAACAGAGCCTAGGGCACTTCCACTTATGGTCCTATAGCTTTGGGAAATTAAAATCAAAAAGACACAGCCACCCCAAAGTTTGGGACGCCTCTGTTTACAAGAACCTCGTTTACAGTACAAGTTCAACATCGCAGAAAGTGAAAAATGGATAAAGAAGTTGTGGTATTTACTTACAAAGCAATATCACTCAGCAATGAAATCTATGTCATCAGGCCCTTAGCAGCACAATGAGTGGATTCAGGTATGATGATTCTAACTGAAATAAGTCACACAGAAAAAGAAACATCATAACATATCACTAATACACGGAATGTAAACTTGGCTACACAGGAACTGAATTACAGAACAGAACAGGGTTTCAAATTTAGAAAACCAACTTATGCTTGCTTAAGGGGAAAGGTGAGTTGGGGTGCTGCATAAAACCATAGATTGAAATGAGCACAGATAAAGTTCCTTAAGCCAAATATGGAATAGACAAGAGCTACTCCTTGCTCAACGAAATGGACTCAACACCGCTTATTAAACGCCTAAGAATGTACCTGACTAGTAAGTATCTTAAAACCTATGGATTGCTATGTCTCCGAAAGAGAATCAAGCATCTGTACAGGGGCATAAACGCAGCAGTGATAGGATTGGAGAGGTTCGGTGAGCAAATGAAGACACTTTGAAGTCATATTGCATGGTACCCATTCCACGGGTTTCAACTCGCCAGGTTTAAGTTATTCTTCCTTCAGCTAAAACATGCATGTGGAATCTAGAGTATGATCAACCATGTGATCGGGAGACGTGTTTAAATATGTCTCAGTTTTCGTACCCTGGTTCTCGGGTGCAACATTCCAGACGCTTTACTAACACTCTCCCCACTTGGAGAGTCAGTCCCTTTAACCTCCTGTTTGGACCAGTTTGCAATTTCTGCGGAAGATGAACAGGAATAGCGAGAACCAATGAAAGACTAGCTGGAGGTGTCTGGACGCGCAAATTTAACTCTCATTTCCCACCAGGAAGAGGAAACAACCAAAGGCTCAGCGTGCCGTGCCGGAACCAGATTAGGGCCTGAAGCCATCCTGCGGTGTTGCGGCCAGCTCACAAGAAAGCGAGTTGAAGAAAGGAGCTCAGGGGCACTGTAATTCACAAACCTGCAGAGTTATAAATGACAGCTATCGTCCAAAAATAGACTGAAGTAAGGCTGCCAAGAGGACTTGAAAGCGGGGCAGAATTGCAGGAAACCGATTTCAGGAGGTAGACTGGAATTGCATTGAAAGCATAGGAAAAGAGGCAGAACGTCCACAATGATGCACTTGGCCAAAAAGGGCGTATGCGTTTTTTCCTGAATATATTCAGAAAAACACGCATACGCCCTTTTTGGCCAAGCAAGCAAAGTTGCAAAGGAAATCTGCACTACAATGAAGTCTCACTTCCCCCCGGTCAAAAGGGCCATCTGAAAAAAGTGTAAAATCCAGAAAGGCAGGACAGGCCATGGAGAACTGGGAGCCTTGTTATGCTGATGGGCGGGATGTAAATTGCCAACAGGCACTCGGCAGAAGTGTATGGTGTTTCCTGAAACATCTAAAAAACAAAGCAACAGAGCCTAGGGCACTTCCACTTATGGTCCTATAGCTTAGGGAAATTAAAATCAAAAAGACACAGCCACCCCAAAGTTTGGTACGCCTCTGTTTACAAGAACCTCGTTTACCATACACGTTCAATATCACAGAAAGTGAAAAATGGATAAAGAACTTGTGGTACTTACGTACAATTCAGTATCACTCAGCAATGAAATCTATGTCATCAGGCCCGTAGCAGCATATTGAGTGGATTCAGGTACGATGATTCTAACTGAAATAAGTCACACAGAAAAAGAAACATCACAAGATATCAGTAATACACGGAATGTAAACTTGGCTACACAGGAACTGAATTACAGAACAGAACAGGGTCTCAAATTTAGAAAACCAACTTATGCTTGCTTAAGGGGAAAGGTGAGTTGGGGTGCTGCATAAAACCAGAGATTGAAATGAGCACAGATAAAGTTCCTTAAGCCAAATATGGAATAGACAAGAGCTACTCCTTGCTCAACGAAATGGACTCAATACCCCATATTAATCGCCTAAGAATGTACCTGACTAGTAAGTATCTTAAAACCTATGGATTGCTATGTCTCCGAAAGAGAATCAAGCATGTGTACAGGGGCATAAACGCAGCAGTGATAGGATTGGAGAGGTTCGGTGAGCAAATGAAGACCCTTTGAAGTCATATTGCATGGTACCCATTCCACGGGTTTCAACTACCGAGGTTTAAGGTATTCTTCCTTCAGCTAAAACATGCATGTGGAACCTAGAGTATGATCAACCGTGTGAACGGGAGACGTGTTCAAATATGTCTCAGTTTTCCTCCCCTGGTACTCGGGTGCTACATTCCAGATGCTTTACTAACACTCTCCCCACTTGGAGAGTCAGCGCCTTTAACCTCCTGTTTGGCCCAGTTTGCAATTTCTGCGGAAGATGAACAGGAATAGGGAAAACCAATGAGAGACTAGCTGGAGGTGTCTGGACGGGCAAATTTAACTCTCATTTCCCACCAGGAAGAGGAAATAACCAAAGGCTCAGCGTGCCGTGCCGGAACCAGATTAGGGCCTGAAGCCATCCTGCGGTGTTGCGGCCAGCTCACAAGAAAGCGAGTTGAAGAAAGGAGCTCAGGGGCACTGTAATGCACAAACCTGCAGAGTTAAAAATGACAGCTATCGTCCAAAAATATACTGAAGTAAGGTTGCCAAGAGGACTTGAAAGCGGGGCAGAATTGCAGGAAACCGATTTCAGGAGGTAGACCGGAATTGCATTTCAAGCATAGGAAAAGAGGCAGAACGTCCACAATGATGCACTTGGCCGAAAAGGGCGTATGCGTTTTTTCCTGAATATATTCAGGAAAAAACGCATACGCCCTTTTTGGCCAACCAAGCAAGCTTGCAAAGTAAATCTGCACTACAATGAAGTCTCACTTCCCCACGGTCAAAAGGGCCATCTGAAAAAAGTGTAAAATCCAGAAAGGTAGGACAGGCCATGGATAACTGGGAGCCTTGTTATGCTGATGGGCGGGATGTAAATTGCCAACAGACACTAGGGAGAAGTGTATGGTGTTTCCTGAAACATCTAAAAAACAAAGCAACAGAGCCTAGGGCACTTCCACTTATGGTCCTATAGCTTAGGGAAATTAAAATCAAAAAGACACAGCCACCCCAAAGTTTGGGACGCCTCTGTTTACAAGAACCTCGTTTACAGTACAAGTTCAACATCGCAGAAAGTGAAAAATGGATAAAGAAGTTGTGGTATTTACTTACAAAGCAATATCACTCAGCAATGAAATCTATGTCATCAGGCCCTTAGCAGCACAATGAGTGGATTCAGGTATGATGATTCTAACTGAAATAAGTCACACAGAAAAAGAAACATCATAAGATATCAGTAATACACGGAATGTAAACTTGGCTACACAGGAACTGAATTACAGAACAGAACAGGGTCTCAAATTCAGAAAACCAACTTATGCTTGCTTAAGGGGAAAGGTGAGTTGGGGTGCTGCATAAAACCAGAGATTGAAATGAGCACAGATAAAGTTCCTTAAGCCAAATATGGAATAGACAAGAGCTACTCCTTGCTCAACGAAATGGACTCAACACCGCATATTAAACGCCTAAGAATGTACCTGACTAGTAAGTATCTTAAAACCTATGGATTGCTATGTCTCCGAAAGAGAATCAAGCATCTGTACAGGGGCATAAACGCAGCAGTGATAGGATTGGAGAGGTTCGGTGAGCAAATGAAGACACTTTGAAGTCATATTGCATGGTACCCATTCCACGGGTTTCAACTCGCCAGGTTTAAGTTATTCTTCCTTCAGCTAAAACATGCATGTGGAATCTAGAGTATGATCAACCATGTGATCGGGAGACGTGTTCAAATATGTCATAGTTTTCGTACCCTGGTTCTCGGGTGCAACATTCCAGACGCTTTACTAACACTCTCCCCACTTGGAGAGTCAGTCCCTTTAACCTCCTGTTTGGACCAGTTTGCAATTTCTGCGGAAGATGAACAGGAATAGCGAGAACCAATGAAAGATTAGCTGGAGGTGTCTGGACGCGCAAATTTAACTCTCATTTCCCACCAGGAAGAGGAAATAACCAAAGGCTCAGCGTGCCGTGCCGGAACCAGATTAGGGCCTGAAGCCATCCTGCGGTGTTGCGGCCAGCTCACAAGAAAGCGAGTTGAAGAAAGGAGCTCAGGGGCACTGTAATTCACAAACCTGCAGAGTTATAAATGACAGCTATCGTCCAAAAATAGACTGAAGTAAGGCTGCCAAGAGGACTTGAAAGCGGGGCAGAATTGCAGGAAACCGATTTCAGGAGGTAGACTGGAATTGCATTGAAAGCGTAGGAAAAGAGGCAGAACGTCCACAATGATGCACTTGGCCAAAAAGGGCGTATGCGTTTTTTCCTGAATATATTCAGGAAAAAACGCATACGCCCTTTTTGGCCAAGCAAGCAAAGTTGCAAAGGAAATCTGCACTACAATGAAGTCTCACTTCCCCCCGGTCAAAAGGGCCATCTGAAAAAAGTGTAAAATCCAGAAAGGCAGGACAGGCCATGGAGAACTGGGAGCCTTGTTATGCTGATGGGCGGGATGTAAATTGCCAACAGGCACTCGGCAGAAGTGTATGGTGTTTCCTGAAACATCTAAAAAACAAAGCAACAGAGCCTAGGGCACTTCCACTTATGGTCCTATAGCTTAGGGAAATTAAAATCAAAAAGACACAGCCACCCCAAAGTTTGGGACGCCTCTGTTTACAAGAACCTCGTTTACCATACACGTTCAATATCACAGAAAGTGAAAAATGGATAAAGAACTTGTGGTACTTACGTACAATTCTGTATCACTCAGCAATGAAATCTATGTCATCAGGCCCGTAGCAGCATATTGAGTGGATTCAGGTACGATGATTCTAACTGAAATAAGTCACACAGAAAAAGAAACATCACAAGATATCAGTAATACACGGAATGTAAACTTGGCTACACAGGAACTGAATTACAGAACAGAACAGGGTCTCAAATTTAGAAAACCAACTTATGCTTGCTTAAGGGTAAAGGTGAGTTGGGGTGCTGTATAAAACCAGAGATTGAAATGAGCACAGATAAAGTTCCTTAAGCCAAATATGGAATAGACAAGAGCTACTCCTTGCTCAACGAAATGGACTCAATACCCCATATTAATCGCCTAAGAATGTACCTGACTAGTAAGTATCTTAAAACCTATGGATTGCTATGTCTCCGAAAGAGAATCAAGCATGTGTACAGGGGCATAAACGCAGCAGTGATAGGATTGGAGAGGTTCGGTGAGCAAATGAAGACCCTTTGAAGTCATATTGCATGGTACCCATTCCACGGGTTTCAACTACCCAGGTTTAAGGTATTCTTCCTTCAGCTAAAACATGCATGTGGAACCCAGAGTATGATCAAGCGTGTGAACGGGAGACGTGTTCAAATATGTCTCAGTTTTCGTACCCTGGTACTCGGGTGCAACATTCCAGACGCTTTACTAACACTCTCCCGACTTGGAGAGTCAGTCCCTTTAACCTCCTGTTTGGCCCAGTTTGCAATTTCTGCGGAAGATGAACAGGAATAGCGAGAACCAATGAGAGACTAGCTGGAGGTGTCTGGACGGGCAAATTTAACTCTCATTTCCCACCAGGAAGAGGAAATAACCAAAGTCTCAGCGTGCCGTGCCAGAACCAGATTAGGCCCTGAAGCCATCCTGCGGTGTTGCGGCCAGGTCAAAACAAAGCGAGTTGAAGAAAGGAGCTCAGGGGCACTGTAATTCACAAACCTGCAGAGTTATAAATGACAGCTATCGTCCAAAAATATACTGAAGTAAGGCTGCCAAGAGGACTTGAAAGCGGGGCAGAATTGCAGGAAACCGATTTCAGGAGGTAGACTGGAATTGCATTGAAAGCATTGGAAAAGAGGCAGAACGTCCACAATGATGCACTTGGCCAAAAAGGGCGTACGCGTTTTCTCCTGAATATATTCAGGAAAAAACGCATACGCCCTTTTTGGCCAACCAAGCAAACTTGCAAAGGAAATCTGCACTACAATGAAGTCTCACTTCCCCCCGGTCAAAAGGGCCATCTGAAAAAAGTGTAAAATCCAGAAAGGCAAGACAGGCCATGGAAAACTGGGAGCCTTGTTATGCTGATGGGCGGGATGTAAATTGCCAACAGACACTCGGGAGAAGTGTATGGTGTTTCCTGAAACATCTAAAAAACAAAGCAACAGAGCCTAGGGCACTTCCACTTATGGTCCTATAGCTTAGGGAAATTAAAATTAAAAAGACAGGGCCACCGCAACGTTTGGGACGCCTCTGTTTACAAGAACCTCCTTTACCGTACAAGTTCAATATCACAGAAAGTGAAAAATGGATAAAGAACATGTGGTACTTACGTACAATGCAGTATCACTCAGCAATGAAATCTATGTCATCAGGCCCGTAGCAGCACAATGAGTGGATTCAGGCACGATGATTCTAACTGAAATAAGTCACACAGAAAAAGAAACATCATAAGATATCACTAATACACGGAATGTAAACTTGGCTACACAGGAACTGAATTCCAAAACAGAACAGGGTCTCAAATATAGAAAACCAGCTTATGCTTGCTTAAGGGGAAAGGTGACTTGGGGTGCTGCATAAAACCAGAGATTGAAATAAGCACAGATAAAGTTCCTTAACCAAATATGGAATAGACAAGAGCTACTCCTTGCTCAACGAAATGGACTCAACACCGCATATTAAACGCCTAAGAATGTACCTGACTAGTAAGTATCTTAAAACCTATGGATTGCTATGTCTCCGAAAGAGAATCAAGCATGTGTACAGGGGCATAAATGCAGCAGTGATAGGATTGGAGAGGTTCGGTGAGCAAATGAAGACCCTTTGAAGTCATATTGCATGGTACCCATTCCACGGGTTTCAACTACCCAGCTTTAAGGTATTCTTCCTTCAGCTAAATCTTGCATGTGGAACCTAGAGTATGATCAACCATGTGATCGGGAGTCGTGTTCAAATATGTCTCAGTTTTCGTACCCTGGTACTCGGGTGCAACATTCCAGACGCTTTACTAACACTCTCCCGACTTGGAGAGTCAGTCCCTTTAACCTCCTGTTTGGCCCAGTTTGCAATTTCTGCGGAAGATTAACAGGAATAGCGAGAACCAATGAGAGACTAGCTGGAGGTGTCTGGACGGGCAAATTTAACTCTCATTTCCCACCAGGAAGAGGAATTAACCAAAGGCTTAGCGTGCCATGCCGGAACCAGATTAGGGCATGAAGCCATCCTGCGGTGTTGCGGCCAGGTCACAAGAAAGCGAGTTGAAGAAAGGAGCTCAGGGGCACTGTAACTCACAAACCTGCAGAGTTATAAATGACAGCTATCGTCCAAAAATATACTGAAGTAAGGCTGCCAAGAGGACTTGAAAGCGGGGCAGAATTGCAGGAAACCGATTTCAGGACGTAGACTGGAATTGCATTGAAAGCATAGGAAAAGAGGCAGAACGTCCACAATGATGCACTTGGCCAAAAAGGGCGTATGCGTTTTTTCCTGAATATATTCAGGAAAAAACGCATACGCCCTTGTTGGCCAACCAAGCAAACTTGCAAAGGAAATCTGCACTACAATGAAGTCTCACTTCCCCCCGGTCAAAAGGGCCATCTGAAAAAAGTGTAAAATCCAGAAAGGCAGGACAGGCCATGGAGAACTGGGAGCCTTGTTATGCTGATGGGCGGGATGTATATTGCCAACAGACACTCGGGAGAAGTGTATGGTGTTTCCTGAAACATCTAAAAAACAAAGCAACAGAGCGTAGGGCACTTCCACTTATGGTCCTATAGCTTAGGGAAATTAAAATCAAAAAGACACAGCCACCCCAATGTTTGGAACGGCTCTGTTTACAAGAACCTCGTTTACAGTACAAGTTCAACATCGCAGAAAGTGAAAAATGGATAAAGAAGTTGTGGTATTTACTTACAAAGCAATATCACTCAGCAATGAAATCTATGTCATCAGGCCCTTAGCAGCACAATGAGTGGATTCAGGTATGATGATTCTAACTGAAATAAGTCACACAGAAAAAGAAACATCATAAGATATCAGTAATACACGGAATGTAAACTTGGCTACACAGGAACTGAATTACAGAACAGAACAGGGTGTCAAATTTAGAAAACCAACTTATGCTTGCTTAAGGGGAAAGGTGAGTTGGGGTGCTGCATAAAACCAGAGATTGAAATGAGCACAGATAAAGTTGCTTAAGCCAAATATGGAATAGACAAGAGCTACTCCTTGCTCAACGAAATGGACTCAACACCGCATATTAAACGCCTAAGAATGTACCTGACTAGTAAGTATCTTAAAACCTATGGATTGCTATGTCTCCGAAAGAGAATCAAGCATGTGTACAGGGACATAAACGCAGCAGTGATAGGACTGGAGAGGTTCGGTGAGCAAATGAAGACCCTTTGAAGTCATATTGCATGGTACCCATTACACGGGTCTCAACTCTCCAGGTTTAAGGTATTCTTCCTTCAGCTAAAACATGCATGTGGAACCCAGAGTATGATCAACCGTGTGTACGGGAGACGTGTTCAAATATGTCTCAGTTTTCCTCCCCTGGTACTCGGGTGAACATTCCAGATGCTTTACTAACACTCTCCCCACTTGGAGAGTCAGTCCCTTTAACCTCCTGTTTGGCCCAGTTTGCAATTTCTGCGGAAGATGAACAGGAAAAGGGAGAACCAATGAGAGACTAGCTGGAGGTGCCTGGACGGGCAAATTTAACTCTCATTTCCCACCAGGAAGAGGAAATAACCAAAGGCTCAGCGTGCCGTGCCGGAACCAGATTAGGGCCTGAAGCCATCCTGCGGTGTTGCGGCCAGCTCAAAAGAAAGCGAGTTGAAGAAAGGAGCTCAGGGGCACTGTAATTCACAAACCTGCAGAGTTATAAATGACAGCTATCGTCCAAAAATAGACTGAAGTAAGGCTGCCAAGAGGACTTGAAAGCGGGGCAGAATTGCAGGAAACCGATTTCAGGAGGTAGACTGGAATTGCATTGAAAGCATAGGAAAAGAGGCAGAACGTGCACAATGATGCACTTGGCCAAAAAGGGAGTATGCGTTTTTTCCTGAATATATTCAGGAAAAAACGCATACGCCCTTTTTGGCCAACCAAGCAAGCTTGCAAAGGAAATCTGCACTACAATGAAGTCTCACTTGCCCCCGGTCAAAAGGGCCATCTGAAAAAAGTGTAAAATCCAGAAAGGCAGGACAGGCCATGGAGAACTGGGAGCCTTGTTATGCTGATGGGCGGGATGTAAATTGCCAACAGACACTCGGGAGAAGTGTATGGTGTTTCCTGAAACATCTAAAAAACAAAGCAACAGAGCCTAGAGCACTTCCACTTATGGTCCTATAGCTTAGAGAAATTAAAATCAAAAAGACACAGCCAACCCAAAGTTTCGCACACATCTGTTTACAAGAACCTCGTTTACCGTACAAGTTCAATATCACAGAAAGTGAAAAATGGATAAAGAACTTGTGGTACTTACGTACAATGCAGTATCACTCAGCAATGAAATCTATGTCATCAGGCCCATAGCAGCATAATGAGTGGATTCAGGTACGATGATTCTAACTGAAATAAGTCACACAGAAAAAGAAACATCATAAGATATCACTAATACACGGAATGTAAACTAGGCTACACAGGAACTGAATTCCAAAACAGAACAGGGTCTCAAATTTAGAAAACCAACTTATGCTTGCTTAAGGGGAAAGGTGAGTTGGGGTGCTGCATAAAACCAGAGATTGAAATGAGCACAGATAAAGTTCCTTAAGCCAAATATGGAATAGACAAGAGCTACTCCTTGCTCAACGAAATGGACACAACACCCCATATTAAACGCCTAAGAATGTACCTGACTAGTAAGTGTCTTAAAACCTATGGATTGCTACATCTCCAAAAGAGAATCAAGCGTGTGTACAGGGGCATAAACGCAGCAGTGATAGGATTGGAGAGGTTCGGTGAGCAAATGAAGACCCTTTGAAGTCAAATTGCATGGTACCCATTCCACGGGTCTCAACTCTCCAGGTTTAAGGTATTCTTCCTTCAGCTAAAACATGCATGTGGAACCCAGAGTATGATCAACCGTGTGAACGGGAGACGTGTTCAAATATGTCTCAGTTTTCCTCCCCTGGTACTCGGGTGCAACATTCCAGACACTTTACTAACACTCTCCCTACTTGGAGAGTCAGCGCCTTTAAACTCCTGTTTGGCTCAGTTTGCAATTTCTGCGGAAGATGAACAGGAATAGCGAGAAACAATGAGAGACTAGCTGGAGGTGTCTGGACGGGCAAATTTAACTCTCATTTCAAACCAGGAAGAGGAATTAACCAAAGGCTCAGCATGCCCTGCCGGAACCAGATTAGGGCCTGAAGCCATCCTGCGGTGTTGCGGCCAGCTCAAAAGAAAGCGAGTTGAAGAAAGGAGCTCAGGGGCACTGTAATTCACAAACCTGCAGAGTTATAAATGACAGCTATCATCCAAAAATAGACTGAAGTAAGGCTGCCAAGAGGACTTGAAAGCGGGGCAGAATTGCAGGAAACCGATTTCAGGAGGTAGACTGGAATTGCATTGAAAGCATAGGAAAAGAGGCAGAACGTCCACAATGATGCACTTGGCCAAAAAGGGCGTATGCGTTTTTTCCTGAATATATTCAGGAAAAAACGCATACGCACTTTTTGGCAAACCAAGCAAGTTTGCAAAGGAAATCTGCAATACAATGAAGTCTCAATTTCCCCCGGTCAAAAGGGCCATCTGAAAAAAGTGTAAAATCCAGAAAGGCAGGACAGGCCATGGAGAACTGGGAGCCTTGTTATGCTGATGGGCGGGATGTAAATTGCCAACAGACACTCGGGAGAAGTGTATGCTGTTTCCTGAAACATCTAAAAAACAAAGCAACAGAGCCTAGAGCACTTCCACTTATGGTCCTATAGCTAAGGGAAATTTAAATCAAAAAGACACAGCCACCCCAAAGTTTGGGACGCCTCTGTTTACAAGAACCTCGTTTACCGTACAAGTTCAATATCACAGAAAGTGAAAAATGGATAAAGAACTTGTGGTACTTACGTACAATGCAGTATCACTCAGCAATGAAATCTATGTCATCAGACGCGTAGCAGCATAATGAGTGGATTCAAGTACGATGATTCTAACTGAAATAAGTCACACAGAAAAAGAAACATCATAAGATATCACTAATACACGGAATGTAAACTTGGCTACACAGGAACTGGATTACAAAAGAGAACAGGGTCTCAAATTTAGAAAACCAACTTATGCTTGCTTAAGGGGAAAGGTGAGTTGGGGTGCTGCATAAAACCAGAGATTGAAATGAGCACAGATAAAGTTCCTTAAGCCAAATATGGAATAGACAAGAGCTACTCCTTGCTCAACGAAATGGACTCAACACCCCATATTAAACGCCTAAAAATGTACCTGACTAGTAAGTATCTTAAAACCTATGGATTGCTATGTCTCCGAAAGAGAATCAAGCGTGTGTACAGGGGCATAAATGCAGCAGTGATAGGATTGGAGAGGTTCGGTGAGCAAATGAAGACCCTTTGAAGTCATATTGCATGGTATCCATTACACGGGTCTCAACTCTCCAGGTTTAAGGTATTCTTCCTTCAGCTAAAACATGCATGTGGAACCCAGAGTATGATCAACCTTGTGAACGGGAGACGAGTTCAAAATCTCTTAGTTTTCCTCCCCTGGTACTCGGGTGCAACATTCCAGATGCTTTACTAACACTCTCCCCACTTGGAGAGTCAGCGCCTTTAACCTCCTGTTTGGCCCAGTTTGCAATTTCTGCGGAAGATGAACAGGAATAGCGAGAACCAATGAGAGACTAGCTGGAGGTGTCTGGACGGGCAAATTTAACTCTCATTTCCCACCAGGAAGAGGAAATAACCAAAGGCTCAGCGTGCCGTGCCGGAACCAGATTAGGGCCTGAAGCCATCCTGCGGTGTTGCGGCCAGCTCAAAAGAAAGCGAGTTGAAGAAAGGAGCTCTGGGACACTGTAATTCACAAACCTGCAGAGTTATAAATGACAGCTATCGTCCAAAAATATACTGAAGTAAGGCTGCCACCAGGACTTGAAAGCGGGGCAGAATTGCAGGAAACCGATTTCAGGAGGTAGACAGGAATTGCAGTGAAAGCATAGGAAAAGAGGCAGAACGTCCACAATGATGCACTTGGCCAAAAAGGGCGTATGCGTTTTTTCCTGAATATATTCAGGAAAAAACGCATACGCCCTTTTTGGCCAACCAAGCAAGCTTGCAAAGGAAATCTGCACTACAATGAAGTCTCACTTCCCCCCGGTCAAAACAGGCATCTGAAAAAAGTGTAAAATCCAGAAAGGCAGGAAAGGCCATGGAGAACTGGGAGCCTTGTTATGCTGATGGGCGGGATGTAAATTGCCAACAGACACTAGGGAGAAGTGTATGGTGTTTCCTGAAACATCTAAAAAACAAAGCAACAGAGCCTAGGGCACTTCCACTTATGGTCCTATAGCTTAGGGAAATTAAAATCAAAAAGACACAGTCACCCCAAAGTTTGGGATGCCTCTGTTTACAAGAACCTCGTTTACAGTACAAGTTCAACATCGCAGAAAGTGAAAAATGGATAAAGAAGTTGTGGTATTTACTTACAAAACAATATCACTCAGCAATGAAATCTATGTCATCAGGCCCTTAGCAGCACAATGAGTGGATTCAGGTATGATGATTCTAACTGAAATAAGTCACACAGAAAAAGAAACATCATAAGATATCAGTAATACACGGAATGTAAACTTGGCTACACAGGAACTGAATTACAGAACAGAACAGGGTCTCAAATTTAGAAAACCAACTTATGCTTGCTTAAGGGTAAAGGTGAGTTGGGGTGCTGCATAAAACCAGAGATTGAAATGAGCACAGATAAAGTTCCTTAAGCCAAATATGGAATAGACAAGAGCTATTCCTTGCTCAACAAAATGGACTCAACACCGCATATTAAATGCCTAAGAATGTACCTGACTAGTAAGTATCTTAAATCTATGGATTGCTATGTCTCAGAAAGAGAATCAAGCGTGTGTACAGGGGCATGAACGCAGCAGTGATAGGATTGGAGAGGTTCGGTGAGCAAATGAAGACCCTTTGAAGTCATATTGCATGGTACCCATTCCACGGGTTTCAACTACCCAGGTTTAAGGTATTCTTCCTTCAGCTAAAAAATGCATGTGGAACCTAGAGTATGATCAACCATGTGATCGGGAGACGTGTTCAAATATGTCTCAGTTTTCTTACCAGGGTACTCGGGTGCAACATTCCAGACGCTTTACTAACACTCTCCCAACTTGGAGAGTCAGTCCCTTTAACCTCCTGTTTGGCCCAGTTTGCAATTTCTGCGGAAGATGAACAGGAATAGCGAGAACCAATGAGAGACTAGCTGGAGTTGTCTGGACGCGCAAATTTAACTCTCATTTCCCACCAGGAAGAGGAATTAACCAAAGGCTCAGTGTGCCGTGCCGGAACCAGATTAGGGCCTGAAGCCATCCTGCGGTGTTGCGGCCAGCTCAAAAGAAAGCGAGTTGAAGAAAGGAGCTCAGGGTCACTGTAATGCACAAACCTGCAGAGTTATAAATGACAGCTATCGTCCAAAAATATACTGAAGTAAGGCTGCCAAGAGGAATTGAAAGCGGGCCAGAATTGCAGGAAACCGATCTCAGGAGGTAGACCGGAATTGCATTGAAAGCATAGGAAAAGAGGCAGAACGTCCACAATGATGCACTTGGCCAAAATGGGCGTATGCGTTTTTTCCTGAATATATTCAGGAAAAAACGCATACGCCCTTTTTGGCCAACCAAGTAAGCTTGCAAAGGAAATCTGCACTACAATGAAGTCTCACTTCCCCCCGGTCAAAAGGGCCATCTGAAAAAAGTGTAAAATCCAGAAAGGCAGGACAGGCCATGGAGAACTGGGAGCCTTGTTATGCTGATGCGGGGGATGTAAATTGCCAACAGACACTCGGGAGAAGTGTATGGTGTTTCCTGAAACATCTAAAAAACAAAGCAACAGAGCCTAGGGCACTTCCACTTATGGTCCTATAGCTTAGGGAAATTAAAATCAAAAAGACACAGCCACCCCAAAGTTTGGGACGCCTCTGTTTACAAGAACCTCGTTTACAGTACAAGTTCAACATCGCAGAAAGTAAAAAATGGATAAAGAAGTTGTGGTATTTACTTACAAAGCAATATCACTCAGCAATGAAATCTATGTCATCAGGCCCTTAACAGCACAATGAGTGGATTCAGGTATGATGATTCTAACTGAAATAAGTCACACAGAAAAAGAAACATCATAAGATATCAGTAATACACGGAATGTAAACTTGGCTACACAGGAACTGAATTACAGAACAGAACAGGGTCTCAAAATTAGAAAACCAACATGCTTGCTTACAGGGAAAGGTGAGTTGGGGTGCTGCATAAAACCAGAGATTGAAATGAGCACAGATAAAGTTCCTTAAGCCAAATATGGAATAGACAAGAGCTACTCCTTGCTCAACGAAATGGACTCAACACCGCATATTAAACGCCTAAGAATGTACCTGACTAGTAAGTATCTTAAATCTATGGATTGCTATGTCTCCGAAAGAGAATCAAGCGTGTGTACAGGGGCATAAACGCAGCAGTGATAGGATTGGAGAGGTTCGGTGAGCAAATGAAGACCCTTTGAAGTCATATTGCATGAAACCCATTCCACGGGTCTCAACTCTCCAGGTTTAAGGTATTCTTCCTTCAGCTAAAACATGCATGTGGAACACAGAGTATGATCAACCCTGTAAACGGGAGATGTGTTCAAATAGCTCTCAGTTTTCCTCCCCTGGTACTCGGGTGCAACATTCCAGACGCTTTACTAACACTCTCCCGACTTGGAGAGTCAGTCCCTTTAACCACCTGTTTGGCCCAGTTTGCAATTTCTGCGGAAGATGAACAGGAATAGCGAGAACCAATGAGAGACTAGCTGGAGGTGTCTGGACGGGCAAATTTAACTCTCATTTCCCACCAGGAAGAGGAATTAACCAAAGGCTCAGCGTGCCGTGCCGGAACCAGATTAGGGCCTGTAGCTATCCTGCGGTGTTGCGGCCAGCTCAAAAGAAAGCGAGTTGAAGAAAGGAGCTCAGGGGCACTGTAATTCACAAACCTGCAGAGTTATAAATGACAGCTATCGTCCAAAAATAGACTGAAGTAAGGCTGCCAAGAGGACTTGAAAGCGGGGCAGAATTGCAGGAAACCGATTTCAGGAGGTAGACTGGAATTGCATTGAAAGCATAGGAAAAGAGGCAGAACGTCCACAATGATGCACTTGGCCAAAAAGGGCGTATGCGTTTTTTCCTGAATATATTCAGGAAAAGACGCATACGCACTTTTTGGCCAACCAAGCAAACTTGCAAAGGAAATCTGCACTACAATGAAGTCTCACTTCCCCCCGGTCAAAAGGGCCATCTGAAAAAAGTGTAAAATCCAGAAAGGCAGGACAGGCCATGGAGAACTGGGAGCCTTGTTATGCTGATGGGCGGGATGTAAATTGCCAACAGACACTCGGGAGAAGTGTATGGTGTTTCCTGAAACAACTAAGAAACAAAGCAACAGAGCCTAGGGCACTTCCACTTATGGTCCTATAGCTTAGGGAAATTAAAATTAAAAAGACACAGCCACCCCAAAGTTTGGGACGCCTCTGTTTACAAGAACCTCGTTTACCGTACAAGTTCAATATCACAGAAAGTGAAAAATGGATAAAGAACTTGTGGTACTTACGTACAATGCAGTATCACTCAGCAATGAAATCTATGTCATCAGGCCCGTAGCAGCATAATGAGTGGATTCAGGTACGATGATTCTAACTAAAATAAGTCACACAGAAAAAGAAACATCATAAGATATCACAAATACACGGAATGTAAACTTGGCTACACAGGAACTGAATTCCAAAACAGAACAGGGTCTCAAATTTAGAAAACCAACTTATGCTTGCTTAACGGGAAAGGTGAGTTGGGGTGCTGCATAAAACCAGATATTGAAATGAGCACAGATAAAGTTCCTTAAGCCAAATATGGAATAGACAAGAGCTACTCCTTGCTCAACGAAATGGACTCAACACCCCATATTAAACACCTAAGAATGTACCTGACAAGTAAGTATCTTAAAACCTATGGATTGCTATGTCTCCAAAAGAGAATCAAGCGTGCGTACAGGGGCATAAACGCAGCAGTGATAGGATTGGAGAGGTTCGGTGAGCAAATGAAGACCCTTTGAAGTCATATTGCATGGTACCCATTCCACAGGTCTCAACTCTCCAGGTTTAAGGTATTCTTCCTTCAGCTAAAACATGCATGTGGAACCCAGAGTATGATCAACCTTGTGAACGGGAGACGTGTTCAAAATCTCTTAGTTTTCCTCCCCTGGTACTCGGGTGCAACATTCCAGATGCTTTACTAACACTCTCCCCACTTGGAGAGTCAGCGCCTTTAACCTCCTGTTTGGCCCAGTTTGCAATTTCTGCGGAAGATGAACAGGAATAGCGAGAACCAATGAGAGACTAGCTGGAGGTGTCTGGACGGGCAAATTTAACTCTCATTTCCCACCAGGAAGAGGAAATAACCAAAGGCTCAGCGTGCCGTGCCGGAACCAGATTAGGGCCTGAAGCCATCCTGCGGTGTTGCGGCCAGCTCAAAAGAAAGCGAGTTGAAGAAAGGAGCTCTGGGACACTGTAATTCACAAACCTGCAGAGTTATAAATGACAGCTATCGTCCAAAAATATACTGAAGTAAGGCTGCCACCAGGACTTGAAAGCGGGGCAGAATTGCAGGAAACCGATTTCAGGAGGTAGACAGGAATTGCAGTGAAAGCATAGGAAAAGAGGCAGAACGTCCACAATGATGCACTTGGCCAAAAAGGGCGTATGCGTTTTTTCCTGAATATATTCAGGAAAAAACGCATACGCCCTTTTTGGCCAACCAAGCAAGCTTGCAAAGGAAATCTGCACTACAATGAAGTCTCACTTCCCCCCGGTCAAAACAGGCATCTGAAAAAAGTGTAAAATCCAGAAAGGCAGGAAAGGCCATGGAGAACTGGGAGCCTTGTTATGCTGATGGGCGGGATGTAAATTGCCAACAGACACTAGGGAGAAGTGTATGGTGTTTCCTGAAACATCTAAAAAACAAAGCAACAGAGCCTAGGGCACTTCCACTTATGGTCCTATAGCTTAGGGAAATTAAAATCAAAAAGACACAGTCACCCCAAAGTTTGGGATGCCTCTGTTTACAAGAACCTCGTTTACAGTACAAGTTCAACATCGCAGAAAGTGAAAAATGGATAAAGAAGTTGTGGTATTTACTTACAAAACAATATCACTCAGCAATGAAATCTATGTCATCAGGCCCTTAGCAGCACAATGAGTGGATTCAGGTATGATGATTCTAACTGAAATAAGTCACACAGAAAAAGAAACATCATAAGATATCAGTAATACACGGAATGTAAACTTGGCTACACAGGAACTGAATTACAGAACAGAACAGGGTCTCAAATTTAGAAAACCAACTTATGCTTGCTTAAGGGTAAAGGTGAGTTGGGGTGCTGCATAAAACCAGAGATTGAAATGAGCACAGATAAAGTTCCTTAAGCCAAATATGGAATAGACAAGAGCTATTCCTTGCTCAACAAAATGGACTCAACACCGCATATTAAATGCCTAAGAATGTACCTGACTAGTAAGTATCTTAAATCTATGGATTGCTATGTCTCAGAAAGAGAATCAAGCGTGTGTACAGGGGCATGAACGCAGCAGTGATAGGATTGGAGAGGTTCGGTGAGCAAATGAAGACCCTTTGAAGTCATATTGCATGGTACCCATTCCACGGGTTTCAACTACCCAGGTTTAAGGTATTCTTCCTTCAGCTAAAAAATGCATGTGGAACCTAGAGTATGATCAACCATGTGATCGGGAGACGTGTTCAAATATGTCTCAGTTTTCTTACCAGGGTACTCGGGTGCAACATTCCAGACGCTTTACTAACACTCTCCCAACTTGGAGAGTCAGTCCCTTTAACCTCCTGTTTGGCCCAGTTTGCAATTTCTGCGGAAGATGAACAGGAATAGCGAGAACCAATGAGAGACTAGCTGGAGTTGTCTGGACGCGCAAATTTAACTCTCATTTCCCACCAGGAAGAGGAATTAACCAAAGGCTCAGTGTGCCGTGCCGGAACCAGATTAGGGCCTGAAGCCATCCTGCGGTGTTGCGGCCAGCTCAAAAGAAAGCGAGTTGAAGAAAGGAGCTCAGGGTCACTGTAATGCACAAACCTGCAGAGTTATAAATGACAGCTATCGTCCAAAAATATACTGAAGTAAGGCTGCCAAGAGGAATTGAAAGCGGGCCAGAATTGCAGGAAACCGATCTCAGGAGGTAGACCGGAATTGCATTGAAAGCATAGGAAAAGAGGCAGAACGTCCACAATGATGCACTTGGCCAAAATGGGCGTATGCGTTTTTTCCTGAATATATTCAGGAAAAAACGCATACGCCCTTTTTGGCCAACCAAGTAAGCTTGCAAAGGAAATCTGCACTACAATGAAGTCTCACTTCCCCCCGGTCAAAAGGGCCATCTGAAAAAAGTGTAAAATCCAGAAAGGCAGGACAGGCCATGGAGAACTGGGAGCCTTGTTATGCTGATGCGGGGGATGTAAATTGCCAACAGACACTCGGGAGAAGTGTATGGTGTTTCCTGAAACATCTAAAAAACAAAGCAACAGAGCCTAGGGCACTTCCACTTATGGTCCTATAGCTTAGGGAAATTAAAATCAAAAAGACACAGCCACCCCAAAGTTTGGGACGCCTCTGTTTACAAGAACCTCGTTTACAGTACAAGTTCAACATCGCAGAAAGTAAAAAATGGATAAAGAAGTTGTGGTATTTACTTACAAAGCAATATCACTCAGCAATGAAATCTATGTCATCAGGCCCTTAACAGCACAATGAGTGGATTCAGGTATGATGATTCTAACTGAAATAAGTCACACAGAAAAAGAAACATCATAAGATATCAGTAATACACGGAATGTAAACTTGGCTACACAGGAACTGAATTACAGAACAGAACAGGGTCTCAAAATTAGAAAACCAACATGCTTGCTTACAGGGAAAGGTGAGTTGGGGTGCTGCATAAAACCAGAGATTGAAATGAGCACAGATAAAGTTCCTTAAGCCAAATATGGAATAGACAAGAGCTACTCCTTGCTCAACGAAATGGACTCAACACCGCATATTAAACGCCTAAGAATGTACCTGACTAGTAAGTATCTTAAATCTATGGATTGCTATGTCTCCGAAAGAGAATCAAGCGTGTGTACAGGGGCATAAACGCAGCAGTGATAGGATTGGAGAGGTTCGGTGAGCAAATGAAGACCCTTTGAAGTCATATTGCATGAAACCCATTCCACGGGTCTCAACTCTCCAGGTTTAAGGTATTCTTCCTTCAGCTAAAACATGCATGTGGAACACAGAGTATGATCAACCCTGTAAACGGGAGATGTGTTCAAATAGCTCTCAGTTTTCCTCCCCTGGTACTCGGGTGCAACATTCCAGACGCTTTACTAACACTCTCCCGACTTGGAGAGTCAGTCCCTTTAACCACCTGTTTGGCCCAGTTTGCAATTTCTGCGGAAGATGAACAGGAATAGCGAGAACCAATGAGAGACTAGCTGGAGGTGTCTGGACGGGCAAATTTAACTCTCATTTCCCACCAGGAAGAGGAATTAACCAAAGGCTCAGCGTGCCGTGCCGGAACCAGATTAGGGCCTGTAGCTATCCTGCGGTGTTGCGGCCAGCTCAAAAGAAAGCGAGTTGAAGAAAGGAGCTCAGGGGCACTGTAATTCACAAACCTGCAGAGTTATAAATGACAGCTATCGTCCAAAAATAGACTGAAGTAAGGCTGCCAAGAGGACTTGAAAGCGGGGCAGAATTGCAGGAAACCGATTTCAGGAGGTAGACTGGAATTGCATTGAAAGCATAGGAAAAGAGGCAGAACGTCCACAATGATGCACTTGGCCAAAAAGGGCGTATGCGTTTTTTCCTGAATATATTCAGGAAAAGACGCATACGCACTTTTTGGCCAACCAAGCAAACTTGCAAAGGAAATCTGCACTACAATGAAGTCTCACTTCCCCCCGGTCAAAAGGGCCATCTGAAAAAAGTGTAAAATCCAGAAAGGCAGGACAGGCCATGGAGAACTGGGAGCCTTGTTATGCTGATGGGCGGGATGTAAATTGCCAACAGACACTCGGGAGAAGTGTATGGTGTTTCCTGAAACAACTAAGAAACAAAGCAACAGAGCCTAGGGCACTTCCACTTATGGTCCTATAGCTTAGGGAAATTAAAATTAAAAAGACACAGCCACCCCAAAGTTTGGGACGCCTCTGTTTACAAGAACCTCGTTTACCGTACAAGTTCAATATCACAGAAAGTGAAAAATGGATAAAGAACTTGTGGTACTTACGTACAATGCAGTATCACTCAGCAATGAAATCTATGTCATCAGGCCCGTAGCAGCATAATGAGTGGATTCAGGTACGATGATTCTAACTAAAATAAGTCACACAGAAAAAGAAACATCATAAGATATCACAAATACACGGAATGTAAACTTGGCTACACAGGAACTGAATTCCAAAACAGAACAGGGTCTCAAATTTAGAAAACCAACTTATGCTTGCTTAACGGGAAAGGTGAGTTGGGGTGCTGCATAAAACCAGATATTGAAATGAGCACAGATAAAGTTCCTTAAGCCAAATATGGAATAGACAAGAGCTACTCCTTGCTCAACGAAATGGACTCAACACCCCATATTAAACACCTAAGAATGTACCTGACAAGTAAGTATCTTAAAACCTATGGATTGCTATGTCTCCAAAAGAGAATCAAGCGTGCGTACAGGGGCATAAACGCAGCAGTGATAGGATTGGAGAGGTTCGGTGAGCAAATGAAGACCCTTTGAAGTCATATTGCATGGTACCCATTCCACAGGTCTCAACTCTCCAGGTTTAAGGTATTCTTCCTTCAGCTAAAACATGCATGTGGAACCCAGAGTATGATCAACCTTGTGAACGGGAGACGTGTTCAAAATCTCTTAGTTTTCCTCCCCTGGTACTCGGGTGCAACATTCCAGATGCTTTACTAACACTCTCCCCACTTGGAGAGTCAGCGCCTTTAACCTCCTGTTTGGCCCAGTTTGCAATTTCTGCGGAAGATGAACAGGAATAGCGAGAACCAATGAGAGACTAGCTGGAGGTGTCTGGACGGGCAAATTTAACTCTCATTTCCCACCAGGAAGAGGAAATAACCAAAGGCTCAGCGTGCCATGCCGGAACCAGATTAGGGCCTGAAGCCATCCTGCGGTGTTGCGGCCAGCTCAAAAGAAAGCGAGTTGAAGAAAGGAGCTCTGGGACACTGTAATTCACAAACCTGCAGAGTTATAAATGACAGCTATCGTCCAAAAATATACTGAAGTAAGGCTGCCAAGAGGACTTGAAAGCGGGGCAGAATTGCAGGAAACCGATTTCAGGAGGTAGACTGGAATTGCAGTGAAAGCATAGGAAAAGAGGCAGAACGTCCACAATGATGCACTTGGCCAAAAAGGGCGTATGCGTTTTTTCCTGAATATATTCAGGAAAAAACGCATACGCCCTTTTTGGCCAACCAAGCAAGCTTGCAAAGGAAATCTGCACTACAATGAAGTCTCACTTCCCCCCGGTCAAAAGGGGCATCTGAAAAAAGTGTAAAATCCAGAAAGGCAGGAAAGGCCATGGAGAACTCGGAGCCTTGTTATGCTGATGGGCGGGATGTAAATTGCCAACAGACACTCGGGAGAAGTGTATGGTGTTTCCTGAAACATCTAAAAAACAAAGCAACAGAGCCTAGGGCACTTCCACTTATGGTCCTATAGCTTAGGGAAATTAAAAGCAAAAAGACACAGTCACCCCAAAGTTTGGGATGCCTCTGTTTACAAGAACCTCGTTTACAGTACAAGTTCAACATCGCAGAAAGTGAAAAATGGATAAAGAAGTTGTGGTATTTACTTACAAAACAATATCACTCAGCAATGAAATCTATGTCATCAGGCCCTTAGCAGCACAATGAGTGGATTCAGGTATGATGATTCTAACTGAAATAAGTCACACAGAAAAAGAAACATCATAAGATATCAGTAATACACGGAATGTAAACTTGGCTACACAGGAACTGAATTACAGAACAGAACAGGGTCTCAAATTTAGAAAACCAACTTATGCTTGCTTAAGGGTAAAGGTGAGTTGGGGTGCTGCATAAAACCAGAGATTGAAATGAGCACAGATAAAGTTCCTTAAGCCAAATATGGAATAGACAAGAGCTATTCCTTGCTCAACAAAATGGACTCAACACCGCATATTAAATGCCTAAGAATGTACCTGACTAGTAAGTATCTTAAATCTATGGATGGCTATGTCTCCGAAAGAGAATCAAGCGTGTGTACAGGGGCATAAACGCAGCAGTGATAGGATTGGAGAGGTTCGGTGAGCAAATGAAGACCCTTTGAAGTCATATTGCATGGTACCCATTCCACGGGTTTCAACTACCCAGGTTTAAGGTATTCTTCCTTCAGCTGAAAAATGCATGTGGAACCTAGAGTATGATCAACCATGTGATCGGGAGACGTGTTCAAATATGTCTCAGTTTTCTTACCAGGGTACTCGGGTGCAACATTCCAGACGCTTTACTAACACTCTCCCCACTTGGAGTGTCAGTCCCTTTAACCTCCTGTTTGGCCCAGTTTGCAATTTCTGCGGAAGATGAACAGGAATAGCGAGAACCAATGAGAGACTAGCTGGAGGTGTCTGGACGGGCAAATTTAACTCTCATTCCCACCAGGAAGAAGAATTAACCAAAGGCTCAGCGTGCCGTGCCGGAACCAGATTAGGGCCTGAAGCCATCCTGCGGTGTTGCGGCCAGCTCACAAGAAAGCGAGTTGAAGAAAGGAGCTCAGGGGCACTGTAATTCACAAACCTGCAGAGTTATAAATGACAGCTATCGTCCAAAAATAGACTGAAGTTAGGCTGCCAAGAGGACTTGAAAGCGGGGCAGAATTGCAGGAAACCGATTTCAGGAGGTAGACTGCAATTGCATTGGAAGCATAGGAAAAGAGGCAGAACGTCCACAATGATGCACTTGGCCAAAAAGGGCGTATGCGTTTTTTCCTGAATATATTCAGGAAAAAACGCATACGCCCTTTTTGGCCAACCATGCAAACTTGCAAAGGAAATCTGCACTACAATGAAGTCTCAATTCCCCCCGGTCAAAAGGGCCATCTGAAAAAAGTGTAAAATCCAGAAAGGCAGGACAGGAAATGGAGAACTGGGAGCCTTTTTATGCTGATGGGCGGGATGTAAATTGCCAACAGACACTCGGGAGAAGTGTATGGTGTTTCCTGAAACATCTAAAAAACAAAGCAACAGAGCCTAGGGCACTTCCACTTATCGTCCTATAGCTTAGGGAAATTAAAATCAAAAAGACACAGCCACCCCAAAGTTTGGGACGCCTCTGTTTACAAGAACCTCGTTTACCGTACAAGTTCAATATCACAGAAAGTGAAAAATGGATAAAGAACTTGTGGTTCTTACGTACAATGCAGTATCACTCAGCAATGAAATCTATGTCATCAGGCCCTTAGCAGCACAATGAGTGGATTCAGGTATGATGATTCTAACTGAAATAAGTCACACAGAAAAAGAAACATCATAAGATATCAGTAATACACGGAATGTAAACTTGGCTACACAGGAACTGAATTACAGAACAGAACAGGGTCTCAAATTTAGAAAACCAACTTATACTTGCTTAAGGGGAAAGGTGAGTTGGGGTGCTGCATAAAACCAGAGATTGAAATGAGCACAGATAAAGTTCCTTAAGCCAAATATGGAATAGACAAGTGCTACTCCTTGCTCAACGAAATGGACTCAACACCCCATATTAAACGCCTAAGAATGTACCTGACTAATAAGTATCTTAAAACCTATGGATTGCTATGTCTCCGAAAGAGAATCAAGCATGTGTACAGGGGCATAAACGCAGCAGTGATAGGATTGGAGAGGTTCGGTGAGCAAATGAAGACCCTTTGAAGTCATATTGCATGGTACCCATTCCACGGGTTTCAACTACCCAGGTTTAAGGTATTCTTCCTTCAGCTAAAACATGCATGTGGAACCTAGAGTATGATCAACCATGTGATCGGGAGACGTGTTCAAATATGTCTCAGTTTTCGTACCCTGGTACTCGGATGCAACATTCCAGACGCTTTACTAACACTCTCCCGACTTGGAGAGTCAGTCCCTTTAACCTCCTGTTTGGCCCAGTTTGCAATTTCTGCGGAAGATGAACAGGAATAGCGAGAACCAATGAGAGACTAGCTGGAGGTGTCTGGACGGGCAAATTTAACTCTCATTCCCACCAGGAAGAAGAATTAACCAAAGGCTCAGCGTGCCGTGCCGGAACCAGATTAGGGCCTGAAGCCATCCTGCGGTGTTGCGGCCAGCTCACAAGAAAGCGAGTTGAAGAAAGGAGCTCAGGGGCACTGTAATTCACAAACCTGCAGAGTTATAAATGACAGCTATCGTCCAAAAATAGACTGAAGTTAGGCTGCCAAGAGGACTTGAAAGAGGGGCAGAATTGCAGGAATCCGATTTCAGGAGGTAGACTGCAATTGCATTGGAAGCATAGGAAAAGAGGCAGAACGTCCACAATGATGCACTTGGCCAAAAAGGGCGTATGCGTTTTTTCCTGAATATATTCAGGAAAAAACGCATACGCCCTTTTTGGCCAACCAAGCAAACTTGCAAAGGAAATCTGCACTACAATGAAGTCTCAATTCCCCCCGGTCAAAAGGGCCATCAGAAAAAAGTGTAAAATCCAGAAAGGCAGGACAGGCCATGGAGAACTGGGAGCCTTGTTATGCTGATGGGCGGGATGTAAATTGCCAACAGACACTCTGGAGAAGTGTATGGTGTTTCCTGAAACATCTAACAAACAAAGCAACGGAGCCAAGGGCACTTCCACTTATGGTCCTATAGCTTAGGGAAATTAAAATCAAAAAGACACAGCCACCCCAAAGTTTGGGACGCCTCTGTTTACAAGAACCTCGTTTACATTACAAGTTCAACATCGCAGAAAGTGAAAAATGGATAAAGAAGTTGTGGTATTTACTTAGAAAGCAATATCACACAGCAATGAAATCTATGTCATCAGGCCCTTAGTAGCACAATGAGTGGATTCAGGTATGATGATTCCAACGGAAATAAGTCACACAGAAAAAGAAACATCCTCAGATATCACAAATACACGGAATGTAAACTTGGCTACACAGGAACTGAATTCCAAAACAGAACAGGGTCTCAAATTTAGAAAACCAACTTATGCTTGCTTAAGGGGAAAGGTGAGTTGGGGTGCTGCATAAAACCAGAGATTGAAATGAGCACAGATAAAGTTCCTTAAGCCAAATATGGAATAGACAAGAGCTACTCCTTGCTCAACGAAATGGACTCAACACCGCATATTAAACGCCTAAGAATGTACCTGACTAGTAAGTATCTTAAAACCTATGGATTGCTATGTCTCCAAAAGACAATCAAGCGTGTGTACAGGGACATAAACGCAGCAGTGATAGGATTGGAGAGGTTCGGTGAGCAAATGAAGACCCTTTGAAGTCATATTGCATGGTACCCATTCCACGGGTCTCAACTCTCCAGGTTTAAGGTATTCTTCCTTCAGCTAAAACATGCATGTGGAACCCAGAGTATGATCAACCGTGTGAACGGGAGACGTGTTCAAATATGTCTCAGGTTTCCTCCCCTGGTACTCGGGTGCAACATTCCAGACACTTTACTAACACTCTCCCCACTTGGAGAGTCAGCGCCTTTAACCTCCTGTTTGGCCCAGTTTGCAAATTCTGCGGAAGATGAACAGGAATAGCGAGAACCAATGAGAGACTAGCTGAAGGTGTCTGGACGGGCAAATTTAACTCTCATTTCCCACCAGGAAGAGGAAATAACCAAAGGCTCAGCATGCCGTGCCGGAACCAGATTAGGGCCTGAAGCCATCCTGCGGTGTTGCGGCTAGCTCAAAAGAAAGCGAGTTGAAGAAAGGAGCTCAGGGGCACTGTAATTCACAAACCTGCAGAGTTATAAATGACAGCAATCGTCCAAAAATAGACTGAAGTAAGGCTGCCAAGAGGACTTGAAAGCGGGGCAGAATTGCAGGAAACCGATTTCAGGAGGTAGACTGGAATTGCAGTGAAAGCATAGGAAAAGAGGCAGAACGTCCACAATGATGCACTTGGCCAAAAAGGGCGTATGCGTTTTTTCCTGAATATATTCAGGAAAAAACGCATACGCCCTTTTTGGCCAACCAAGCAAACTTGCAAAGGAAATCTGCACTACAATGAAGTCTCACTTCCCCCTGGTCAAAAGGGCCATCTGAGAAAAGTGTAAAATCCAGAAAGGCAGGACAGGCCATGGAGAACTGGGAACCTTGTTATGCTGATGGGCGGGATGTAACTTGCCAACAGACACTCGGGAGAAGTGTATGGTGTTTCCTGAAACATCTAAGAAACAAAGCAACAGAGCCTAGGGCAGTTTCACTTATCGTCCTATAGCTTAGGGAAATTAAAATCAAAAAGACACAGCCACCCCAAAGTTTGGGACGCCTCTGTTTACAAGAACCTCGTTTACAGTACAAGTTCAACATCGCAGAAAGTGAAAAATGGATAAAGAAGTTGTGGTATTTACTTACAAAGCAATATCACTCAGCAATGAAATCTATGTCATCAGGCCCTTAGCAGCACAATGAGTGGATTCAGGTATGAGGATTCTAACTGAAATAAGTCACACAGAAAAAGAAACATCATAAGATATCAGTAATACACGGAATGTAAACTTGGCTACACAGGAACTGAATTACAGAACAGAACAGGGTCTCAAATTCAGAAAACCAACTTATGCTTGCTTAAGGGGAAAGGTGAGTTGGGGTGCTGCATAAAACCAGAGATTGAAATGAACACAGATAAAGTTCCTTAAGCCAAATATGGAATAGACAAGAGCTACTCCTTGCTCAACGAAATGGACTCAACACCGCATATTAAACGCCTAAGAATGTACCTGACTAGTAAGTATCTTAAAACCTATGGATTGCTATGTCTCCGAAAGAGAATCAAGCATGTGTACAGGGGCATAAACGCAGCAGTGATAGGATTGGAGAGGTTCGGTGAGCAAATGAAGACCCATTGAAGTCATATTGCATGGTACCCATTCCACGGGTTTCAACTCGCCAGGTTTAAGTTATTCTTCCTTCAGCTAAAACATGCATGTGGAATCTAGAGTATGATCAACCATGTGATCCGGAGTCGTGTTCAAATATGTCTCAGTTTTCGTACCCTGGTTCTCGGGTGCAACATTCCAGACGCTTTACTAACACTCTCCCCACTTGGAGAGTCAGTCCCTTTAACCTCCTGTTTGGACCAGTTTGCAATTTCTGCGGAAGATGAACAGGAATAGCGAGAATCAATGAGAGACTAGCTGGAGGTGTCTGGACGCGCAAATTTAACTCTCATTTCCCACCAGGAAGAGGAAATAACCAAAGGCTCAGCGTGCCGTGCCGGAACCAGATTAGGGCCTGAAGCCATCCTGCGGTGTTGCGGCCAGCTCACAAGAAAGCGAGTTGAAGAAAGGAGCTCAGGGGCACTGTAATTCACAAACCTGCAGAGTTATAAATGACAGCTATCGTCCAAAAATATACTGAAGTAAGGCTGCCAAGAGGACTTGAAAGCGGGCCAGAATTGCAGGAAACCGATTTCAGGAGGTAGACTGGAATTGCATTGAAAGCATAGGAAAAGAGGCAGAACGTCCACAATGATGCACTTGGCCAAAAAGTGTGTATGTGTTTTTTCCTGAATATATTCAGGAAAAAACGCATACGCCCTTTTTGGCCAAGCAAGCAAAGTTGCAAAGGAAATCTGTACTACAATGAAGTCTCACTTCCCCCCAGTCAAAAGGGCCATCTGAAAAAAGTGTAAAATCCAGAAAGGCAGGACAGGCCATGGAGAACTGGGAGCCTTGTTATGCTGATGGGCGGGATGTACATTGCCAACAGGCACTCGGGAGAAGTGTATGGTGTTTACTGAAACATCTAAAAAACAAAGCAACAGAGCCTAGGGCACTTCCACTTATGGTCCTATAGCTTAGGGAAATTAAAATCAAAAAGACACAGCCACCCCAAAGTTTGGGACGCCTCTGTTTACAAGAACCTCGTTTACCATACACGTTCAATATCACAGAAAGTGAAAAATGGATAAAGAACTTGTGGTACTTACGTACAATTCAGTATCACTCAGCAATGAAATCTATGTCATCAGGCCCGTAGCAGCATATTGAGTGGATTCAGGTACGATGATTCTAACTGAAATAAGTCACACAGAAAAAGAAACATCATAAGATATCAGTAATACACGGAATGTAAACTTGGCTACACAGGAACTGAATTACAGAACAGAACAGGGTCTCAAATTTAGAAAACCAACTTATGCTTGCTTAAGGGGAAAGGTGAGTTGGGGTGCTGTATAAAACCAGAGATTGAAATGAGCACAGATAAAGTTCCTTAAGCCAAATATGGAATAGACAAGAGCTACTCCTTGCTCAACGAAATGGACTCAATACCCCATATTAAACGCCGAAGAATGTACCTGACTAGTAAGTATCTTAAAACCTATGGATTGCTATGTCTCCGAAAGAGAATTAAGCGTGTGTACAGCGGCATAAACGCAGCAGTGATAGGATTGGAGAGGTTCGGTGAGCAAATGAAGACCCTTTGAAGTCATATTGCATGGTACCCATTCCACGGGTTTCAACTACCCAGGTTTAAGGTATTCTTCCTTCAGCTAAAACATGCATGTGGAACCTAGAGTATGATCAACCATGTGATCGGGAGACGTGTTCAAATATGTCTCAGTTTTCGTACCCTGGTACTCGAGTGCAACATTCCAGACTCTTTACTAACACTCTCCCGACTTGGAGAGTCAGTCCCTTAAACCTCCTGTTTGCCCCAGTTTGCAATTTCTGCGGAAGATGAACAGGAATATGGAGAACCAATGAGAGACTAGCTGGAGGTGTCTGGACGGGCAAATTTAACTCTCATTTCCCACCAGGAAGAGGAATTAACCAAAGGCTCAGCGTGCCATGCCGGAACCAGATTAGGGCCTGAAGCCATCCTGCGGTGTTGCGGCCAGGTCACAAGAAAGCGAGTTGAAGAAAGGAGCTCAGGGGCACTGTAATTCACAAACCTGCAGAGTTATAAATGACAGCTATCGTCCAAAAATATACTGAAGTAAGGCTGCCAAGAGGACTTGAAAGCGGGGCAGAATTGCAGGAAAAAGATTTCAGGAGGTAGACTGGAATTGCATTGAAAGCATAGGAAAAGAGGCAGAACGTCCACAATGATGCACTTGGCCAAAAGGGCGTATGCGTTTTTTCCTGAATATATTCAGGAAAAAACGCATACGCCCTTTTTGGCCAACCAAGCAAGCTTGCAAAGGAAATCTGCACTACAATGAAGTCTCACTTCCCCCCGGTCAAAAGGGCCATCTGAAAAAAGTGTAAAATCCAGAAAGGCAGGACAGGCCATGGAGAACTGGGAGCCTTGTTATGCTGATGGGCGGGATGTAAATTGCCAACAGACACTCGGGAGAAGTGTATGGTGTTTCCTGAAACATCTAAGAAACAAAGCAACAGAGCCTAGGACAGTTTCACTTATGGTCCTATAGCTTAGGGAAATTAAAATCAAAAAGACACAGCCACCCCAAAGTTTGGGACGCCTCTGTTTACAAGAACCTCATTTACCGTACAAGTACAACATCACAGAAAGTGATAAATGGATAAATAACTTGTGGTACTTACGTACAATGCAGTATAACTCAGCAATGAAATCTATGTCATCAGGCCCGTAGCAGCATAATGAGTGGATTCAGGTATGATGATTGTAACTGAAATAAGTCACACAGAAAAAGAAACATCATAACATATCACTAATACACGGAATGTAAACTTGGCTACACAGGAACTGAATTCCAAAACAGAACAGGGTCTCAAATTTAGAAAACCAACTTATGCTTGCTTAAGGGGAAAGGTGAGTTGGGGTGCTGCATAAAACCAGAGATTGAAATGAGCAAAGATAAAGTTCCTTAAGCCAAATATGGAATAGACAAGAGCTACTCCTTGCTCAAGGAAATGGACTCAACACCCCATATTAAACGCCTAAGAATGTACCTAACTAGTAAGTATCTTAAAACCTATGGATTGCTATGTCTCCAAAAGAGAATCAAGCGTGTGTACAGGGGCATAAACGCAGCAGTGATAGGATTGGAGAGGTTCGGTGAGCAAATGAAGACCCTTTGAAGTCATATTGCATGGTACCCATTACACGGGTCTCAACTCTCCAGGTTTAAGGGATTCTTCCTACAGCTAAAACATGCATGTGGAACCCAGAATATGAACAACCGTGTGAACGGGTGACGTGTTCAAACATGTCTCAGTTTTCCTCCCCTGGTACTCAGGTGCTACATTCCAGATGCTTTACTAACACTCTCCCCACTTGGAGAGTCAGCGCCTTTAACCTCCTGTTTGGCCCAGTTTGCAATTTCTGCGGAAGATGAACAGGAATAGGGAGAACCAATGAGAGACTAGCTGGAGGTGTCTGGACGGGCAAATTTAACTCTCATTTCCCACCAGGAAGAGGAATTAACCAAAGGCTCAGCGTGCCGTGCCGGAACCAGATTAGGGCCTGAAGCCATCCTGCGGTGTTGCGGCCAGCTCACAAGAAAGCGAGTTGAAGAAAGGAGCTCAGGGACACTGTAATTCACAAACCTGCAGAGTTATAAATGACAGCTATCGTCCAAAAATATACTGAAGTAAGGCTGCCAAGAGGACTTGAAAGCGGGGCAGAATTGCAGGAAAAAGATTTCAGGAGGTAGACTGGAATTGCATTGAAAGCATAGGAAAAGAGGCAGAACGTCCACAATGATGCACTTGGCCAAAAGGGCGTATGCGTTTTTTCCTGAATATATTCAGGAAAAAACGCATACACCCTTTTTGGCCAGGCAAGCAAAGTTGCAAAGGAAATCTGCACTACAATGAAGTCTCACTTCCCCCGGTCAAAAGGGCCATCTGAAAAAAGTGTAAAATCCAGAAAGGCAGGACAGGCCATGGAGAACTGGGAGCCTTGTTATGCTGATGGGCGGGATGTAAATTGCCAACAGACACTCTGGAGAAGTGTATGGTGTTTCTTGAAACATCTAAAAAACAAAGCAACAGAGCCTAGGGCACTTCCACTTATGGTCCTATAGCTTAGGGAAATTACAATCAAAAAGACACAGCCACCCCAAAGTTTGGGACGCCTCTGTTTACAAGAACCTCGTTTACAGTACAAGTTCAACATCGCAGAAAGTGAAAAATGGATAAAGAAGTTGTGGTATTTACTTACAAAGCAATATCACTCAGCAATGAAATCTATGTCATCAGGCCCTTAGCAGCACAATGAGTGGATTCAGGTATGATGATTCTAACTGAAATAAGTCACACAGAAAAAGAAACATCATAAGATATCAGTAATACACGGAATGTAAACTTGGCTACACAGGAACTGAATTACAGAACAGAACAGGGTCTCAAATTTAGAAAACCAACTTATGCTTGCTTAAGGGGAAAGGTGAGTTGGGGTGCTGCATAAAACCAGAGATTGAAATGAGCACAGATAAAGTTCCTTAAGCCAAATATGGAATAGACAAGAGCTACTCCTTGCTCAATGAAATGGACTCAACACCGCATATTAAACGCCTAAGAATGTACCTGACTAGTAAGTATCTTAAAACCTATGGATTGCTATGTCTCCGAAAGAGAATCAAGCATCTGTACAGGGGCATAAACGCAGCAGTGATAGGATTGGAGAGGTTCGGTGAGCAAATGAAGACCCTTTGAAGTCATATTGCATGGTACCCATTCCACGGGTTTCAACTCGCCAGGTTTAAGTTATTCTTCCTTCAGCTAAAACATGCATGTGGAATCTAGAGTATGATCAACCATGTGATCGGGAGACGTGTTCAAATATGTCATAGTTTTCGTACCCTGGTTCTCGGGTGCAACATTCCAGACGCTTTACTAACACTCTCCCCACTTGGAGAGTCAGTCCCTTTAACCTCCTGTTTGGACCAGTTTGCAATTTCTGCGGAATATGAACAGGAATAGCGAGAACCAATGAAAGATTAGCTGGAGGTGTCTGGACGCGCAAATTTAACTCTCATTTCCCACCAGGAAGAGGAAATAACCAAAGGCTCAGCGTGCCGTGCCGGAACCAGATTAGGGCCTGAAGCCATCCTGCGGTGTTGCGGCCAGCTCACAAGAAAGCGAGTTGAAGAAAGGAGCTCAGGGGCACTGTAATTCACAAACCTGCAGAGTTATAAATGACAGCTATCGTCCAAAAATCGACTGAAGTAAGGCTGCCAAGAGGACTTGAAAGCGGGGCAGAATTGCAGGAAACCGATTTCAGGAGGTAGACTGGAATTGCATTGAAAGCGTAGGAAAAGAGGCAGAACGTCCACAATGATGCACTTGGCCAAAAAGGGCGTATGCGTTTTTTCCTGAATATATTCAGGAAAAAACGCATACGCCCTTTTTGGCCAAGCAAGCAAAGTTGCAAAGGAAATCTGCACTACAATGAAGTCTCACTTCCCCCCGGTCAAAAGGGCCATCTGAAAAAAGTGTAAAATCCAGAAAGGCAGGACAGGCCATGGAGAACTGGGAGCCTTGTTATGCTGATGGGCGGGATGTAAATTGCCAACAGGCACTCGGCAGAAGTGTATGGTGTTTCCTGAAACATCTAAAAAACAAAGCAACAGAGCCTAGGGCACTTCCACTTATGGTCCTATAGCTTAGGGAAATTAAAATCAAAAAGACACAGCCACCCCAAAGTTTGGGACGCCTCTGTTTACAAGAACCTCGTTTACCATACACGTTCAATATCACAGAAAGTGAAAAATGGATAAAGAACTTGTGGTACTTACGTACAATTCTGTATCACTCAGCAATGAAATCTATGTCATCAGGCCCGTAGCAGCATATTGAGTGGATTCAGGTACGATGATTCTAACTGAAATAAGTCACACAGAAAAAGAAACATCACAAGATATCAGTAATACACGGAATGTAAACTTGGCTACACAGGAACTGAATTACAGAACAGAACAGGGTCTCAAATTTAGAAAACCAACTTATGCTTGCTTAAGGGTAAAGGTGAGTTGGGGTGCTGTATAAAACCAGAGATTGAAATGAGCACAGATAAAGTTCCTTAAGCCAAATATGGAATAGACAAGAGCTACTCCTTGCTCAACGAAATGGACTCAATACCCCATATTAATCGCCTAAGAATGTACCTGACTAGTAAGTATCTTAAAACCTATGGATTGCTATGTCTCCGAAAGAGAATCAAGCATGTGTACAGGGGCATAAACGCAGCAGTGATAGGATTGGAGAGGTTCGGTGAGCAAATGAAGACCCTTTGAAGTCATATTGCATGGTACCCATTCCACGGGTTTCAACTACCCAGGTTTAAGGTATTCTTCCTTCAGCTAAAACATGCATGTGGAACCTAGAGTATGATCAACCATGTGATCGGGAGACGTGTTCAAATATGTCTCAGTTTTCGTACCCTGGTACTCGGGTGCAACATTCCAGACACTTTACTAACACTCTCCCGACTTGGAGAGTCAGTCCCTTAAACCTCCTGTTTGCCCCAGTTTGCAATTTCTGCGGAAGATGAACAGGAATAGGGAGAACCAATGAGAGACTAGCTGGAGGTGTCTGGACGGGCAAATTTAACTCTCATTTCCCACCAGGAAGAGGAAATAACCAAAGGCTCAGCGTGCCGTTCCGGAACCAGATTAGGGCCTGAAGCCATCCTGTGGTGTTGCGGCCAGGTCACAAGAAAGCGAGTTGAAGAAAGGAGCTCAGGGGCACTGTAATTCACAAACCTGCAGAGTTATAAATGACAGCTATCGTCCAAAAATATACTGAAGTAAGGCTGCCAAGAGGACTTGAAAGCGGGCCAGAATTGCAGGAAACCGATTTCAGGAGGTAGACTGGAATTACATTGAAAGCATAGGAAAAGAGGCAGAACGTCCACAATGATGCACTTGGCCAAAAAGGGCGTATGCGTTTTTTCCTGAATATATTCAGGAAAAAACGCATACGCCCTTTTTGGCCAACCAAGCAAGCTTGCAAAGGAAATCTGCACTACAATGAAGTCTCACTTCCCCTCGGTCAAAAGGGCCATCTGAAAAAAGTGTAAAATCCAGAAAGGCAGGACAGGCCATGGAGAACTGGGAGCCTTGTTATGCTGATGGGCGGGATGTAAATTGCCAACAGACACTCGGGAGAAGTGTATGGTGTTTCCTGAAACATCTAAGAAACAAAGCAACAGAGCCTAGGGCACTTCCACTTATGGTCCTATAGCTTAGGGAAATTAAAATCCAAAAGACACAGCCACCCCAAAGTTTGGGACGCCTCTGTTTACAAGAACCTCGTTTACAGTACAAGTTCAATATCGCAGAAAGTGAAAAATGGATAAAGAAGTTGTGGTATTTACGTACAATGCAATATCACTCAGCAATGAAATCTATGTCATCAGGCCCTTAGCAACACAATGAGTGGATTTAGGTATGATGATTCTAACTGAAATAAGTCACACAGAAAAAGAAACATCATAAGATATCAGTAATACACGGAATGTAAACTTGGCTACACAGGAACTGAATTACAGAACAGAACAGGGTCTCAAATTTAGAAAACCACCTTATGCTTGCTTAAGGGAAAAGGTGAGAAGGGGTGCTGCATAAAACCAGAGATTGAAATGAGCACAGATAAAGTTCCTTAAGCCAAATATGGAATAGACAAGAGCTACTCCTTGCTCAACGAAATGGACTCAACACCGCATATTAAACGCCTAAGAATGTACCTGACTAGTGAGTATCTTAAAACCTATGGATTGCTATGTCTCCGAAAGAAAATCAAGCGTGCGTACAGGGACATAAACGCAGCAGTGATAGGATTGGAGAGGTTCGGTAAGCAAATGAAGACCCTTTGAAGTCATATTGCATGGTACCCATTACACGGGTCTCAACTCTCCAGGTTTAAGGTATTCTTCCTTCAGCTAAAACATGCATGTGGAACCCAGAGTATGATCAAGCGTGTGAACGGGAGATGTGTTCAAATATGTCTCAGTTTTCGTACCCTGGTACTCGGGTGCAACATTCCAGACGCTTTACTAACACTCTCCCGACTTGGAGAGTCAGTCCCTTTAACCTCCTGTTTGGCCCAGTTTGCAATTTCTGCGGAAGATGAACAGGAATAGCGAGAACCAATGAGAGACTAGCTGGAGGTGTCTGGACGGGCAAATTTAACTCTCATTTCCCACCAGGAAGAGGAAATAACCAAAGTCTCAGCGTGCCGTGCCAGAACCAGATTAGGCCCTGAAGCCATCCTGCGGTGTTGCGGCCAGGTCAAAACAAAGCGAGTTGAAGAAAGGAGCTCAGGGGCACTGTAATTCACAAACCTGCAGAGTTATAAATGACAGCTATCGTCCAAAAATATACTGAAGTAAGGCTGCCAAGAGGACTTGAAAGCGGGGCAGAATTGCAGGAAACCGATTTCAGGAGGTAGACTGGAATTGCATTGAAAGCATTGGAAAAGAGGCAGAACGTCCACAATGATGCACTTGGCCAAAAAGGGCGTACGCGTTTTCTCCTGAATATATTCAGGAAAAAACGCATACGCACTTTTTGGCCAACCAAGCAAACTTGCAAAGGAAATCTGCACTACAATGAAGTCTCACTTCCCCCCAGTCAAAAGGGCCATCTGAAAAAAGTGTAAAATCCAGAAAGGCAAGACAGGCCATGGAAAACTGGGAGCCTTGTTATGCTGACGGGCGGGATGTAAATTGCCAACAGACACTCGGGAGAAGTGTATGGTGTTTCCTGAAACATCTAAAAAACAAAGCAACAGAGCCTAGGGCACTTCCACTTATGGTCCTATAGCTTAGGGAAATTAAAATTAAAAAGACAGGGCCACCGCAACGTTTGGGACGCCTCTGTTTACAAGAACCTCCTTTACCGTACAAGTTCAATATCACAGAAAGTGAAAAATGGATAAAGAACATGTGGTACTTACGTACAATGCAGTATCACTCAGCAATGAAATCTATGTCATCAGGCCCGTAGCAGCACAATGAGTGGATTCAGGCACGATGATTCTAACTGAAATAAGTCACACAGAAAAGAAACATCATAAGATATCACTAATACACGGAATGTAAACTAGGCTACACAGGAACTGAATTCCAAAACAGAACAGGGTCTCAAATTTAGAAAACCAACTTATGCTTGCTTAAGGGGAAAGGTGAGTTGGGGTGCTGCACAAAACCAGAGATTTAAATGAGCACAGATAAAGTTCCTTAAGCCAAATATGGAATAGACAAGAGCTACTCCTTGCTCAACGAAATGGACACAACACCCCATATTAAACGCCTAAGAATGTACCTGACTAGTAAGTGTCTTAAAACCTATGGATTGCTACATCTCCAAAAGAGAATCAAGCGTGTGTACAGGGGCATAAACGCAGCAGTGATAGGATTGGAGAGGTTCGGTGAGCAAATGAAGACCCTTTGAAGTCAAATTGCATGGTACCCATTCCACGGGTCTCAACTCTCCAGGTTTAAGGTATTCTTCCTTCAGCTAAAACATGCATGTGGAACCCAGAGTATGATCAACCGTGTGAACGGGAGACGTGTTCAAATATGTCTCAGTTTTCCTCCCCTGGTACTCGGGTGCAACATTCCAGACACTTTACTAACACTCTCCCCACTTGGAGAGTCAGCGCCTTTAACCTCCTGTTTGGCTCAGTTTGCAATTTCTGCGGAAGATGAACAGGAATAGCGAGAAACAATGAGAGACTAGCTGGAGGTGTCTGGACGGGCAAATTTAACTCTCATTTCCCACCAGGAAGAGGAATTAACCAAAGGCTCAGCATGCCCTGCCGGAACCAGATTAGGGCCTGAAGCCATCCTGCGGTGTTGCGGCCAGCTCAAAAGAAAGCGAGTTGAAGAAAGGAGCTCAGGGGCACTGTAATTCACAAACCTGCAGAGTTATAAATGACAGCTATCATCCAAAAATAGACTGAAGTAAGGCTGCCAAGAGGACTTGAAAGCGGGGCAGAATTGCAGGAAACCGATTTCAGGAGGTAGACTGGAATTGCATTGAAAGCATAGGAAAAGAGGCAGAACGTCCACAATGATGCACTTGGCCAAAAAGGGCGTATGCGTTTTTTCCTGAATATATTCAGGAAAAAACGCATACGCACTTTTTGGCAAACCAAGCAAGTTTGCAAAGGAAATCTGCAATACAATGAAGTCTCAATTTCCCCCGGTCAAAAGGGCCATCTGAAAAAAGTGTAAAATCCAGAAAGGCAGGACAGGCCATGGAGAACTGGGAGCCTTGTTATGCTGATGGGCGGGATGTAAATTGCCAACAGACACTCGGGAGAAGTGTATGCTGTTTCCTGAAACATCTAAAAAACAAAGCAACAGAGCCTAGAGCACTTCCACTTATGGTCCTATAGCTAAGGGAAATTTAAATCAAAAAGACACAGCCACCCCAAAGTTTGGGACGCCTCTGTTTACAAGAACCTCGTTTACCGTACAAGTTCAATATCACAGAAAGTGAAAAATGGATAAAGAACTTGTGGTACTTACGTACAATGCAGTATCACTCAGCAATGAAATCTATGTCATCAGACGCGTAGCAGCATAATGAGTGGATTCAAGTACGATGATTCTAACTGAAATAAGTCACACAGAAAAAGAAACATCATAAGATATCACTAATACACGGAATGTAAACTTGGCTACACAGGAACTGGATTACAAAAGAGAACAGGGTCTCAAATTTAGAAAATCAACTTATGCTTGCTTAAGGGGAAAGGTGAGTTGGGGTGCTGCATAAAACCAGAGATTGAAATGAGCACAGATAAAGTTCCTTAAGCCAAATATGGAATAGACAAGAGCTACTCCTTGCTCAACGAAATGGACTCAACACCCCATATTAAACGCCTAAAAATGTACCTGACTAGTAAGTATCTTAAAACCTATGGATTGCTATGTCTCCGAAAGAGAATCAAGCGTGTGTACAGGGGCATAAATGCAGCAGTGATAGGATTGGAGAGGTTCGGTGAGCAAATGAAGACCCTTTGAAGTCATATTGCATGGTATCCATTACACGGGTCTCAACTCTCCAGGTTTAAGGTATTCTTCCTTCAGCTAAAACATGCATGTGGAACCCAGAGGATAATCAAACGTGTGAATATATATTTTTTTCCTGAATATATTTATTTCCTGAATATATTCTGAATATATATATATTTTTCCTGATTATATTTAGGAAAAAACGCATACGCCCTTTTTGGCCAACCAAGCAAGCTTGCAAAGGAAATCTGCACTACAATGAAGTCTCACTTCCCCCCGGTCAAAAGGGCCATCTGAAAAAAGTGTAAAATCCATATATATATATTTATATATATATATATATATATATATATTATATATATATATATTTTTTTCCTGAATATATTTATTTCCTGAATATATTCTGAATATATATATATTTTTCCTGAATATATTCAGGAAAAAACGCATACGCACTTTTTGGCCAACCAAGCAAGCTTGCAAAGGAAATCTGCACTACAATGAAGTCTCACTTCCCCCCGGTCAAAAGGGCCATCTGAAAAAAGTGTAAAATCCAGAAAGGCAGGACAGGCCATGGAGAACTGGGAGCCTTGTTATGCTGATGGGCGGGATGTAAATTGCCAACAGACACTCGGGAGAAGTGTATGGTGTTTCCTGAAACATCTAAGAAACAAAGCAACAGAGCCTAGGACAGTTTCACTTATGGTCCTATAGCTTAGGGAAATTAAAATCAAAAAGACACAGCCACCCCAAAGTTTGGGACGCCTCTGTTTACAAGAACCTCATTTACCGTACAAGTACAACATCACAGAAAGTGATAAATGGATAAATAACTTGTGGTACTTACGTACAATGCAGTATAACTCAGCAATGAAATCTATGTCATCAGGCCCGTAGCAGCATAATGAGTGGATTCAGGTATGATGATTGTAACTGAAATAAGTCACACAGAAAAAGAAACATCATAACATATCACTAATACACGGAATGTAAACTTGGCTACACAGGAACTGAATTCCAAAACAGAACAGGGTCTCAAATTTAGAAAACCAACTTATGCTTGCTTAAGGGGAAAGGTGAGTTGGGGTGCTGCATAAAACCAGAGATTGAAATGAGCACAGATAAAGTTCCTTAAGCCAAATATGGAATAGACAAGAGCTACTCCTTGCTCAAGGAAATGGACTCAACACCCCATATTAAACGCCTAAGAATGTACCTAACTAGTAAGTATCTTAAAACCTATGGATTGCTATGTCTCCAAAAGAGAATCAAGCGTGTGTACAGGGGCATAAACGCAGCAGTGATAGGATTGGAGAGGTTCGGTGAGCAAATGAAGACCCTTTGAAGTCATATTGCATGGTACCCATTACACGGGTCTCAACTCTCCAGGTTTAAGGGATTATTCCTACAGCTAAAACATGCATGTGGAACCCAGAGTATGAACAACCGTGTGAACGGGAGACGTGTTCAAACATGTCTCAGTTTTCCTCCCCTGGTACTCAGGTGCTACATTCCAGATGCTTTACTAACATTCTCCCCACTTGGATAGTCAGCGCCTTTAACCTCCTGTTTGGCCCAGTTTGCAATTTCTGCGGAAGATGAACAGGAATAGGGAGAACCAATGAGAGACTAGCTGGAGGTGTCTGGACGGGCAAATTTAACTCTCATTTCCCACCAGGAAGAGGAATTAACCAAAGGCTCAGCGTGCCGTGCCGGAACCAGATTAGGGCCTGAAGCCATCCTGCGGTGTTGCGGCCAGCTCACAAGAAAGCGAGTTGAAGAAAGGAGCTCAGGGACACTGTAATTCACAAACCTGCAGAGTTATAAATGACAGCTATCGTCCAAAAATATACTGAAGTAAGGCTGCCAAGAGGACTTGAAAGCGGGGCAGAATTGCAGGAAAAAGATTTCAGGAGGTAGACTGGAATTGCATTGAAAGCATAGGAAAAGAGGCAGAACGTCCACAATGATGCACTTGGCCAAAAGGGCGTATGCGTTTTTTCCTGAATATATTCAGGAAAAAACGCATACGCCCTTTTTGGCCAAGCAAGCAAAGTTGCAAAGGAAATCTGCACTACAATGAAGTCTCACTTCCCCCGGTCAAAAGGGCCATCTGAAAAAAGTGTAAAATCCAGAAAGGCAGGACAGGCCATGGAGAACTGGGAGCCTTGTTATGCTGATGGGCGGGATGTAAATTGCCAACAGACACTCTGGAGAAGTGTATGGTGTTTCCTGAAACATCTAAAAAACAAAGCAACAGAGCCTAGGGCACTTCCACTTATGGTCCTATAGCTTTGGGAAATTAAAATCAAAAAGACACAGCCACCCCAAAGTTTGGGACGCCTCTGTTTACAAGAACCTCGTTTACAGTACAAGTTCAACATCGCAGAAAGTGAAAAATGGATAAAGAAGTTGTGGTATTTACTTACAAAGCAATATCACTCAGCAATGAAATCTATGTCATCAGGCCCTTAGCAGCACAATGAGTGGATTCAGGTATGATGATTCTAACTGAAATAAGTCACACAGAAAAAGAAACATCATAAGATATCAGTAATACACGGAATGTAAACTTGGCTACACAGGAACTGAATTACAGAACAGAACAGGGTCTCAAATTTAGAAAACCAACTTATGCTTGCTTAAGGGGAAAGGTGAGTTGGGGTGCTGCATAAAACCAGAGATTGAAATGAGCACAGATAAAGTTCCTTAAGCCAAATATGGAATAGACAAGAGCTACTCCTTGCTCAACGAAATGGACTCAACACCCCATATTAAACGCCTAAGAATGTACCTGACTAGTAAGTATCTTAAAACCTATGGATTGCTATGTCTCCGAAAGAGAATCAAGCATGTGTACAGGGGCATAAACGCAGCAGTGATAGCATTGGAGAGGTTCGGTGAGCAAATGAAGACCCTTTGAAGTCATATTGCATGGTACCCATTCCACGGGTTTCAACTACCCAGGTTTAAGGTATTCTTCCTTCAGCTAAAACATGCATGTGGAACCTAGAGTATGATCAACCATGTGATCGGGAGACGTGTTCAAATATGTCTCAATTTTCATACCCTGGTACTCGGGTGCAACATTCCAGACACTTTACTAACACTCTCCCGACTTGGAGAGTCAGTCCCTTTAACCTCCTGTTTGGCCCAGTTTGCAATTTCTGCGGAAGATGAACAGGAATAGCGAGAACCAATGAGAGACTAGCTGGAGGTGTCTGGACGTGCAAATTTAACTCTCATTTTCCACCAGGAAGAGGAATTAACCAAAGGCTCAGCGTGCCGTTTCGGAACCAGATTAGGGCCTGAAGCCATCCTGTGGTGTGCGGCCAGGTCACAAGAAAGCGAGTTGAAGAAAGGAGCTCAGGGGCACTGTAATTCACAAACCTGCAGAGTTATAAATGACAGCTATCGTCCAAAAATATACTGAACTAAGGCTGCCAAGAGGACTTGAAAGCGGGGCAGAATTGCAGGAAACCGATTTCAGGAGGTAGACTGGAATTGCATTGAAAGCATAGGAAAAGAGGCAGAACGTCCACAATGATGCACTTGGCCAAAAAGGGCGTATGCGTTTTTCCCTGAATATATTCAGGGAAAAACGCATACGCCCTTTTTGGCCAACCAAGCAAACTTGCAAAGGAAATCTGCACTACAATGAAGTCTCACTTCCCCCCGGTCAAAAGGGCCATCTGAAAAACGTGTAAAATCCAGACAGGCAGGACAGGCCATGGAGAAATGGGAGCCTTGTTATGCTGATGGGCGGGATGTAAATTGCCAACAGACACTCGGGAGAAGTGTATGGTGTTTCCTGAAACATCTAAAAAACAAAGCAACAGAGCCTAGGGCACTTCCACTTATGGTCCTATAGCTTAGGGAAATTAAAATCAAAAAGACACAGCCACCCCAAAGTTTGGGACGCCTGTGTTTACAAGAACCTCGTTTACAGTACAAGTTCAATATCACAGAGAGTGAAAAATGGATAAAGAACTTGTGGTACTTACGTACAATGCAGTATCACTCAGCAATGAAATCTATGTCATCAGGCCCGTAGCAGCATAATGAGTGGATTCAGGTACGATGATTCTAACTGAAATAAATCACACAGAAAAAGAAACATCATAAGATATCACTAATACACGGAATGTAAACTTGGTTACACAGGAACTGAATTCCAAAACAGAACAGGGTCTCAAATTTAGAAAACCAACTTATGCTTGCTTAAGGGGAAAGGTGAGTTGGGGTGCTGCATAAAACCAGAGATTGAAATGAGCACAGATAAAGTTCCTTAAGCCAAATATGGAATAGACAAGAGCTACTCCTTGCTCAACGAAATGGACTCAACACCCCATATTAAACGCCTAAGAATGTACCTGACTAGTAAGTATCTTAAAACCTATGGATTGCTATGTCTCCAAAAGAGAATCAAGCATGTGTACAGGGGCATAAACGCAGCAGTGATAGCATTGGAGAGGTTCGGTGAGCAAATGAAGACCCTTTGAAGTCATATTGCATGGTACCCATTCCACAGGTTTCACCTACCCAGGTTTAAGGTATTCTTCCTTCAGCTAAAACATGCATGTGGAACCTAGAGTATGATCAACCGTGTGAACGGGAGACGTGTTCAAATATGTCTCAGTTTTCCTCCCCTGGTACTCGGGTGAAACATTCCAGACGCTTTACTAACACTCTCACCACTTGGAGAGTCAGTGCCTTTAACCTCCAGTTTGGCCCAGTTTGCAATTTCTGCGGAAGATGAACAGGAATATGGAGAACCAATGAGAGACTAGCTGGAGGTGTCTGGACGGGCAAATTTAACTCTCATTTCCCACCAGGAAGAGGAATTAACCAAAGGCTCAGAGTGCCGTGCCGGAACCAGATTAGAGCCTGAAGCCATCCTGTGGTGTTGCGGCCAGCTCACAAGAAAGCGAGTTGAAGAAAGGAGCTCAGGGGCACTGTAATTCACAAACATGCAGAGTTATAAATGACAGCTATCATCCAAAAATATACTAAAGTAAGTCTTCCAAGAGGACTTGAAAGCGGGGCAGAATTGCAGGAAACCGATTTCAGGAGGTAGACTGGAATTGCATTGAAAGCATAGGAAAAGAGGCAGAACGTCCACAGTGATGCATGTGGCCAAAAAGGGCGTATGCGTTTTTTCCTGAATATATTCAGGAAAAAACGCATACGCCCTTTTTGGCCAACCAAGCAAGCTTGCAAAGGAAATCTGCACTACAATGAAGTCTCACTTCCCCCCGGTCAAAAGGGCCATCTGAAAAAAGTGTAAAATCCAGAAAGGCAGGACAGGCCATGGAGAACTGGGAGCCTTGTTATGCTGATGGGCGGGATGTAAATTGCCAACAGACACTCGGGAGAAGTGTATGGTGTTTCCTGAAACATCTAGAAAACAAAGCAACAGAGCCTAGGGCACTTCCACTTATGGTCCTATAGCTTAGGGAAATTAAAATCAAAAAGACACAGCCACCCCAAAGTTTGGAACGGCCATGTTTACAAGAACCTCGTTTACAGTACAAGTTCAACATCGCAGAAAGTGAAAAATGGATAAAGAAGTTGTGGTATTTACTTACAAAGCAATATCACTCAGCAATGAAATCTATGTCATCAGGCCCTTAGCAGCACAATGAGTGGATTCAGGTATGATGATTCTAACTGAAATAAGTCACACAGAAAAAGAAACATCATAAGATATCTGTAATACACGGAATGTAAACTTGGCTACACAGGAACTGAATTACAGAACAGAACAGGGTCTCAAATTTAGAAAACCAACTTATGCTTGCTTAAGGGGAAAGGTGAGTTGGGGTGCTGCATAAAACCAGAGATTGAAATGAGCACAGATAAAGTTCCTTAAGCCAAATATGGAATGGACAAGAGCTACTCCTTGCTCAACGAAATGGACTCAACACCGCATATTAAACGCCTAAGAATCAACCTGACTAGTAAGTATCTTAAAACCTATGGATTGCTATGTCTCCGAAAGAGAATCAAGCATGTGTACAGGGGCATAAATGCAGCAGTGATAGGATTGGAGAGGTTCGGTGAGCACATGAAGACCCTTTGAAGTCATATTGCATGGTACCCATTCCACGGGTTTCAACTACCCAGGTTTAAGGTATTCTTCCTTCAGCTAAAACATGCATGTGGAACCTAGAGTATGATCAACCATGTGATCGGGAGACGTGTTCAAATATGTCTCAGTTTTCGTACCCTGGTACTCGAGTGCAACATTCCAGACGCTTTACTAACACTCTCCCGACTTGGAGAGTCAGTCCCTTTAACCTCCTGATTGGCCCAGTTTGCAATTTCGGCGGAAGATGAACAGGAATAGGGAGAACCAATGAGAGACTAGCTGGAGGTGTCTGGACGGGCAAATTTAACTCTCATTTCCCACCAGGAAGAGGAATTAACCAAAGGCTCAGTGTGCCGTGCTGGAACCAGATTAGAGCCTGAAGCCATCCTGCGGTGTTGCGGCCAGCTCACAAGAAAGCGAGTTGAAGAAAGGAGCTCAGGGGCACTGTAATTCACAAACCTGCAGAGTTATAAATGACAGCTATCGTCCAAAAATATACTGAAGTAAGGCTGCCAAGAGGACTTGAAAGCGGGGCAGAATTGCAGGAAACCGATTTCAGGAGGTAGACTGGAATTGCATTGAAAGCATAGGAAAAGAGGCAGAACGTCCACAATGATGCACTTGGCCAAAAAGGGCATATACGTTTGTTCCTGAATATATTCAGGAAAAAACGCATACGCCCTTTTTGGCCAACAAAGCAAACTTGCAAAAGAAATCTGCGCTACAATGAAGTCTCACTTCCCCCCGGTCAAAAGGGCCATATGAAAAAAGTGTAAAATCCAGAAAGGCAGGACAGGCCATGGAGAACTGGGAGCCTTGTTATGCTGATGGGCGGGATGTAAATTGCCAACAGACACTAGGGAGAAGTGTATGGTGTTTCCTGAAACATCTAAAAAACAAAGCAACAGAGCCTAGGGCACTTCCACTTATGGTCCTATAGCTAAGGGAAATTAAAATCAAAAAGACACAGCCACCCCAAAGTTTGGGACGCCTCTGTTTACAAGAACCTCGTTTACAGTACAAGTTCAACATCGCAGAAAGTGAAAAATGGATAAAGAAGTTGTGGTGTTTACTTACAAAGCAATATCACGCAGCAATGAAATCTATGTCATCAGGCCCTTAGCAGCACAATGAGTGGATTCAGGTACGATGATTCTAACTGAAATAAGTCACACAGAAAAAGAAACATCATAAGATATCAGTAATACACAGAATGTAAACTTGGCTACACAGGAACTGAATTACAGAACAGAACAGGGTCTCAAATTTAGAAAACCAACATATGCTTGCTTAAGGGGAAAGGTGAGTTGGGGTGCTGCATAAATCCAGAGATTGAAATGAGCACAGATAAAGTTCCTTAAGCCAAATATGGTATAGACAAGAGCTACTCCTTGCTCAACGAGATAGACTCAACAACCCATATTAAATGCCTAAGAATGTACCTGACTAGTAAGTATCTTAAAACCTATGGATTGCTACGTCTCCAAAAGAGAATCAAGCGTGTGTACAGGGGCATAAACGCAGCAGTGATAGGATTGGAGAGGTTCGGTGAGCAAATGAAGACCCTTTGAAGTCGTATTGCATGGTACCCATTACACGGGTCTCAACTCTCCAGGTTTAAGGTATTCTTCCTTCAGCTAAAACATGCATGTGGAACCCAGAGTATGATCAACCGTGTGAACGGCAGACGTGTTCAAATATGTCTCAGTTTTCCTCCCCTGGTACTCGGGTGCAACATTCCAGACGCTTTACTAACACTCTCCCCACTTGGAGAGTCAGTGCCTTTACCTCCTGTTTCGCCCAATTTGCAATTTCTGCGGAAGATGAACAGGAATAGGGAGAACCAATGAGAGACTAGCTGGAGGTGTCTGGACGGGCAAATTTAACTCTCATTTCCCACCAGGAAGAGGAATTAACCAAAGGCTCAGTGTGCCGTGCCAGAACCAGATTAGAGCCTGAAGCCATCCTGCGGTGTTGCGGCCAGCTCACAAGAAAGCGAGTTGAAGAAAGGAGCTCAGGGGCACTGTAATTCACAAACCTGCAGAGTTATAAATGACAGCTATCATCCAAAAATATACTGAAGTAAGGCTGCCAAGAGGACTTGAAAGTGGGGCAGAATTGCAGGAAACCGATTTCAGGAGGTAGACTGGAATTGCATTGAAAGCATAGGAAAAGAGGCAGAGCGTCCACAATGATGTACTTGTCCAAAAAGGGCGTATGAGTTTTTTCCTGAATATATTCAGGAAAAAACGCATACGCACTTTTTGGACAAGCAAGCAAACTTGCAAAGGAAATCTGCACTACAATGAAGTCTCACATCCCCCCAGTCAAAAGGGCCATCTGAAAAAAGTGTAAAATCCAGAAAGGCAGGACAGGCCATGGAGAACTGGCAGCCTTGTTATGCTGATGGGCGGGATGTAAATTGCCAACAGACACTCGGGAGAAGTGTATGGTGTTTCCTGAAACATCTAAAAAACAAAGCAACAGAGCCTAGGGCACTTCCACTTATGGTCCTATAGCTTAGGGAAATTAAAATCAAAAAGACACAGCCACCCCAAAGTTTGGGATGCCTCTGTTTACAAGAACCTCGTGTACCGTACAGGTTCAATATCACAGAAAGTGAAAAATGGATAAAGAACTTGTGGTACTTACGTACAATGCAGTATTACTCAGCAATGAAATCTATGTCATCAGGCCCTTAGCAGCACAATGAGTGGATTCAGGTATGATGATTCTAACTGAAATAAGCCACACAGAAAAAGAAACATCATAAGATATCAGTAATACACAGAATGTAAACTTGGCTACACAGGAACTGAATTACACAACAGAACAGGGTCTCAAATTTAGAAAACCAACTTATCCTTGCTTAAGGGGAAAGGTGAGTTGGGGTGCTGCATAAAACCAGCGATTGAAATGAGCACAGATAAAGTTCCTTAAGCCAAAATTGGAATAGACAAGAGCTACTCCTTGCTCAACGAAATGGACTCAACACCGCATATTAAACGCCTAAGAATGTACCTGACTAGTAAGTATCTTAAAACTTAAGGATTGCTATGTCTCCAAAAGAGAATCAAGCGTGTGTACAGGGGCATAAACGCAGCAGTGATAGGATTGGAGAGGTTCCGTGAGCAAATGAAGACCCTTTGAAGTCATATTGCATGTTACCCATTCCACGGGTTTCAACTACCCAGGATTAAGGTATTCTTCCTTCAGCTAAAACATGCATGTGGAACCCAGAGTATGATCAACCGTGTGAACGGGAGACGTGTTCAAATATGTCTCAGTTTGTCTCCCCTGGTACTCGGGTGCAACATTCCAGACGCTTTACTAACACTCTCCCCACTTGGAGAGTCAGTGCCTTTACCTCCTGTTTGGCCCAGTTTGCAATTTCTACGGAAGATGAACAGGAATAGCGAGAAACAATGAGAGACTAGCTGGAGGTGACTGGACGGGCAAATTTAACTCTCATTTCCCACCAGGAAGAGGAAATAACCAAAGGCTCAGCGTGCCGTGCCGGAACCAGATTAGGGCCTGAAGCCATCCTGCGGTGTTGCGGCCAGCTCACAAGAAAGCGAGTTGAAGAAAGGAGCTCAGGGGCACTGTAATTCACAAACCTGCAGAGTTATAAATGACAGCTATCGTCCAAAAATAGACTGAAGTAAGGCTGCCAGAGGACTTGAAAGCAGGGCAGAATTGCAGGAAACCGATTTCAGGAGGTAGACTGGAATTGCATTGAAAGCATAGGAAAAGAGGCAGAACGTCCACAATGATGCACGTGACCAAAAAGGGCGTATGCGTTTTTTCTTGAATATATTCAGGAAAAAACGCATATGCCCTTTTTGGCCAACCAAGCAAGCTTGCAAAGGAAATCTGCACTACAATGAAGTCTCACTTGCCCCCGGTCAAAAGGGCCATCTGAAAAAAGTGTAAAATCCAGAAAGGCAGGACAGGCCATGGAGAACTGGGAGCCTTGTTATGCTGATGGGCGGCATGTAAATTGCCAACAGACACTCCGGAGAAGTGTATGCTGTTTCCTGAAACATCTAAAAAACAAAGCAACAGAGCCTAGGGCACTTCCACTTATGGTCCTATAGCTTAGGGAAATTAAAATCAAAAAGACACAGCCACCCCAAAGTTTCGGACGCCTCTGTTTACAAGAACCTCGTTTACAGTACAAGTTCAACATCACAGAAAGTGAAAAATGGATAAAGAAGTTGTGGTATTTACTTACAAAGCAATATCACTCAGCAATGAAATCTATGTCATCAGGCCCTTAGCAGCACAATGAGTGGATTCAGGTATGATGATTCTAACTGAAATAAGTCACACAGAAAAAGAAACATCATAAGATATCAGTAATACACGGAATGTAAACTTGGCTACACAGGAACTGAATTACAGAACAGAACAGGGTCTCAAATTTAGAAAACCAACTTATGCTTGCTTAAGGGGAAAGGTGAGTTGGGGTGCTGCATAAAACCAGAGATTGAAATGAGCACAGATAAAGTTCCTTAAGCCAAATATGGAATAGACAAGAGCTACTCCTTGCTCAACGAAATGGACTCAACACCCCATATTAAACGCCTAAGAATGTACCTGACTAGTAAGTATCGTAAAACCTATGGATTGCTATGTCTCCGAAAGAGAATCAAGCATGTGTACAGGGGCATAAATGCAGCAGTGATAGGATTGGAGAGGTTCGGTGAGCAAATGAAGACCCTTTGAAGTCATATTGCATGGTACCCATTCCACGGGTTTCAACTACCCAAGTTTAAGGTATTCTTCCTTCAGCTAAAACATGCATGTGGAACCTAAAGTATGATCAACCATGTGATCGGGAGATGTGTTCAAATATGTCTCAGTTTTCGTACCCTAGTACTCGGGTGCAACATTCCAGACGCTTTACTAACACTCTCCCGACTTGGAGAGTCAGTCCCTTTTATCTCCTGTTTCACCCAGTTTGCAATTTCTGCGGAAGATGAACAGGAATACCGAGAACCAATGAGAGACTAGCTGGAGGTGTCTGGACGGGCAAATTTAACTCTCATTTCCCACCAGGTAGAGGAATTAACCAAAGGCTCAGCGTGCAGTGCCGGAACCAGATTAGGGCCTGAAGCCATCCTGCGGTGTTGCGGCCAGCTCACAAGAAAGCGAGTTGAAGAAAGGAGCTCAGGGGCACTGTAATTCACAAACCTGCAGAGTTATAAATGACAGCTATCGTCCAAAAATATACTGAAGTAAGGCTGCCAAGAGGACTTGAAAGCGGGGAAGAATTGCAGGAAACCGATTTCAGGAGGTAGACTGGAATTGCATTGAAAGCATAGGAAAAGAGGCAGAACGTCCACAATGATGCACTTGGCCAAAAAGGGCGTATGCGTTTGTTCCCGAATATATTCAGGAACAAACGCATACGCACTTTTTGGCCAACCAAGCAAGCTTGCAAAGGAAATCTGCACTACAATGAAGTCTCACTTCCCCCCAGTGAAAAGGGCCATCTGAAAAAAGTGTAAAATCCAGAAAGGCAGGACAGGCCATGGAGAACTGGGAGCCTTGTTATGCTGATGGGCGGGATGTAAATTGTCAACAGACACTCGGGAGAAGTGTATGGTGTTTCCTGAAACATCTAAAAAACAAAGCAACAGAGCCTAGGGCACTTCCACTTATGGTCCTATAGCTTAGGGAAATTAAAATCAAAAAGACACAGCCACCCCAACGTTTGGAACGGATGTGTTTACAAGAACCTCGTTTACAGTACAAGTTCAACATCGCAGAATGTGAAAAATGGATAAAGAAGTTGTGGTATTTACTTACAAAGCAATATCACTCAGCAATGAAATCTATGTCATCAGGCCCTTAGCAGCACAATGAGTGGATTCAGGTATGATGATTCTAACTGAAATAAGTCACACAGAAAAAGAAATATCATAAGATATCAGTAATACACGGAATGTAAACTTGGCTACACAGGAACTGAATTACAGAACAGAACAGGGTCTCAAATTGAGAAAACCAACTTATGCTTGCTTAAGGGGAAAGGTGAGTTGGGGTGCTGCATAAAACCAGAGATTGAAATGAGCACAGATAAAGTTCCTTAAGCCAAATATGGAATAGACAAGAGCTACTCCTTGCTCAACGAAATGGACTCAACACCCCATATTAAACGCCTAAGAATGTACCTGACTAGTAAGTATCTTAAAACCTATGGACTGCTATCTCTCCAAAAGAGAATCAAGCATGTGTACAGGGGCATAAATGCAGCAGTGATAGGATTGGAGAGGTTCGGTGAGCAAATGAAGACCCTTTGAAGTCATATTGCATGGTACCCATTCCACGGGTCTCAACTCTCCAGGTTTAAGGTATTCTTCCTTCAGCTAAAACATGCATGTGGAACCCAGAGTATGATCAACCGTGTGAACAGGAGACGTGTTCAAATATGTCTCTGTTTTCCTCCCCTGGTACTCGGGTGCAACATTCCAGACGCTTTACTAACACTCTCTCCACTTGGAGAGTCAGTGCCTTTACCTGCTGTTTCGCCCAATTTGCAATTTCTGCGGAAGATGAACAGGAATAGCGAGAACCAATGAGAGACTAGCAGGAGGTGCCTGGACGGGCATTTTAACTCCCATTTGCCACCAGGAAGAAGAAATAACCAAAGGCTCAGCGTGCCGTGCCAGAACCAGATTAGGGCCTGAAGCCATCCTGCGGTGTTGAGGCCAGCTCACAAGAAAGCGAGTTGAAGAAAGGAGCTCAGGGACACTGTAATTCACAAACCTGCAGAGTTATAAATGACAGCTATCGTCCAAAAATACACTGAAGTAAGGCTGCCAAGAGGACTTGAAAGCGGGGCAGAATTGCAGGAAACCGATTTCAGGAGGTAGACTGGAATTGCATTGAAAGCATAGGAAAAAAGGCAGAACGTCAACAATGATGCACTTGGCCAAAAAGGGCGTATGCGTTTTTTCCTGAATATATTCAGGAAAAAACGCATACGCACTTTTTGGCCAACCAAGCAAGCTTGCAAAGGAAATCTGCACTACAATGAAGTCTCACTTCCCCCCGGTCAAAAGGGCCATCTGAAAAAAGTGTAAAATCCAGAAAGGCAGGACAGGCCATGGAGAACTGGGAGCCTAGTTATGCTGATGGGCGGGATGTAAATTGCCAACAGACACTCGGGAGAAGTGTATGGTGTTTCCTGAAACATCTAAAAAACAAAGCAACAGAGCCTAGAGCACTTCCACTTATGGTCCTATAGCTAAGGGAAATTAAAATCAAAAAGACACATCCACCCCAAAGTTTGGGACGCCTCTGTTTACAAGAACCTCGTTTACAGTACAAGTTCAACATCGCAAAAGTGAAAAATGGATAAAGAAGTTGTGATATTTACTTACAAAGCAATATCACGCAGCAATGAAATCTATGTCATCAGGTCCTTAGCAGCACAATGAGTGGATTCAGGTACGATGATTCTAACTGAAATAAGTCACACAGAAAAAGAAACATCATAAGATATCAGTAATACACAGAATGTAAACTTGGCTACACAGGAACTGAATTACAGAACAGAACAGGGTCTCAAATTTAGAAAACCAACATATGCTTGCTTAAGGGGAAAGGTGAGTTGGGGTGCTGCATAAAACCAGAGATTGAAATGAGCACAGATAAAGTTCCTTAAGCCAAATATGGAATAGACAAGAGCTACTCCTTGCTCAACGAAATAGACTCAACAACCCATATTAAACGCCTAAGAATGTACCTGACTAGTAAGTATCTTAAAACCTATGGATTGCTATGTCTCCATAAGAGAATCAAGCGTGTGTACAGGGGCATAAAAGCAGCAGTCATAGGATTGGAGAGGTTCGGTGAGCAAATGAAGACCCTTTGAAGTCATATTGCATGGTACCCATTCCACGGGTCTCAACTCTCCAGGTTTAAGGTATTCTTCCTTCAGCTAAAACATGCATGTGGAACCCAGAGTATGATCAACCGTGTGAACGGGAGACGTGTTCAAATATGTCTCAGTTTTCCTCCCCTGGTACTCGGGTGCAACATTCCAGACGCTTTACTAACACTCTCCCCACTTGGAGAGTCAGTGCCTTTACCTGCTGTTTCGCCCAATTTGCAATTTCTGCGGAAGATGAACAGGAATAGCGAGAACCAATGAGAGACTAGCTGGAGGTGCCTGGACGGGCAAATTTAACTCTCATTTCCCACCAGGAAGAAGAAATAACCAAAGGCTCAGCGTGCCGTGCCGGAACCAGATTAGGGCCTGAAGCCATCCTGCGGTGTTGCGGCCAGCTCACAAGAAAGCGAGTTGAAGAAAGGAGCTCAGGGGCACTGTAATTCACAAACCTGCAGAGTTATAAATGACAGCTATCGTCCAAAAATATACTAAAGTAAGGCTGCCAAGAGGACTTGAAAGCGGGGCAGAAGTGCAGGAAACCGATTTCAGGAGGTAGACTGGAATTGCATTGAAAGCATAGGAAAAGAGGCAGAACGTCCACAATGATGCACGTGGCCAAAAAGGGCGTATGCGTTTTTTCCTGAATATATTCAGGAAAAAACGCATACGCCCTTTTTGGCCAACCAAGCAAGCTTGCAAAGGAAATCTGCACTACAATGAAGTCTCACTTCCCCCCGGTCAAAAGGGCCATCTGAAAAAAGTGTAAAATCCAGAAAGGCAGGACAGGCCATGGAGAACTGAGAGCCTTGTTATGCTGATGGGCGGGATGTAAATTGCCAACAGACACTCGGGAGAAGTGTATGGTGTTTCCTGAAACATCTAGAAAACAAAGCAACACAGCCTAGGGCACTTCCACTTATGGTCCTATAGCTTAGGGAAATTAAATTCAAAAACACACAGCCACCCCAATGTTTGGAACGGCTCTGTTTACCAGAACCTCGTTTACAGTACAACTTCAACATCGCAGAAAGTGAAAAATGGATAAAGAAGTTGTGGTATTTACTTACAAAGCAATATCACGCAGCAATGAAATCTATGTCATCAGGCCCTTAGCAGCACAATGAGTGGATTCAGGTATGATGATTCTAACTGAAATAAGTCACACAGAAAAAGAAACATCATAAGATATCTGTAATACACGGAATGTAAACTTGGCTACACAGGAACTGAATTACAGAACAGAACAGTGTCTCAAATTTAGAAAACCAACTTATGCTTGCTTAACGGGAAAGGTGAGTTCGGGTGCTGCATAAAACCAGAGATTGAAATGAGCACAGATAAAGTTCCTTAAGCCAAATATGGAATAGACAAGAGCTACTCCTTGCTCAACGAAATGGACTCAACACCGCATATTAAACGCCTAAGAATGTACCTGACTAGTAAGTATCTTAAAACCTATGGATTGCTATGTCTCCGAAAGAGAATCAAGCATGTGTACAGGGGCATAAACGCAGCAGTGATAGGACTGGAGAGGTTCGGTGAGCACATGAAGACCCTTTGAAGTCATATTGCATGGTACCCATTCCACGGGTTTCAACTACCCAGGTTTAAGGTATTCTTCCTTCAGATAAAACATGCATGTGGAACCTAGAGTATGATCAACCATGTGATCGGGAGACGTGTTCAAATATGTCTCAGTTTTCGTACCCTGGTACTCGAGTGCAACATTCCAGACGCTTTACTAACACTCTCCCGACTTGGAGAGTCAGTCCCTTTAAACTCCTGATTGGCCCAGTTTTCAATTTCTACGGAAGATGAACAGGAATAGGGAGAACCAATGAGAGACTAGCTGGAGGTGTCTGGACGGGCAAATTTAACTCTCATTTCCCACCAGGAAGAGGAATTAACCAAAGGCTCAGTGTGCCGTGCCGGAACCAGATTAGAGCCTGAAGCCATCCTGCGGTGTTGCGGCCAGCTCACAAGAAAGCGAGTTGAAGAAAGGAGCTCAGGGGCACTGTAATTCACAAACCTGCAGAGTTATAAATGACAGCTATCGTCCAAAAATATACTGAAGTAAGGCTGCCAAGAGGACTTGAAAGCGGGGCAGAATTGCAGGAAACCGATTTCAGGAGGTAGACTGGAATTGCATTGAAAGCATAGGAAAAGAGGCAGAACGTCCACAATGATGCACTTGGCCAAAAAGTGCGTATGTGTTTTTTCCTGAATATATTCAGGAACAAACGCATACGCACTTTTTGGCCAACCAAGCAAGCTTGCAGAGGAAATCTGCACTACAATGAAGTCTCACTTCCCCCCGGTGAAAAGGGCCATCTGAAAAAAGTGTAAAATCCAGAAAGGCAGGACAGGCCATGGAGAACTGGGAGCCTTGTTATGCTGATGGGCGGGATGTAATTTGCCAACAGACACTCGGGAGAAGTGTATGGTGTTTCCTGAAACATCTAGAAAACAAAGCAACAGAGCCTAGAGCACTTCCACTTATGGTCCTATAGCTAAGGGAAATTAAAATCAAAAAGACACAGCCACCCCAAAGTTTGGGACGTCTCTGTTTACAAGAACCTCGTTTACAGTACAAGTTCAACATCGCAGAAAGTGAAAAATGGATAAAGAAGTTGTGGTATTTACTTACAAAGCAATATCACGCACCAATGAAATCTATGTCATCAGGCCCTTAGCAGCACAATGAGTGGATTCAGGTACGATGATTCTAACTGAAATAAGTCACACAGAAAAAGAAACATCATAAGATATCAGTAATACACAGAATGTAAACTTGGCTACACAGGAACTGAATTACAGAACAGAACAGGGTCTCAAATTTAGAAAACCAACATATGCTTGCTTAAGGGGAAAGGTGAGTTGGGGTGCTGCATAAAACCAGAGATTGAAATGAGCACAGATAAAGTTCCTTAAGCCAAATATGGAATAGACAAGAGCTACTCCTTGCTCAACGAAATAGACTCAACAACCCATATTAAACGCCTAAGAATGTACCTGACTAGTAAGTATCTTAAAACCTATGGATTGCTATGTCTCCAAAAGAGAATCAAGCGTGTGTACAGGGGCATAAAAGCAGCAGTCATAGGATTGGAGAGGTTCGGTGAGCAAATGAAGACCCTTTGAAGTCATATTGCATGGTACCCATTCCATGGGTCTCAACTCTCCAGGTTTAAGGTATTCTTCCTTCAGCTAAAACATGCATGTGGAACCCAGAGTATGATCAACCGTGTGAACGGGAGACGTGTTCAAATATGTCTCAGTTTTCGTACCCGGGTACTCGGGTGCAATATTCCAGACGCTTTATTAACACTCTCCCGACTTGGAGAGTCAGTCCGTTTAACCTCCTGTTTGGCCAAGTTTGCAATTTCTGCGGAAGATGAACAGGAATAGCGAAAACCAATGAGAGACTAGCTGGAGGTGTCTGGACGGGCAAATTTAACTCTCATTTCCCACCAGGAAGAGGAATTAACCAAAGGCTCAGCATGCCGTGCCGGAACCAGATTAGGGCCTGAAGCCATCCTGCGGTGTTGCGGCCAGCTCACAAGAAAGCGAGTTGAAGAAAGGAGCTCAGGGGCACTGTAATTCACAAACCTGCAGAGTTATAAATGACAGCTATCGTCCAAAAATAGACTGAAGTAAGGCTGCCAAGAGGACTTGAAAGCGGGGCAGAATTGCAGGAAACCGATTTTAGGAGGTAGACTGGAATTGCATTGAAAGCATAGGAAAAGAGGCAGAACGTCCACAATGATGCACTTGGCCAAAATGGGCGTATACATTTTTTCCTCAATATATTCAGGAAAAAACGCATACGCCCTTTCTGGCCAACCAAGCAAACTTGCAAAGGAAATCTGCACTACAATGAAGTCTCACTTCCCCCCGGTCAAAAGGACCATCTGAAAAAAGTGTAAATTCCAGAAAGGGAGGACAGGTCATGGAGAACTGGGAGCCTTCTTATGTTGATGGGCGGGATGTAAATTGCCAACAGACACTCGGGAGAAGTGTATGGTGTTTCCTGAAACATCTAAAAAACAAAGCAACAGAGCCTAGGGCACTTCCACTTATGGTCCTATAGCTTAGGGAAATTAAAATCAAAAAGACACAGCCACCCCAAAGTTTGCGACGCCTCTGTTTACAAGAACCTCGTTTACCGTACAAGTTCAATATCACAGAAAGTGAAAAATGGATAAAGAACTTGTGGTACTTACGTACAATGCAGTATCACTCATAAATGAAATCTATGTCATCAGGCCCGTAGCAGCATAATGAGTGGATTCACGTACTATGATTCTAACTGAAATAAGTCACACAGAAAAAGAAACATCATAAGATATCACTAATACACGGAATATAAACTTGGCTACACAGGAACTGAATTCCAAAACAGAACAGGGTCTCAAATTTAGAAAACCAACTTATGCTTGCTTAAGGGGAAAGGTGAGTTGGTGTGCTGCATAAAAGCAGAGATTGAAATGAGCACAGATAAAGTTCCTTAAGCCAAATATGGAATAGACAAGAGCTACTCCTTGCTCAACGAAATGGACTCAACACCGCATATTAAACGCCTAAGAATGTACCTGACTAGTAAGTATCTTAAAACCTATGGATTGCTATGTCTCCAAAAGAGAATCAAGCATGTGTACAGGGGCATAAACGCAGCAGTGATAGGATTGGAGAGGTTCGGTGAGCAAATGAAGACCCTTTGAAGTCATATTGCATGGTACCCATTCCACGGGTCTCAACTCTCCAGGTTTAAGGTATTCTTCCTTCAGCTAAAACATGCATGTGGAACCCAGAGTATGATCAACCGTGTGAACGGGAGACATGTTCAAATATGTCTCAGTTTTCCTCCCTGGGTACTCGGGTGCAACATTCCAGACGCTTTACTAACACTCTTCCCACTTGGAGAGTCAGCGCCTTTAACCTCCTGTTTGGCCCAGTTTGCAATTTCTGCGGAAGATGAACAGGGAATAGGGAGAACCAATGAGAGACTAGCTGGAGGTGTCTGGACGGGCAAATTTAACTCTCATTTCCCACCAGGAAGAGGAAATAACCAAAGGCTCAGCGTGCCGTGCCAGAACCAGATTAGGGCCTGAAGCCATCCTGCGGTGTTGCGGCCAGCTGACAAGAAAGCGAGTTGAAGAAAGGAGCTCAGGGGCACTGTAATTCACAAACCTGCAGAGTTATAAATGACAGCTATCTTCCAAAACTATACTGAAGTTAGGCTGCCAAGAGGACTTGAAAGCGGGGCAGAATTGCAGGAAACCGATTTCAGGAGGTAGACTGGAATTTCATTGAAAGCATAGGAAAAGAGGCAGAATGTCCACAATGATGCACTTGGCCAAAAAGGGCGTATGCGTTTTTTCCTGAATATATTCAGGAAAAAACGCATACGCCCTTTTTGGCCAACCAAGCAAACTTGCGAAGGAAATCTGCACTACAATGAAGTCTCACTTCCTCCCGGTCAAAAGGGCCATCTGAAAAAAGTGTAAAATCCAGAAAGGCAGGACAGGCCATGGAGAACTGGGAGGCTTGTAATGCTGATGGGCGGGATGTAAATTGCCAACAGACACTCGGGAGAAGTGTATACTGTTTCCTGAAACATCTAAAAAACAAAGCAACAGAGCCTAGAGCACTTCCACTTATGGTCCTATAGCTAAGGGAAATTAAAATCAAAAAGACACAGCCACCCCAAAGTTTGGAACGGCTCTGTTTACAAGAACCTCGTTTACAGTACTAGTTCAACATCGCAGAAATTGAAAAATGGATAAAGAAGTTGTGGTATTTACTTACAAAACAATATCACGCAGCAATGAAATCTATGTCATCAGGCCCTTAGCAGCACAATGAGTGGATTCAGGTACGATGATTCTAACCGAAATAAGTCACACAGAAAAAGAAACATCATAAGATATCAGTAATACACAGAATGTAAACTTGGCTACACAGGAACTGAATTACAGAACAGAACAGGGTCTCAAATTTAGAAAACCAACATATGCTTGCTTAAGGGGAAAGGTGAGTTGGGGTGCTGCATAAAACCAGAGATTGAAATGAGCACAGATAAAGTTCCTTAAGCCAAATATGGAATAGACAAGAGCTACTCCTTGCTCAACGAAATAGACTCAACAACCCATATTAAACGCCTAAGAATGTACCTGACTAGTAAGTATCTTAAAACCTATGGATTGCTATGTCTCCAAAAGAGAATCAAGCGTGTGTACAGGGGCATAAAAGCAGCAGTCATAGGATTGGAGAGGTTCGGTGAGCAAATGAAGACCCTTTGAAGTCATATTGCATGGTACCCATTACACGGGTCTCAACTCTCCAGGTTTAAGGTATTCTTCCTTCAGCTAAAACATGCATGTGGAACCCAGAGTATGATCAACCATGTGAACGGGAGACGTGTTCAAATATGTCTCAGTTTTCCTCCCCTGGTACTCGGGTGCAACATTCCAGACGCTTTACTAACACTCTCCCCACTTGGAGAGTCAGTGCCTTTACCTCCTGTTTCGCCCAATTTGCAATTTCTGCGGAAGATGAACAGGAATAGCGAGAACCAATGAGAGACTAGCTGGAGGTGCCTGGACGGGCAAATTTAACTCTCATTTCCCACCAGGAAGAAGAAATAACCAAAGGCTCAGCGTGCCGTGCCAGAACCAGATTAGGGCCTGAAGCCATCCTGCGGTGTTGCGGCCAGCTCACAAAAAAGCGAGTTGAAGAAAGGAGCTCAGGGGCACTGTAATTCACAAACATGCAGAGTTATAAATGACAGCTATCGTCCTAAAATATACTAAAGTAAGGCTGCCAAGAGGACTTGAAAGTGGGGCAGAATTGCAGGAAACCGATTTCAGGAGGTAGACTGGAATTGCATTGAAAGCATAGGAAAAGAGGCAGAACGACCACAATGATGCATGTGGCCAAAAAGGGCGTATGCGTTTTTTCCTGAATATATTCAGGAAAAAACGCATACGCCCTTTTTGGCCAACCAAGCAAGCTTGCAAAGGAAATCTGCACTACAATGAAGTCTCACTTCCCCCCGGTCAAAAGGGCCATCTGAAAAAAGTGTAAAATCCAGAAAGGCAGGACAGGCCATGGAGAACTGGGAGCCTTGTTATGCTGATGGGCGGGATGTAAATTGCCAACAGACACTCGGGAGAAGTGTATGGTGTTTCCTGAAACATCTAGAAAACAAAGCAACAGAGCCTAGGGCACTTCCACTTATGGTCCTATAGCTTAGGGAAATTAAAATCAAAAAGACACAGCCACCCCAAAGTTTGGAACAGCTCTGTTTACAAGAACCTCGTTTACAGTACAAGTTCAACATCGCAGAAAGTGAAAAATGGATAAAGAAGTTGTGGTATTTACTTACAAAGCAATATCACTCAGCAATGAAATCTATGTCATCAGGCCCTTAGCAGCACAATGAGTGGATTCAGGTATGATGATTCTAACTAAAATAAGTCACACAGAAAAAGAAACATCATAAGATATCTGTAATACACGGAATGTAAACTTGCCTACACAGGAACTGAATTACAGAACAGAACAGGGTCTCAAATTTAGAAAACCAACTTATGCTTGCTTAAGGGGAAAGGTGAGTTGGGGTGCTGCATAAAACCAGAGATTGAAATGAGCACAGATAAAGTTCCTTTAGCCAAATATGGAATAGACAACAGCTACTCCTTGCTCAACGAAATGGACTCAACACCGCATATTAAACGCCTAAGAATGTACCTGACTAGTAAGTATCTTAAAACCTATGGATTGCTATGTCTCCAAAAGAGAATCAAGCATGTGTACAGGGGCATAAACGCAGCAGTGATAGGATTGGAGAGGTTCGGTGAGCAAATGAAGACCCTTTGAAGTCATATTGCATGGTACCCATTCCATGGGTCTCAACTCTCCAGGTTTAAGGTATTCTTCCTTCAGCTAAAACATGCATGTGGAACCCAGAGTATGATCAACCGTGTGAACGGGAGACGTGTTCAAATATGTCTCAGTTTTCGTACCCGGGTACTCGGGTGCAATATTCCAGACGCTTTATTAACACTCTCCCGACTTGGAGAGTCAGTCCCTTTAACCTCCTGTTTGGCCAAGTTTGCAATTTCTGCGGAAGATGAACAGGAATAGCGAGAACCAATGAGAGACTAGCTGGAGGTGTCTGGACGGGGAAATTTAACTCTCATTTCCCACCAGGAAGAGGAATTAACCAAAGGCTCAGCATGCCGTGCCGGAACCAGATTAGGGCCTGAAGCCATCCTGCGGTGTTGCGGCCAGCTCACAAGAAAGCGAGTTGAAGAAAGGAGCTCAGGGGCACTGTAATTCACAAACCTGCAGAGTTATAAATGACAGCTATCGTCCAAAAATAGACTGAAGTAAGGCTGCCAAGAGGACTTGAAAGCGGGGCAGAATTGCAGGAAACCGATTTTAGGAGGTAGACTGGAATTGCATTGAAAGCATAGGAAAAGAGGCAGAACGTCCACAATGATGCACTTGGCCAAAATGGGCGTATGCATTTTTTCCTGAATATATTCAGGAAAAAAAGCATACGCCCTTTCTGGCCAACCAAGCAAACTTGCAAAGGAAATCTGCACTACAATGAAGTCTCACTTCCCCCCGGTCAAAAGGACCATCTGAAAAAAGTGTAAATTCCAGAAAGGGAGGACAGGTCATGGAGAACTGGGAGCCTTCTTATGTTGATGGGCGGGATGTAAATTGCCAACAGACACTCGGGAGAAGTGTATGGTGTTTCCTGAAACATCTAAAAAACAAAGCAACAGAGCCTAGGGCACTTCCACTTATGGTCCTATAGCTTAGGGAAATTAAAATCAAAAAGACACAGCCACCCCAAAGTTTGCGACGCCTCTGTTTACAAGAACCTCTTTTACCGTACAAGTTCAATATCACAGAAAGTGAAAAATGGATAAAGAACTTGTGGTACTTACGTACAATGCAGTATCACTCATAAATGAAATCTATGTCATCAGGCCCGTAGCAGCATAATGAGTGGATTCACGTACTATGATTCTAACTGAAATAAGTCACACAGAAAAAGAAACATCATAAGATATCACTAATACACGGAATATAAACTTGGCTACACAGGAACTGAATTCCAAAACAGAACAGGGTCTCAAATTTAGAAAACCAACTTATGCTTGCTTAAGGGGAAAGGTGAGTTGGTGTGCTGCATAAAAGCAGAGATTGAAATGAGCACAGATAAAGTTCCTTAAGCCAAATATGGAATAGACAAGAGCTACTCCTTGCTCAACGAAATGGACTCAACACCGCATATTAAACGCCTAAGAATGTACCTGACTAGTAAGTATCTTAAAACCTATGGATTGCTATGTCTCCAAAAGAGAATCAAGCATGTGTACAGGGGCATAAACGCAGCAGTGATAGGATTGGAGAGGTTCGGTGAGCAAATGAAGACCCTTTGAAGTCATATTGCATGGTACCCATTCCACGGGTCTCAACTCTCCAGGTTTAAGGTATTCTTCCTTCAGCTAAAACATGCATGTGGAACCCAGAGTATGATCAACCGTGTGAACGGGAGACGTGTTCAAATATGTCTCAGTTTTCGTACCCTGGTACTCGGGTGCAATATTCCAGACGCTTTACTAACACTCTCCCGACTTGGAGAGTCAGTCCTTTTAACCTCCTGTTTGGCCAAGTTTGCAATTTCTGCGGAAGATGAACAGGAATAGGGAGAACCAATGAGAGACTAGCTGGAGGTGTCTGGACGGGCAAATTTAACTCTCATTTCCCACCAGGAAGAGGAATTAACCAAAGGCTCAGCATGCCGTGCCGGAACCAGATTAGGGCCTGAAGCCATCCTGCGGTGTTGCGGCCAGCTCACAAGAAAGCGAGTTGAAGAAAGGAGCTCAGGGGCACTGTAATTCACAAACCTGCAGAGTTATAAATGACAGCTATCGTCCAAAAATATACTGAAGTTAGGCTGCCAAGAGGACTTGAAAGCGGGGCAGAATTGCAGGAAACCGATTTCAGGAGGTAGACTGCAATTGCATTGAAAGCATAGGAAAAGAGGCAGAACGTCCACAATGATGCACTTGGCCAAAAAGGGCGTATGCGTTTTTTCCTGAATATATTCAGGAAAAAACGCATACGCCCTTTTTGGCCAACCAAGCAAACTTGCAAAGGAAATCTGCACTACAATGAAGTCTCACTTCCCCCCGTTCAAAAGGGCCATCTGAAAAAAGTGTAAAATCCAGAAAGGCAGGACAGGCCATGGAGAAGTGGGAGCCTTGTTATGCTGATGGGCGGGATGTAAATTGCCAACAGCCACTCTGGAGAAGTGTATGCTGTTTCCTGAAACATCTAAAAAACAAAGCAACAGAGCCTAGGGCACTTCCACTTATGGTCCTATAGCTTAGGGAAATTAAAATCAAAAACACACAGCCACCCCAAAGTTTGGAAAGGCTCTGTTTACAAGAACCTCGTTTACAGTACATGTTCAACATTGCAGAAAGTGAAAAATGGATAAAGAAGTTGTGGTATTTACTTACAAAGCAATATCACTCAGCAATGAAATCTATGTCATCAGGCCCTTAGCAGCACAATGAGTGGATTCAGGTATGATGATTCTAACTGAAATAAGTCACACAGAAAAAGAAACATCATAAAATATCAGTAATACACGGAATATAAACTTGGCTACACAGGTACTGAATTACAGAACAGAACAGGGTCTCAAATTTAGAAAACCAACTTATGCTTGCTTAAGGGGAAAGGTGACTTGGGGTGCTGCATAAAACCAGAGATTGAAATGAGCACAGATAAAGTTCCTTAAGTCTAATATGGAATAGACAAGAGCTACTCCTTGCTCAACGAAATGGACTCAACACCCCATATTAAACGCCTAAGAATGTACCTGACTAGTAAGTATCTTAAAACCTATGGATTGCTATGTCTCCAAAAGAGAATCAAGCGTGTGTACAGGGGCATAAACACAGCAGTGATAGGATTGGAGAGGTTCGGTGAGCAAATGAAGACCCTTTGAAGTCATATTGCATGGTACCCATTCCACGGGTCTCAACTCTCGAGGTTTAAGGTATTCTTCCTTCAGCTAAAACATGCATGTGGAACACAGAGTATGATCAACCGTGTGAACGGGAGACGTGTTCAAATATGTCTCAGTTTTCGTACCCTGGTACTCGGGTGCAATATTCCAGACGCTTTATTAACACTCTCCCGACTTGGAGAGTCAGTCCCTTTAACCTCCTGTTTGGCCAAGTTTGCAATTTCTGCGGAAGATGAACAGGAATAGCGAGAACCAATGAGAGACTAGCTGGAGGTGTCTGGACGGGCAAATTTAACTCTCATTTCCCACCAGGAAGAGGAATTAACCAAAGGCTCAGCATGCTGTGCCGGAACCAGATTAGGGCCTGAAGGCATCCTGCGGTGTTGCGGCCAGCTCACAAGAAAGCGAGTTGAAGAAAGGAGCTCAGGGGCACTGTAATTCACAAACCTGCAGAGTTATAAATGACAGCTATCGTCCAAAAATAGACTGAAGTAAGGCTGCCAAGAGGATTTGAAAGCGGGGCAGAATTGCAGGAAACCGATTTCAGGAGGTAGACTGGAATTGCATTGAAAGCATAGGAAAAGAGGCAGAACGTCCACAATGATGCACTTGGCCAAAAAGGGCGTATGCGTTTTTTCCTGAATATATTCAGGAAAAAACGCATACGCCCTTTTTGGCCAACCAAGCAAGCTTGCAAAGGAAATCTGCACTACAATGAAGTCTCACTTCCCCCCGGTCAAAAGGGCCATCTGAAAAAAGTGTAAAATCCAGAAAGGCAGGACAGGCCATGGAGAACTGGGAGCCTTGTTATGCTGATGGGCGAGATGTAAATTGCCAACAGACACTCCGGAGAAGTGTATGGTGTTTCCAGAAACATCTAAAAAACAAAGCAACAGAGCCTAGGGCACTTCCACTTATGGTCCTATAGCTTCGGGAAATTAAAATCAAAAAGACACAGCCACCCCAAAGTTTGGGACGCCTCTGTTTACAAGAACCTCGTTTACCGTACAAGTTCAATATCACAGAAAGTGAAAAATGGATAAAGAACTTGTGGTACTTACGTACAATACAGTATCACTCAGCAATGAAATCTATGTCATCAGGCAATTAGCAGCATGATGAGTGGATTCAGGTACGATGATTCTAACTGAAATAAGTCACACAGAAAAAGAAACATCATAAGATATCACTAATACACAGAATGTAAACTTGGCTACACAGGAACTGAATTCCAAAACAGAACAGGGTCTCAAATTGAGAAAACCAACTTATGCTTGCTTAAGGGGAAAGGTGAGTTGGGGTGCTGCATAAAACCAGAGATTGAAATGAGCACAGATAAAGTTCCTTAAGCCAAATATGGAATAGACAAGAGCTACTCCTTTCTCAACGAAATGGACTCAACACCCCTATTAAACGCCTAAGAATGTACCTGACTAGTAAGTATCTTAAAACCTATGGATTGCTATGTCTCCATAAGAGAATCAAGCGTGTGTTCAGGGGCATAAATGCAGCAGTGATAGGATTGGAGAGGTTCGGTGAGCAAATGAAGACCCTTTGAAGTCATATTGCATGGTACCCATTACACGGGTCTCAACTCTCCAGGTTTAAGGTATTCTTCCTTCAGCTAAAACATGCATGTGGAACCTAGAGTATGATCAACCATGTGATCGGGAGACGTGTTCAAATATGTCTCAGTTTTCGTACCCTGGTACTCGGGTGCAACATTCCAGATGCTTTACTAACACTCTCCCGACTTGGAGAGTCAGTCCCTTTAACCTCCTGTTTGGCCCAGTTTGCAATTTCTGCGGAAGGTGAACAGGAATAGCGAGAACCAATGAGAGACTAGCTGGAGGTGTCTGGACGGGCAAATTTAACTCTCATTTCCCACCAGGAAGAGGAATTAACCAAAGGCTCAGCGTTCCGTGCCGGAACCAGATTAGGGCCTGAAGCCATCCTGCGGTGTTGAGGCCAGCTCACAAGAAAGCGAGTTGAAGAAAGGAGCTCAGGGACACTGTAATTCACAAACCTGCAGAGTTATAAATGACAGCTATCATCCAAAAATATACTGAAGTAAGGCTGCCAAGAGGACTTGAAAGCGGGGCAGAATTGCAGGAAACCGATTTCAGGAGGTAGACTGGAATTGCATTGAAAGCATAGGAAAAGAGGCAGAACGTCCACAATGATGCACTTGGCCAAAAAGGGCGTATGCGTTTTTTCCTGAATATATTCAGGAAAAAACGCATACGCCCTTTTTGGCCAACCAAGCAAACTTGCAAAGGAAATCTGCACTACAATGAAGTCTCACTTCCCCCGGTCAAAAGTGCCGTCTGAAAAAAGTGTAAAATCCACAAAGGCAGGACAGGCCATGGAGAACTGGGAGCCTTGTTATGCTGATGGGCGGGATGTAAATTGCCAACAGACACTCCGGAGAAGTGTATGGTGTTTCCAGAAACATCTAAAAAACAAAGCAACAGAGCCTAGGGCACTTCCACTTATGGTCCTATAGCTTAGGGAAATTAAAATCAAAAAGACACAGCCACCCCAAAATTTGGGACGCCTCTGTTTACAAGAACCTCGTTTACTGTACAAGTTCAATATCACAGAAAGTGAAAAATGGATAAAGAACTTGTGGTACTTACGTACAATTCAGTATCACTCAGCAATGAAATCTATCTCATCAGGCCCGTAGCAGCATAATGAGTGGATTCAGGTACGATGATTCTAACTGAAATAAGTCACACAGAAAAAGAAACATCATAAGATATCACTAATACACGGAATGTAAACTTGGCTACACAGGAACTGAATTCCAAAACAGAACAGGGTCTCAAATTTAGAAAACCAACTTATGCTTGCTTAAGGGGAAAGGTGAGTTGGGGTGCTGCATAAAACCAGAGATTGAAATGAGCACAGATAAAGTTCCTTAAGCCAAATATGGAATAGACAAGAGCTACTCCTTGCTCAACGAAATGGACTCAACACCCCATATTAAACGCCTAAGAATGTACCTGACTAGTAAGTATCTTAAAACCTATGGATTGCTATGTCTCCAAAAGAGAATCAAGCGTGTGTACAGGGGCATAAACGCAGCAGTGATAGGATTGGAGAGGTTCGGTGAGCAAATGAAGACCCTTTGAAGTCATATTGCATGGTACCCATTCCACGGGTCTCAACTCTCCAGGTTTAAGGTATTCTTCCTTCAGCTAAAACATGCATGTGGAACCCAGAGTATGATCAACCGTGTGAACGGGAGACGTGTTCAAATATGTCTCAGTTTTCGTACCCTGGTACTCGGGTGCAATATTCCAGACGCTTTACTAACACTCTCCCGACTTGGAGAGTCAGTCCTTTTAACCTCCTGTTTGGCCAAGTTTGCAATTTCTGCGGAAGATGAACAGGAATAGCGAGAACCAATGAGAGACTAGCTGGAGGTGTCTGGACGGGCAAATTTAACTCTCATTTCCCACCAGGAAGAGGAATTAACCAAAGGCTCAGCATGCCGTGCCGGAACCAGAATAGGGCCTGAAGCCATCCTGCGGTGTTGCGGCCAGCTCACAAGAAAGCGAGTTGAAGAAAGGAGCTCAGGGGCACTGTAATTCACAAACCTGCAGAGTTATAAATGACAGCTATCGTCCAAAAATATACTGAAGTTAGGCTGCCAAGAGGACTTGAAAGCGGGGCAGAATTGCAGGAAACCGATTTCAGGAGGTAGACTGCAATTGCATTGAAAGCATAGGAAAAGAGGCAGAACGTCCACAATGATGCACTTGGCCAAAAAGGGCGTATGCGTTTTTTCCTGAATATATTCAGGAAAAAACGCATACGCCCTTTTTGGCCAACCAAGCAAACTTGCAAAGGAAATCTGCACTACAATGAAGTCTCACTTCCCCCCGTTCAAAAGGGCCATCTGAAAAAAGTGTAAAATCCAGAAAGGCAGGACAGGTCATGGAGAAGTGGGAGCCTTGTTATGCTGATGGGCGGGATGTAAATTGCCAACAGACACTCTGGAGAAGTGTATGCTGTTTCCTGAAACATCTAAAAAACAAAGCAACAGAGCCTAGGGCACTTCCACTTATGGTCCTATAGCTTAGGGAAATTAAAATCAAAAACACACAGCCACCCCAAAGTTTGGAAAGGCTCTGTTTACAAGAACCTCGTTTACAGTACATGTTCAACATTGCAGAAAGTGAAAAATGGATAAAGAAGTTGTGGTATTTACTTACAAAGCAATATCACTCAGCAATGAAATCTATGTCATCAGGCCCTTAGCAGCACAATGAGTGGATTCAGGTATGATGATTCTAACTGAAATAAGTCACACAGAAAAAGAAACATCATAAAATATCAGTAATACACGGAATATAAACTTGGCTACACAGGTACTGAATTACAGAACAGAACAGGGTCTCAAATTTAGAAAACCAACTTATGCTTGCTTAAGGGGAAAGGTGAGCTGGGGTGCTGCATAAAACCAGAGATTGAAATGAGCACAGATAAAGTTCCTTAAGCCAAATATGGAATAGACAAGAGCTACTCCTTGCTCAACGAAATGGACTCAACACCCCATATTAAACGCCTAAGAATGTACCTGACTAGTAAGTATCTTAAAACCTATGGATTGCTATGTCTCCAAAAGAGAATCAAGCATGTGTACAGGGGCATAAACACAGCAGTGATAGGATTGGAGAGGTTCGGTGAGCAAATGAAGACCCTTTGAAGTCATATTGCATGGTACCCATTCCACGGGTCTCAACTCTCGAGGTTTAAGGTATTCTTCCTTCAGCTAAAACATGCATGTGGAACACAGAGTATGATCAACCGTGTGAACGGGAGACGTGTTCAAATATGTCTCAGTTTTCCTCCCCTGGTACTCGGGTGCAATATTCCAGACGCTTTATTAACACTCTCCCGACTTGGAGAGTCAGTCCCTTTAACCTCCTGTTTGGCCAAGTTTGCAATTTCTGCGGAAGATGAACAGGAATAGCGAGAACCAATGAGAGACTACCTGGAGGTGTCTGGACGGGCAAATTTAACTCTCATTTCCCACCAGGAAGAGGAATTAACCAAAGGCTCAGCATGCTGTGCCGGAACCAGATTAGGGCCTGAAGGCATCCTGCGGTGTTGCGGCCAGCTCACAAGAAAGCGAGTTGAAGAAAGGAGCTCAGGGGCACTGTAATTCACAAACCTGCAGAGTTATAAATGACAGCTATCGTCCAAAAATAGACTGAAGTAAGGCTGCCAAGAGGATTTGAAAGCGGGGCAGAATTGCAGGAAACCGATTTCAGGAGGTAGACTGGAATTGCATTGAAAGCATAGGAAAAGAGGCAGAACGTCCACAATGATGCACTTGGCCAAAAAGGGCGTATGCGTTTTTTCCTGAATATATTCAGGAAAAAATGCATACGCCCTTTTTGGCCAACCAAGCAAACTTGCAAAGGAAATCTGCACTACAATGAAGTCTCACTTCCCCCCGTTCAAAAGGGCCATCTGAAAAAAGTGTAAAATCCAGAAAGGCAGGACAGGCCATGGAGAACTGGGAGCCTTGTTATGCTGATGGGCGAGATGTAAATTGCCAACAGACACTCGGGAGAAGTGTATGGTGTTTCCAGAAACATCTAAAAAACAAAGCAACAGAGCCTAGGGCACTTCCACTTATGGTCCTATAGCTTAGGGAAATTAAAATCAAAAAGACACAGCCACCCCAATGTTTGGGACGCCTCTGTTTACAAGAACCTCGTTTACCGTACAAGTTCAATATCACAGAAAGTGAAAAATGGATAAAGAACTTGTGGTACTTACGTACAATGCAGTATCACTCAGCAATGAAATCTATGTCATCAGGCAAGTAGCAGCATGATGAGTGGATTCAGGTATGATGATTCTAACTGAAATAAGTCACACAGAAAAAGAAACATCATAAGATATCACTAATACACAGAATGTAAACTTGGCTACACAGGAACTGAATTCCAAAACAGAACAGGGTCTCAAATTGAGAAAACCAACTTATGCTTGCTTAAGGGGAAAGGTGAGTTGGGGTGCTGCATAAAACCAGAGATTGAAATGAGCACAGATAAAGTTCCTTAAGCCAAATATGGAATAGACAAGAGCTACTCCTTGCTCAACGAAATGGACTCAACACCCCTATTAAACGCCTAAGAATGTACCTGACTAGTAAGTATCTTAAAACCTATGGATTGCTATGTCTCCATAAGAGAATCAAGCATGTGTTCAGGGGCATAAATGCAGCAGTGATAGGATTGGAGAGGTTCGGTGAGCAAATGAAGACCCTTTGAAGTCATATTGCATGGTACCCATTACACGGGTCTCAACTCTCCAGGTTTAAGGTATTCTTCCTTCAGCTAAATCATGCATGTGGAACCTAGAGTATGATCAACCATGTGATCGGGAGACGTGTTCAAATATGTCTCAGTTTTCGTACCCTGGTACTCGGGTGCAACATTCCAGATGCTTTACTAACACTCTCCCGACTTGGAGAGTCAGTCCCTTTAACCTCCTGTTTGGCCCAGTTTGCAATTTCTGCGGAAGGTGAACAGGAATAGCGAGAACCAATGAGAGACTAGCTGGAGGTGTCTGGACGGGCAAATTTAACTCTCATTTCCCACCAGGAAGAGGAATTAACCAAAGGCTCAGCGTGCCGTGCCGGAACCAGATTAGGGCCTGAAGCCATCCTGCGGTGTTGAGGCCAGCTCACAAGAAAGCGAGTTGAAGAAAGGAGCTCAGGGGCACTGTAATTCACAAACCTGCAGAGTTATAAATGACAGCTATCGTCCAAAAATATACTGAAGTAAGGCTGCCAAGAGGACTTGAAAGCGGGGCAGAATTGCAGGAAACCGATTTCAGGAGGTAGACTGGAATTGCATTGAAAGCATAGGAAAAGAGGCAGAACGTCCACAATGATGCACTTGGCCAAAAAGGGCGTATGCGTTTTTTCCTGAATATATTCAGGAAAAAACGCATACGCCCTTTTTGGCCAACCAAGCAAACTTGCAAAGGAAATCTGCAATACAATGAAGTCTCACTTCCCCCCGTTCAAAAGGGCCATCTGAAAAAAGTGTAAAATCCAGAAAGGCAGGACAGGTCATGGAGAAGTGGGAGCCTTGTTATGCTGATGGGCGGGATGTAAATTGCCAACAGACACTCCGGAGAAGTGTATGCTGTTTCCTGAAACATCTAAAAAACAAAGCAACAGAGCCTAGGGCACTTCCACTTATGGTCCTATAGCTTAGGGAAATTAAAATCAAAAACACACAGCCACCCCAAAGTTTGGAAAGGCTCTGTTTACAAGAACCTCGTTTACAGTACATGTTCAACATTGCAGAAAGTGAAAAATGGATAAAGAAGTTGTGGTATTTACTTACAAAGCAATATCACTCAGCAATGAAATCTATGTCATCAGGCCCTTAGCAGCACAATGAGTGGATTCAGGTATGATGATTCTAACTGAAATAAGTCACACAGAAAAAGAAACATCATAAAATATCAGTAATACACGGAATATAAACTTGGCTACACAGGTACTGAATTACAGAACAGAACAGGGTCTCAAATTTAGAAAACCAACTTATGCTTGCTTAAGGGGAAAGGTGACTTGGGGTGCTGCATAAAACCAGAGATTGAAATGAGCACAGATAAAGTTCCTTAAGCCAAATATGGAATAGACAAGAGCTACTCCTTGCTCAACGAAATGGACTCAACACCCCATATTAAACGCCTAAGAATGTACCTGACTAGTAAGTATCTTAAAACCTATGGATTGCTATGTCTCCAAAAGAGAATCAAGCGTGTGTACAGGGGCATAAACACAGCAGTGATAGGATTGGAGAGGTTCGGTGAGCAAATGAAGACCCTTTGAAGTCATATTGCATGGTACCCATTCCACGGGTCTCAACTCTCGAGGTTTAAGGTATTCTTCCTTCAGCTAAAACATGCATGTGGAACACAGAGTATGATCAACCGTGTGAACGGGAGACGTGTTCAAATATGTCTCAGTTTTCCTCCCCTGGTACTCGGGTGCAATATTCCAGACGCTTTATTAACACTCTCCCGACTTGGAGAGTCAGTCCCTTTAACCTCCTGTTTGGCCAAGTTTGCAATTTCTGCGGAAGATGAACAGGAATAGCGAGAACCAATGAGAGACTAGCTGGAGGTGTCTGGACGGGCAAATTTAACTCTCATTTCCCACCAGGAAGAGGAATTAACCAAAGGCTCAGCATGCTGTGCCGGAACCAGATTAGGGCCTGAAGGCATCCTGCGGTGTTGCGGCCAGCTCACAAGAAAGCGAGTTGAAGAAAGGAGCTCAGGGGCACTGTAATTCACAAACCTGCAGAGTTATAAATGACAGCTATCGTCCAAAAATAGACTGAAGTAAGGCTGCCAAGAGGATTTGAAAGCGGGGCAGAATTGCAGGAAACCGATTTCAGGAGGTAGACTGGAATTGCATTGAAAGCATAGGAAAAGAGGCAGAACGTCCACAATGATGCACTTGGCCAAAAAGGGCGTATGCGTTTTTTCCTGAATATATTCAGGAAAAAACGCATACGCCCTTTTTGGCCAACCAAGCAAGCTTGCAAAGGAAATCTGCACTACAATGAAGTCTCACTTCCCCCCGGTCAAAAGGGCCATCTGAAAAAAGTGTAAAATCCGGAAAGGCAGGACAGGCCATGGAGAACTGGGAGCCTTGTTATGCTGATGGGCGAGATGTAAATTGCCAACAGACACTCCGGAGAAGTGTATGGTGTTTCCAGAAACATCTAAAAAACAAAGCAACAGAGCCTAGGGCACTTCCACTTATGGTCCTATAGCTTAGGGAAATTAAAATCAAAAAGACACAGCCACCCCAAAGTTTGGGACGCCTCTGTTTACAAGAACCTCGTTTACCGTACAAGTTCAATATCACAGAAAGTGAAAAATGGATAAAGAACTTGTGGTACTTACGTACAATGCAGTATCACTCAGCAATGAAATCTATGTCATAAGGCAAGTAGCAGCATGATGAGTGGATTCAGGTACGATGATTCTAACTGAAATAAGTCACACAGAAAAAGAAACATCATAAGATATCACTAATACACAGAATGTAAACTTGCCTACCCAGGAACTGAATTCCAAAACAGAACAGGGTCTCAAATTGAGAAAACCAACTTATGCTTGCTTAAGGGGAAAGGTGAGTTGGGGTGCTGCATAAAACCAGAGATTGAAATGAGCACAGATAAAGTTCCTTAAGCCAAATATGGAATAGACAAGAGCTACTCCTTGCTCAACGAAATGGACTCAACACCCCTATTAAACGCCTAAGAATGTACCTGACTAGTAAGTATCTTAAAACCTATGGATTGCTATGTCTCCATAAGAGAATCAAGCGTGTGTTCAGGGGCATAAATGCAGCAGTGATAGGATTGGAGAGGTTCGGTGAGCAAATGAAGACCCTTTGAAGTCATATTGCATGGTACCCATTCCACGGGTCTCAACTCTCCAGGTTTAAGGTATTCTTCCTTCAGCTAAAACATGCATGTGGAACCCAGAGTATGATCAACCGTGTGAACGGGAGACGTGTTCAAATATGTCTCAGTTTTCGTACCCTGGTACTCGGGTGCAATATTCCAGACGCTTTACTAACACTCTCCCGACTTGGAGAGTCAGTCCTTTTAACCTCCTGTTTGGCCAAGTTTGCAATTTCTGCGGAAGATGAACAGGAATAGCGAGAACCAATGAGAGACTAGCTGGAGGTGTCTGGACGGGCAAATTTAACTCTCATTTCCCACCAGGAAGAGGAATTAACCAAAGGCTCAGCATGCCGTGCCGGAACCAGATTAGGGCCTGAAGCCATCCTGCGGTGTTGCGGCCAGCTCACAAGAAAGCGAGTTGAAGAAAGGAGCTCAGGGGCACTGTAATTCACAAACCTGCAGAGTTATAAATGACAGCTATCGTCCAAAAATATACTGAAGTTAGGCTGCCAAGAGGACTTGAAAGCGGGGCAGAATTGCAGGAAACCGATTTCAGGAGGTAGACTGCAATTGCATTGAAAGCATAGGAAAAGAGGCAGAACGTCCACAATGATGCACTTGGCCAAAAAGGGCGTATGCGTTTTTTCCTGAATATATTCAGGAAAAAATGCATACGCACTTTTTGGCCAACCAAGCAAACTTGCAAAGGAAATCTGCACTACAATGAAGTCTCACTTCCCCCCGGTCAAAAGGGCCATCTGAAAAAAGTGTAAAATCCAGAAAGGCAGGACAGGCCATGGAGAAGTGGGAGCCTTGTTATGCTGATGGGCGGGATGTAAATTGCCAACAGACACTCCGGAGAAGTGTATGCTGTTTCCTGAAACATCTAAAAAACAAAGCAACAGAGCCTAGGGCACTTCCACTTATGGTCCTATAGCTTAGGGAAATTAAAATCAAAAACACACAGCCACCCCAAAGTTTGGAAAGGCTCTGTTTACAAGAACCTCGTTTACAGTACATGTTCAACATTGCAGAAAGTGAAAAATGGATAAAGAAGTTGTGGTATTTACTTACAAAGCAATATCACTCAGCAATGAAATCTATGTCATCAGGCCCTTAGCAGCACAATGAGTGGATTCAGGTATGATGATTCTAACTGAAATAAGTCACACAGAAAAAGAAACATCATAAAATATCAGTAATACACGGAATATAAACTTGGCTACACAGGTACTGAATTACAGAACAGAACAGGGTCTCAAATTTAGAAAACCAACTTATGCTTGCTTAAGGGGAAAGGTGACTTGGGGTGCTGCATAAAACCAGAGATTGAAATGAGCACAGATAAAGTTCCTTAAGCCAAATATGGAATAGACAAGAGCTACTCCTTGCTCAACGAAATGGACTCAACACCCCATATTAAACGCCTAAGAATGTACCTGACTAGTAAGTATCTTAAAACCTATGGATTGCTATGTCTCCAAAAGAGAATCAAGCGTGTGTACAGGGGCATAAACACAGCAGTGATAGGATTGGAGAGGTTCGGTGAGCAAATGAAGACCCTTTGAAGTCATATTGCATGGTACCCATTCCACGGGTCTCAACTCTCGAGGTTTAAGGTATTCTTCCTTCAGCTAAAACATGCATGTGGAACACAGAGTATGATCAACCGTGTGAACGGGAGACGTGTTCAAATATGTCTCAGTTTTCCTCCCCTGGTACTCGGGTGCAACATTCCAGACGCTTTACTAACACTCTCCCCACTTGGAGAGTCAGCGCCTTTAACCTCCTGTTTGGCCCAGTTTGCAATTTCTGCGGAAGATGAACAGGAATAGGGAGAACCAATGAGAGACTAGCTGGAGGTGTCTGGACGGGCAAATTTAACTCTCATTTCCCACCATGAAGAGGAAATAACCAAAGGCTCAGCGTGCCGTGCCGGAACCAGATTAGGGCCTGAAGCCATCCTGCGGTGTTGCGGCCAGCTCACAGAAAAGCGAGTAGACGAAAGGAGCTCAGTGGCACTGTAATTCACAAACCTGCAGAGTTATAAATGACAGCTATCGTCCAAAAATATACTGAAGTAAGGCTGCCAAGAGGACTTGAAAGCGGGGCAGAATTGCAGGAAACCGATTTCAGGAGGTAGACTGGAATTGCATTGAAAGCATAGGAAAAGAGGCAGAGCGTCCACAATGATGCACTTGGCCAAAAAGGGCGTATGCGTTTTTTCCTGAATATATTCAGGAAAAAACGCATACGCCCTTTTTGGCCAACCAAGCAAACTTGCAAAGGAAATCTGCACTACAATGAAGTCTCACTTCCCCCCGGTCAAAAGGGCCATCGGAAAAAAGTGTAAAATCCAGAAAGGCAGGACAGGCCATGGAGAACTGGGAGCCTTGTTATGCTGATGGGCGGGATGTAAATTGCCAACAGACACTCGGGAGAAGTGTATGGTGTTTCTTGAAACATCTAAAAAACAAAGCAACAGAGCCTAGGGCACTTCCACTTATGGTCCTATAGCTTAGGGAAATTAAAATAAAAAAGACACAGCCACCCCAAAGTTTGGGACGCCTCTGTTAACAAGAACCTCGTTTACCGTACAAGTTCAATATCACAGAAAGTGAAAAATGGATAAAGAACTTGTGGTACTTACGTACAATGCAGTATCACTCAGCAATGAAATCTATGTCATCAGGCCCGTAGCAGCATAATGAGTGGATTCAGGTACGACGATTCTAACTGAAATAAGTCACACAGAAAAAGAAACATCATAAGATATCACTAATACACGGAATGTAAACTTGGCTACACAGGAACTGAATTCCACAACAGAACAGGGTCTCAAATTTAGAAAACCAACTTATGCTTGCTTAAGGGGAAAGGTGAGTTGGGGTGCTGCATAAAACCAGAGATTGAAATGAGCACAGATAAAGTTCCTTAAGCCAAATATGGAATAGACAAGTGCTACTCCTTGCTCAACGAAATGGACTCAACACCCCATATAAACGCCTAAGAATGTACCTGACTAGTAAGTATCTTAAAACCTATGGATTGCTATGTCTCCAAAAGAGAATCAAGCGTGTGTACAGGGGCATAAACGCAGCAGTGATAGGAGTGGAGAGGTTCAGTGAGCCAATGAAACCCTTTGAAGTCATATTGCATGGTACCCATTCCACGGGTCTCAATTCTCCAGGTTTAAGGTATTCTTCCTTCAGCTAAAACATGCATGTGGAACCCAGAGTATGATCAACCGTGTGAACGGGAGACGTGTTCAAATATGTCTCACTTTTCCTCCCCTGGTACTCGGGTGCAACATTCCAGACGCTTTACTAACACTCTCACCTCTTGGAGAGTCAGCGCCTTTAACCTCCTGTTTGGCCCAGTTTGCAATTTCTGCGGAAGATGAACAGGAATAGGGAGAACCAATGAGAGACTAGCTGGAGGTGTCTGGACGGGCAAATTTAACTCTTATTTCCCACCAGGAAGAGGAAATAACCAAAGGCTCAGCGTGCCGTGCCGGAACCAGATTAGGGCCTGAAGGCATGCTGCGGTGTTGCGGCCAGCTCAAAAGAAAGCGAGTTGAAGAAAGAAGATCGGGGGGACTGTAATTCACAAACCTGCACAGTTATAAATGACAGCTATCGTCCAAAAATATACTGAAGTAAGGCTGCCAAGAGGACTTGAAAGCGGGGCAGAATTGCAGGACACCGATTTCAGGAGGTAGACTGGAATTGCATTTCAAGCATAGGAAAAGAGGGAGAACGTCCACAATGATGCACTTGGCCAAAAAGGGCGTATGCGTTTTTTCCTGAATATATTCAGGAAAAAACGCATACGCTCTTTTTGGCCAACCAAGCAAGCTTGCAAAGGAAATCTGCACTACAATGAAGTCTCACTTCCCCCCGGTCAAAAGGGACATCTGAAAAAAGTGTAAAATCCAGAAAGGCAGGACAGGCCATGGAGAACTGGGAGCCTTGTTATGCTGATGGGCGGGATGTAAATTGCCAACAGACACTCGGGAGAAGTGCATGGTGTTTCCTGAAACATCTAAAAAACAAAGCAACAGAGCCTAGGGCACTTTCACTTATGGTCCTATAGATTAGGGAAATTAAAGTCAAAAAGACACAGCCACCCCAAAGTTTGGAACGGCTCTCCTTACAAGAACCTCGTTTACAGTACAAGTTCAACATCGCAGAAAGTGAAAAACAGATAAAGAAGTTGTGGTATTTACTTACAAAGCAATATAACTCAGCAATGAAATCTATGTCATCAGGCCCTTAGCAGCACAATGAGTGGATTCAGGTATGATGATTCTAACTGAAATAAGTCACACAGAAAAAGAAACATCATAAGTTATCAGCAATACATGGAATGTAAACTTGGCTACACAAGAACTGAATTACAGAACAGAACAGTGTCTCAAATTTAGAAAACCAACTTATGCTTGCTTAAGGGTAAAGGGGAGTTGGGGTGCTGCATAAAACCAGAGATTGAAATGAGCACAGATAAAGTTCCTTAAGCCAAATATGGAATAGACAAGAGCTACTCCTTGCTCAACGAAATGGACTCAACACCACATATTAAACGCCTAAGAATGTACCTGACTAGTAAGTATCTTAAAACCTATGAATTGCTATGTCTCCGAAAGAGAATCAAGCATGTGTACAGGGGCATAAACGAAGCAGAGATAGGATTGGAGAGGTTCGGTGAGCAAATGAAGACCCTTTGAAGTCATATTGCATGGTACCCATTCCACGGGTTTCAACTACCCAGGTTTAAGGTATTCTTCCTTCAGCTAAATCATGCATGTGGAACCCAGAGTATGATCAACCATGTGAACGGGAGACGTGTTCAAATATGTCTCAGTTTTCCCCCCTGGTACTCGGGTGCAACATTCCAGACACTTTACTAACACTCTCCCCAGTTGGAGAGTCAGCGCCTTTAACCTCCTGTTTGGCCCAGTTTGCAATTTCTGCGGAAGATGAACAGGAATAGGGAGAACCAATGAGAGACTAGCTGGAGGTGTCTGGACGGGCAAATTTAACTCTCATTTCCCACCAGGAAGAGGAATTAACCAAAGGCTCAGCGTGCCGTGCCGGAACCAGATTAGGGCCTGAAGCCATCCTGCGGTGTTGCGGCCAGCTCACAAAAAAGCGAGTTGAAGAAAGGAGCTCAGGGGCACTGTAATTCACAAACCTGCAGAGTTATAAATGACAGCTATCGTCCAAAAATATACTGAAGTAAGGCTGCCAAGAGGACTTGAAAGCGGGGCAGAATTGCAGGAAACCGATTTCAGGAGGTAGACTGGAATTGCATTGAAAGCATAGGAAAAGAGGCAGTGCGTCCACAGTGATGCACTTGGCCAAAAAGGGCGTATGCGTTTTTTCCTGAATATATTCAGGAAAAAACGCATACGCACTTTTTGGCCAACCAAGCAAGCTTGCAAAGGAAATCTGCACTACAATGAAGTCTCACTTCCCCCCGGTCAAAAGGCCCATCTGAAAAAAGTGTGAAATCCAGAAAGGCAGGACAGGCCATGGAGAACTGGGAGCCTTCTTATGCTGATGGGCGGAATGTAAATTGCCAACAGACACTCGGGAGAATTGTATGGTGTTTCCTGAAACATCTAAAAAACAAAGCAACAGAGCCTAGGGCACTTCCACTTATGGTCCTATAGCTTAGGGAAATTAAAATCAAAAAGACACAGCCACCCCAAAGTTTGGGACGCCTCTGTTTACAAGAACCTTGTTTACCGTACAAGTTCAATATCACAGAAAGTGAAAAATGGATAAAGAACTTGTGGTACTTACGTACAATGCAGTATCACTCAGCAATGAAATCTATGTCATCAGGCCCGTGGCAGCATAATGAGTGGATTCAGGTACGATGATTCTAACTTAAATAAGTCACACAGAAAAAGAAACATCATAAGATATCACTAATACACGGAATGTAAACTTGCCTACACAGGAACTGAATTACAGAACAGAACAGGGTCTCAAATTTAGAAAAACAACTTATGCTTGCTTAAGGGGAAAGGTGAGTTGGGGTGTTGCATAAAACCAGAGATTGAAATGAGCACAGATAAAGTTCCTTAAGCCAAATATGGAATAGAAAAGAGCTACTCCTTGCTCAACGAAATGGACTCAACACCCCATATTAAACGCCTAAGAATGTACCTGACTAGTAAGTATCTTAAAACCTATGGATTGCTATGTCTCCAAAAGAGAATCAAGCGTGTGTCCAGGGTCATAAACGCAGCAGTGATAGGATTGGAGAGGTTCGGTGAGCAAATGAAGACCCTTTGAAGTCATATTGCATGGTACCCATTACACGGGTCTCAACTCTCCAGGTTTAAGGTATTCTTCCTTCAGCTAAAACATGCATGTGGAACCCAGAGTATGATCAACCGTGTGATCGGGAGACGTGTTCAAATATGTCTCAGTTTTCGTATCCTGGTACTCGGGTGCAACATTCCAGACGCTTTACTAACACTCTTCCGACTTGGAGAGTCACTCCCTTTAACCTCCTGTTTGGCCCAGTTTGCAATTTCTGCGGAAGATGAACAGAAATAGCGAGAACCAATGAGAGACTAGCTGGAGGTGTCTGGACGGGCAAATTTAACTCTCATTTCCCACCAGGAAGAGGAATTAACCAAAGGCTCAGCGTGCCGTGCCGGAACCAGATTAGGGCCTGAAGCCATCCTGCGGTGTTGCGGCCAGGTCACAAGAAAGCGAGTTGAAGAAAGGAGCTCAGGGGCACTGTAATTCACAAACCTGCAGAGTTATAAATGACAGCTATCGTCCAAAAATATACTGAAGTAAGGCTGCCAAGAGGACTTGAAAGCGGGGCAGAATTGCAGGAAACCGATTTCAGGAGGTAGACTGGAATTGCATTGAAAGCATAGGAAAAGAGGCAGAACGTCCACAATGATGCACGTGGCCAAAAAGGGCGTATGCGTTTTTCCCTGAATATATTCAGGAAAAAACGCATACGCCCTTTTTGGCCAACCAAGCAAGCTTGCAAAGGAAATCTGCACTACAATGAAGTCTCACTTCCACCCGGTCAAAAGGGCCATCTGAAAAAAGTGTAAAATCCAGAAAGGCAGGACAGGCCATGGAGAACTGGGAGTCTTCTTATGCTGATGGGCGGGATGTAAATTGCCAACAGACACTCGGGAGAAGTGTATGGTGTTTCCTGAAACATCTAAAAAACAAAGCAACAGAGCCTAGGGCACTTCCACTTATGGTCCTATAGCTTAGGGAAATTAAAATCAAAAAGACACATCCACCCCAAAGTTTGGGATGCCTCTGTTTACAAGAACCTCGTTTACCGTACAAGTTCAATATCACAGAAAGTGAAAAATGGATAAAGAACTTGTGGTACTTACGTACAATGCAGTATCACGCAGCAATGAAATCTATGTCATCCGTCCCATAGCAGCATAATGAGTGGATTCAGGTACGATGATTCTAACTGAAATATGTCACACAGAAAAAGAAACATCATAAGATATCACTAATACACGGAATGTAAACTTGGCTACCCAGGAACTGAATTACAGAACAGAACAGGGTCTCAAATTTAGAAAACCAACTTATGCTTGCTTAAGGGGAAAGGTGAGTTGGGGTGCTGCATAAAACCAGAGATTGAAATGAGCACAGATAAAGTTCCTTAAGCCAAATATGGAATAGACAAGAGCTACTCCTTGCTCAACGAAATGGACTCAACACCCCATATTAAACGCCTAAGAATGTACCTGACTAGTAAGTATCTTAAAACCTATGGATTGCTATGTCTCCGAAAGAGAATCAAGCGTGTGTTCAGGGGCATAAACGCAGCAGTGATAGGATTGGAGAGGTTCGGTGAGCAAATGAAGACCCTTTGAAGTCATATTGCATGGTACCCATTACACGGGTCTCAACTCTCCAGGTTTAAGTTATTCTTCCTTCAGCTAAAACATGCATGTGGAACCCAGAGTATGATTAACCGTGTGAACGGGAGACGTGTTCAAATATGTCTCAGTTTTCCTCCCCTGGTACTCGGGTGCAACATTCCAGACGCTTTACTAACACTCTCCCTACTTGGAGAGTCAGCGCCTTTAACCTCCTGTTTGGCCTAGTTTGCAATTTCTGTGGAAGATGAACAGGAATAGGGAGAACCAATGAGATACTACCTGGAGGTGTCTGGACGGGCAAACTTAACTCTCATTTTCCACCAGGAAGAGGAAATAACCAAAGGCTCAGCGTGCCGTGCCGGAACCAGATTAGGGCCTGAAGCCATCCTGCGGTGTTGCGGCCAGCTCAAAAGAAAGCGAGTTGAAGAAAGGAGCTCAGGGGCACTATAATTCACAAACCTGCAGAGTTATAAATGACAGCTATCGTCCAAAAATATACTGAAGTAAGGCTGCCAAGAGGACTTGAAAGCGGGGCAGAATTGCAGGAAACCGATTTCAGGAGGTAGACTGGAATTGCATTTCAAGCATAGGAAAAGAGGCAGAACGTACACACTGATGCACTTGGCCAAAAAGGGCGTATGCGTTTTTTCCTGAATATATTCAGGAAAAAACGCATACGCCCTTTTTGGCCAACCAAGCAAGCCTCCAAATGAAATCTGCACTACAATGAAGTCTCACTTCCCCCCGGTCAAAAGGGCCATCTGAAAAAAGTGTAAAATCCAGAAAGGCAGGACAGGCCATGGAGAACTGGGAGCCTTGTTATGCTGATGGGCGGGATGTAAATTGCCAACAGACACTCCGGAGAAGTGTATGGTGTTTCCTGAAACATCTGAAAAACAAAGCAACAGAGCCTAGGGCACTTCCACTTATGGTCCTATAGCTTAGGGAAATTAAAATCAAAAAGACACAGCCACCCCAAAGTTTGGAACGGCTCTGTTTACAAGAACCTCGTTTACAGTACAAGTTCAACATCGCAGAAAGTGAAAAATGGATAAAGAAGTTGTGGTATTTACATACAAAGCAATATCACTCAGCAATGAAATCTATGTCATCAGGCCCTTAGCAGCACAATGAGTGGATTCAGGTATGATGATTCTAACTGAAATAAGTCACACAGAAAAAGAAACATCATAAGATATCAGTAATACACGGAATGTAAACTTGGCTACACAGGAACTGAATTCCAAAACAGAACAGGGTCTCAAATTTAGAAAACCAACTTATGCTTGCTTAAGGGGAAAGGTGAGTTGGGGTGCTGCATAAAACCAGAGATTGAAATGAGCACAGATAAAGTTCCTTAAGCCAAATATGGAATAGACAAGAGCTACTCCTTGCTCAACGAAATGGACTGAACACCGCATGTTAAACGCCTAAGAATGTACCTGACTAGTAAGTATCTTAAAACCTATGGATTGCTATGTCTGCGAAAGAGAATCAAGCATGTGTACAGGGGCATAAACGCAGCAGTGATAGGATTGTAGAGGTTCGGTGAGCAAATGAAGACCCTTTGAAGTCATATTGCATGGTAACCATTCCACGGGTTTCAAATACCCAGGTTTAAGGTATTCTTCCTTCAGCTAAAACATGCATGTGGAACCTAGAGTATGATCAACCATGTGATCGGGAGACATGTTCAAATATGTCTCAGTTTTCATACCCTGGTACTCGGGTGCAACATTCCAGACACTTTACTAACACTCTCCCCAACTGGAGAGTCAGCGCCTTTAACCTCCTGTTTGGCCCAGTTTGCAATTTGTGCGGAACATGAACAGGAATAGCGAGAACCAATAAGAAACTACCTGGAGGTGTCTGGACGGGCAAATTTAACTCTCATTTCCCACCAGGAAGAGGAATTAACCAAAGGCTCAGCGTGCCGTGCCGGAACCAGATTAGGGCCTGAAGCCATCATGCGGTGTGCTGCCAGCTCACAAGAAAGCGAGTTGAAGAAAGGAGCTCAGGGGCACTGTAATGCACAAACCTGCAGAGTTATAAATGACAGCTATCGTCCAAAAATATACTGAAGTAAGGCTGCCAAGAGGACTTGAAAGTGGGGCAGAATTGCAGGAAACCGATTTCAGGAGGTAGACTGGAATTGCATTGAAATCATAGGAAAAGAGGCAGAACGTCCACAATGATGCACTTGGCCAAAAAGGGCGTATGCGTTTTTTCCTGAATATATTCAGGAAAAAACGCATACGCACTTTTTGGCCAACCAAGCAAGCTTGCAAAGGAAATCTGCACTACAATGAAGTCTCACTTCCTCGCCGGTCAAAACGGCCATCTGAAAAAAGTGTAAAATCCAGAAAGGCAGGACAGGCCATGGAGAACTGGGAGCCTTGTTATGCTGATGGGCGGGATGTAAATTGCCAACAGACACTCAGGAGAAGTGTATGCTGTTTCCTGAAACATCTAAAAAACAAAGCAACAGAGCCTAGGGCACTTCCACTTATGGTCCTATAGCTTAGGGAAATTAAAATCAAAAAGACACAGCCACCCCAAAGTTTGGAATGGCTCTGTTTACAAGAACCTCGTTTACAGTACAAGTTCAACATCGCAGAGAGTGAAAAATGGATAAAGAAGTTGTGGTATTTACTTACAAAGCAATATCACTCAGCAATGAAATCTATGACATCAGGCCCATAGCAGCACAATGAGTGGATTCAGGTATGATGATTCTAACTGAAATAAGTCACACAGAAAAAGAAACATCATAAGATATCAGTAATACACGGAATGTAAACTTGGCTACACAGGAACTGAATTCCAAAACAGAACAGGGTCTCAAATTTAGAAAACCAACTTATGCTTGCTTAAGGGTAAAGGTGAGTTGGGGTGCTGCATAAAACCAGAGATTGAAATGAGCACAGATAAAGTTCCTTAAGCCAAATATGGAATAGACAAGAGCTACTCCTTGCTCAACGAAATGGACTCAACACCGCATGTTAAACGCCTAAGAATGTACCTGACTAGTAAGTATCTTAAAACCTATGGATTGCTATGTCTGCGAAAGAGAATCAAGCATGTGTACAGGGGCATAAACACAGCAGGGATAGGATTGGAGAGGTTCGGTGAGCAAATGAAGACCCTTTCAAGTCATATTGCATGGTACCCATTCCACGGGTTTCAAATACCCAGGTTTAAGGTATTCTTCCTTCAGCTAAAACATGCATGTGGAACCTAGAGTATGATCAACCATGTGATCGGGAGATGTGTTCAAATATGTCTCAGTTTTCGTACCCTGGTACTCGGGTGCAACATTCCAGACGCTTTACTAACACTCTCCCGACTTGGAGAGTCAGTCCCTTTAACCTCCTGTTTGGCCCAGTTTGCAATTTCTGCGGAAGATGAACAGGAATAGGGAGAACCAATGAGAGACTAGCTGGAGGTGTCTGGACGGGCAAATTTAACTCTCATTTCCCACCAGGAAGAGGAATTAACCAAAGGCTCAGCGTGCCGTGCCGGAACCAGATTAGGGCCTGAAGCCATCCTGTGGTGTGCGGCCAGCTCACAAGAAAGCGAGTTGAAGAAAGGAGCTCAGGGGCACTGTAATTCACAAACCTGCAGAGTTATAAATGACAGCTATCGTCCAAAAATATACTGAAGTAAGGCTGCCAAGAGGACTTGAAAGCGGGGCAGAATTGCAGGAAACCGATTTCAGGAGGTAGACTTTAATTGCATTGAAAGCATAGGAAAAGAGGCAGAACGTCCACAATGATGCACTTGGCCAAAAAGGGCGTATGCGTTTTTTCCTGAATATATTCAGGAAAAAACGCATACGCACTTTTTGGCCAACCAAGCAAGCTTGCAAAGGAAATCTGCACTACAATGAAGTCTCACTTCCCCCCGGTCAAAAGGGCCATCTGAAAAAAGTGTAAAATCCAGAAAGGCAGGACAGGCCATGGAGAACTGGGAGCCTTGTTATGCTGATGGGCGGGATGTAAATTGCCAACAGACACTCGGGAGAAGTGTATGGTGTTTACTGAAACATCTAAAAAACAAAGCAACAGAGCCTAGGGCACTTCCACTTATGGTCCTATAGCTTAGGGAAATTAAAATCAAAAAGACACAGCCACCCCAAAGTTTGGGTCGCCTCTGTTTACAAGAACCTCGTATACCATACAAGTTCAATATCACAGAAAGTGAAAAATGGATAAAGAACTTGTGGTACTTACGTACAATGCAGTATCACTCAGCAATGAAATCTATGTCATCAGGCCCGTAGCAGCATAATGAGTGGATTCAGGTATGATGATTCTAACTGAAATAAGTCACACAGAAAAAGAAACATCATAAGATATCACTAATACACGGAATGTAAACTTGGCTACACAGGAACTGAATTCCAAAACAGAACAGAGTCTCAAATTTAGAAAACCAACTTATGCTTGCTTAAGGGGAAAGGTGAGTTGGGGTGCTGCATAAAACCAGAGATTGAAATGAGCACAGATAAAGTTCCTTAAGCCAAATATGGAATAGACAAGAGCTACTCTTTGCTCAACGAAATGGACTCAACACCCCATATTAAACGCCTAAGAATGTAGCTGACTAGTAAGTATATTAAAACCTATGGATTGCTATGTCTCCAAAAGAGAATCAAGCGTGTGTACAGGAGCATAAACGCAGCAGTGATAGGATTGGAGAAGTTCGGTGAGCAAATGAAGACCCTTTGAAGTCATATTGCATGGTACCCATTCCACGGGTCTCAACTCTCCAGGTTTAAGGTATTCTTCCTTCAGCTAAAACATGCATGTGGAACCCAGAGTATGATCAACCGTGTGAACGGGAGACGTGTTCAAATATGTCTCAGTTTTCCTCCCCTGGTACTCGGGTGCAACATTCCAGACGCTTTACTAACACTCTCCCCACTTGGAGAGTCAGCGCCTTTAACCTCCTGTTTGGCCCAGTTTGCAATTTCTGCGGAAGATGAACAGGAATGGGGGAACCAATGAGAGACTAGCTGGAGGTGTCTGGACGGGCAAATTTAACTCTCATTTCCCACCAGGAAGAGGAAATAACCAAAGGCTCAGCGTGCCGTGCCGGAACCAGATTAGGGACTGAAGCCATCCTGCGGTGTTGCGGCCAGCTCACAAGAAAGCGAGTTGAAGAAAGGAGCTCAGGGGCACTATAATTCACAAACCTGCAGAGTTATAAATGACAGCTATCGTCCAAAAATATACTGAAGTAAGGCTGCCAAGAGGACTTGAAAGCGGGGCAGAATTGCAGGAAACCGATTTCAGGAGGTAGACTGGAATTGCATTGAAAGCATAGGAAAAGAGGCAGAACGTACACACTGATGCACTTGGCCAAAAAGGGCGTATGCGTTTTTTCCTGAATATATTCAGGAAAAAACGCATACGCCCTTTTTGGCCAACCAAGCAAGCCTCCAAATGAAATCTGCACTACAATGAAGTCTCACTTCCCCCCGGTCAAAAGGGCCATCTGAAAAAAGTGTAAAATCCAGAAAGGCAGGACAGGCCATGGAGAACTGGGAGCCTTGTTATGCTGATGGGCGGGATGTAAATTGTCAACAGACACTCCGGAGAAGTGTATGGTGTTTCCTGAAACATCTGAAAAACAAAGCAACAGAGCCTAGGGCACTTCCACTTATGGTCCTATAGCTTAGGGAAATTAAAATCAAAAAGACACAGCCACCCCAAAGTTTGGAACGGCTCTGTTTACAAGAACCTCGTTTACAGTACAAGTTCAACATCGCAGAAAGTGAAAAATGGATAAAGAAGTTGTGGTATTTACATACAAAGCAATATCACTCAGCAATGAAATCTATGTCATCAGGCCCGTAGCAGCACAATGAGTGGATTCAGGTATGATGATTCTAACTGAAATAAGTCACACAGAAAAAGAAACATCATAAGATATCAGTAATACACGGAATGTAAACTTGGCTACACAGGAACTGAATTCCAAAACAGAACAGAGTCTCAAATTTAGAAAACCAACTTATGCTTGCTTAAGGGGAAAGGTGAGTTGGGGTGCTGCATAAAACCAGAGATTGAAATGAGCACAGATAAAGTTCCTTAAGCCAAATATGGAATAGACAAGAGCTACTCTTTGCTCAACGAAATGGACTCAACACCCCATATTAAACGCCTAAGAATGTAGCTGACTAGTAAGTATATTAAAACCTATGGATTGCTATGTCTCCAAAAGAGAATCAAGCGTGTGTACAGGAGCATAAACGCAGCAGTGATAGGATTGGAGAAGTTCGGTGAGCAAATGAAGACCCTTTGAAGTCATATTGCATGGTACCCATTCCACGGGTCTCAACTCTCCAGGTTTAAGGTATTCTTCCTTCAGCTAAAACATGCATGTGGAACCCAGAGTATGATCAACCGTGTGAACGGGAGACGTGTTCAAATATGTCTCAGTTTTCCTCCCCTGGTACTCGGGTGCAACATTCCAGACGCTTTACTAACACTCTCCCCACTTGGAGAGTCAGCGCCTTTAACCTCCTGTTTGGCCCAGTTTGCAATTTCTGCGGAAGATGAACAGGAATAGGGGGAACCAATGAGAGACTAGCTGGAGGTGTCTGGACGGGCAAATTTAACTCTCATTTCCCACCAGGAAGAGGAAATAACCAAAGGCTCAGCGTGCCGTGCCGGAACCAGATTAGGGACTGAAGCCATCCTGCGGTGTTGCGGCCAGCTCACAAGAAAGCGAGTTGAAGAAAGGAGCTCAGGGGCACTGTAATTCACAAACCTGCAGAATTATAAATGACAGCTATCGTCCAAAAATATACTGAAGTAAGGCTGCCAAGAGGACTTGAAAGCGGGGCGCAATTGCAGGAAACCAATTTCAGGAGGTAGACTGGAATTGCATTGAAAGCATAGGAAAAGAGGCAGAATGTCCACAATGATGCACTTGGCCAAAAAGGGCGTATGCGTTTTTTCCTGAATATATTCAGGAAAAAACGCATACGCCCTTTTTGGCCAACCAAGCAAGCTTGCAAAGGAAATCTGCACTACAATGAAGTCTCACTTCCCCCCGGTCAAAAGGGCCATCTGAAAAAAGTGTAAAATCCAGAAAGGCAGGACAGGCCATGGAGAACTGGCAGCCTTGTTATGCTGATGGGCGTGATGGAAATTGCCAACAGACACTCGGGAGAAGTGTATGGTGTTTCCTGAAACATCTGAAAAACAAAGCAACAGAGCCTAGGGAACTTCCACTTATGGTCCTATAGCTTAGGGAAATTAAAATCAAAAAGACACAGCCACCCCAAAGTTTGGAATGGCTCTGTTTACAAGAACCTCGTTTACAGTACAAGTTCAACATCGCAGAAAGTGAAAAATGGATAAAGAAGTTGTGGTATTTACTTACAAAGCAATATCACTCAGCAATGAAATCTATGTCACCAGGCCCTTAGCAGCACAATGAGTGGATTCAGGTATGATGATTCTAACTGAAATAAGTCACACAGAAAAAGAAACATCATAAGATATCAGTAATACACGGAATGTAAACTTGGCTACACAGGAACTGAATTACAGAACAGAACAGGGTCTCAAATTTAGAAAACCAACTTATGCTTGCTTAAGGGGAAAGGTGAGTTGGGGTGCTGCATGAAACCAGAGATTGAAATGAGCACAGATAAAGTTCCTTAAGCCAAATATGGAATAGACAAGAGCTACTCCTTGCTCAACGAAATGGACTCAACACCCCATATTAAACGCCTAAGAATGTACCTGACTAGTAAGTATCTTAAAACCTATGGATTGCTATGTCTCCGAAAGAGAATCAAGCATTTGTACAGGGGCATAAACGCAGCCGTGATAGGATTGGAGAGGTTCGGTGAGCAAATGAAGACCCTTTGAAGTCATATTGCATGGTACCCATTACACGGGTCTCAACTCTCCAGGTTTAAGGTATTCTTCCTTCAGCTAAAACATGCATGTGGAACCCAGAGTATGATGAACCGTGTGAACGGGAGACGTGTTCAAATATGTCTCAGTTTTCCTCCCCTGGTACTCGGGTGCAACATTCCAGACGCTTTCCTAACACTCTCCCCACTTGGAGAGTCAGCGCCTTTAACCTCCTGTTTGGCCCAGTTTGCAATTTCTGCGGAAGATGAAAAGGAATAGGGAGAACCAATGAGAGACTAGATGGAGGTGTCTGGACGGGCAAATTTAACTCTCATTTCCCACCAGGAAGAGGAATTAACCCAAGACTCAGCGTGCCATGCCGGAACCAGATTAGGGCCTGAAGCCATTCTGCGGTGTTGCGGCCAGCTCACAAGAAAGCGAGTTGAAGAAAGGAGCTCAGGGGCACTGTAATTCACAAACCTGCAGAGTTATAAATGACAGCTATCATCCAAAAATATACTGAAGTAAGGCTGCCAAGAGAACTTGAAAGCGGGGCAGAATTGCAGGAAACCGATTTCAGGAGGTAGACTGGAATTGCATTGAAAGCATAGGAAAAGAGGCAGAACGTCCACAATGATGCACTTGGCCAAAAAGGGCGTATGCGTTTTTTCCTGAATATATTCAGGAAAAAACGCATACGCCCTTTTTGGCCAACCAAGCAAGCTTGCAAAGGAAATCTGCACTACAATGAAGTCTAACTTCCCCCCGATCAAAAGGGTCATCTGAAAAAATTGTAAAATCCAGAAAGGCAGGACAGGCCATGGAGAACTGGGAGCCTTGTTATGCTGATGGGCGGGATGTAAATTGCCAACAGACACTCGGGAGAAGTGTATGGTGTTTCCTGAAACATCTAAAAAACAAAGCAACAGAGCCTAGGGCACTTCCACTTATGGTCCTATAGCTTAGGGAAATTAAAATCAAAAAGACACAGCCACCCCAAAATTTGGGACGGCTCTTTTTACAGAAATCTCTTCTACGGCACAAGTGAAATATCCTAGAGAGCAAATAATGGGTAAAGAATTTGCAGTACTTATGTAAAACAGAATACCACTCAGCAATGAAATCTATGTCACCAGGCCCATACCAGCATAGTGAGTGGATTGAGGCACGATGATTCTAAGTGAAATAAGTCACACAGAAAAAGAAACATCATAAGGTATCACTAATACACGGAATGTGAACTTGGCTACACATGAACTAAATTACAAAACAGAACAGGGTCTCAAGTTTAGAAAACCAACTTATGCCTGCTTAAGCGGGAAGGTGAGTTGGGGTGCTGCATAAAAGCAGAGTTTGAAATTAGCACAGATACCATTCCATAAGCCAAATATGTAATAGACAAGACCTACCCCTTGCTCAGCGAAATGGATTCAACAATGAGGTATCACCTCACACCTGGTAGAATAGGCATCATAGAAAATCTACAAACAAATAATGCTGGAAAGGGTGTGGAGAAAAGGAACCCTCTTCCACTATTGTTGGGAATATAAATTGATACAGTCATTATGGAGAACAATATGGAATTTCTTAAGAAACTAACAATAGAATTACCATATGATACAGCAATCCCAGTACTGGACATATACCCAGACAAAACCATAAATCAAAAAGAGTCATTCACTGCAATGTTCATTGCATCACTATTTACAATATCGAGGTAATGGAAGCAACCTAAATGCCCACAGACAGACGAATGCATAAAGCTGTGGTACATATATAAAATGGAATATTACTAAGCCATGAAAAGGAATGAAATTGGGTCATTTGTAGAGACGTCGATGGATCTAGAGACTGTCATACAGAGTGAAGTAAGTCAGAAAGAGAAAAACAAATCTTGTATATTCATGCATATATGTGGAGCCTAGAAAAACTGTACAGATTAACCATTTTGCAAGGCATAAATAGAGCAACAGATGTAGACAACAAACGTATGGACAACAAGGGGGGAAAGCTGTTGGGGGGGTGGTGGTGGGAGGAGTTGAGAGACTGGGATTGGCATGTATACATTTATATGTATAAAATAGATAACCAATAAGAACCTGCTGTATAAAAATATAAAATAAAATTCAAAATTAAAAAGAAATAAAATTTAAAAAATAAAACAGAAAAAACAATTATTCCCTGCACATACATGTATTTATATGAATAAATTATTTCCATGCTTATATCTGTAAATACAAAAAAGAGGAATAAAATCTACCTTGAACCAGAAAGGAAAAATAGAAAAAAAACACAGAACCCACCAGTTACACAGAGGAAAACCGTATCAGGGCACTTGCTCCAGTTGTAAACAATTCTGAAGTTGGTCAGTGGTGGGGAATCATCTCCCATTCAGCCAGCAGCCCCCACGCAACAAGCATCCTCATTGCAAAGCTGGGGCACCGTGCCGAGGCATCTGTGAGTAAACGTGAGCTGAGCCCCAGGCCAGTTGCTGCTGAACTATTCCCACCCGTCCCAGGTAAAACACCTGAATATATACAAGGACTTGAAAGCCTAGAGGAAGGGCCATAGAGCCACACGAGTGACAGCATGCCGGCCGACTTGGTGCCTGCAGGCCAGCCAGGATGGTCCTGGCCCTGGGTGCTCTTCTGGAAGATTTCCATTTCCCTGCCTGAGATACCCGTCCTGTCCCTGCCCCCACTGCTTTTTTCCTTCCTCACCTCTGCCCAGGGAGAAATTCCAGCAGCAGGTATGGGTGACACATCCTCTTCTTTAGCAGGTGGCAGCCTGGCAACTGCTGCAGAAAGTCCAGCAGAGCCCCACTCACACTGGGCCACCCACAAAGCCGTGGCCTCTCACTCCCTCCCACCAGCCAAGCCCCGAGACTGCTGACAGGGCAGAGAAAATGGTGTCAGGCACGGCTGCAGGGGCTCTTGCTGCCTGGAGTGGTATTTATATTGATCTCAACCCAGGCACACCTGGGGAGGGCTGGCCGGCACGGTAAGGCTGCCCAGGTCAGCCAATCATCACCCCTCAGGGGCTCACAGTTGCAGAAAATGGAACTTGCTGAACCGGCCAGGTCCAAGGAACAGGTGTGGGCTCCTGAGAGTCAGGATAGACAAGGGGCTGCAGCTTTGGCTTGTTTTCTAATCATTTTATCTGGCCCATGAGTGGGAGACAACTTCAAGAAAACCCTCTCCTAATGAGAGGAACCCAGGAGTCAGGGAGAGGAGGGGTGGGTGGTGGTTGGAGACAGAGGCCTGGTGCCCTGGGTGCAGTGGAAGTCTCTGGAAGACCAGGTGGAGGGAGGCCTCACGGAGTGATGCCCAGGGTCACAGACCTGTTGCAGCTGCTGTTTGTTAGTTCAAGTCCTGCTCTGAGGTGCTCTGTGTCAGCTCTGAGCGACAGGTGAGCTGGGGGTGCTCTGCAATGAGGGCTATGTGCACGGTTCCTGTGTGCCCAGCCCTGCCACGGTACCTGCAAGGGTAGCTCTGTATCCTGGGAGGGGCCTGACCACGAGAGCCCCGTGGGCTGGGGTGGGGGTGGGGTACCTGCCCAGGTGAGCTCCATATTCTGGGATTGGTCTGACCACGAGAGCCCCATGGGCTGCTGGGGACCTGGTAAAGGATGTCAGGACAGTCAGTGAAGCCACCGAGGATATACCTCCAGTTGCTCCTAATTCCTACACCCTGCTGGTCATTCTACCAACCACCAGGACATGGTATTCTGTATTAGTCTTCAATGATGCCTTCTTTTGTATTCCATTAGTCCCAGAGTCACAAGAAATTTTGGCTTGTGAGTGGCAGGACTCAACATACAACTAAAACAATACTTCCGGGCCGTTCGGCCCCAAGGGTGCAAAAATTCCCACACCATCTTTGGGGAAAGCTTAGCTAAAGACCTAAAAGTTCTACCTCTGGAAAAGGAAACCCTCCTTCAATACGCAGACGACATTCTGATCGCCAGCCCTACTAAGGAGGCCTCTGAACTACCAAGCCAATAAAGGATAGAAGTTGTCCAAGAAAAAGCTCAAATATCACAGACTGCAGTGACCTGCCTGGGCTTCATTCTCACAGAAGGTCAGAGAAGCCCATCCCAGGAAAGGGAAGAAACCATTTTCAGCCTTACCCCTTTCTAAAACTAGAAGACAGCTTAGGGGTTCCTGGGGAGGCCAGGGATTGCTGTTTCTGGATCCCTAACTACAGTCTACTAGCTGGGCCTCTATATGAAACACTGAAAGGAAAAGATGATGATCCTTTTGAATAGAATCCAGAAGTGGCCTTTCAAGAATGGAAAGAGCAGTCAATTCAGATCCTTGCCCTGGAACTCCCTAATTTAGCTAAACCCTTTGACCTTTACATTCCCAGTGAAAGGTGAATCGCCATTGGAGAATTAGTGCAAAAACTAGGACCACTTGAAATGGAACAATGCAAGAATGCCATCCAGGTAGGATAAACTACGGTCACCAAGGGGCTTGGCCCACTGCTACATCTGGCCAAGATACTGGCGGTATCTAAAAACCTGGAAATCAGCAGCCCAAAAGGCCACCTCCCTCCTAAGGGAAAAGGACCCCACGTGGTGATCCTAACCACCAACCATGCCCTGAAGTTGCAGGGTTTGCTCCGTGGGCACACCGACCTCGAGTGAGGAGGCCCTCCAACTCCAACATCCAGAGAGATAACCGGGGGCAACAGGGCACCATGATGACTCGTGTGAACATCACTTGACCTGGAGTTTCTCTCATAAAACAACAAGAGTGTGTCCCAAAAGAGTAGACTACTGCTTGCAGGACTTACTGCACCCAGAGGGGAGCTAATAATCTTGGTGGGGGAACCGTATATCACACTGTCACCATAGAAAAGCCTACAGACACCGTGATGATGGTGGCCTATAAGACCGGCTGGACTCCTGTTTACTTCAAAAGGCTGTTGACTCAGTGGCCATCATGGTCCTTGATCACCACTGACCCTGGACTGTCTGGGAGTTGAGCGGGCAGGGCTCTGACACCTGGTGCTGTTTGTACGTTAATTCAGGGGCCTAATTGAAGAAAACACAGACGACTGGTCAGAGCATCTAGGCTGGCAGAAACGGTCAGCCTAAGGTGGCCGAACAAATGTGGGGCGGGGTGAAACCGGCCCCCACAGCGTCTCTGCACATCTCTTTCCTGGACCCTTAAAGGTCATTAGAATCTATAACACTTCCAATGCTGGTGCTCAGGTGGACGAGCAGGGAGGCAGGGGTCCTGGGGACAATCAACGTCACCGGGAGGCTGCTGGGGAGAAGCTTTGACCCTCGTCCCATGGTATGAGGGCTCCCAACTCAGCACTCAGCAGTTACAGAAGAAGGGTCTGCACCCTCAGCACTCCAAGAATGAGGAACGGGACAAAAGGCAGAGGAGGGGTTTGTCCCCAGCAAAGCCCATTAAAAATCCCTGGGAGATAAAACTAGAATCTGGGCAATAAAGTCAAGTCTAACCATTTTTATCCTTTGTGCTTTGTCTAATTTCACGTGCTCCTAGGGTCCCGCATGCAGAGGTTCCACACCCGGCACTTCAGACCAGATTTCCTAGTGCAGAATGGCTGGGTCGACACCTCAGCTCCTGGGGCCCAGTGCAGACTCCACGATATAGAGCCTGAGCTGCAGCCAACCCGGCCCTCGAGAGCTCCGCCCCCTCCCTCCCACTGACTCTGACAGGATCTCTACACAGCAGCCCAGCCCACAGCCCACGGGGTAGTGCATGCTCTCACCTCTCCATTCTCTGATCAAAATATAAAGTTTCCTTTGCTTGTGAACCAAACTCAGTCTCGATCTGTTGGCCCCAATGACACTGGGCAGGGGGACACTTGTTGGGGTCCACTCTGGAGGATCAGTAACAGAAATTGAGACTATTGTAACCTCAATGAACAGATGTGTGAGCCAAACTGTAGTTAACATAGAACAGTGTATAAGGCTCGGGTAAAATAAGATGTTTCTAACACTTCCATTTGATATTTCCATCACTTTTTATAAGCAAGTTCAGTGAAAAGGTTTGTCTTATTTGTCAGGTCAATATTAGAGAAATGAAGTGATTTCTTTCCAAGGATGTACATCTAATAATCTTGGTTAAACCTTCAATCTTGTTTTAAATGCTTTTCCATTGAAAATGATACCTCTCTTTCAGCTCCCCCATTTCTGAGAAGTATAAAATCTTATAATTTATTATTACCAAAGGGGAAAGGTGGGAGGAGGGATAAATTAACAGTTTGGGATCAACACATACACACTGCTATGTATAAAATAGATCATCAACAAGGAACTACTGTATAGCACAGGGAACTACACCCAACATTTTGCAATAACCTATAAGGGGAAATAATCTGAAAAAGAATAGATATTTTTATTGACATCATCTATCAATGACAGTTAAAGTGTAGCCTAAGGGAAGCTGGTGGTGAGTGCTTCTGACCCTGAAGACTTCAATCATCTAAAGTTTGGACTCTGCCTACTTCCCAAGGCCCTTAACGAACATATGTGTAGCCGTAGCTTTAAAACTTCCCCAGTTTGGGTTTCGGGGAGACACTGATTTTGAAAAAGCCCTGGTGTTCTCCTTACATGAATGGGACTCTTCCTACTGCTAAAACATGTCTGTCACACCCAGAGGATGGTATACCGTCTGATCGGGAAGAGTTTGGAAAAGGCATCTCATCTCCTCATCTCCTGGTGCTCGGGTTCACCCCTCCAGCGTCTTTACTAACAGTCTCCCCACTTGGAGATGTCAGCACTGTCAACATCCTGTTGCGTACAGTTTGGAATTGTCCAGAGGATGAAGCGGAAGGATGAGGAACAATGAGAGACAAGTCCTAGGTGTTCAGACAGGCACATGTCACTCTAATTTCCAATCAGGAAGACGAATTGACCAAAGGCTAGGGTTGCCCATGGAAACAGTATAGGGCTTGAGGAAATCCCGCTGCTTTGTGGCCAGTTCCCATAAACACAAGTTGAACAATGGAACTCAGGGGCAGTAAAATTCACAAAACTGCAGAGTTGAAAATATCCATCACTGAAAAATGTCTTGAGGAAAGTCAGAGAAAAGGACTTGTAAGCAAGGGAGAATGGCAGGAAAGGGATTTGAGGAGGTAGAAAGGACTCACCATTAAGCACAAGAAAAGGAGCTGAACATTGCCAACATTGCAGTTGGCCAAAAAGGGTGTATGCGTTTTTTTCTGTATATATTCAAGAAAAGGGCATACACTTTTTTAGCCAACCAAACAGGTGGGCACTGGAAGTCAATACTACAAAAGATATCACTTCGCGTCAGTCAGAAGAGCCATCCTAATAAAGCGTAAACAACAGAAATACAGGACAGGGCAACGAGAAGAGGGAGCCCTGTGAGACTTATAGTGGAAATGTATATTGCCAACGGCCATTCTGGAGAAGTGTATTGTGTTTACTAAAGCATCTAAAAAATGAGCTACAGAGCATAGGGCACTTGCACTCATGGGCGTATATCTTGGGAAAAACAAAAATCGAGAGGACACAGGCACCCCAATGTTTACCCCCTCTCTGTTTAAAAGATCCTCGACTAGGATATAACTTAAATGTCTCTGGAGGGAAAAAATGGATAGAGATGTGGTACTTAGGTAGAGTGGAATATTATTCAGCCTGGAAATCAATGAAATATGGCCAGTTGTAACAACTCCGGAGGAGTTACGTATGATCATTCTAAGTGACAGAATTCAAAAAGAAAAAGACACATATCATAAGATATCACTTAAAGGTGGAATCCAAAATGGCTACACATGAAATAAATTACAAAACAAAAACATAGTCAAATATGTAGAAAACACGCATAAGGCTGCTAAACGGGAAAGGTGGGGAGGGGTGAGGCATCATCCAGGAGGTTGAAATTAGCAAAGATACCATTCCAAATACCAAACTGATAATCAACAAGGCCTACACGGTAGCTAAAAGAACTGCACTCAGCACACTCAAGTCACCGGAAAAGAATATATACGACTGGTAAGAATCTGAAAAAGAATTTATTGATGTCTCTCTGTACGTGAATCAAGTGGATGTACAGCAGCAAGAAACAGAGCTTTGAAAATCAGCTGTAACCAATATAGTAATAAATTGAAAAAAATAAACGACAGAGAGACAGAGAAAACCTCTTACAACTTTTCCTCAGGGACGGTGATGCAACATGGATTGAACACATCTAGACCCACAGCAGGATGAGACATAAGGCTGGAAACTGTTTGCGCTAAGAGAAATGTGAGGTTGGGTGAGGAAATGCACACCCTTTAAAGTAATACTACCTGGTACCCATTCAATGGGTCCCAAATCTGCAGGTTCAAGGGATCTTCCTATAGCTAAAACATGCATGGAAAACCCAGAGGACTGTACACCATGTGATCGGGAGATGTGTCTAAAATGCACCTCATTTATCCTCTCCTGGTGCTCCTGTTCACCATTCCAGCCACACTACTTAGAATCTCCCCACTTGGAGAATCAGCACATTTAAACTTCTGTTTCACACATTTTGCAAATTGTGAGGAGGATGAACGGGAAGAGGGGGAACCAATGAGAGAATAGTTGTAGGGGTTTGGACGGGCACATATCACTCTAATTTCCCATTAAGAATAAGAATTAAAGAAAGACTCAGCCTGCCTCGCCGGAGCCAAAATAGGGCCTGAAGCAATCCTGCAGGTTTGAGGCCAGCTCACAAAAGAACAACTTAAAAAATGGAGCTCAGGGTCACTGTAATTCACAAACCTGCAGAGTTATAAATGAAAACTAACGTCCAAAAATATGTTGAGGTAAGGCAAAGAAGAGGATCTGAATGCAAGACAGAATTGCAAGAAACAGATTTCAAGAGACAGATTGGACTCGTCTTTAACGCACATGAAAAGCGGCAGAATTTCGACAATGATGCAGTTGGCCCAAAAGGGCGTATGCGTTTTTTCCTGATTATATCCAGGAAAAAACGCATAGCACTTTATGGGCAACGAAGCAAGCAAGCAATGCAAATGTGCACAACAAAGAAGTCTCATTTCCCACCGGTCAAAAGGGCCATCCTAAAAAATTGTAAAAACCAGAAATGCAGGACAGGCCATGGAGAACAGGGAGCCTTTATACGCTGATGGGCAGTGTGTGAACTGCCGAGAGCCACTCTGGAGAAGTGTATGGTGGTTCCTAAATCATCTAAAAAACAGAGCTACAGAGCATAGGACACTTCCAATCATGGGAGTATATCTAGGGAAGTCTAAAAATCAACGAGACACAAGCACACCACAGTTTAGGGCTACTCTGTTTACAAGAACCTCAACTTCAGTACACCTTAAATATCCCAGGAAAGAGAACAATGGATAAAGAAGATGTGGTACTTATGTACAATGGAATATCTCTTCACCATGAAATCAATGTAATAAGGCTAGTAGAAGGATAAAGAGTGGATTTAGGTCCGATAATACTACTTGAAATAAGTCAAACAGAAAAAGAAACATATCATAAGATATCACTTATAGAGGGAGGGTAAATATGGCTGCACAAGAAATGAATTACAGAACAGAACAGTGTCTCACATTTAGAAAACACACTTATGTCAGCTTAAGGGGAAAGGAGAGGTGGGGTGATGCATAAAACCAGAGTTTGAAATTAGCACAGATACCGTTCAATAAACCAAATAGGTATTAGACAAGATCTACACCTTGCTCAATGAACTGGCCTCAACACACCCTATACACCGCAGAGAAATATATCTGAGTAATAAGAATCTTAAAACCCATGTATTGATATATCTCCATAAGGGAATCAAGTGTGTGCAGAGTGGCACAAACACAGCAGTGAAAATGAGCTAAACCCCATTATAGAAATAAATTTTAAAAACAAAACGCTGAAACAATGAAAGAGAGAAAAATTCTTACAAAATTCGCTCAGGGGCTGTGATGCAACCTGGATTGACCACATATAAACCCACAGCTGGATAAGACATAAGGCTGGACACTTGGGGCTGAGAGGATTGGTGAGCTTTGGTGAGCAACTGCCGAAAGTTTAATGCAATACTTCATGCTACTCAGTCCAAGGGTCCCAACACTCCAGGTTGAAGGGAATCTTCCTACAGCTAAACCATGCTTGGGAAACCCAGTGACTGGTATACCATATGATCGGGAAAGGTTTCTAAAACACACCTCATTTTTCCTCTCCTGGGGCTCCGGATCGACATTCCAGCCGCTTTACTAACAACATCCCCACATGGAGAGTCAATGCCTTTAAGTTCTGGTATCGCACAATCTGCAGTTAGTGCGGAGGATGAATGGGAAGAGGGGGAACCAGTGAGAAACTAGCTGTAGCGGTTTCAATGGGCACATGTCACTCTAATTTCACATAAGTAAGAAGAATTAACCAAAGGCACAGCAAGGTGCCCCAGAAGAAGAATAGAGCTTCAAGGAATCCTGTGGTTATGGGGCAAGATCACAAAAATAAGAGCTGAAAAATGGAGCTAAGGGCCACTGCAATTCAAAAACCTGCAGAGTTATGAAGGCCAACTATTTTCAAAAAATATATTGAGGTAAGGCTATGAAGAAGCATTGAAAGCAAGGCAGAATTGCAGGAAACAGATTTCAGGAGATACACTGGAATTGCATTGAAAACATATGAAGAGAGTCAGAACCTCGACAATGATACACTTGGCCAAAAAGGGTGTATGTGTTTTTTCCTGAATATAGTCAGGAAAAAACGCATACACACTTTCTGGCCAACCAAGCAAGCTTGCAAAGGAAATCTGCACTACAATGAAGTCTCACTTTCCCCTGGTCAAAAGGGCCATCTGAAAAAAGTGTAAAATCCATAAAGGCACGACAGGCCATGGAGAACTGGGAGCCTTCTAATGCTGATGGGCGGGATGTAAATTGCCAACAGCCACTCTGGAGAAGTGTATGGTGTTTCCCGAAACATCTAAAAAACAAAGCAACAGAGCCTAGGGCACTTCCACTTATGGTCCTAGAGTTTAGGGAAATTAAAATGAAAAACACACAGCCACCCCAAAGTTTGGGACGCCTCTGTTTACAAGAACCTCGTTTACAGTACAAGTTCAACATCGCAGAAAGTGAAAAATGGATAAAGAAGTTGTGGTATTTACTTACAAAGCAATATCACTCAGCAATGAAATCTATGTCATCAGGCCCTTAGCATCACAATGAGTGGATTCAGGTATGATGATTCTAACTGAAATAAGTCACACAGAAAAAGAAACATCATAAGATATCAGTAATACACGGAATGTAAACTTGGCTACACAGGAACTGAATTACAGAACAGAACAGGGTCTCAAATTTAGAAAACCAACTTATGCTTGCTTAAGGGGAAAGGTGAGTTGGGGTGCTGCATAAAACCAGAGATTGAAATGAGCACAGATAGAGTTCCTTAAGCCAAATATGGAATAGACAAGAGCTACTCCTTGCTCAACGAAATGGACTCAACACCGCATATTAAACGCCTAAGAATGTACCTGACTAGTAAGTATCTTAAAACCTATGGATTGCTATGTCTCCGAAAGAGAATCAAGCATGTGTACAGGGGCATAAACGCAGAAGTGATAGGATTGCAGAGGTTCGGTGAACAAATGAAGACCCTTTGAAGTCATATTGCATGGTACCCATTACAGGGGTCTGAACTCTCCAGGTTTAAGATATTCTTCCTTCAGCTAAAACATGCATGTGGAACCCAGAGTATGATCAACTGTGTGAACGGGAGACGTGTTCAAATATGTCTCAGTTTTCCTCCCCTGGTACTCGGGTGCAACATTCCAGACGCTTTACTAACACTCTCCCCACTTGGAGAGTCAGCGCCTTTAACCTCCTGTTTGGCCCAGTTTGCAATTTCTGTGGAAGATGAACAGGAATAGGGAGAACCAATGAGAGACTAGATGGAGGTGTCTGGACGGGCAAATTTAACTCTCATTTCCCACCAGGAAGAGGAAATAACCAAAGGCTCAGCGTGCCGTGCCGGAACCAGATTAGGGCCTGAAGCCATCCTGCGCTGTTGCGGCCAGGTCACAAGAAAGCGAGTTGAAGAAAGGAGCTCAGGGGCACTGTAATTCACAAACCTGCAGAGTTATAAATGACAGCTATCGTCCAAAAATAGACTGAAGTAAGGCTGCCAAGAGGACTTGAAAGCGGGGCAGAATTGCAGGAAACCAATTTCAGGAGGTAGACTGGAATTGCATTGAAAGCATAGGAAAAGAGGCAGAATGTCCACAATGATGCACTTGGCCAAAAAGGGCGTATGCGTTTTTTCCTGAATATATTCAGGAAAAAACGCATACGCCCTTTTTGGCCAACCAAGCAAGCTTGCAAAGGAAATCTGCACTACAATGAAGTCTCACTTCCCCCCGGTCAAAAGGGCCATCTGAAAAAAGTGTAAAATCCAGAAAGGCAGGACAGGCCATGGAGAACTGGCAGCCTTGTTATGCTGATGGGCGTGATGGAAATTGCCAACAGACACTCGGGAGAAGTGTATGGTGTTTCCTGAAACATCTGAAAAACAAAGCAACAGAGCCTAGGGAACTTCCACTTATGGTCCTATAGCTTAGGGAAATTAAAATCAAAAAGACACAGCCACCCCAAAGTTTGGAATGGCTCTGTTTACAAGAACCTCGTTTACAGTACAAGTTCAACATCGCAGAAAGTGAAAAATGGATAAAGAAGTTGTGGTATTTACTTACAAAGCAATATCACTCAGCAATGAAATCTATGTCACCAGGCCCTTAGCAGCACAATGAGTGGATTCAGGTATGATGATTCTAACTGAAATAAGTCACACAGAAAAAGAAACATCATAAGATATCAGTAATACACGGAATGTAAACTTGGCTACACAGGAACTGAATTACAGAACAGAACAGGGTCTCAAATTTAGAAAACCAACTTATGCTTGCTTAAGGGGAAAGGTGAGTTGGGGTGCTGCATGAAACCAGAGATTGAAATGAGCACAGATAAAGTTCCTTAAGCCAAATATGGAATAGACAAGAGCTACTCCTTGCTCAACGAAATGGACTCAACACTCCATATTAAACGCCTAAGAATGTACCTGACTAGTAAGTATCTTAAAACCTATGGATTGCTATGTCTCCGAAAGAGAATCAAGCATTTGTACAGGGGCATAAACGCAGCCGTGATAGGATTGGAGAGGTTCGGTGAGCAAATGAAGACCCTTTGAAGTCATATTGCATGGTACCCATTACACGGGTCTCAACTCTCCAGGTTTAAGGTATTCTTCCTTCAGCTAAAACATGCATGTGGAACCCAGAGTATGATGAACCGTGTGAACGGGAGACGTGTTCAAATATGTCTCAGTTTTCGTCCCCTGGTACTCGGGTGCAACATTCCAGACGCTTTACTAACACTCTCCCCACTTGGAGAGTCAGCGCCTTTAACCTCCTGTTTGGCCCAGTTTGCAATTTCTGCGGAAGATGAAAAGGAATAGGGAGAACCAATGAGAGACTAGATGGAGGTGTCTGGACGGGCAAATTTAACTCTCATTTCCCACCAGGAAGAGGAAATAACCAAAGGCTCAGCGTGCCGTGCCAGAACCAGATTAGGGCCTGAAGCCATCCTGCGGTGTTGCGGCCAGGTCACAAGAAACTGAGTTGAAGAAAGGAGCTCAGGGGCACTGTAATTCACAAACCTGCAGAGTTATAAATGACAGCTATCGTCCAAAAATATACTGAAGTAAGGCTGCCAAGAGGACTTGAAAGCGGGGCAGAATTGCAGGAAACCGATTTCAGGAGGTAGACTGGAATTGCATTGAAAGCATAGGAAAAGAGGCAGAACGTCCACAATGATGCACTTGGGCAAAAAGGGCGTATACGTTTTTTCCTGAATATATTCAGGAAAAAACGCATACGCCCTTTTTGGCCAACCAAGCAAGCTTGCAGAGGAAATCTGCACTACAATGAAGTCTCACTTCCCCCCGGTCAAAAGGGCCATCTGAAAAAAGTGTAAAATCCACAAAGGCAGGACAGGCCATGGAGAACTGGGAGCCTTGTTATGCTGTTGGGCGGGATGTAATTTGCCAACAGACACTCGGGAGAAGTGTATGGTGTTTCCTGAAACATCTAAAAAACAAAGCAACAGAGCCTAGGGCACTTCCACTTATGGTCCTATAGCTTAGGGAAATTAAAATCAAAAAGACACAGCCACCCCAAAGTTTGGAATGGCTCTGTTTACAAGAACCTCGTTTACAGTACAAGTTCAACATCGCAGAAAGTGAAAAATGGATAAAGAAGTTGTGGTATTTACTTACAAAGCAATATCACTCAGCAATGAAATCTATGTCATCAGGCACTTAGCAGCACAATGAGTGGATTCAGGTATGATGATTCTAACTGAAATAAGTCACACAGAAAAAGAAACATCATAAGATATCACTAATACACGGAATGTATACTTGGCTACACAGGAACTGAATTACAGAACAGAACAGGGTCTCAAATTTAGAAAACCAACTTATGCTTGCTTAAGGGGAAAGGTGAGTTGGGGTGCTGCATAAAACCAGAGATTGAAGTGAGCACAGATAAAGTTCCTGAAGCCAAATATGGAATAGACAAGAGCTACTCCTTGCTCAATGAAATGGACTCAACACCCCATATTAAACGCCTAAGAATGTACCTGACTAGTAAGTATCTTAAAAACTATGGATTGCTATGTCTCCGAAAGAGAATCACGCATGTGTACAGGGGCATAAACACAGCAGTGATAGGAATGGAGAGGTTCGGTGAGCAAATGAAGACCCTTTGAAGTCAAATTGCATGGTACCCATTCCACGGGTTTCAACTACCCAGGTTTAAGGTATTCTTCCTTCAGCTAAAACATGCATGTGGAACCTAGAGTATGATCAACCATGTGATCGGGAGACGTGTTCAAATATGTCTCAGTTTTCGTACCCTGGTACTCGGGTGCAACATTCCAGATGCTTTACTAGCACTCTCCCGACTTGGAGAGTCAGTGCCTTTAACCTCCTGTTTGGCCCAGTTTGCAATTTCTGCGGAAGATGAACAGGAATAGGGAGAACCAATGAGAGACTAGATGGAGGTGTCTGGACGGGCAAATTTAACTCTCATTTCCCACCAGGAAGAGGAATTAACCCAAGACTCAGCGTGCCATGCCGGAACCAGATTAGGGCCTGAAGCCATTCTGCGGTGTTGCGGCCAGCTCACAAGAAAGCGAGTTGAAGAAAGGAGCTCAGGGGCACTGTAATTCACAAACCTGCAGAGTTATAAATGACAGCTATCATCCAAAAATATACTGAAGTAAGGCTGCCAAGAGAACTTGAAAGCGGGGCAGAATTGCAGGAAACCGATTTCAGGAGGTAGACTGGAATTGCATTGAAAGCATAGGAAAAGAGGCAGAACGTCCACAATGATGCACTTGGCCAAAAAGGGCATATGCGTTTTTTCCTGAATATATTCAGGAAAAAACGCATACGCCCTTTTTGGCCAACCAAGCAAGCTTGCAAAGGAAATCTGCACTACAATGAAGTCTAACTTCCCCCCGATCAAAAGGGTCATCTGAAAAAATTGTAAAATCCAGAAAGGCAGGACAGGCCATGGAGAACTGGGAGCCTTGTTATGCTGATGGGCGGGATGTAAATTGCCAACAGACACTCGGGAGAAGTGTATGGTGTTTCCTGAAACATCTAAAAAACAAAGCAACAGAGCCTAGGGCACTTCCACTTATGGTCCTATAGCTTAGGGAAATTAAAATCAAAAAGACACAGCAACCCCAAAATTTGGGACGGCTCTTTTTACAGAAATCTCTTCTACGGCACAAGTTAAATATCCTAGAGAGCAAATAATGGGTAAAGAATTTGCAGTACTTATGTAAAACAGAATACCACTCAGCAATGAAATCTATGTCACCAGGCCCATACCAGCATAGTGAGTGGATTGAGGCACGATGATTCTAAGTGAAATAAGTCACACAGAAAAAGAAACATCATAAGGTATCACTAATACACGGAATGTGAACTTGGCTACACATGAACTAAATTACAAAACAGAACAGGGTCTCAAGTTTAGAAAACCAACTTATGCCTGCTTAAGCGGGAAGGTGAGTTGGGGTGCTGCATAAAAGCAGAGTTTGAAATTAGCACAGATACCATTCCATAAGCCAAATATGTAATAGACAAGACCTACCCCTTGCTCAGCGAAATGGATTCAACAATGAGGTATCACCTCACACCTGGTAGAATAGGCATCATAGAAAATCTACAAACAAATAATGCTGGAAAGGGTGTGGAGAAAAGGAACCCTCTTCCACTATTGTTGGGAATATAAATTGATACAGTCATTATGGAGAACAATATGGAATTTCTTAAGAAACTAACAATAGAATTACCATATGATACAGCAATCCCAGTACTGGACATATACCCAGACAAAACCATAAATCAAAAAGAGTCATTCACTGCAATGTTCATTGCATCACTATTTACAATATCGAGGTAATGGAAGCAACCTAAATGCCCACAGACAGACGAATGCATAAAGCTGTGGTACATATATAAAATGGAATATTACTAAGCCATGAAAAGGAATGAAATTGGGTCATTTGTAGAGACGTCGATGGATCTAGAGACTGTCATACAGAGTGAAGTAAGTCAGAAAGAGAAAAACAAATCTTGTATATTCATGCATATATGTGGAGCCTAGAAAAACTGTACAGATTAACCATTTTGCAAGGCATAAATAGAGCAACAGATGTAGACAACAAACGTATGGACAACAAGGGGGGAAAGCTGTTGGGGGGGTGGTGGTGGGAGGAGTTGAGAGACTGGGATTGGCATGTATACATTTATATGTATAAAATAGATAACCAATAAGAACCTGCTGTATAAAAATATAAAATAAAATTCAAAATTAAAAAGAAATAAAATTTAAAAAATAAAACAGAAAAAACAATTATTCCCTGCACATACATGTATTTATATGAATAAATTATTTCCATGCTTATATCTGTAAATACAAAAAAGAGGAATAAAATCTACCTTGAACCAGAAAGGAAAAATAGAAAAAAAACACAGAACCCACCAGTTACACAGAGGAAAACCGTATCAGGGCACTTGCTCCAGTTGTAAACAATTCTGAAGTTGGTCAGTGGTGGGGAATCATCTCCCATTCAGCCAGCAGCCCCCACGCAACAAGCATCCTCATTGCAAAGCTGGGGCACCGTGCCGAGGCATCTGTGAGTAAACGTGAGCTGAGCCCCAGGCCAGTTGCTGCTGAACTATTCCCACCCGTCCCAGGTAAAACACCTGAATATATACAAGGACTTGAAAGCCTAGAGGAAGGGCCATAGAGCCACACGAGTGACAGCATGCCGGCCGACTTGGTGCCTGCAGGCCAGCCAGGATGGTCCTGGCCCTGGGTGCTCTTCTGGAAGATTTCCATTTCCCTGCCTGAGATACCCGTCCTGTCCCTGCCCCCACTGCTTTTTTCCTTCCTCACCTCTGCCCAGGGAGAAATTCCAGCAGCAGGTATGGGTGACACATCCTCTTCTTTAGCAGGTGGCAGCCTGGCAACTGCTGCAGAAAGTCCAGCAGAGCCCCACTCACACTGGGCCACCCACAAAGCCGTGGCCTCTCACTCCCTCCCACCAGCCAAGCCCCGAGACTGCTGACAGGTCAGAGAAAATGGCGTCAGGCACGGCTGCAGGGGCTCTTGCTGCCTGGAGTGGTATTTATATTGATCTCAACCCAGGCACACCTGGGGAGGGCTGGCCGGCACGGTAAGGCTGCCCAGGTCAGCCAATCATCACCCCTCAGGGGCTCACAGTTGCAGAAAATGGAACTTGCTGAACCGGCCAGGTCCAAGGAACAGGTGTGGGCTCCTGAGAGTCAGGATAGACAAGGGGCTGCAGCTTTGGCTTGTTTTCTAATCATTTTATCTGGCCCATGAGTGGGAGACAACTTCAAGAAAACCCTCTCCTAATGAGAGGAACCCAGGAGTCAGGGAGAGGAGGGGTGGGTGGTGGTTGGAGACAGAGGCCTGGTGCCCCGGGTGCAGTGGAAGTCTCTGGAAGACCAGGTGGAGGGAGGCCTCACGGAGTGATGCCCAGGGTCACAGACCTGTCGCAGCTGCTGTTTGTTAGTTCAAGTCCTGCTCTGAGGTGCTCTGTGTCAGCTCTGAGCGACAGGTGAGCTGGGGGTGCTCTGCAATGAGGGCTATGTGCACGGTTCCTGTGTGCCCAGCCCTGCCACGGTACCTGCAAGGGTAGCTCTGTATCCTGGGAGGGGCCTGACCACGAGAGCCCCGTGGGCTGGGGTGGGGGTGGGGTACCTGCCCAGGTGAGCTCCATATTCTGGGATTGGTCTGACCACGAGAGCCCCATGGGCTGCTGGGGACCTGGTAAAGGATGTCAGGACAGTCAGTGAAGCCACCGAGGATATACCTCCAGTTGCTCCTAATTCCTACACCCTGCTGGTCATTCTACCAACCACCAGGACATGGTATTCTGTATTAGTCTTCAATGATGCCTTCTTTTGTATTCCATTAGTCCCAGAGTCACAAGAAATTTTGGCTTGTGAGTGGCAGGACTCAACATACAACTAAAACAATACTTCCGGGCCGTTCGGCCCCAAGGGTGCAAAAATTCCCACACCATCTTTGGGGAAAGCTTAGCTAAAGACCTAAAAGTTCTACCTCTGGAAAAGGAAACCCTCCTTCAATATGCAGACGACATTCTGATCGCCAGCCCTACTAAGGAGGCCTCTGAACTACCAAGCCAATAAAGGATAGAAGTTGTCCAAGAAAAAGCTCAAATATCACAGACTGCAGTGACCTGCCTGGGCTTCATTCTCACAGAAGGTCAGAGAAGCCCATCCCAGGAAAGGGAAGAAACCATTTTCAGCCTTACCCCTTTCTAAAACTAGAAGACAGCTTAGGGGTTCCTGGGGAGGCCAGGGTTTGCTGCTTCTGGATCCCTAACTACAGTCTACTAGCTGGGCCTCTATATGAAACACTGAAAGGAAAAGATGATGATCCTTTTGAATAGAATCCAGAAGTGGCCTTTCAAGAATGGAAAGAGCAGTCAATTCAGACCCTTGCCCTGGAACTCCCTAATTTAGCTAAACCCTTTGACCTTTACATTCCCAGTGAAAGGTGAATCGCCATTGGAGAATTAGTGCAAAAACTGGGACCACTTGAAATGGAACAATGCAAGAATGCCATCCAGGTAGGACAAACTACGGTCACCAAGGGGCTTGGCCCACTGCCACATCTGGCCAAGATACTGGCGGTATCTAAAAACCTGGAAATCAGCAGCCCAAAAGGCCACCTCCCTCCTAAGGGAAAAGGACCCCACGTGGTGATCCTAACCACCAACCATGCCCTGAAGTTGCAGGGTTCGCTCCGTGGGCACACCGACCTTGAGTGAGGAGGCCCTCCAACTCCAACATCCAGAGAGATAACCGGGGGCAACAGGGCACCATGACGACTCGTGTGAACATCACTTGACCTGGAGTTTCTCTCATAAAACAACAAGAGTGTGTCCCAAAAGAGTAGACTACTGCTTGCAGGACTTACTGCACCCAGAGGGGAGCTAATAATCTTGGCGGGGGAACCGTATATCACACTGTCACCATAGAAAAGCCTACAGACACCGTGATGATGGTGGCCAATAAGACCGGCTGGACTCCTGTTTACTTCAAAAGGCTGTTGACTCAGTGGCCATCATGGTCCTTGATCACCACTGACCCTGGACTGTCTGGGAGTTGAGCGGGCAGGGCTCTGACACCTGGTGCTGTTTGTACGTTAATTCAGGGGCCTAATTGAAGAAAGCGCAGACTACTGGTCAGAGCATCTAGGCTGGCAGAAACGGTCAGCCTAAGGTGGCCGAACAAATGTGGGGCGGGGTGAAACCGGCCCCCACAGCGTCTCTGCACATCTCTTTCCTGGACCCTTAAAGGTCATTAGAATCTATAACACTTCCAATGCTGGTGCTCAGGTGGACGAGCAGGGAGGCAGGGGTCCTGGGGACAATCAACGTCACCGGGAGGCTGCTGGGGAGAAGCTCTGACCCTCGCCCCAGGGTATGAGGGCTCCCAACTCAGCACTCAGCAGTTACAGAAGAAGGGTCTGCACCCTCAGCACTCCAAGAATGAGGAACGGGACAAAAGGCAGAGGAGGGGTTTGTCCCCAGCAAAGCCCATTAAAAATCCCTGGGAGATAAAAATAGAATCTGGGCAATAAAGTCAAGTCTAACCTTTTTTATCCTTTGTGCTTTGTCTAATTTCACGTGCTCCTAGGGTCCCGCATGCAGAGGTTCCACACCCGGCACTTCAGACCAGATTTCCTAGTGCAGAATGGCTGGGTCGACACCTCAGCTCCTGGGGCCCAGTGCAGGCTCCACGATATAGAGCCTGAGCTACAGCCAACCCGGCCCTCGAGAGCTCCGCCGCCTCCCTCCCTCCCACTGACTCTGACAGGATCTCTACACAGCAGCCCAGCCCACAGCCCACGGGGTAGTGCATGCTCTCACCTCTCCATTCTCTGATCAAAATATAAAATTTCCTTTGCTTGTGAACCAAACTCAGTCTCGATCTGTTGGCCCCAATGACACTGGGCAGGGGGACACTTGTTGGGGTCCACTCTGGAGGATCAGTAACAGAAATTGAGACTATTGTAACCTCAATGAACAGATGTGTGAGCCAAACTGTAGTTAACATAGAACAGTGTATAAGGCTCGGGTAAAATAAGATGTTTCTAACACTTCCATTTGATATTTCCATCACTTTATTATAAGCAAGTTCAGTGAAAAGGTTTGTCTTATTTGTCAGGTCAATATTAGAGAAATGAAGTGATTTCTTTCCAAGGATGTACATCTAATAATCTTGGTTAAACCTTCAATCTTGTTTTAAATGCTTTTCCATTGAAAATGATACCTCTCTTTCAGCTCCCCCATTTCTGAGAAGTATAAAATCTTATAATTTATTATTACCAAAGGGGAAAGGTGGGAGGAGGGATAAATTAACAGTTTGGGATTAACACATACACACTGCTATGTATAAAATAGATCATCAACAAGGAACTACTGTATAGCACAGGGAACTACACTCAACATTTTGCAATAACCTATAAGGGGAAATAATCTGAAAAAGAATAGATATTTTTATTGACATCATCTATCAATGACAGTTAAAGTGTAACCTAAGGGAAGCTGGTGGTGAGTGCTTCTGACCCTGAAGACTTCAATCATCTAAAGTTTGGACTCTGCCTACTTCCCAAGGCCCTTAATGAACATATGTGTAGCCGTAGCTTAAAAACTTCCCCAGTTTGGGTTTCGGGGAGACACTGATTTTGAAAAAGCCCTGGTGTTCTCCTTACATGAATGGGACTCTTCCTACTGCTAAAACATGTCTGTCACACCCAGAGGATGGTATACCGTCTGATCGGGAAGAGTTTGGAAAAGGCATCTCGTCTCCTCATCTCCTGGTGCTCGGGTTCACCCCTCCAGCGTCTTTACTAACAGTCTCCCCACTTGGAGATGTCAGCACTGTCAACATCCTGTTGCGTACAGTTTGGAATTTGTCCAGAGGATGAAGCGGAAGGATGAGGAACAATGAGAGACAAGTCCTAGGTGTTCAGACAGGCACATGTCACTCTAATTTCCAATCAGGAAGACGAATTGACCAAAGGCTAGGGTTGCCCATGGAAACAGTATAGGGCTTGAGGAAATCCCGCTGCTTTGTGGCCAGTTCCCATAAACACAAGTTGAACAATGGAACTCAGGGGCAGTAAAATTCACAAAACTGCAGAGTTGAAAATATCCATCACTGAAAAATGTCTTGAGGAAAGTCAGAGAAAAGGACTTGTAAGCAAGGGAGAATGGCAGGAAAGGGATTTGAGGAGGTAGAAAGGACTCGCCATTAAGCACAAGAAAAGGAGCTGAACATTGCCAACATTGCAGTTGGCCAAAAAGGGTGTATACGATTTTTTCTGTATATATTCAAGAAAAGGGCATACACTTTTTTAGCCAACCAAACAGGTGGGCACTGGAAGTCAATACTACAAAAGATATCACTTCGCATCAGTCAGAAGAGCCATCCTCATAAAGCGTAAACAACAGAAATGCAGGACAGGGCAACGAGAAGAGGGAGCCCTGTGAGACTTATAGTGGAAATGTATATTGCCAACGGCCATTCTGGAGAAGTGTATTGTGTTTACTAAAGCATCTAAAAAATGAGCTACAGAGCATAGGGCACTTGCACTCATGGGCGTATATCTTGGGAAAAACAAAAATCGAGAGGACACAGGCACCCCAATGTTTACCCCCTCTCTGTTTAAAAGATCCTCGACTAGGATATAACTTAAATGTCTCTGGAGGGAAAAAATGGATAGAGATGTGGTACTTAGGTAGAGTGGAATACTATTCAGCCTGGAAATCAATGAAATATGGCCAGTTGTAACAACTCCGGAGGAGTTACGTATGATCATTCTAAGTGACAGAATTCAAAAAGAAAAAGACACATATCATAAGATATCACTTAAAGGTGGAATCCAAAATGGCTACACATGAAATAAATTACAAAACAAAAACATAGTCAAATATGTAGAAAACACGCATAAGGCTGCTAAACGGGAAAGGTGGGGAGGGGTGAGGCATCATCCAGGAGGTTGAAATTAGCAAAGATACCATTCCAAATACCAAACTGATAATCAACAAGGCCTACACGGTAGCTAAAAGAACTGCACTCAGCACACTCAAGTCACCGGAAAAGAATATATACGACTGGTAAGAATCTGAAAAAGAATTTATTGATGTCTCTCTGTACGTGAATCAAGTGGATGTACAGCAGCAAGAAACAGAGCTTTGAAAATCAGCTGTAACCAATATAGTAATAAATTGAAAAAAATAAACGACAGAGAGACAGAGAAAACCTCTTACAACTTTTCCTCAGGGACGGTGATGCAACATGGATTGAACACATCTAGACCCACAGCAGGATGAGACATAAGGCTGGAAACTGTTTGCGCTAAGAGAAATGTGAGGTTGGGTGAGGAAATGCACACCCTTTAAAGTAATACTACCTGGTACCCATTCAATGGGTCCCAAATCTGCAGGTTCAAGGGATCTTCCTATAGCTAAAACATGCATGGAAAACCCAGAGGACTGTACACCATGTGATCGGGAGATGTGTCTAAAATGCACCTCATTTATCCTCTCCTGGTGCTCCTGTTCACCATTCCAGCCACACTACTTAGAATCTCCCCACTTGGAGAATCAGCACATTTAAACTTCTGTTTCACACATTTTGCAAATTGTGAGGAGGATGAACGGGAAGAGGGGGAACCAATGAGAGAATAGTTGTAGGGGTTTGGACGGGCACATATCACTCTAATTTCCCATTAAGAATAAGAATTAAAGAAAGACTCAGCCTGCCTCGCCGGAGCCAAAATAGGGCCTGAAGCAATCCTGCGGGTTTGAGGCCAGCTCACAAAAGAACAACTTAAAAAATGGAGCTCAGGGTCACTGTAATTCACAAACCTGCAGAGTTATAAATGAAAACTAACGTCCAAAAATATGTTGAGGTAAGGCAAAGAAGAGGATCTGAATGCAAGACAGAATTGCAAGAAACAGATTTCAAGAGACAGATTGGACTCGTCTTTAACGCACATGAAAAGCGGCAGAATTTCGACAATGATGCAGTTGGCCCAAAAGGGCGTATGCGTTTTTTCCTGATTATATCCAGGAAAAAACGCATAGCACTTTATGGGCAACGAAGCAAGCAAGCAATGCAAATGTGCACAACAAAGAAGTCTCATTTCCCACCGGTCAAAAGGGCCATCCTAAAAAATTGTAAAAACCAGAAATGCAGGACAGGCCATGGAGAACAGGGAGCCTTTATACGCTGATGGGCAGTGTGTGAACTGCCGAGAGCCACTCTGGAGAAGTGTATGGTGGTTCCTAAATCATCTAAAAAACAGAGCTACAGAGCATAGGACACTTCCAATCATGGGAGTATATCTAGGGAAGTCTAAAAATCAACGAGACACAAGCACACCACAGTTTAGGGCTACTCTGTTTACAAGAACCTCAACTTCAGTACACCTTAAATATCCCAGGAAAGAGAACAATGGATAAAGAAGATGTGGTACTTATGTACAATGGAATATCTCTTCACCATGAAATCAATGTAATAAGGCTAGTAGAAGGATAAAGAGTGGATTTAGGTCCGATAATACTACTTGAAATAAGTCAAACAGAAAAAGAAACATATCATAAGATATCACTTATAGAGGGAGGGTAAATATGGCTGCACAAGAAATGAATTACAGAACAGAACAGTGTCTCACATTTAGAAAACACACTTATGTCAGCTTAAGGGGAAAGGAGAGGTGGGGTGATGCATAAAACCAGAGTTTGAAATTAGCACAGATACCGTTCAATAAACCAAATAGGTATTAGACAAGATCTACACCTTGCTCAATGAACTGGCCTCAACACACCCTATACACCGCAGAGAAATATATCTGAGTAATAAGAATCTTAAAACCCATGTATTGATATATCTCCATAAGGGAATCAAGTGTGTGCAGAGCGGCACAAACACAGCAGTGAAAATGAGCTAAACCCCATTATAGAAATAAATTTTAAAAACAAAACGCTGAAACAATGAAAGAGAGAAAAATTCTTACAAAATTCGCTCAGGGGCTGTGATGCAACCTGGATTGACCACATATAAACCCACAGCTGGATAAGACATAAGGCTGGACACTTGGGGCTGAGAGGATTGGTGAGCTTTGGTGAGCAACTGCCGAAAGTTTAATGCAATACTTCATGCTACTCAGTCCAAGGGTCCCAACACTCCAGGTTGAAGGGAATCTTCCTACAGCTAAACCATGCTTGGGAAACCCAGTGACTGGTATACCATATGATCGGGAAAGGTTTCTAAAACACACCTCATTTTTCCTCTCCTGGGGCTCCGGATCGACATTCCAGCCGCTTTACTAACAACATCCCCACATGGAGAGTCAATGCCTTTAAGTTCTGGTATCGCACAATCTGCAGTTAGTGCGGAGGATGAATGGGAAGAGGGGGAACCAGTGAGAAACTAGCTGTAGCGGTTTCAATGGGCACATGTCACTCTAATTTCACATCAGTAAGAAGAATTAACCAAAGGCACAGCAAGGTGCCCCAGAAGAAGAATAGAGCTTCAAGGAATCCTGTGGTTATGGGGCAAGATCACAAAAATAAGAGCTGAAAAATGGAGCTAAGGGCCACTGCAATTCAAAAACCTGCAGAGTTATGAAGGCCAACTATTTTCAAAAAATATATTGAGGTAAGGCTATGAAGAAGCATTGAAAGCAAGGCAGAATTGCAGGAAACAGATTTCAGGAGATACACTGGAATTGCATTGAAAACATATGAAGAGAGTCAGAACCTCGACAATGATACACTTGGCCAAAAAGGGTGTATGTGTTTTTTCCTGAATATAGTCAGGAAAAAACGCATACACACTTTCTGGCCAACCAAGCAAGCTTGCAAAGGAAATCTGCACTACAATGAAGTCTCACTTTCCCCTGGTCAAAAGGGCCATCTGAATAAAGTGTAAAATCCAGAAAGGCAGGACAGGCCATGGAGAACTGGGAGCCTTGTTATGCTGATGGGCGGGATGTAAATTGCCAACAGACACTCGGGAGAAGTGTATGGTGTTTCCTGAAACATCTAAAAAACAAAGCAACAGAGGCTAGGGCACTTCCACCTATGGTCCTACAGCTTAGGGAAATTAAAATCAAAAAGACACAGCCACCCCAATGTTTGGAATGGCTCTGTTTACAAGAACCTCGTTTACAGTACATGTTCAACATCGCAGAAAGTGAAAAATGGATAAAGAACATGTGGTATTTACTTACAAAGCAATATCACTCAGCAATGAAATCTATGTCATCAGGCCCTTAGCAGCACAATGAGTGGATTCAGGTATGATTATTCTAACTGAAATAAGTCACACAGAAAAAAGAAATATCATAAGATATCAGTAATACACGGAATGTAAACTTGGCTACACAGGAACTGAATTACAGAACAGAACAGGGTCTCAAATTTAGAAAACCAACTTATGCTTGCTTAAGGCGAAAGGTGAGTTGGGGTGCTGCATAAAACCAGAGATTGAAATGAGCACAGATAAAGTTCCTTTAGCCAAATATGGAATAGACAAGAGCTACTCCTTGCTCAACGAAATGGACTCAACACCGCATATTAAACGCCTAAGAATGTACCTGACTAGTAAGTATCTTAAAACCTATGGATTGCTATGTCTCCGAAAGAGAATCAAGCATGTGTACAGGAGCATCAACGCAGCAGTGATAGGATTGGAGAGGTTCGGTGAGCAAATGAAGACCCTTTGAAATCATATTGCATGGTACCCATTCCACGGGTTTCAACTACCCAGGTTTAAGGTATTCTTCCTTCAGCTAAAACATGCATGTGGAACCCAGAGTATGATCAACCGTGTGAACGGGAGATGTGTTCAAATATGTCTCAGTTTTCCTCCCCTGGTACTCGGGTGCAACATTCCAGACGCTTTACTAACACTCTCCCCACTTGGAGAGTCAGCGCCTTTAACCTCCTGTTTGGCCCAGTTTGCAATTTCTGTGGAAGATGAACAGGAATAGGGAGAACCAATGAGAGACTAGCTGGAGGTGTCTGGACGGGCAAATTTAACTCTCATTTCCCACCAGGAAGAGGAAATAACCAAAGGCTCAGCGTGCCGTGCCGGAACCAGATTAGGGCCTGAAGCCATCCTGCGCTGTTGCGGCCAGGTCACAAGAAAGCGAGTTGAAGAAAGGAGCTCAGGGACACTGTAATTCACAAACTTGCAGAGTTATAAATGACAGCTATCGTCCAAAAATATACTGAAGTAAGGCTGCCAAGAGGACTTGAAAGCGGGGCACAATTGCAGGAAACCGATTTCAGGAGGTAGACTGGAATTGCATTGAAAGCATAGGAAAAGAGGCAGAGCGTCCACAGTGATGCACTTGGCCAAAAAGGGCGTATGCGTTTTTTCCTGAATATATTCAGGAAAAAACGCATACGCACTTTTTGGCCAACGAAGCATGCTTGCAAAGGAAATCTGCACTACAATGAAGTCTCACTTCCCCCCGGTCAAAAGGGCCATCTGAAAAAAGTGTGAAATCCAGAAAGGCAGGACAGGCCATGGAGAACTGGGAGCCTTGTTATGCTGATGGGCGGGATGTAAATTGCCAACAGACACTCGGGAGAAATGTATGCTGTTTCCTGAAACATCTAAAAAACAAAGCAACAGAGCCTAGGGCACTTCCACTTATGGTCCTATAGCTTAGGGAAATTAAAGTCAAAAAGACACCGCCACCCCAAAGTTTGGAACGGCTCTCTTTACAAGAACCTCGTTTACGGTACAAGTTCAACATCGCAGAAAGTGAAAAATGGATAAAGAAGTTGTGGTATTTACTTACAAAGCAATATCACTCAACAATGAAATCTATGTCATCAGGCCCTTAGCAGCACAATGAGTGGATTCAGGTATGATGATTCAAACTGAAATAAGTCACACAGAAAAAGAAACATCATAAGATATCAGTAATACACAGAAGGTAAACTTGGCTACACAGGAACTGAATTACAGAACAGAACAGGGTCTCAAATTTAGAAAACCAACTTATGCTTGCTTAAGGGAAAAGGTGAGTTGGGGTGCTGCATAAAACCAGAGATTGAAATGAGCACAGATAAAGTTCCTTAAGCCAAATATGGAATAGACAAGAGCTACTCCTTGCTCAACGAAATGGACTCAACACCGCATATTAAACGCCTAAGAATGTACCTGACTAGTAAGTATCTTAAAACCTATGGATTGCTATGTCTCCGAAAGAGAATCAAGCATGTGTACAGGGGCATAAACGCAGCAGTGATAGGATTGGAGAGGTTCGGTGAGCAAATGACGACCCTTTGAAGTCATATTGCATGGTACCCATTCCACGGGTTTCAACTACCCAGGTTTAAGGTATTCTTCCTTCAGCTAAAACATGCATGTGGAACCTAGAGTATGATCAACCATGTGATTGGGAGACGTGTTCAAATATGTCTCAGTTTTCGTACCCTGGTACTCGGGTGCAACATTCCAGACGCTTTACTAACACTCTCCCCACTTGGAGAGTCAGTCCCTTAAACAACCTGTTTGGCCCAGTTTGCAATTTCTGCGGAAGATGAACAGGATAGCGAGAACCAATGAGAGACTAGCTGGAGATGTCTGGACGGGCAGATTTAACTCTCATTTCCCCCCAGGAAGAGGAATTAACCAAAGGCTCAGCATGCCGTGCCGGAACCAGATTAGGGCCTGAAGCCATCCAGCGGTGTTGCGGCCAGCTGAAAAGAAAGCGAGTTGAAGAAAGGAGCTCAGGGGCACTGTAATTCACAAACCTGCAGAGTTATAAATGACAGCTATCGTCCAAAAATATACTGAAGTAAGGCTGCGAAGAGGACTTGAAAGCGGGGCAGAATTGCAGGAAACCGATTTCAGGAGGTAGACTGGAATTGCATTGAAAGTATAGGAAAAGAGGCAGAACGTCCACAATGATGCACTTGGCCAAAAAGGGCGTATGCGTTTTTTCCTGAATATATTCAGGAAAAAACGCATACGCCCTTTTTGGCCAACCAAGCAAGCTTGCAAAGGAAATCTGCACTACAATGAAGTCTCACTGCCCCCCGGTCAAAAGGCCCATCTGAAAAAAGTGTAAAATCCAGAAAGGCAGGACAGGCCATGGAGAACTGGGAGCCTTGTTATGCTGATGGGCGGGATGTAAATTGCCAACAGACACTGGGGAGAAGTGTATGGTGTTTCCTGAAACATCTAAAAAACAAAGCAACAGAGCCTAGGGCACTTCCACTTATGGTCCTATAGCTTAGGGAAATTAAAGTCAAAAAGACACAGCCACCCCAAAGTTTGGGATGCCTCTGTTTACAAGAACCTCGTTTACTGTACAAGTTCAATATCACAGAAAGTGAAAAATGGATAAAGAACTTGTGGTACTTACGTACAATGCAGTATCACGCAGCAATGAAATCTATGTCATCCGTCCCATAGCAGCATAATGAGTGGATTCAGGTACGATGATTCTAACTGAAATATGTCACACAGAAAAAGAAACATCATAAGATATCACTAATACACGGAATGTAAACTTGGCTACCCAGGAACTGAATTACAGAACAGAACAGGGTCCCAAATTTAGAAAACCAACTTATGCTTGCTTAAGGGGAAAGGTGAGTTGGGGTGCTGCATGAAACCAGAGATTGAAATGAGCACAGATAAAGTTCCTTAAGCCAAATATGGAATAGACAAGAGCTACTCCTTGCTCAACGAAATGGACTCAACACCCCATATTAAACGCCTAAGAATGTACCTGACTAGTAAGTATCTTAAAACCTATGGATTGCTATGTCTCCAAAAGAGAATCAAGCGTGTGTTCAGGGGCATAAACGCAGCAGTGATAGGATTGGAGAGGTTCGGTGAGCAAATGAAGACCCATTGAAGTCATATTGCATGGTACCCATTACACGGGTCTCAACTCTCCAGGTTTAAGTTATTCTTCCTTCAGCTAAAACATGCATGTGGAACCCAGAGTATGATCAACCGTGTGAACGGGAGACGTGTTCAAATATGTCTCAGTTTTCCTCCCCTGGTACTCGGGTGCAACATTCCAGACACTTTACTAACACTCTCCCTACTTGGAGAGTCAGCGCCTTTAACCTCCTGTTTGGCCTAGTTTGCAATTTCTGTGGAAGATGAACAGGAATAGGGAGAACCAATGAGAGACTACCTGGAGGTGTCTGGACGGGCAAATTTAACTCTCATTTCCCACCAGGAAGAGGAAATAACCAAAGGCTCAGCGTGCCGTGCCGGAACCAGATTAGGGCCTGAAGGCATGCTGCGGTGTTGCGGCCAGCTCAAAAGAAAGCGAGTTGAAGAAAGGAGCTCAGGGGCACTGTAATTCACAAACCTGCAGAGTTATAAATGACAGCTATCGTCCAAAAATATACTGAAGTAAGGCTGCCAAGAGGACTTGAAAGCGGGGCAGAATTGCAGGAAACCGATTTCAGGAGGTAGACTGGAATTGCATTTCAAGCATAGGAAAAGAGGCAGAACGTCCACACTGATGCACTTGGCCAAAAAGGGCGTATGCGTTTTTTCCTGAATATATTCAGGAAAAAACGCATACGCACTTTTTGGCCAACCAAGCAAGCCTCCAAATGAAATCTGCACTACAATGAAGTCTCACTTCCCCCCGGTCAAAAGGGCCATCTGAAAAAAGTGTAAAATCCAGAAAGGCAGGACAGGCCATGGAGAACTGGGAGCCATGTTATGCTGATGGGCGGGTTGTAAATTGCCAACAGCCACTCGGGAGAAGTGTATGGTGTTTCCTGAAACATCTAAAAAACAAAGCAACAGAGCCTAGGGCACTTCCACTTATGGTCCTATAGCTTAGGGAAATTAAAATCAAAAAGACACAGCCACCCCAAAGTTTGGGACGCCTCTGTTTACAAGAACCTCGTTTACAATACAAGTTCGACATCGCAGAGAGTGAAAAATGGATAAAGAAGTTGTGGTATTTACTTACAAAGCAATATCACTCAGCAATGAAATCTATGTCATCAGGCCCTTAGCAGCACAATGAGTGGATTCAGGTATGATGATTCTAACTGAAATAAGTCACACAGAAAAAGAAACATCATAAGGTATCAGTAATACACGGAATGTAAACTTGGCTACATAGGAACTGAATTACAGAACAGAACAGGGTCTCAAATTTAGAAAACCAACTTATGCTTGCTTAAGGGGAAAGGTGAGTTGGGGTGCTGCATAAAACCAGAGATTGAAATGAGCACAGATAAAGTTCCTTAAGCCAAATATGGAATAGACAAGAGCTACTCCTTGCTCAACGAAATGGACTCAACACCGCATATTAAACGCCTAAGAATGTACCTGACTAGTAAGTATCTTAAAACCTATGGATTGCTATGTCTCCGAAAGAGAATCAAGCATGTGTACAGGGGCATAAACGCAGCAGTGATAGGATTGGAGAGGTTCGGTGAGCAAATGAAGACCCTTTGAAGTCATATTGCATGGTACCCATTCCACGGGTTTCAACTACCCAGGTTTAAGGTATTCTTCCTTCAGCTAAAACATGCATGTGGAACCTAGAGTATGATCAACCATGTGATCGGGAGACGTGTTCAAATATGTCTCAGTTTTCGTACCCTGGTACTCGGGTGCAACATTCCAGATGCTTTACTAACACTCTCCCGACTTGGAGAGTCAGTCCCTTTAACCTCCTGTTTGACCCAGTTTGCAATTTCTGCGGAAGATGAACAGGAATGTCGAAAACCAATGAGAGACTAGCTGGAGGTGTCTGGACAGGCAAATTTAACTCTCATTTCCCACCAGGAAGAGGAATTAACCAAAGGCTCAGCGTGCCGTGCCAGAACCAGATTAGGGCCTGAAGCCATCATGTGGTGTTGCGGCCAGCTCACAAGAAAGCGAGTTGAAGAAAGGAGCTCAGGGGCACTGTAATTCACAAACCTGCAGAGTTATAAATGACAGCTATCGTCCAAAAATATACTGAAGTAAGGCTGCCAAGAGGACTTGAAAGCGGGGCGGAATTGCAGGAAACCGATTTCAGGAGGTAGACTGGAATTGCATTGAAAGCATAGGAAAAGAGGCAGAACGTCCACAATGATGCACTTGGCCAAAAAGGGCGTATGCGTTTTTTCCTGAATATATTCAGGAAAAAACGCATACGCGCTTTTTGGCCAACCAAGCAAGCTTGCAAAGGAAATCTGCACTACAATGAAGTCTCACTTCCCCCCGGTCAAAAGGGCCATCTGAAAAAAGTGTAAAATCCAGAAAGGCAGGACAGGCCATGGAGAACTGGGAGCCTTGTTATGCTGATGGGCGGGATGTAAATTGCCAACAGACACTCCGGCGAAGTGTATGGTGTTTCCTGAAACATCTAAAAAACAAAGCAACAGAGCCTAGGGCACTTCCACTTATGGTCCTATAGCTTAGGGAAATTAAAATCAAAAAGACACAGCCACCCCAAAGTTTGGAATGGCTCTGTTTACAAGAACCTCGTTTACAGTACAAGTTCAACATTGCAGAAAGTGAAAAATGGATAAAGAAGTTGTGGTATTTACTTACAAAGCAATATCACTCAGCAATAAAATCTATGTCATCAGGCCCTTAGCAGCACAATGAGTGGATTCAGGTATGATGATTCTAACTGAAATAAGTCACACAGAAAAAGAAACATCATAAGATATCAGTAATACACGGAATGTAAACTTGGCTACACAGGAACTGAATTACAGAACAGAACAGGGTCTCAAATTTAGAAAACCAACTTATACTTGCTTAAGGGAAAAGGTGAGTTGGGGTGCTGCATAAAACCAGAGATTGAAATGAGCACAGATAAAGTTCCTTAAGCCAAATATGGAATAGACAAGTGCTACTCCTTGCTCGACGAAATGGACTCAACACCGCATATTAAACGCCTAAGAATGTACCTGACTAGTAAGTATCTTAAAACCTATGGATTGCTATGTCTCCGAAAGAGAATCAAGCATGTGTACAGGGGCATAAACGCAGCAGTGATAGGATTGCAGAGGTTCGGTGAGCAAATGAAGACCCTTTGAAATCATATTGCATGGTACCCATTCCACGGGTTTCAACTACCCAGGTTTAAGGTATTCTTCCTTCAGCTAAAACATGCATGTGGAACCTAGAGTATGATCAACCATGTGATCGGGAGACGTGTTCAAATATGTCTCAGTTTTCGTACCCTGGTACTCGGGTGCAACATTCCAGACGCTTTACTAACTCTCTTCTGACTTGGAGAGTCAGTCCCTTTAACCTCCTGTTTGGCCCAGTTTGCAATTTCTGCGGAAGATGAACAGGAATAGCGAGAACCAATGAGAGACTAGCTGGAGTTGTCTGGACGGGCAGATTTAACTCTCATTTCCCCCCAGGAAGAGGAATTAACCAAAGGCTCAGCATGCCGTGCCGGAACCAGATTAGGGCCTGAAGCCATTCAGCGGTGTTGCGGCCAGCTCAAAAGAAAGCGAGTTGAAGAAAGGAGCTCAGGGGCACTGTAATTCACAAACCTGCAGAGTTATAAATGACAGCTATCGTCCAAAAATACACTGAATTAAGGCTGCCAAGAGGACTTGAAAGCGGGGCAGAATTGCAGGAAACCGATTTCAGGAGGTAGACTGGAATTGCATTGAAAGTATAGGAAAAGAGGCAGAACGTCCACAATGATGCACTTGGCCAAAAAGGGCGTATGCGTTTTTTCCTGAATATATTCAGGAAAAAACGCATACGCCCTTTCTGGCCAACCAAGCAAGCTTGCAAAGGAAATCTGCACTACAATGAAGTCTCACTTCCCCCCGGTCAAAAGGGCCATCTGAAAAAAGTGTAAAATCCAGAAAGGCAGGACAGGCCATGGAGAACTGGGAGCCTTGTTATGCTGATGGGCGGGATGTAACTTGCCAACAGACACTGGGGAGAAGTGTATGGTGTTTCCTGAAACATCTAAAAAACAAAGCAACAGAGCCTAGGGCACTTCCACTTATGGTCCTATAGCTTAGGGAAATTAAAATCAAAAAGACACAGCCACCCCAAAGTTTGGGATGCCTCTGTTTACAAGAACCTCGTTTACCGTACAAGTTCAATATCACAGAAAGTGAAAAATGGATAAAGAACTTGTGGTACTTACGTACAATGCAGTATCACTCAGCAATGAAATCTATGTCATCCGTCCCATAGCAGCATAATGAGTGGTCAGGTACGATGATTCTAACTGAAATATGTCACACAGAAAAAGAAACATCATAAGATATCACTAATACACGGAATGTAAACTTGGCTACCCAGGAACTGAATTACAGAACAGAACAGGGTCTCAAATTTAGAAAACCAACTTATGCTTGTTTAAGGGGAAAGGTGAGTTGGGGTGCTGCATAAAACCAGAGATTGAAATGAGCACAGATAAAGTTCCTTAAGCCAAATATGGAATAGACAAGAGCTACTCCTTGCTCAACGAAATGGACTCAACACCCCATATTAAACGCCTAAGAATGTACCTGACTAGTAAGTATCTTAAAACCTATGGATTGCTATGTCTCCAAAAGAGAATCAAGCGTGTGTTCAGGGGCATAAACGCAGCAGTGATAGGATTGGAGAGGTTCGGTGAGCAAATGAAGACCCTTTGAAATCATATTGCATGGTACCCATTACACGGGTCTCAACTCTCCAGGTTTAAGTTATTCTTCCTTCAGCTAAAACATGCATGTGGAACCCAGAGTATGATCAACCGTGTGAACGGGAGACGTGTTCAAATATGTCTCAGTTTTCCTCCCCTGGTACTCGGGTGCAACATTCCAGACGCTTTACTAACACTCTCCCTACTTGGAGAGTCAGCGCCTTTAACCTCCTGTTTGGCCCAGTTTGCAATTTCTGCGGAAGATGAACAGGAATAGGGAGAACAAATGAGAGACTACCTGGAGGTGTCTGGACGGGCAAATTGAACTCTCATTTTCCACCAGGAAGAGGAAATAACCAAAGGCTCAGCGTGCCGTGCCGGAACCAGATTAGGGCCTGAAGCCATCCTGCGGTGTTGCGGCCAGCTCAAAAGAAAGCGAGTTGAAGAAAGGAGCTCAGGGGCACTATAATTCACAAACCTGCAGAGTTATAAATGACAGCTATCGTCCAAAAATACACTGAAGTAAGGCTGCCAAGAGGACTTGAAAGCGGGGCAGAATTGCAGGAAACCGATTTCAGGAGGTAGACTGGAATTGCATTTCAAGCATAGGAGAAGAGGCAGAACGTACACACTGATGCACTTGGCCAAAAAGGGCGTATGCGTTTTTTCCTGAATATATTCAGGAAAAAACGCATACGCCCTTTTTGGCCAACCAAGCAAGCCTCCAAATGAAATCTGCACTACAATGAAGTCTCACTTCCCCCCGGTCAAAAGGGCCATCTGAAAAAAGTGTAAAATCCAGAAAGGCAGGACAGGCCATGGAGAACTGGGAGCCTTGTTATGCTGATGGGCGGGATGTAAATTGCCAACAGACACTCGGGAGAAGTGTATGGTGTTTCCTGAAACATCTAAAAAACAAAGCAACAGAGCCTAGGGCACTTCCACTTATGGTCCTATGGCTTAGGGAAATTAAAATCAAAAAGACACAGCCACCCCAAAGTTTGGGACGCCTCTGTTTACAAGAACCTCGTTTACAATACAAGTTCAACATCGCAGAGAGTGAAAAATGGATAAAGAAGTTGTGGTATTTACTTACAAAGCAATATCACTCAGCAATGAAATCTATGTCATCAGGCCCTTAGCAGCACAATGAGTGGATTCAGGTATGATGATTCTAACTGAAATAAGTCACACAGAAAAAGAAACATCATAAGGTATCAGTAATACACGGAATGTAAACTTGGCTACATAGGAACTGAATTACAGAACAGAACAGGGTCTCAAATTTAGAAAACCAACTTATGCTTGCTTAAGGGGAAAGGTGAGTTGGGGTGCTGCATAAAACCAGAGATTGAAATGAGCACAGATAAAGTTCCTTAAGCCAAATATGGAATAGACAAGAGCTACTCCTTGCTCAACGAAATGGACTCAACACCGCATATTAAACGCCTAAGAATGTACCTGACTAGTAAGTATCTTAAAACCTATGGATTGCTATGTCTCCGAAAGAGAATCAAGCATGTGTACAGGGGCATAAACGCAGCAGTGATAGGATTGGAGAGGTTCGGTGAGCAAATGAAGACCCTTTGAAGTCATATTTCATGGTACCCATTCCACGGGTCTCAACTCTCCAGGTTTAAGTTATTCTTCCTTCAGCTAAAACATGCATGTGGAACCCAGAGTATGATCAACCGTGTGAACGGGAGACGTGTTCAAATATGTCTCAGTTTTCCTCCCCTGGTACTCGGGTGCAACATTCCAGACGCTTTACTAACACTCTCCCTACTTGGAGAGTCAGTCCCTTTAACCTCCTGTTTGGCCCAGTTTGCAATTTCTGCGGAAGATGAACAGGAATAGGGAGAACCAATGAGAGACTAGCTGGAGGTGTCTGGACGGGCAAATTTAACTCTCATTTTCCACCAGGAAGAGGAAATAACCAAAGGCTCAGCGTGCCGTGCCGGAACCAGATTAGGGCCTGAAGCCATCCTGCGGTGTTGCGGCCAGCTCACAAGAAAGCGAGTTGAAGAAAGGAGCTCAGGGGCACTGTAATTCACAAACCTGCAGAGTTATAAATGACAGCTATCGTCCAAAAATAGACTGAATTAAGGCTGCCAAGAGGACTTGAAAGCGGGGCAGAATTACAGGAAACCGATTTCAGGAGGTAGACTGGAATTGCATGGAAAGCATAGGAAAAGAGGCAGAACGTCCACAATTATGCACTTGTCCAAAAGGGCATATGCGTTTTTTCCTGAATATATTCAGGTAAAAACGCATACGCCCTTTTTGGCCAACCAAGCAAGCCTCCAAATGAAATCTGCACTACAATGAAGTCTCACTTCCCCCCGGTCAAAAGGGCCATCTGAAAAAAGTGTAAAATCCAGAAAGGCAGGACAGGCCATGGAGAACTGGGAGCCTTGTTATGCTGATGGGCGGGATGTAAATTGCCAACAGACACTCGGGAGAAGTGTATGGTGTTTCCTGAAACATCTAAAAAACAAAGCAACAGAGCCTAGGGCACTTCCACTTATGGTCCTATAGCTTAGGGAAATTAAAATCAAAAAGACACAGCCACCCCAAAGTTTGGGACGCCTCTGTTTACAAGAACCTCGTTTACAATACAAGTTCAACATCGCAGAGAGTGAAAAATGGATAAAGAAGTTGTGGTATTTACTTACAAAGCAATATCACTCAGCAATGAAATCTATGTCATCAGGCCCTTAGCAGCACAATGAGTGGATTCAGGTATGATGATTCTAACTGAAATAAGTCACACAGAAAAAGAAACATCATAAGGTATCAGTAATACACGGAATGTAAACTTGGCTACATAGGAACTGAATTACAGAACAGAACAGGGTCTCAAATTTAGAAAACCAACTTATGCTTGCTTAAGGGGAAAGGTGAGTTGGGGTGCTGCATAAAACCAGAGATTGAAATGAGCACAGATAAAGTTCCTTAAGCCAAATATGGAATAGACAAGAGCTACTCCTTGCTCAACGAAATGGACTCAACACCGCATATTAAACGCCTAAGAATGTACCTGACTAGTAAGTATCTTAAAACCTATGGACTCCTATGTCTCCGAAAGAGAATCAAGCATGTGTACAGGGGCATAAACGCAGCAGTGATAGGATTGGAGAGTTTCGGTGAGCAAATGAAGACCCTTTGAAGTCATATTGCATGGTACCCATTCCACGGGTCTCAACTCTCCAGGTTTAAGGTATTCTTCCTTCAGCTAAAACATGCATGTGGAACCTAGAGTATGATCAACCATGTGATCGGGAGACGTGTTCAAATATGTCTCAGTTTTCGTACCCTGGTACTCGGGTGCAACATTCCAGATGCTTTACTAACACTCTCCCGACTTGGAGAGTCAGTCCCTTTAACCTCCTGTTTGACCCAGTTTGCAATTTCTGCGGAAGATGAACAGGAATGGCGAGAACCAATGAGAGACTAGCTGGAGGTGTCTGGACAGGCAAATTTAACTCTCATTTCCCACCAGGAAGAGGAATTAACCAAAGGCTAAGCGTGCCGTGCCGGAACCAGATTAGGGCCTGAAGCCATCCTGCGGTGTTGCGGCCAGCTCACAAGAAAGCAAGTTGAAGAAAGGAGCTCAGGGGCACTGTAATTCACAAACCTGCAGAGTTATAAATGACAGCTATCGTCCAAAAATATACTGAAGTAAGGCTGCCAAGAGGACTTGAAAGCGGGGCAGAATTGCAGGAAACCGATTTCAGGAGGTAGACTGGAATTGCATTGAAAGCATAGGAAAAGAGGCAGAACGTCCACAATGATGCACTTGGCCAAAAAGGGCGTATGCGTTTTTTCCTGAATATATTCAGGAAAAAACGCATACGCCCTTTTTGGCCAACCAAGCAAGCTTGCAAAGGAAATCTGCACTACAATGAAGTCTCACTTCCCCCCGGTCAAAAGGGCCATCTGAAAAAAGTGTAAAATCCAGAAAGGCAGGACAGGCCATGGAGAATTGGGAGCCTTGTTATGCTGATGGGCGGGATGTAAATTGCCAACAGACACTCGGGAGAAGTGTATGGTGTTTCCTGAAACATCTAAAAAACAAAGCAACAGAGCCTAGGGCACTTCCACTTATGGTCCTATAGCTTAGGGAAATTAAAATCAAAAAGACACAGCCACCCCAAAGTTTGGAATGGCTCTGTTTACAAGAACCTCGTTTACAGTACAAGTTCAACATTGCAGAAAGTGAAAAATGGATAAAGAAGTTGTGGTATTTACTTACAAAGCAATATCACTCAGCAATAAAATCTATGTCATCAGGCCCTTAGCAGCACAATGAGTGGATTCAGGTATGATGATTCTAACTGAAATAAGTCACACAGAAAAAGAAACATCATAAGATATCAGTAATACACGGAATGTAAACTTGGCTACACAGGAACTGAATTACAGAACAGAACAGGGTCTCAAATTTAGAAAACCAACTTATACTTGCTTAAGGGTAAAGGTGAGTTGGGGTGCTGCATAAAACCAGAGATTGAAATGAGCACAGATAAAGTTCCTTAAGCCAAATATGGAATAGACAAGAGCTACTCCTTGCTCAACGAAATGGACTCAACACCCCATATTAAACGCCTAAGAATGTACCTGACTAGTAAGTATCTTAAAACCTATGGATTGCTATGTCTCCGAAAGAGAATCAAGCATGTGTACAGGGGCATAAACGCAGCAGTGATAGGATTGGAGAGGTTCGGTGCGCAAATGAAGACCCTTTGAAGTTATATTGCATGGTACCATTCCACGGGTTTCAACTACCCAGGTTTAAGGTATTCTTCCTTCAGCTAAAACATGCATGTGGAACCTAGAGTATGATCAACCATGTGATCGGGAGACGTGTTCAAATATGTCTCAGTTTTCGTACCCTGGTACTCGGGTGCAACATTCCAGACGCTTTACTAACTCTCTTCTGACTTGGAGAGTCAGTCCCTTTAACCTCCTGTTTGGCCCAGTTTGCAATTTCTGCGGAAGGTGAACAGGAATAGCGAGAACCAATGAGAGACTAGCTGGAGGTGTCTGGACGGGCAAATTTAACTCTCATTTCCCACCAGGAAGAGGAATTAACAAAAGGCTCAGCGTGCCGTGCCGGAACCAGATTAGGGCCTGAAGCCATCCTGCGGTGTTGCGGCCAGCTCACAAGAAAGCGAGTTGAAGAAAGGAGCTCAGGGGCACTGTAATTCACAAACCTGCAGAGTTATAAATGACAGCTATCGTCCAAAAATATACTGAAGTAAGGCTGCCAAGAGGACTTGAAAGCGGGGCAGAATTGCAGGAAACCGATTTCAGGAGGTAGACTGGAATTGCATGGAAAGCATAGGAAAAGAGGCAGAACGTCCACAATGATGCACTTGGCCAAAAAGGGCGTATGCGTTTTTTCCTGAATATATTCAGGAAAAAACGCATACGCACTTTTTGGCCAACCAAGCAAGCTTGCAAAGGAAATCTGCACTACAATGAAGTCTCACTTCCCCCCGGTCAAAAGGGCCATCTGAAAAAAGTGTAAAATCCAGAAAGGCAGGACAGGCCATGGAGAACTGGGAGCCTTGTTATGCTGATGGGCGGGATGTAAATTGCCAACAGACACTTGGGAGAAGTGTATGGTGTTTCCTGAAACATCTAAAAAACAAAGCAACAGAGCCTAGGGCACTTCCACTTATGGTCCTATAGCTTAGGGAAATTAAAATCAAAAAGACACAGCCACCCCAAAGTTTGGGACGCCTCTGTTTACAAGAACCTCGTTTACCGTACAAGTTCGACATCGCAGAGAGTGAAAAATGGATAAAGAAGTTGTGGTATTTACTTACAAAGCAATATCACTCAGCAATGATATCTATGTCATCAGGCCCGTAGCAGCACAATGAGTGGATTCAGGTATGATGATTCTAACTGAAATAAGTCACACAGAAAAAGAAACATCATAAGGTATCAGTAATACACGGAATGTAAACTTGGCTACATAGGAACTGAATTACAGAACAGAACAGGGTCTCAAATTTAGAAAACCAACTTATGCTTGCTTAAGGGGAAAGGTGAGTTGGGGTGCTGCATAAAACCAGAGATTGAAATGAGCACAGATAAAGTTCCTTAAGCCAAATATGGAATAGACAAGAGCTACTCCTTGCTCAACGAAATGGACTCAACACCGCATATTAAACGCCTAAGAATGTACCTGACTTGTAAGTATCTTAAAACCTATGGATTGCTATGTCTCCGAAAGAGAATCAAGCATGTGTACAGGGGCATAAACGCAGCAGTGATAGGATTGGAGAGGTTCGGTGAGCAAATGAAGACCCTTTGAAGTCATATTGCATGGTACCCATTCCACGGGTTTCAACTCTCCAGGTTTAAGGTATTCTTCCTTCAGCTAAAACATGCATGTGGAACCTAGAGTATGATCAACCATGTGATCGGGAGACGTGTTCAAATATGTCTCAGTTTTCGAACCCTGGTACTCGGGTGCAACATTCCAGATGCTTTACTAACACTCTCCCGACTTGGAGAGTCAGTCCCTTTAAACTCCTGTTTGGCCCAGTTTGCAATTTCTGCGGAAGATGAACAGGAATAGGGGGAACCAATGAGAGACTAGATGGAGGTGTCTGGACGGGCAAATTTAACTCTCATTTCCCACCGGGAAGAGGAATTAACCAAAGGCTCAGCGTGCCGTGCCGGAACCAGATTAGGGCCTGAAGCCATCCTGCGGTATTGCGGCCAGCTCACAAGAAAGCGAGTTGAAGAAAGGAGCTCAGGGGCACTGTAATTCACAAACCTGCAGAGTTATAAATGACAGCTATCGTCCAAAAATATACTGAAGTAAGGCTGCCAAGAGGACTTGAAAGCGGGGCAGAATTGCAGGAAACCGATTTCAGGAGGTAGACTGGAATTGCATTGAAAGCATAGGAAAAGAGGCAGAACGTCCACAATGATGCACTTGGCCAAAAAGGGCGTATGCGTTTTTTCCTGAATATATTCAGGAAAAAACGCATACGCCCTTTTTGGCCAACCAAGCAAGCTTGCAAAGGAAATCTGCACTACAATGAAGTCTCACTTCCTCGCCGGTCAAAAGGGCCATCTGAAAAAAGTGTAAAATCCAGAAAGGCAGGACAGGCCATGGAGAACTGGGAGCCTTGTTATGCTGATGGGCGGGATGTAAATTGCCAACAGACACTCAGGAGAAGTGTATGGTGTTTCCTGAAACATCTAAAAAACAAAGCAACAGAGCCTAGGGCACTTCCACTTATGGTCCTATAGTTTAGGGAAATTAAAATGAAAAAGACACAGCCACCCCAAAGTTTGGAACGGCTCTGTTTACAAGAACCTCGTTTACAGTACAAGTTCAACATCGCAGAGAGTGAAAAATGGATAAAGAAGTTGTGGTATTTACTTACAAAGCAATATCACTCAGCAATGAAATCTATGTCATCAGGCCCTTAGCAGCACAATGAGTAGATTCAGGTATGATGATTCTAACTGAAATAAGTCACACAGAAAAAGAAACATCATAAGATATCAGTAATACACGGAATGTAAACTTGGCTACACAGGAACTGAATTACAGAACAGAACAGGGTCTCAAATTTCGAAAACCAACTTATGCTTGCTTAAGGGGAAAGGTGACTTGGGGTGCTGCATAAAACCAGAGATTGAAATGAGCACAGATAAAGTTCCTTAAGCCAAATATGGAATAGACAAGTGCTACTCCTTGCTCAACGAAATGGACTCAACACCCCATATTAAACGCCTAAGAATGTACCTGACTAGTAAGTATCTTAAAACCTATGGATTGCTATGTCTCCGAAAGAGAATCAAGCATGTGTACAGGGGCATAAACGCAGCAGGGATAGGATTGGAGAGGTTCGGTGAGCAAATGAAGACCCTTTGAAGTCATATTTCATGGTACCCATTCCACGGGTCTCAACTACCCAGGTTTAAAGTATTCTTCCTTCAGCTAAAACATGCATGTGGAACCTAGAGTATGATCAACCATGTGATCGGGAGATGTGTTCAAATATGTCTCAGTTTTCGTACCCTGGTACTCGGGTGCAACATTCCAGACGCTTTACTAACACTCTCCCGACTTGGAGAGTCAGTCCCTTTAACCTCCTGTTTGGCCCAGTTTGCAATTTCTGCGGAAGATGAACAGGAATAGCGAGAACCAATGAGAGACTAGCTGGAGGTGTCTGGACGGGCAAATTTAACTCTCATTTCCCACCAGGAAGAGGAATTAACCAAAGGCTCAGCGGGCCATGCCAGAACCAGATTAAGGCCTGAAGCCACCCTGCGGTGTTGCGGCCAGGTCACAAGAAAGCGAGTTGAAGAAAGGAGCTCAGGGGCACTGTAATTCACAAACCTGCAGAGTTATAAATGACAGCTATCGTCCAAAAATATACTGAAGTAAGGCTGCCAAGAGGACTTGAAAGCGGGGCAGAATTGCAGGAAACCGATTTCAGGAGGTAGACTGGAATTGCATTGAAAGCATAGGAAAAGAGGCAGAACGTCCACAATGATGCACTTGGCCAAAAAGGGCGTATGCGTTTTTTCCTGAATATATTCAGGAAAAAAACATACGCCCTTTTTGGCCAACCAAGCAAGCTTGCAAAGGAAATCTGCACTACAATGAAGTCTCACTTCCCCCCGGTCAAAAGGGCCATCTGAAAAAAGTGTAAAATCCAGAAAGGCAGGACAGGCCATGGAGAACTGGGAGCCTTGTTATGCTGATGGGCGGGATGTAAATTGCCAACAGACACTCGGGAGAAGTGTACGGTGTTTCCTGAAACATCTAAAAAACAAAGCAACAGAGCCTAGGGCACTTCAACTTATGGTCCTATAGCTTAGGGAAATTAAAATCAAAAAGACACAGCCACCCCAAAGTTTGGGACGCCTCTGTTTACAAGAACCTCGTTTACGGTACAAGTTCAATATCACAGAAAGTGAAAAATGGATAAAGAACTTGTGGTACTTACGTACAATGCAGTATCACTCAGCAATGAAATCTATGTCGTCAGGCCCGTGGCAGCATAATGAGTGGATTCAGGTACGATGATTCTAACTGAAATAAGTCACACAGAAAAAGAAACATCATAAGATATCACTAATACACGGAATGTAAAGTTGGCTACACAGGAACTGAATTCCAAAACAGAACATGGTCTCAAATTTAGAAAAGCAACTTATGCTTGCTTAAGGGGAAAGGTGAGTTGGGGTGCTGCATAAAACCAGAGATTGAAATGAGCACAGATAAAGTTCCTTAAGCCAAATATGGAATAGACAAGAGCTACTCCTTGCTCAACGAAATGGACTCAACACCCCATATTAAACGCCTAAGAATGTACCTGACTAGTAAGTATCTTAAAACCGATGGATTGCTATGTCTCCGAAAGAGAATCAAGCGTGTGTACTGGGGCATAAACACAGCAGTGATAGGATTGGAGAGGTTCGGTGAGCAAATGAAGACCCTTTGAAGTCATATTGCATGGTACCCATTCCACCGGTCTCAACTCTCCAGATTTAAGGTATTCTTCCTTCAGCTAAAACATGCATGTGGAACCCAGAGTATGATCAACTGTGTGATCGGGAGACGTGTTCAAATATGTCTCAGTTTTCGTCCCCTGGTACTCGGGTGCAACATTCCAGATGCTTTACTTGCACTCTCCCGACTCGCAGAGTCAGTGCCTTTAACCTCCTGTTTGGCCCAGTTTGCAATTTCTGTGGAAGATGAACAGGAATAGGGAGAACCTATGAGAGACTAGCTGGAGGTGTCTGGACGGGCAAATTTAACTCTCATTTCCCACCAGGAAGAGGAATTAACCCAAGACTCAGCGTGCCGTGCCGGAAGCAGATTAGGGCCTGAAGCCATTCTGCGGTGTTGCGGCCAGCTCACAAGAAAGCGAGTTGAAGAAAGGAGCTCAGGGGCACTGTAATTCACAAACCTGCAGAGTTATAAATGACAGCTATCGTCCAAAAATATACTGAAGTAAGGCTGCCAAGAGGACTTGAAAGCGGGGCAGAATTGCAGGAAACCGATTTCAGGAGGTAGACTGGAATTGCATTGAAAGCATAGGAAAAGAGGCAGAACGTCCACAATGATGCACTTGGCCAAAAAGGGCGTATGCGTTTTTTCCTGAATATATTCAGGAAAAAACGCATACGCACTTTTTGGCCAACCAAGCAAGCTTGCAAAGGAAATCTGCACTACAATGAAGTCTCACTTGCCCCCGGTCAAAAGGGCCATCTGAAAAAAGTGTAAAATCCAGAAAGGCAGGACAGGCCATGGAGAACTGGGAGCCTTGTTATGCTGATGGGCGGGATGTAAATTGCCAACAGACACTCGGGAGAAGTGTATGGTGTTTCCTGAAACATCTAAAAAACAAAGCAACAGAGCCTAGGGCACTTCCACTTATGGTCCTATAGCTTAGGGAAATTAAAATCAAAAAGACACAGCCACGCCAAAGTTTGGAACGGCTCTGTTTACAAGAACCTCGTTTACAGTACAAGTTCAACATCCCAGAAAGTGAAAAATGGATAAAAAGTTGTGGTATTTACATACAAAGCAATATCACTCAGCAATGAAATCTATGTCATCAGGCCCTTAGCAACACAATGAGTGGATTCAGGTATGATGATTCTAACTGAAATAAGTCACACAGAAAAAGAAACATCATAAGATATCACTAATACATGGAATGTAAACTTGGCTACACAGGAACTGAATTACAGAACAGAACAGGGTCTCAAATTTAGAAAACCAACTTATGCTTGCTTAAGGGGAAAGGTGAGTTGGGGTGCTGCATAAAACCAGAGATTGAAATGAGCACAGATAAAGTTCCTTAAGCCAAATATGGAATAGACAAGAGCTACTCCTTGCTCAACGAAATGGACTCAACACCCCATATTAAACGCCTAAGAATGTACCTGACTAGTAAGTATCTTAAAACCTATGGATTGCTATGTTTCCAAAAGAGAAACAAGCATGTGTACAGGGGCATAAACGCAGCAGTGATAGGATTGGAGAGGTTCGGTGAGCAAATGAAGACCCTTTGAAGTCATATTGCATGGTACCCATTCCACGGGTCTCAACTCTCCAGGTTATAGGTATTCTTCCTTCAGCTAAAACATGCATGTGGAATCCAGAGTATGATCAACCGTGTGAACCGGAGACGTGTTCAAATATGTCTCAGTTTTCGTACCCTGGTACTCGGGTGCAACATTCCAGACGCTTTACTAACACTCTTCCGACTTGGAGAGTCAGTCCCTTTAACCTCCTCTTTGGCCCAGTTAGAAATTTCTGCGGAAGATGAACAGGAATAGCGAGAACCAATGAGAGACTAGCTGGAGGTGCCTGGACGGGCAAATTTAACTCTCATTTCCCACCAGGAAGAGGAATTAACCAAAGGCTCAGAGTGCCGTGCCGGAACCAGATTAGGGCCTGAAGCCATCCTGCGGTGTTGCGGCCAGCTCACAAGAAAGCGAGTTGAAGAAAGGAGCTCAGGGGCACTGTAATTCACAAACCTGCAGAGTTATAAATGACAGCTATCGTCCAAAAATATACTGAAGTAAGGCTGCCAAGAGGACTTGAAAGCGGGGCAGAATTGCAGGAAACCGATTTCAGGAGGTCGACTGCAATTGCATTGAAAGCATAGGAAAAGAGGCAGAACGTCCACAATGATGCACTTGGCCTAAAAGGGCGTATGCGTTTTTTCCTGAATATATTCAGGAAAAACCGCATACGCCCTTTTTGGCCAATCAAGCAAATTTGCAAAGAAATCTGCACTACAAAGAAGTCTCACTTCCCCCCGGTCAAAAGGGCCATCTGAAAAAAGTGTAAAATCCAGAAAGGCAGGACAGGCCATGGAGAACTGGGAGCCTTGTTATGCTGATGGGCGGGATGTAAATTGCCAACAGACACTCGGGAGAAGTGTATGGTGTTTCCTGAAACATCTAAAAAACAAAGCAACAGAGCCTATGGCACTTCCACTTATGGTCCTATAGCTTAGGGAAATTAAAATCAAAAAGACACAGCCACCCCAAAGTTTGGAATGGCTCTGTTTACAAGAACCTCGGTTACAGTACAAGTTCAACATTGCAGAAAGTGAAAAATGGATAAAGAAGTTGTGGTATTTACTTACAAAGCAATATCACTCAGCAATAAAATCTATGTCATCAGGACCTTAGCAGCACAATGAGTGGATTCAGGTATGATGATTCTAACTAAAATAAGTCACACAGAAAAAGAAACATCATAAGATATCAGTAATACACGGAATGTAAACTTGGCTACACAGGAACTGAATTACAGAACAGAACAGGATCTCAAATTTAGAAAACCAACTTATACTTGCTTAAGGGTAAAGGTGAGTTGGGGTGCTGCATAAAACCAGAGATTGAAATGAGCACAGATAAAGTTCCTTAAGCCAAATATGGAATAGACAAGTGCTACTCCTTGCTCAACGAAATGGACTCAACACCCCATATTAAACGCCTAAGAATGTACCTCACTAGTAAGTATCTTAAAACCTATGGATTGTTATGTCTCCGAAAGAGAATCAAGCATGTGTACAGGGGCATAAACGCAGCAGTGATAGGATTGGAGAGGTTCGGTGAGCAAATGAAGACCCTTTGAAGTCATATTGCATGGTACCCATTCCACGGTTTTCAACTACCCAGGTTTAAGGTATTCTTCCTTCAGCTAAAACATGCATGTGGAACCTAGAGTATGATCAACCATGTGATCGGGAGACGTGTTCAAATATGTCTCAGTTTTCGTACCCTGGTACTCGGGTGCAACATTCCAGACGCTTTACTAACACTCTTCCGACTTGGAGAGTCAGTCCCTTTAACCTCCTGTTTGGCCCAGTTAGCAATTTCTGCAGAAGATGAACAGGAATAGCGAGAACCAATGAGAGACTAGCTGGAGGTGTCTGGACGGGCAAATTTAACTCTCATTTCCCACCAGGAAGAGGAATTAACCAAAGGCTCAGAGTGCCGTGCCGGAACCAGATTAGGGCCTGAAGCCCTCCTGCGGTGTTGCGGCCAGCTCACAAGAAAGCGAGTTGAAGAAAGGAGCTCAGGGGCACTGTAATTCACAAACCTGCAGAGTTATAAATGACAGCTATCGTCCAAAAATATACTGAAGTAAGGCTGCCAAGAGGACTTGAAAGCGGGGCAGAATTGCAGGAAACCGATTTCAGGAGGTAGACTGGAATTGCATTGAAAGCATAGGAAAAGAGGCAGAACGTCCACAATGATGCACTTGGCCAAAAAGGGCGTATACGTTTTTTCCTGAATATATTCAGGAAAAAACGCATACGCCCTTTTTGGCCAACCAAGCAAGCTTGCAAAGGAAATCTGCACTACAATGAAGTCTCACTTCCCCCCGGTCAAAAGGGCCATCTGAAAAAAGTGTAAAATCCAGAAAGGCAGGACAGGCCATGGAGAACTGGGAGCCTTGTTATGCTGATGGGCGGGATGTAAATTGCCAACAGACACTCGGGAGAAGTGTATGGTGTTTCCTGAAACATCTAAAAAACAAAGCAACAGAGCCTAGGGCACTTCCACTTATGGTCCTATAGCTTAGGGAAATTAAAATCAAAAAGACACAGCCACCCCAATGTTTGGAACGGCTCTGTTTACAAGAACCTCGTTAACAGTACAAGTTCAATATCGCAGAAAGTGAAAAATGGATAAAGAAGTTGTGGTATTTACGTACAATGCAATATCACTGAGCAATGAAATCCATGTCATCAGGCCCGCAGCAGCACAATGAGTGGATTCAGGTATGATGATTCTAACTGAAATAAGTCACACAGAAAAAGAAACATCATAAGATATCACTAATACACGGAATGTAAACTTGGCTACACAGGAACTGAATTCCAAAACAGAACAGGGTCTCAAATTTAGAAAAGCAACTCATGCTTGCTTAAGGGTAAAGGTGAGTTGGGGTGCTGCATAAAACCAGAGATTGAAATGAGCACAGATAAAGTTCTTAAGCCAAATATGGAATAGACAAGAGCTACTCCTTGCTCAACGAAATGGACTCAACACCGCATATTAAACGCCTAAGAATGTACCTGACTAGTAAGTATCTTAAAACGCATGGATTGCTATGTCTCTGAAAGAGAATCAAGCATGTGTACAGGGGCATAAACGCAGCAGTGATAGGACTGCAGAGGTTCGGTGAGCAAATGAAGACCCTTTGAAATCATATTGCATGGTACTCATTCCACGGGTTTCAACTACCCAGGTTTAAGGTATTCTTCCTTCAGCTAAAACATGCATATGGAACCTAGAGTATGATCAACCATGTGATCGGGAGACGTGTTCAAATATGTCTCAGTTTTCATACCCTGGTACCTGGGTGCAACATTCCAGACGCTTTAAAACACTCTCCCGACTTGGAGAGTCAGTCCCTTTAACCTCCTGTTTGGCCCAGTTTGCAATTTCTGCGGAAGATGAACAGGAATAGCGAGAACCAATGAGAGACTAGCTGGAGGTGTCTGGACGGGCAAATTTAACTCTCATTTCCCACCAGGAAGAGGAAATAACCAAAGGCTCAGCGTGCCATGCCGGAACCAGATTAGGGCCTGAAGCCATCCTGCGGTGTTGCGGCCAGCTCACAAGAAAGCGAGTTGAAGAAAGGAGCTCAGGGGCACTGTAATTCACAAACCTGCAGAGTTATAAATGACAGCTATCGTCCAAAAATATACTGAAGTAAGGCTGCCAAGAGGACTTGAAAGCAGGGCAGAATTGCAGGAAACCGATTTCAGGAGGTAGACTTTAATTGCATTTCAAGCATAGGAAAAGAGGCAGAGCGTCCACAATGATGCACTTTGGCAAAAAGGGCGTATGCTTTTTTTCCTGAATATATTCAGGAAAAAAAGCATACGCCCTTTTTGGCCAACCAAGCAAACTTGCAAAGGAAATCTGCACTACAATGAAGTCTCAATTCACTTTGGTCAAAAGGGACATCTGAAAAAAGTGTAAAATCCAGAAAGGCAGGACAGGCCATGGAGAACTGGGAGCCTTGTTATGCTGATGGGAGGGATGTAAATTGCCAACAGACACTTGGGAGAAGTGTATGGTGTTTCCTGAAACATCTAAAAAACAAAGCAACAGAGCCTAGGGCACTTCCACTTATGGTCCTATAGCTTAGGGAAATTAAAATCAAAAAGACACAGCCACCCCAAAGTTTGGGACGCCTCTGTTTACAAGAACCTTGTTTACCGTACAAGTTCAATATCACAGAAAGTGAAAAATGGATAAAGAAATTGTAGTGCTTACGTAAAATGCAGTATCACTCAGCAATGAAATCTATGTCATCAGGCCCGTAACAGCATAATGAGTGGATTCAGGTACAATGATTCTAACTGAAATAAGTCACACAGAAAAAGAAACATCATAAGATATCACTAATACATGGAATGTAAACTTGGCTACACAGGAACTGAATTCCAAAACAGAACAGGGTCTCAAATTTAGAAAACCAACTTATGCTTGCTTAAGGGGAAAGGTGAGTTGGGGTGCTGCATAAAACCAGAGATTGAAATGAGCACAGATAAAGTTCCTTAAGCCAAATATGGAATAGACAAGAGCTACTCCTTGCTCAACGAAATGGACTCAACACCCCATATTAAACGCCTAAGAATGTACCTGACTAGTAAGTATCTTAAAACCTATGGATTGCTATGTCTGCGAAAGAGAATCAAGCATGTGTACAGGGGCATAAACGCAGCAGGGATAGGATTGGAGAGGTTCGGTGAGCAAATGAAGACCCTTTGAAGTCATATTGCATGGTACCCATTACACGGGTCTCAACTCTCCAGGTTTAAAGTATTCTTCCTTCAGCTAAAACATGCATGTGGAACCTAGTGTATGATCAACCAGGTGATCGGGAGATGTGTTCAAATATGTCTCAGTTTTCCTCCCCTGGTACTCGGGTGCAACATTCCAGATGCTTTACTAACACTCTCCCGACTTGGAGAGTCAGTCCCTTTAACCTCCTGTTTGGCCCAGTTTGCAATTTCTGCGGAAGATGAACAGGGACAGCGAGAACCAATGAGAGACTAGCTGGAGGTGTCTGGACGGGCAAATTTAACTCTCATTTCCCACCAGGAAGAGGAAATAACCAAAGGCTCAGCGTGCCGTGCCGGAACCAGATTAGGGCCTGAAGCCATCCTGCGGTGTTGCGGCCAGCTCACAAGAAAGCGAGTTGAAGAAAGGAGCTCAGGGGCACTGTAATTCACAAACCTGCAGAGTTATAAATGACAGCTATCGTCCAAAAATATACTGAAGTAAGGCTGCCAAGAGGACTTGAAAGCGGGGCAGAATTGCAGGAAACCGATTTCAGGAGGTAGACTGGAATTGCATTGAAAGCATAGGAAAAGAGGCAGAACGTCCACAATGATGCACTTGGCCAAAAAGGGCGTATGCGTTTTTTCCTGAATATATTCAGGAAAAAACGCATACGCCCTTTTTGGCCAACCAAGCAAGCTTGCAGAGGAAATCTGCACTACAATGAAGTCTCACTTCCCCCCGGTCAAAAGGGCCATCTGAAAAAAGTGTAAAATCCACAAAGGCAGGACAGGTCATGGAGAACTGGGAGCCTTGTTATGCTGATGGGCGGGATGTAAATTGCCAACAGACACTCGGGAGAAGTGTATGGTGTTTCCTGAAACATCTAAAAAACAAAGCAACAGAGCCTAGGGCACTTCCACTTATGGTCCTATAGCTTAGGGAAATTAAAATCAAAAAGACACAGCCACCCCAAAGTTTGGAATGGCTCTGTTTACAAGAACCTCGTTTACAGTACAAGTTCAACATCGCAGAAAGTGAAAAATGGATAAAGAAGTTGTGGTATTTACTTACAAAGCAATATCACTCAGCAATGAAATCTATGTCACCAGGCCCTTAGCAGCACAATGAGTGGATTCAGGTATGATGATTCTAACTGAAATAAGTCACACAGAAAAAGAAACATCATAAGATATCAGTAATACACGGAATGTAAACTTGGCTACACAGGAACTGAATTACAGAACAGAACAGGGTCTCAAATTTAGAAAACCAACTTATGCTTGCTTAAGGGGAAAGGTGAGTTGGGGTGCTGCATGAAACCAGAGATTGAAATGAGCACAGATAAAGTTCCTTAAGCCAAATATGGAATAGACAAGAGCTACTCCTTGCTCAACGAAATGGACTCAACACCCCATATTAAACGCCTAAGAATGTACCTGACTAGTAAGTATCTTAAAACCTATGGATTGCTATGTCTCCGAAAGAGAATCAAGCATGTGTACAGGGGCATAAACGCAGCCGTGATAGGATTGGAGAGGTTCGGTGAGCAAATGAAGACCCTTTGAAGTCATATTGCATGGTACCCATTACACGGGTCTCAACTCTCCAGGTTTAAGGTATTCTTCCTTCAGCTAAAACATGCATGTGGAATCCAGAGTATGATGAACCGTGTGAACGGGAGACGTGTTCAAATATGTCTCAGTTTTCGTCCCCTGGTACTCGGGTGCAACATTCCAGACGCTTTACTAACACTCTCCCCACTTGGAGAGTCAGCGCCTTTAACCTCCTGTTTGGCCCAGTTTGCAATTTCTGCGGAAGATGAACAGGAATAGGGAGAACCAATGAGAGACTAGATGGAGGTGTCTGGACGGGCAAATTTAACTCTCATTTCCCACCAGGAAGAGGAAATAACCAAAGGCTCAGCGTGCCGTGCCGGAACCAGATTAGGGCCTGAAGCCATCCTGCGGTGTTGCGGCCAGGTCACAAGAAACCGAGTTGAAGAAAGGAGCTCAGGGACACTGTAATTCACAAACCTGCAGAGTTATAAATGACAGCTATCGTCCAAAAATATACTGAAGTAAGGCTGCCAAGAGGAATTGAAAGCGGGGCAGAATAGCAGGAAACCGATTTCAGGAGGTAGACTGGAATTGCATTGAAAGCATAGGAAAAGAGGAAGAACGTCCACAATGATGCACTTGGCCAAAAAGAGCGTATGCGTTTTTTCCTGAATATATTCAGGAAAAAACGCATACGCCCTTTTTGGCCACCCAAGCAAGCTTGCAAAGGAAATCTGCACTACAATGAAGTCTCACTTCCCCCCGGTCAAAAGGGCCATCTGAAAAAAGTGTAAAATCCAGAAAGGCAGGACAGGCCATGGAGAACTGGGAGCCTTGTTATGCTGATGGGCGGGATGTAAATTGCCAACAGACACTCGGGAGAAGTGTATGGTGTTTCCTGAAACATCTAAAAAACAAAGCAACAGAGCCTAGGGCACTTCCACTTATGGTCCTATAGCTTAGGGAAATTAAAATCAAAAAGACACAGCCACCCCAAAGTTTGGAACGGCTCTGTTTACAAGAACCTCGTTTACAGTACAAGTTCAACATCGCAGAAACTGTAAAATGGATAAAGAATTTGTTGTATTTACTTACAAAGCAATATCACTCAGCAATAAAATCTATGTCATCAGGCACTTAGCAGCACAATGAGTGGATTCAGGTATGATGATTCTAACTGAAATAAGTCACACAGAAAAAGAAACATCATAAGATATCACTAATACACGGAATGTATACTTGGCTACACAGGAACTGAATTACAGAACAGAACAGGGTCTCAAATTTAGAAAACCAACTTATGCTTGCTTAAGGGGAAAGGTGAGTTGGGGTGCTGCATAAAACCAGAGATTGAAGTGAGCACAGATAAAGTTCCTTAAGCCAAATATGGAATAGACAAGAGCTACTCCTTGCTCAACGAAATGGACTCAACACCACATATTAAACGCCTAAGAATGTACCTGACTAGTAAGTATCTTAAAACCTATGTATTGCTATGTCTCCGAAAGAGAATCACGCATGTGTACAGGGGCATAAACACAGCAGTGATAGGAATGGAGAGGTTCGGTGAGCAAATGAAGACCCTTTGAAGTCAAATTGCATGGTACCCATTCCACGGGTTTCAACTACCCAGGTTTAAGGTATTATTCCTTCAGCTAAAACATGCATGTGGAACCTAGAGTATGATCAACCATGTGATCGGGAGACGTGTTCAAATATGTCTCAGTTTTCGTACCCTGGTACTCGGGTGCAACATTCCAGATGCTTTACTAACACTCTCCCGACTTTCAGAGTCAGTGCCTTTAACCTCCTGTTTGGCCCAGTTTGCAATTTCTGCGGAAGATGAACAGGAATAGCAAGAACCAATGAGAGACTAGCTGGAGGTGTCTGGACGTGCAAATTTAACTCTCATTTCCCACCAGGAAGAGGAATTAACCAAAGGCTCAGCGGGCCATGCCAGAACCAGATTAAGGCCTGAAGCCACCCTGCGGTGTTGCGGCCAGGTCACAAGAAAGCGAGTTGAAGAAAGGAGCTCAGGGGCACTGTAATTCACAAACCTGCAGAGTTATAAATGACAGCTATCGTCCAAAAATATACTGAAGTAAGGCTGCCAAGAGGACTTGAAAGCGGGGCAGAATTGCAGGAAACCGATTTCAGGAGGTAGACTGGAATTGCATTGAAAGCATAGGAAAAGAGGCAGAAAGTCCACAATGATGCACTTGGCCAAAAAGGGCGTATGCGTTTTTTCCTGAATATATTCAGGAAAAAAACATACGCCCTTTTTGGCCAACCAAGCAAGCTTGCAAAGGAAATCTGCACTACAATGAAGTCTCACTTCCCCCCGGTCAAAAGGGCCATCTGAAAAAAGTGTAAAATCCAGAAAGGCAGGACAGGCCATGGAGAACTGGGAGCCTTGTTATGCTGATGGGCGGGATGTAAATTGCCAACAGACACTCCGGAGAAGTGTATGGTGTTTCCTGAAACATCTAAAAAACAAAGCAACAGAGCCTAGGGCACTTCCACTTATGGTCCTATAGCTTAGGGAAATTAAAATCAAAAAGACACAGCCACCCCAAAGTTTGGGACGCCTCTGTTTACAAGAACCTCGTTTACGGTACAAGTTCAATATCACAGAAAGTGAAAAATGGATAAAGAACTTGTCGTACTTACGTACAATGCAGTATCACTCAGCAATGAAATCTATGTCGTCAGGCCCGTGGCAGCATAATGAGTGGATTCAGGTACGATGATTCTAACTGAAATAAGTCACACAGAAAAAGAAACATCATAAGATATCACTAATACACGGAATGTAAAGTTGGCTACACAGGAACTGAATTCCAAAACAGAACATGGTCTCAAATTTAGAAAAGCAACTTATGCTTGCTTAAGGGGAAAGGTGAGTTGGGGTGCTGCATAAAACCAGAGATTGAAATGAGCACAGATAAAGTTCCTTAAGCCAAATATGGAATAGACAAGAGCTACTCCTTGCTCAACGAAATGGACTCAACACCCCATATTAAACGCCTAAGAATGTACCTGACTAGTAAGTATCTTAAAACCGATGGATTGCTATGTCTCCGAAAGAGAATCAAGCGTGTGTACTGGGGCATAAACACAGCAGTGATAGGATTGGAGAGGTTCGGTGAGCAAATGAAGACCCTTTGAAGTCATATTGCATGGTACCCATTCCACCGGTCTCAACTCTCCAGATTTAAGGTATTCTTCCTTCAGCTAAAACATGCATGTGGAACCCAGAGTATGATCAACTGTGTGATCGGGAGACGTGTTCAAATATGTCTCAGTTTTCGTCCCCTGGTACTCGGGTGCAACATTCCAGATGCTTTACTAGCACTCTCCCGACTTGCAGAGTCAGTGCCTTTAACCTCCTGTTTGGCCCAGTTTGCAATTTCTGTGGAAGATGAACAGGAATAGGGAGAACCAATGAGAGACTAGCTGGAGGTGTCTGGACGGGCAAATTTAACTCTCATTTCCCACCAGGAAGAGGAATTAACCCAAGACTCAGCGTGCCGTGCCGGAAGCAGATTAGGGCCTGAAGCCATTCTGCGGTGTTGCGGCCAGCTCACAAGAAAGCGAGTTGAAGAAAGGAGCTCAGGGGCACTGTAATTCACAAACCTGCAGAGTTATAAATGACAGCTATCATCCAAAAATATACTGAAGTAAGGCTGCCAAGAGAACTTGAAAGCGGGGCAGAATTGCAGGAAACCGATTTCAGGAGGTAGACTGGAATTGCATTGAAAGCATAGGAAAAGAGGCAGAACGTCCACAATGATGCACTTGGCCAAAAAGGGCGTATGCGTTTTTTCCTGAATATATTCAGGAAAAAACGCATACGCCCTTTTTGGCCAACCAAGCAAGCTTGCAAAGGAAATCTGCACTACAATGAAGTCTAACTTCCCCCCGATCAAAAGGGTCATCTGAAAAAATTGTAAAATCCAGAAAGGCAGGACAGGCCATGGAGAACTGGGAGCCTTGTTATGCTGATGGGCGGGATGTAAATTGCCAACAGACACTCGGGAGAAGTGTATGGTGTTTCCTGAAACATCTAAAAAACAAAGCAACAGAGCCTAGGGCACTTCCACTTATGGTCCTATAGCTTAGGGAAATTAAAATCAAAAAGACACAGCCACCCCAAAATTTGGGACGGCTCTTTTTACAGAAATCTCTTCTACGGCACAAGTTAAATATCCTAGAGAGCAAATAATGGGTAAAGAATTTGCAGTACTTATGTAAAACAGAATACCACTCAGCAATGAAATCTATGTCACCAGGCCCATACCAGCATAGTGAGTGGATTGAGGCACGATGATTCTAAGTGAAATAAGTCACACAGAAAAAGAAACATCATAAGGTATCACTAATACACGGAATGTGAACTTGGCTACACATGAACTAAATTACAAAACAGAACAGGGTCTCAAGTTTAGAAAACCAACTTATGCCTGCTTAAGCGGGAAGGTGAGTTGGGGTGCTGCATAAAAGCAGAGTTTGAAATTAGCACAGATACCGTTCCATAAGCCAAATATGTAATAGACAAGACCTACCCCTTGCTCAGCGAAATGGATTCAACAATGAGGTATCACCTCACAACTGGTAGAATAGGCATCATAGAAAATCTACAAACAAATAATGCTGGAAAGGGTGTGGAGAAAAGGAACCCTCTTCCACTATTGTTGGGAATATAAATTGATACAGTCATTATGGAGAACAATATGGAATTTCTTAAGAAACTAACAATAGAATTACCATATGATACAGCAATCCCAGTACTGGACATATACCCAGACAAAACCATAAATCAAAAAGAGTCATTCACTGCAATGTTCATTGCATCACTATTTACAATATCGAGGTAATGGAAGCAACCTAAATGCCCACAGACAGACGAATGCATAAAGCTGTGGTACATATATAAAATGGAATATTACTAAGCCATGAAAAGGAATGAAATTGGGTCATTTGTAGAGACGTCGATGGATCTAGAGACTGTCATACAGAGTGAAGTAAGTCAGAAAGAGAAAAACAAATCTTGTATATTCATGCATATATGTGGAGCCTAGAAAAACTGTACAGATTAACCATTTTGCAAGGCATAAATAGAGCAACAGATGTAGACAACAAACGTATGGACAACAAGGGGGGAAAGCTGTTGGGGGGGTGGTGGTGGGAGGAGTTGAGAGACTGGGATTGGCATGTATACATTTATATGTATAAAATAGGTAACCAATAAGAACCTGCTGTATAAAAATATAAAATAAAATTCAAAATTAAAAAGAAATAAAATTTAAAAAATAAAACAGAAAAAACAATTATTCCCTGCACATACATGTATTTATATGAATAAATTATTTCCATGCTTATATCTGTAAATACAAAAAAGAGGAATAAAATCTACCTTGAACCAGAAAGGAAAAATAGAAAAAAAACACAGAACCCACCAGTTACACAGAGGAAAACCGTATCAGGGCACTTGCTCCAGTTGTAAACAATTCTGAAGTTGGTCAGTGGTGGGGAATCGTCTCCCATTCAGCCAGCAGCCCCCACGCAACAAGCATCCTCATTGCAAAGCTGGGGCACCGTGCCGAGGCATCTGTGAGTAAACGTGAGCTGAGCCCCAGGCCAGTTGCTGCTGAACTATTCCCACCCGTCCCAGGTAAAACACCTGAATATATACAAGGACTTGAAAGCCTAGAGGAAGGGCCATAGAGCCACACGAGTGACAGCATGCCGGCCGACTTGGTGCCTGCAGGCCAGCCAGGATGGTCCTGGCCCTGGGTGCTCTTCTGGAAGATTTCCATTTCCCTGCCTGAGATACCCGTCCTGTCCCTGCCCCCACTGCTTTTTTCCTTCCTCACCTCTGCCCAGGGAGAAATTCCAGCAGCAGGTATGGGTGACACATCCTCTTCTTTAGCAGGTGGCAGCCTGGCAACTGCTGCAGAAAGTTCAGCAGAGCCCCACTCACACTGGGCCACCCACAAAGCCGTGGCCTCTCACTCCCTCCCACCAGCCCAGCCCCGAGACTGCTGACAGGGCAGAGAAAATGGCGTCAGGCACGGCTGCAGGGGCTCTTGCTGCCTGGAGTGGTATTTATATTGATCTCAACCCAGGCACACCTGGGGAGGGCTGGCCGGCACGGTAAGGCTGCCCAGGTCAGCCAATCATCACCCCTCAGGGGCTCACAGTTGCAGAAAATGGAACTTGCTGAACCGGCCAGGTCCAAGGAACAGGTGTGGGCTCCTGAGAGTCAGGATAGACAAGGGGCTGCAGCTTTGGCTTGTTTTCTAATCATTTTATCTGGCCCATGAGTGGGAGACAACTTCAAGAAAACCCTCTCCTAATGAGAGGAACCCAGGAGTCAGGGAGAGGAGGGGTGGGTGGTGGTTGGAGACAGAGGCCTGGTGCCCTGGGTGCAGTGGAAGTCTCTGGAAGACCAGGTGGAGGGAGGCCTCACGGAGTGATGCCCAGGGTCACAGACCTGTCGCAGCTGCTGTTTGTTAGTTCAAGTCCTGCTCTGAGGTGCTCTGTGTCAGCTCTGAGCGACAGGTGAGCTGGGGGTGCTCTGCAATGAGGGCTATGTGCACGGTTCCTGTGTGCCCAGCCCTGCCACGGTACCTGCAAGGGTAGCTCTGTATCCTGGGAGGGGCCTGACCACGAGAGCCCCGTGGGCTGGGGTGGGGGGTGGGGTACCTGCCCAGGTGAGCTTCATATTCTGGGATTGGTCTGACCACGAGAGCCCCATGGGCTGCTGGGGACCTGGTAAAGGATGTCAGGACAGTCAGTGAAGCCACCGAGGATATACCTCCAGTTGCTCCTAATTCCTACACCCTGCTGGTCATTCTACCAACCACCAGGACATGGTATTCTGTATTAGTCTTCAATGATGCCTTCTTTTGTATTCCACTAGTCCCAGAGTCACAAGAAATTTTGGCTTGTGAGTGGCAGGACTCAACATACAACTAAAACAATACTTCCGGGCCGTCTGGCCCCAAGGGTGCAAAAATTCCCACACCATCTTTGGGGAAAGCTTAGCTAAAGACCTAAAAGTTCTACCTCTGGAAAAGGAAACCCTCCTTCAATATGCAGACGACATTCTGATCGCCAGCCCTACTAAGGAGGCCTCTGAACTACCAAGCCAATAAAGGATAGAAGTTGTCCAAGAAAAAGCTCAAATATCACAGACTGCAGTGACCTGCCTGGGCTTCATTCTCACAGAAGGTCAGAGAAGCCCATCCCAGGAAAGGGAAGAAACCATTTTCAGCCTTACCCCTTTCTAAAACTAGAAGACAGCTTAGGGGTTCCTGGGGAGGCCAGGGTTTGCTGCTTCTGGATCCCTAACTACAGTCTACTAGCTGGGCCTCTATATGAAACACTGAAAGGAAAAGATGATGATCCTTTTGAATAGAATCCAGAAGTGGCCTTTCAAGAATGGAAAAAGCAGTCAATTCAGATCCTTGCCCTGGAACTCCCTAATTTAGCTAAACCCTTTGACCTTTACATTCCCAGTGAAAGGTGAATCGCCATTGGAGAATTAGTGCAAAAACTGGGACCACTTGAAATGGAACAATGCAAGAATGCCATCCAGGTAGGATAAACTACGGTCACCAAGGGGCTTGGCCCACTGCCACATCTGGCCAAGATACTGGCGGTATCTAAAAACCTGGAAATCAGCAGCCCAAAAGGCCACCTCCCTCCTAAGGGAAAAGGACCCCACGTGGTGATCCTAACCACCAACCATGCCCTGAAGTTGCAGGGTTCGCTCCGTGGGCACACCGACCTCGAGTGAGGAGGCCCTCCAACTCCAACATCCAGAGAGATAACCGGGGGCAACAGGGCACCATGATGACTCGTGTGAACATCACTTGACCTGGAGTTTCTCTCATAAAACAACAAGAGTGTGTCCCAAAAGAGTAGACTACTGCTTGCAGGACTTACTGCACCCAGAGGGGAGCTAATAATCTTGGCGGGGGAACCGTATATCACACTGTCACCATAGAAAAGCCTACAGACACCGTGATGATGGTGGCCTATAAGACCGGCTGGACTCCTGTTTACTTCAAAAGGCTGTTGACTCAGTGGCCATCATGGTCCTTGATCACCACTGACCCTGGACTGTCTGGGAGTTGAGCGGGCAGGGCTCTGACACCTGGTGCTGTTTGTACGTTAATTCAGGGGCCTAATTGAAGAAAACACAGACGACTGGTCAGAGCATCTAGGCTGGCAGAAACGGTCAGCCTAAGGTGGCCGAACAAATGTGGGGCGGGGTGAAACCGGCCCCCACAGCGTCTCTGCACATCTCTTTCCTGGACCCTTAAAGGTCATTAGAATCTATAACACTTCCAATGCTGGTGCTCAGGTGGACGAGCAGGGAGGCAGGGGTCCTGGGGACAATCAACGTCACCGGGAGGCTGCTGGGGAGAAGCTTTGACCCTCGTCCCATGGTATGAGGGCTCCCAACTCAGCACTCAGCAGTTACAGAAGAAGGGTCTGCACCTTCAGCACTCCAAGAATGAGGAACGGGACAAAAGGCAGAGGAGGGGTTTGTCCCCAGCAAAGCCCATTAAAAATCCCTGGGAGATAAAACTAGAATCTGGGCAATAAAGTCAAGTCTAACCATTTTTATCCTTTGTGCTTTGTCTAATTTCACGTGCTCCTAGGGTCCTGCATGCAGAGGTTCCACACCCGGCACTTCAGACCAGATTTCCTAATGCAGAATGTCTGGGTCGACACCTCAGCTCCTGGGGCCCAGTGCAGACTCCACGATATAGAGCCTGAGCTGCAGCCAACCCGGCCCTCGAGAGCTCCGCCCCCTCCCTCCCACTGACTCTGACAGGATCTCTACACAGCAGCCCAGCCCACAGCCCACGGGGTAGTGCATGCTCTCACCTCTCCATTCTCTGATCAAAATATAAAGTTTCCTTTGCTTGTGAACCAAACTCAGTCTCGATCTGTTGGCCCCAATGACACTGGGCAGGGGGACACTTGTTGGGGTCCACTCTGGAGGATCAGTAACAGAAATTGAGACTATTGTAACCTCAATGAACAGATGTGTGAGCCAAACTGTAGTTAACATAGAACAGTGTATAAGGCTCGGGTAAAATAAGATGATTTTAACACTTCCATTTGATATTTCCATCACTTTTTATAAGCAAGTTCAGTGAAAAGGTTTGTCTTATTTGTCAGGTCAATATTAGAGAAATGAAGTGATTTCTTTCCAAGGATGTACATCTAATAATCTTGGTTAAACCTTCAATCTTGTTTTAAATGCTTTTCCATTGAAAATGATACCTCTCTTTCAGCTCCCCCATTTCTGAGAAGTATAAAATCTTATAATTTATTATTACCAAAGGGGAAAGGTGGGAGAAGGGATAAATTAACAGTTTGGGAGCAACACATACACACTGCTATGTATAAAATAGATCATCAACAAGGAACTACTGTATAGCACAGGGAACTACACTCAACATTTTGCAATAACCTATAAGGGGAAATAATCTGAAAAAGAATAGATATTTTTATTGACATCATCTATCAATGACAGTTAAAGTGTAGCCTAAGGGAAGCTGGTGGTGAGTGCTTCTGACCCTGAAGACTTCAATCATCTAAAGTTTGGACTCTGCCTACTTCCCAAGGCCCTTAATGAACATATGTGTAGCCGTAGCTTTAAAACTTCCCCAGTTTGGGTTTCGGGGAGACACTGATTTTGAAAAAGCCCTGGTGTTCTCCTTACATGAATGGGACTCTTCCTACTGCTAAAACATGTCTGTCACACCCAGAGGATGGTATACCGTCTGATCGGGAAGAGTTTGGAAAAGGCATCTCATCTCCTCATCTCCTGGTGCTCGGGTTCACCCCTCCAGCGTCTTTACTAACAGTCTCCCCACTTGGAGATGTCAGCACTGTCAACATCCTGTTGCGTACAGTTTGGAATTGTCCAGAGGATGAAGCGGAAGGATGAGGAACAATGAGAGACAAGTCCTAGGTGTTCAGACAGGCACATGTCACTCTAATTTCCAATCAGGAAGACGAATTGACCAAAGGCTAGGGTTGCCCATGGAAACAGTATAGGGCTTGAGGAAATCCCGCTGCTTTGTGGCCAGTTCCCATAAACACAAGTTGAACAATGGAACTCAGGGGCAGTAAAATTCACAAAACTGCAGAGTTGAAAATATCCATCACTGAAAAATGTCTTGAGGAAAGTCAGAGAAAAGGACTTGTAAGCAAGGGAGAATGGCAGGAAAGGGATTTGAGGAGGTAGAAAGGACTCGCCATTAAGCACAAGAAAAGGAGCTGAACATTGCCAACATTGCAGTTGGCCAAAAAGGGTGTATGCGTTCTTTTCTGTATATATTCAAGAAAAGGGCATACACTTTTTTAGCCAACCAAACAGGTGGGCACTGGAAGTCAATACTACAAAAGATATCACTTCGCATCAGTCAGAAGAGCCATCCTCATAAAGCGTAAACAACAGAAATGCAGGACAGGGCAACGAGAAGAGGGAGCCCTGTGAGACTTATAGTGGAAATGTATATTGCCAACGGCCATTCTGGAGAAGTGTATTGTGTTTACTAAAGCATCTAAAAAATGAGCTACAGAGCATAGGGCACTTGCACTCATGGGCGTATATCTTGGGAAAAACAAAAATCGAGAGGACACAGGCACCCCAATGTTTACCCCCTCTCTGTTTAAAAGATCCTCGACTAGGATATAACTTAAATGTCTCTGGAGGGAAAAAATGGATAGAGATGTGGTACTTAGGTAGAGTGGAATATTATTCAGCCTGGAAATCAATGAAATATGGCCAGTTGTAACAACTCCGGAGGAGTTACGTATGATCATTCTAAGTGACAGAATTCAAAAAGAAAAAGACACATATCATAAGATATCACTTAAAGGTGGAATCCAAAATGGCTACACATGAAATAAATTACAAAACAAAAACATAGTCAAATATGTAGAAAACACGCATAAGGCTGCTAAACGGGAAAGGTGGGGAGGGGTGAGGCATCATCCAGGAGGTTGAAATTAGCAAAGATACCATTCCAAATACCAAACTGATAATCAACAAGGCCTACACGGTAGCTAAAAGAACTGCACTCAGCACACTCAAGTCACCGGAAAAGAATATATACGACTGGTAAGAATCTGAAAAAGAATTTATTGATGTCTCTCTGTACGTGAATCAAGTGGATGTACAGCAGCAAGAAACAGAGCTTTGAAAATCAGCTGTAACCAATATAGTAATAAATTGAAAAAAATAAACGACAGAGAGACAGAGAAAACCTCTTACAACTTTTCCTCAGGGACGGTGATGCAACATGGATTGAACACATCTAGACCCACAGCAGGATGAGACATAAGGCTGGAAACTGTTTGCGCTAAGAGAAATGTGAGGTTGGGTGAGGAAATGCACACCCTTTAAAGTAATACTACCTGGTACCCATTCAATGGGTCCCAAATCTGCAGGTTCAAGGGATCTTCCTATAGCTAAAACATGCATGGAAAACCCAGAGGACTGTACACCATGTGATCGGGAGATGTGTCTAAAATGCACCTCATTTATCCTCTCCTGGTGCTCCTGTTCACCATTCCAGCCACGCTACTTAGAATCTCCCCACTTGGAGAATCAGCACATTTAAACTTCTGTTTCACACATTTTGCAAATTGTGAGGAGGATGAACGGGAAGAGGGGGAACCAATGAGAGAATAGTTGTAGGGGTTTGGACGGGCACATATCACTCTAATTTCCCATTAAGAATAAGAATTAAAGGAAGGCTCAGCCTGCCTTGCCGGAGCCAAAATAGGGTCTGAAGCAATCCTGCGGGTTTGAGGCCAGCTCACAAAAGAGCAACTTAAAAAATGGAGCTCAGGGTCACTGCAATTCACAAACCTGCAGAGTTATAAATGAAAACTAACGTCCAAAAATATGTTGAGGTAAGGCAAAGAAGAGGATCTGAATGCAAGACAGAATTGCAAGAAACAGATTTCAAGAGATAGATTGGACTCGTCTTTCACACACATGAAAAGCGGCAGAATTTCGACAATGATGCAGTTGGCCCAAAAGGGCGTATGCGTTTTTTCCTGATTATATCCAGGAAAAAACGCATACGCACTTTATGGGCAACGAAGCAAGCAAGCAATGCAAATGTGCACAACAAAGAAGTCTCACTTCCCACCGGTCAAAAGGGCCATCCTAAAAAATTGTAAAAACCAGAAATGCAGGACAGGCCATGGAGAACAGGGAGCCTTTATACGCTGATGGGCAGTGTGTGAACTGCCGAGAGCCACTCTGGAGAAGTGTATGGTGGTTCCTAAATCATCTAAGAAACAGAGCTACAGAGCATAGGACACTTCCAATCATGGGAGTATATCTAGGGAAGTCTAAAAATCAACAAGACACAAGCACACCACAGTTTAGGGCTACTCTGTTTACAAGAACCTCAACTTCAGTACACCTTAAATATCCCAGGAAAGAGAACAATGGATAAAGAAGATGTGGTACTTATGTACAATGGAATATCTCTTCACCATGAAATCAATGTAATAAGGCTAGTAGAAGGATAAAGAGTGGATTTAGGTCCGATAATACTACTTGAAATAAGTCAAACAGAAAAAGAAACATATCATAAGATATCACCTATAGAGGGAGGGTAAATATGGCTGCACAAGAAATGAATTACAGAACAGAACAGTGTCTCACATTTAGAAAACACACTTATGTCAGCTTAAGGGGAAAGGAGAGGTGGGGTGATGCATAAAACCAGAGTTTGAAATTAGCACAGATACCGTTCAATAAGCCAAATAGATATTAGACAAGATCTACACCTTGCTCAATGAACTGGCCTCAACACACCCTATACACCGCAGAGAAATGTATCTGAGTAATAAGAATCTTAAAACCCATGTATTGATATATCTCCATAAGGGAATCAAGTGTGTGCAGAGCGGCACAAACACAGCAGTGAAAATGAGCTAAACCCCATTATAGAAATAAATTTTAAAAACAAAACGCTGAAACAATGAAAGAGAGAAAAATTCTTACAAAATTCGCTCAGGGGCTGTGATGCAACCTGGATTGACCACATACAAACCCACAGCTGGATAAGACATAAGGCTGGAACTTGGGGCTGAGAGGATTGGTGAGCTTTGGTGAGCAACTGCCGAAAGTTTAATGCAATACTTCATGCTACTCATTCCAATGGTCCCAACACTCCAGGTTGAAGGGAATCTTCCTACAGCTAAACCATGCTTGGGAAACCCAGCGACTGGTATACCATATGATCGGGAAAGGTTTCTAAAACACAACTCATTTTTCCTCTCCTGGGGCTCCGGATCGACATTCCAGCTGCTTTACTAACAACATCCCCACATGGAGAGTCAATGTCTTTAAGTTCTGGTATCGCACAGTCTGCAGTTAGTGCGGAGGATGAATGGGAAGAGGGGGAACCAGTGAGAAACTAGCTGTAGCGGTTTCAATGGGCACATGTCACTCTAATTTCACATCAGTAAGAAGAATTAACCAAAGGCACAGCAAGGTGCCCCAGAAGAAGAATAGAGCTTCAAGGAATCCTGTGGTTATGGGGCAAGATCACAAAAATAAGAGCTGAAAAATGGACATAAGGGCCACTGCAATTCAAAAACCTGCAGAGTTATAAAGGCCAACTATTTTCAAAAAATATATTGAGGTAAGGCTATGAAGAAGCATTGAAAGCAAGGCAGAATTGCAGGAAACCGATTTCAGGAGGTACACTGGAATTGCATTGAAAACATATGAAGAGAGTCAGAACCTCGACAATGATGCACTTGGCCAAAAAGGGCGTATGTGTTTTTTCCTGAATATAGTCAGGAAAAAACGCATACACACTTTTTGGCCAACCAAGAAAGCTTGCAAAGGAAATCTGCACTACAATGAAGTCTCACTTTCCCCTGGTCAAAAGGGCCATCTGAAAAAAGTGTAAAATCCATAAAGGCACGACAGGCCATGGAGAACTGGGAGCCTTCTAATGCTGATGGGCGGGATGTAAATTGCCAACAGCCACTCTGGAGAAGTGTATGGTGTTTCCTGAAACATCTAAAAAACAAAGCAACAGAGCCTAGGGTACTTCCACTTATGGTCCAATAGTTTAGGGAAATTAAAATCAAAAAGACACAGCCACCCCAAAGTTTGGGATGGCTCTGTTTACAAGAACCTCATATACGGTACAAGTTCAATATCGCAGAAAGTGAAAAATGGATAAAGAAGTTGTGGTACTTACGTACAATGCAATATCACTCAGCAATGATATCTATGTCATCAGGCCCGTAGCAGCATAATGAGTGGATTAAGTACGATGAATCTAACTGAAATAAGTCACACAGAGAAAGAAACATCATAAGATATCACTAATACACGGAATGTAAAGTTGGCTACACAGGAACTGAATTCCAAAACAGAACAGGGTCGCAAATATAGGAAACTAACTTATGCTTGCTTAAGGGGAAAGGTGAGTTGGGGGGCTGCATAAAACCAGAGATTGAAATGAGCACAGATAAAGTTCTATAAGCCAAATATGGAATAGACAAGAGCTACTCCTTGCTCAACGAAATGGACTCAACACCCCATATTCAACGCCTAGGAATATACCTGACTAGTAAGAATCATAAAAGCTATGGATTTATATATCTCTGTAAGAGAATCAAGAGTGTGTACAGCGGCATTAAAGCAGTGAAAATCAGCTAAATCCCATATTAAAAATAAATTTCTTAAACAAAACACAATGACAGTGAAATAGAGAGCAATACTTAAGTAATTCATTCAAGGCTTCTGAGGCAACCTGCATTTACCATATCTACACCCAGAGCTGGGTGACACATAAGGCTGGACACTTGGGGCTCATAAGATTGGTGAGGTTCGGTGAGCAAATGCAGACCCTTTGAAGTCATATTGCATGGTACCCATTCCATGGGTCTCAACTCTCCAGGTTTAAGGGATTCTTACTTCAGCTAAAACATGCATGTGGAACCCAGAGTATGATCCACCGTGTGATCGAGAAACGTGTTCAAATGTGTCTCACTTTTCGTTCCCTGGTACTCGGGTGCAACATTCCAGACGCTTTACTAACTCTCTCCCCACTTGGAGACTCAGCGCCTTTAACCTCCTGTTTGGCCCAGTTTGCAATTTCTGCGGAAGATGAACAGGAATAGGGAGAACCAATGAGAGACTAGCTGGAGGTGTCTGGACGGGCAAATTTAACTCTCATTTCCCACAGGGAAGAGGAATAAACCAAAGGCTCATCATGCCGTGCCGGAACCAGATTAGGGCCTGAAGCAATACTGCGGTGTTGTGGCCAGCTCACAAGAAAGCGAGTTGAAGAAAGGAGCTCAGGGGCACTGTAATTCACAAACCTGCAGATTTATAAATGACAGCTATCGTCCAAAAATAGACTGAAGTAGGGCTGCCAAGAGGACTTGAATGCGGGGCAGAATTGCAGGAAACCGATTTCAGGAGGAATCGGAATTGGATTGCATTTAAAACACAGGAAAAGAGGCAGAAGGTCGACAATGATGCACTTGGCCAAAAAGGGCGTACGCGTTTTTTCCTGAATATATTCAGGAAAAAACGTGTACGCCCTTTTTGACCAACCAAGCAAGCTTGCAAAGGAAATCTGCACTACAATGAAGTCTCACTTCTCCCCGGTCAAAAGGGCCATCTGAAAAAAGTGTAAAATCCAGAAAGGCAGGACAGGCCATGGAGAACTGGGAGCCTTGTTATGCTGATGGGCGGGATGTAAATTGCCAACAGACACTCGGGAGAAGTGTATGGTGTTTCCTGAAACATCTAAAAAACAAAGCAACAGAGCCTAGGGCACTTCCACTTATGGTCCTATAGCTTAGGGAAATTAAAATCAAAAAGACATAGCCACCCCAAAGTTTGGAATGGCTCTGTTTACAAGAACCTCGTTTACAGTACAAGTTCAATATCGCAGTAAGCGAAAAATGGATAAAGAAGTTGTGGTACTTACGTACAATGCAATATCACTCAGCCATGAAATCTATGTCATCAGGCCCGGAGCAGCATAATGAGTGGATTCAGGTATGATGATTCTAACTGAAATAAGTCACACAGAAAAAGAAATATCATAAGATATCACTAATACACGGAATGTAAAGTTGGCTACACAGGAACTGGATTACAAAAGAGAACAGGGACTCAAATTTAGAAAAGCAACTTATGCTTGCTTTAGGGGAAAGGTGAGTTGGGGTGCTGCATAAAACCAGAGATTGAAATGAGCACAGATGAAGTTCCTTAAGCAAAATGTAATAGACAAGAGCTACTCCCTGCTACACGAAATGGACTCAACACCCCATATTAAACGCCTAAGAATGTAGCTGACTAGTAAGTATCTTAAATCCTATGGATTGCTAAGTCTCTGAAAGAGAATCAAGCGTGTGTACAGGGGCAAAAACGCAGCAGTGATAGGATTGGAGAGGTTCGGTGAGCAAATGAAGACCCTTTGAAGTCATATTTCATGGTACCCATTCCACGAGTCTCAACTCTCCAGGATTAACGGATTCTTCCTTCAGCTAAAAGATGCATGTGGAACCCAGAGTATGATCTAACCTAACCCTTCCCCGAAGCCTTACCCTAACCCGTTCCCAAGTCCTAAACCATACGCTAACACTAACCCATGCCCTCACACGTATGCTCACACTAAACAGTTTTCGTTCCCGCACCTGGACCCTAAACCGTACTCAAACCCTAACCCTAACCCTAGGCCGAACCCTAACCCTAACACTTCCCCGGAGCCTTCCCCTCACCCGTCCCCTAATCCTAACCCGTACGCTAACACAAACCCGTGGCTCACACATACGAGCCCCCTAAACCATTGGCGTACCCTCACCTGGACCCTAAACCGTCCCCGTCCCCTAACCCTAACCCTAGCTCGAACCCTAACCCTAACCCTTCCCCAAAGCCTTCCCCACACCCGTCTCCTAATCCTAACCCGTAGGCTAACAGTAACCCGTGCCCTCACACGTAGGCACCCCCTAAACCATTGACGTACCCTCACCTGGACCCTAAACCGTCCCCGTCCCCTAACCCTAACCCTAGCCCGAACACTAACCCTAACCCTTCCCCAAAGCCTTCCCCTCACCCGTCCCCATCCTAACCCGTACTCTAACACTAACCCGTGCCCTCACATGTACGCTCCCCCTAAACAATTGTCGTACCCTCACCTGGACACTAAACCATCCCCGTCCCCTAACCCTAACCCTAGGCCAAACCCTAACCCTAACGCTTCCAGGAAGCCTTCCCCTCACCCGTCCCCTATTCATAAGCCGTACACTAACACTAACCCGTGCCCTCACACGTACGCTCCCCCTGAACCGTTGTCATACAGTCACCTGGACCCTAAACCGTACTCTAACCCTAACCCTAACCCTAGCCCGAACCCTAACACTAACCCTTCCCCGGAGCCTTCCCCTCACCCGTCACCTAATCCTAACCATTACGCTAACACTAAACCGTGCCCGCACACGTACGCTCCCCCTAAACAGTTGTGGTACCCTCACCTGGACCCTAAACCGTCCCCGTCCCCTAACACTAACCCTAGCCCGAACCCTAACCCTACCCCTTCCCCGAAGCCTTCACCTCACCAGTCCCCCAATCCTAAGCCGTATGCCAACACTAACCCGTGCCCTCACATGTACGCTCCATCGAAACTGTTGTCGTACCCTCACCTGGACCCTAAACCGTCCCAGTCCCCTAACTCTAACCCTAGCCCGAACCCTAACACTAAACTTTCCCCGAAAACTACCCCTCACCCGTCCCCTATTCCTTAGCCGTACGCTAACACTACCACTTGCCCTCACATGTACGCTCCCCCTAAACCGTTGCGTACCCTCACCTGGACCCTAAACCGTCCCCGTCCCATAACCCTAACCTTAGCCCGAACCCTAACCCTAAACCTTCCCCGAAGCCTGACCCTCACCCGTCCCCTAATCCTAACCCGTACGCTAACACTAACTCGCGCCCTCACACGTAAACTCCCCTAAAGCGTTGTCGTACCCTCCCCTGGACCCTAAATCGTCCCCGTCCCCTAACCCTAACCCTAGCCCGAACCCTAAACCTAACCGTTCCCCGAAGCCTGACCCTCACCCGTCCCCTAATCCTAACCCGTACGCTAACACTAACCCGCGCCCTCACACGTACGCTCCCCCTAGAGTGTTGTCGTACCCTCCCCTGGACCCTAAACCGTCCCCGTCCCCTAACCCTAACCCTAGCCCGAACCCTAACCCTAACCCTTCCCTGAAGCCTGACGCTCACCCGTCCCCTAATCCTAAACCGTACGCTAACACTAACCCGCGCCCTCACACGCACGCTCCCCCTAGAGCGTGGTCGTACCCTCCCCTGGACCCTAAACCGTCCCCGTCCCCTAACCCTAACCCTAGCCCGAACTCTAACCCTAATCCTTCCCCGAAGCCTGACCCTCACCCGTGCCCTAATCCTAACCCGTACGCTAACAATAACCCGCGACCTCACACGTACCCTCCCCCTAGAGCGTAGTCGTACCCTCCCCTGGACCCTAAACCGTCCCCGTCCCCTAACCCTAACCCTAGCCCGAACCCTAACCCTAACCCTTCCCCGAAGCCTGACCCTCACCCGTCCCCTAATCCTAACCCGTAGGCTAACACTAACCCGCGCCCTCACATGTACACTCCCCCTAGAGCGTTGTCGTACCCTCCCCTGGACCCTAAACCGTCCCCGTCCCCTAACCCTAACCCTAGCCCGAACCCTAACCGTAACCCTTCCCAGAAGCCTGACCCTCACCCGTCCCCTAATCCTAACCCGTACGCTAACACTAACCCACGCCCTCACACGTACGCTCCCCCTAGAGCGTTGTCGTACCCTCCCCTGGACCCTAAACCGTCCCCATCCCCTAACCCTAACCCTAGCACGAACCCTAACCCTAACCCTTCCCCGAAGCCTGACACTCACCTGTCCCCTAATCCTAAGCCGTACGCTAACACTAACCCGCGCCCTCACACGTACGCTCCCCCTAAAGCGTTGTCGTACCCTCCCCTGGACCCTAAACCGTCCCCGTCCCCTAACCCTAACCCAGCCTGAACCCTAACCGTAACCCTTCCCCGAAGCCTGACCCTCACCCGTCCTCTAATCCTATCCCGTACGCTAACACTAACCCGCGCCCTCACACCTACGCTCCCCGTAGAGCGTTGTCGTACCCTCCCCTGGACCCTAAACCGTCCCCGTCCCCTAACCCTAACCCTAGCCTGAAACCTAACCCTAACCCTTCCCCGAAGCCTGACCCTCACCCCTCCCATAATCCTAACCCGTACGCTAACACTAACCCGCGCCCTCACACGTACGCTCCCCCTAGAGCGTTGTCATACCCTCCCCTGGACCCTAAACCGTCCCCGTCCCCTAACACTAACCCTAGCCCGAACCCTAACCCTAACCCTTCCGCGAAACGTGACCCTCACCCGTCCCCTAATCCTTAGCTGTACGCTAACACTAACCCGCGCCCTCACACGTATGATCCCCCTAAAGCGTTGTCGTACCCTCCCCTGGACCCTAAAGCGTCCCCGTCCCCTAACCCTAACCCTAGCCCGATCCCTAACCCTAACACTTCCCGGAAGCCTGACCCTCACCCGTCCCCTAATCCTAACCCGTACGCTAACACTAACCCGCGCCCTCACACGTACGCTCCCCCTAGAGCGTTGTCGTACCCTCGCCTCGACCCTAAACCGTCCCCGTCCCCTAACCCTAACCCTAGCATGAACCCTAACCCTAACCCTTCCCCGAAGCCTGACCCTCACCCGTCCCCTAATCCTAACCCGTACGCTAACACTAACCCACGCCCTCACACGTACGCTCCCCCTAGAGCGTTGTCGTACCCTCCCCTCGACCCTAAACTGTCCCCATCCCCTACTCTAACTCTAGCTCGAACCCTAACCCTTCCCTGAAGCCTGACCCTCACCCGTCCCCTAATCCTAAGCCGTACGCTAACACTAACCCGCGCCCTCACACGTACGCTCCCCCTAAAGCGTTGTCGTACCCTCCCCTGGACCCTAAACCGTCCCCATCCCCTAACCCTAACCCTAGCCCGAACCCTAACCCTAACACTTCCCCGAAGCCTGACCCTCACCCGTCCCCTAATCCTAACCCGAACGCTAACACTAACCCGCGCCCTCACACGTACGCTCCCCCTAAAGCGTTGTCGTACCCTCACCTGGACCCTAAACCGTCCCCGTCCCCTAACCCTAACCCTAGCCCGAACCCTAACCCTAACCCTTCCCCGAAGCCTGACCCTCACCCGTCCCCTAATCCTAACCCGTACGCTAACACTAACCCACGCCCTCACACGTAAGCTCCCCCTAGAGCGTTGTCGTACCCTCCCCTGGACCCTTAACCGTCCCCGTCCCCTAACCCTAACCCAGCCCGAACGATAACCGTAACTCTTCCCCGAAGCGTGAACCTCACCCGTCCCCTAATCGTAACCCGTACGCAAACACTAACCCGCGCCCTCACATGTACGCTCCCCGTACAGCGTTGTCGTACCCTCCGCTGGACCCTAAACCGTCCCCGTCCCCTAACCCTAACCCTAGCCTGAACCCTAACCCTAACACTTCCCCGAAGCCTGACCCTCACCCGTCCCCTAATCCTAAGCCGTACGCTAACACTAACCCGCGCCCTCACACGTACGCTCCCCCTAGAGCGTTGTCGTACCCTCCCCTGGACCATAAACCGTCCCCGTCCCCTAACCCTAACCCTAGCCCGAAACCTAACCCTAACCCTTCCCCGAAGCCTGACCCTCAACCGTCCCCTAATCCTAACCCGTACGCTAACACTAACCCGCGCGCTCACACGTACGCTCCCCCTAGAGCGTTTTCCTACCCTCCCCTGGACCCTAAACCGTCCCCGTCCCCTAACCCTAACCCTAGCCCGAACCCTAACCCTAACCCTTCCCCGAAGCCTGACCCTCACCCGTCCCCTAATCCTAACCCGTACGCTAACACTAACCCGCGTCCTCACATGTACGCTCCCACTACAGCGTTGTCGTACCCTCCCCTGGACCCTAAACCGTCCCTGTCGCCTAATCCTAACCCTAGCCCGAACCCTAACCCTAACCCTTCCCCGAAGCCTGACCCTCACCCGTCCCCTAATCCTAACCCGTACGCTAACACTAACCCTCGCCTTCACACGTACGCTCCCCCTAGAACTTTGTCGTACCCTCCCCTGGACCATAAACCGTCCCCGTCCCCTAACCCTAACCCTAACCCTAACCCTAATCCTAACCCTAACCCTAACCCTTCCCCGAAGCCTGACACTCACCCGTCCCCTAATCCTAACCCGTACGTTAACACTAACCCACGCCCTCACACGTACGCTCCCCCTAAAGCGTTGTCGTACCCTCCCCTGGACCCTAAACCGTCCCCGTCCCCTAACCCTAACCCTAGCCCGAACCCTAACCCTAACCCTTCCCCGAAGCCTGACCCTCACCCGTCCCCTAATCCTAACCCGTTCGCTAACACTAAGCCACGTCCTCACAGGTACAATCCCCATAAATCGTTGTCGTACCCTCACCTGGACCCTAAACCGTCCCCGTCCCCTAACCCTAACCCTAGCCCAAACCCTAACCCTAACCCTTCCCCGAAGCCTGACCCTCACCCGTCCCATAATCCTAACCCGTACGGTAACACTAACCTGCGCCCTCACACCTACGCTCTACCTAAAGCGTTGTCGTACCCTCCCCTGGACCCTAAACGGTCCCCGTCCCCTAACCCTAACCCGAACCCTAACCCTAACACTTCCCCGAAGCCTGACCCTCACCCGTCCCCTAATCCTAACCCGTACGCAAACAGTAACCCACACCCTCACACGTACGCTCCCCCTAAAGCGTTGTCGTACCCTCCCCTGGACCCTAAACCTTCCCCGTCCCCTAACCCTAACCCGAGCCCGAACCCTAACACTAATCCTTCCCCGAAGCCTGAACCTCACCCGTCTCCTAATCCTAACCGTTACGCTAACACCAAACCGCGCCCTCACACCTACGCTCCCCCTAAAGTGTTGTCGTACACTCACCTGGACCCTAAACCGTCCCCGTCCCCTAACCCTAACCCTAGCCCGAACCCTAACCCTAACCCTTCCCCGAAGCCTGACCCTCACCCGTCCCCTAATCCTAACCCGTACGCTAACACTAACACGCGCCCTCACACGTACGCTCCCCCTAAAGCGTTGTCGTACCCTCCCCTGAACCCTAAACCGTCCCCGTCCCCTAACCCTAACCCTAGCCCGAACCCTAACCCTAAAACTTTCGCGAAGCCTGACCCTCACACGTCCCATAATCCTAACCCGTACGCTAACACTAACACGCGCCCTCACACCTACGCTCCCCCTAAAGCGTTGTCGTACCCTCACCTGGACCCTAAACCGTCCCTGTCCCCTAACCCTAACCCTAGCCCGAACCCTAACCCTAATCCTTCCCCGAAACCTGACCCTCACCCGTCCCATAATCCTAACCCGTACGCTAACACTAACCCGCGCCCTCACACCTGCGCTCCCCCTAAAGCGTTGACGTACCCTCCCCTGGACCCTAAATCGTCCCCGTCCCGTAACCCTAACCCTAGCCCGAACCCTAACCCTAACACTTCCCCGAAGCCTGACCCTCACACGTCCCCTAATCCTAACCCGTATGCTAACACTAACACGCGCCCTCACACCTACGCTCCCCCTAAAGAGTTGTCGTACCCTCACCTGGACCCTAAACCGTCCCCGTCCCCTAAACCTAACCCTAGGCCGAACCCTAACCCTAACCCTTCCCCGAAGCCTGACCCTCACCCGTCTCCTAATCCTAACCCAAACGCTAACACTAACACGCGCCCTCACACCTACGCTCCCCCTAAAGCGTTGTCGCACCCTCACCTAGACCCTAAACCGTCCCCGTCCCCTATCCCTTACCCTAGCCCGAACCCTAACCCTAACCCTTCCCCGAAGCCTGACCCTCACCCGTCCCCTAATCCTAACCCGTACGCTAACACTAACCCGCGCCCTCACACGTACGCTCCCCCGAAGCGTTGTCGTACCCTCCCCTGGACCCTAAACCGTCCCCGTCCCCTAACCCTAACCCTAGCCCAAACCCTAATCCTAACCCTTCCCCGAAGACTGACCCTCACCCGTCCCCTAATCCTAACCCGTACGCTAACACTAACCCACGCCCTCACACGTACGCTCCCCCTAGAGCGTTGTCGTACCCTCCCCTGGACCCTAAACCGTCCCCGTCCCCTAACCCTAACCCTAGCATGAACCCTAACCCTAACCCTTCCCCGAAGCCTGACCCTCACCCGTCCCCTAATCCTAACCCGTACGCTAACACTAACCCACGCCCTCACACGTACGCTCCCCCTAGAGCGTTGTCGTACCCTCCCCTCGACCCTAAACTGTCCCCATCCCCTACTCTAACTCTAGCTCGAACCCTAACCCTTCCCTGAAGCCTGACCCTCACCCGTCCCCTAATCCTAAGCCGTACGCTAACACTAACCCGCGCCCTCACACGTACGCTCCCCCTAAAGCGTTGTCGTACCCTCCCCTGGACCCTAAACCGTCCCCATCCCCTAACCCTAACCCTAGCCCGAACCCTAACCCTAACACTTCCCCGAAGCCTGACCCTCACCCGTCCCCTAATCCTAACCCGAACGCTAACACTAACCCGCGCCCTCACACGTACGCTCCCCCTAAAGCGTTGTCGTACCCTCACCTGGACCCTAAACCGTCCCCGTCCCCTAACCCTAACCCTAGCCCGAACCCTAACCCTAACCCTTCCCCGAAGCCTGACCCTCACCCGTCCCCTAATCCTAACCCGTACGCTAACACTAACCCACGCCCTCACACGTAAGCTCCCCCTAGAGCGTTGTCGTACCCTCCCCTGGACCCTTAACCGTCCCCGTCCCCTAACCCTAACCCAGCCCGAACGATAACCGTAACTCTTCCCCGAAGCGTGAACCTCACCCGTCCCCTAATCGTAACCCGTACGCAAACACTAACCCGCGCCCTCACATGTACGCTCCCCGTACAGCGTTGTCGTACCCTCCGCTGGACCCTAAACCGTCCCCGTCCCCTAACCCTAACCCTAGCCTGAACCCTAACCCTAACCCTTCCCCGAAGCCTGACCCTCACCCGTCCCCTAATCCTAAGCCGTACGCTAACACTAACCCGCGCCCTCACACGTACGCTCCCCCTAGAGCGTTGTCGTACCCTCCCCTGGACCATAAACCGTCCCCGTCCCCTAACCCTAACCCTAGCCCGAAACCTAACCCTAACCCTTCCCCGAAGCCTGACTCTCAACCGTCCCCTAATCCTAACCCGTACGCTAACACTAACCCGCGCGCTCACACGTACGCTCCCCCTAGAGCGTTTTCCTACCCTCCCCTGGACCCTAAACCGTCCCCGTCCCCTAACCCTAACCCTAGCCCGAACCCTAACCCTAACCCTTCCCCGAAGCCTGACCCTCACCCGTCCCCTAATCCTAACCCGTACGCTAACACTAACCCGCGTCCTCACATGTACGCTCCCACTACAGCGTTGTCGTACCCTCCCCTGGACCCTAAACCGTCCCTGTCGCCTAATCCTAACCCTAGCCCGAACCCTAACCCTAACCCTTCCCCGAAGCCTGACCCTCACCCGTCCCCTAATCCTAACCCGTACGCTAACACTAACCCTCGCCTTCACACGTACGCTCCCCCTAGAACTTTGTCGTACCCTCCCCTGGACCATAAACCGTCCCCGTCCCCTAACCCTAACCCTAACCCTAACCCTAACCCTAACCCTAACCCTAACCCTTCCCCGAAGCCTGACACTCACCCGTCCCCTAATCCTAACCCGTACGTTAACACTAACCCACGCCCTCACACGTACGCTCCCCCTAAAGCGTTGTCGTACCCTCACCTGGACCCTAAACCGTCCCCGTCCCCTAACCCTAACCCTAGCCCGAACCCTAACTCTAACCCTTCCCCGAAGCCTGACCCTCACCCGTCCCCTAATCCTAACCCGTACGCTAACACTAACCCGCGCCCTCACACGTACGCTCCACCTAACTCGTTGTCTTACCCTCAACTGTACCCTAAACTGTCCCCATCCCCTAACCCTAACCCTAGCCCGAACCCTAACCCTAACACTTCCCCGAAGCCTGACCCTCACCCGTCCCCTAATCCTAACCCGTACGCAAACAGTAACCGCACCCTCACACGTATGCTCCCCCTAAAGCGTTGTCGTACCCTCCCCTGGACCCTAAACCGTCCCCGTCCCCTAACCCTAACCCTAGCCCGAACCCTAACACTAACCCTTCCCCGAAGCCTGACCCTCACCCGTCCCCTAATCTTAACCCGTACGCTAACACTAACCCGCGCCCTCACACGTACGCTCCCCCTAAAGCGTTGTCGTACCCTCCCCTGGACCCTAAACCTTCCCCCTCCCCTAACCCTAACCCTGGCCCTAACCCTATCCCTAACCCTTCCCCGAAGCCTGACCCTCACCCGTCCACTAATCCTAACCCGTACGCTAACACTAACCCGCGCCCTCACACCTACGCTCCCCCTGAACCGCTGTCGTACTCTCACCTGGACCCAAAACCGTCCCCGTCCCCTAACCCTAACCCTAGCCCGAACCCTAACCCTAACCCTTCCCCGAAGCCTGACCCTCACCCGTCCCCTAATCCTAACCTGTACGCTAACACTAACCCGCGCCCTCACACGTATATTCACCCTAAAGCGCTGTCGTACCCTCCCCTGCACCCTAAACCGTCCCCGTCCCCTAAACCTAACCCTAGCCCGAACCCTCACACTAACCCTTCCCCGAAGCCTGACCCTCACCCGTCCCCTAATCCTAACCCGTACGCTAACACTAACCCACGCCCTCACACGTACGCTCCCCCTAAAGCGTTGTCGTATCCTCACCTGGACCCTAAACCGTCCCCGTCCGCTAACCCTAACCCTAGCCCGAACCCTAACCCTAACCCTTCCCCAGAGCCTAATCCTCACCCGTCCCCTAATCCTAACCCGTACGCTAACACTAAACTGCGCCCTCACACGTACGCTCCCCCTAAAGCGTTGTCGTACCCTCCCCTGGACCCTAAACCGTCCCCGTCCCCTAACCCTAACCCTAGCCCGAACACAACACCTAAGACTTCCCCGAAGCCTGACCCTCATCCGTCCCCTAATCCTAACCCGTACGCTAACACTAACCTGCGCCCTCACACGACGCTCCACCTAAAGCGTTGTCGTACACTCCCCTGGACCCTAAAGTGTCCCCGACCTCTAACCCTAACCCTAGCCCGAACCCTAACCCTAAGCCTTCCCCGAAGCCTGACCCTCACCTGTCCCCTAATCCTAACCCGTACGCTAACACTAACCCGCGCCCTCATGCCTATGCTCCCCCTAAAGCATTGTTGTATCCTCCCCTGGACCCTAAACCATCCCCGTCCCCTAACTCTAACCCTAGCCCGAACCCTAACCCTAACCCTTCCCCGAAGCCTGACCCTCACCCGTCCCCTAATCATAACCCGTACGCTAACACTAACCCGCGCCCTCACTCGTACGCTCCCCCTAACTCGTTGTCGTACCCTCACCTGTACCCTAAACTGTCCCCGTTCCCTAACCCTAAACCTAGCCCGAACCCTAACCCTAACACTTCCCAGAAGCCTGACCCTCACCCGTCCCCTAATCCTAACCCTTACGCTAACACGAAACCGCGCCCTCACACCTACGCTCCCCCTAAAATGTTGTCGTACACTCACCTGGACCCTAAACCGTCCCCGTCCCCTAACCCTAACCCTAGCCCGAACCCTAACCCTAACCCTTCCCCGAAGCCTGACCCTCACCCGTCCCCTAATCCTAACCCGTACGCTAACACTAACCCGCGCCCTCACACGTACGCTCCCCCTAAAGCGTTGTCGTACCCTGCCCTAGACCCTAAACCGTCCCCGTCCCCTAACCCTAACCCTAGCCCGAACCCTAACCCTAACCCTTTCGCGAAGCCTGACCCTCACACGTCCCCTAATCCTAACACCGTATGCTAACACTAACACGCGCCCTCACACCTACGCTCCCCCTAAAGCGTTGTCGTACCCTCACCTGGACCTTAAACCGTCCCTGTCCCCTAACCCTAAGGCTAGCCCGAACCCTAACCCTAACCCTTCCCCGAAACCTGAACCTCACCCGTCCCATAATCCTAACCCGTACGCTCACACTAACATGCGCCCTCACACCTACGCTCCCCCTAAAGCGTTGTCGTACCCTCACCTGGACCCTAAACCGTCCCTGTCCCCTAACCCTAACCCTAGCCAGAACCCTAACCCTAACCCTTCCCCGAAAACTGATCCTCACCCGTCCCATAATCCTAACCCGTACGCTAACACTAACCCGCGCCCTCACACCTGCGCTCCCCCTAAAGCGTTGACGTACCCTCCCCTGGACCCTAAATCGTCCCCGTCCCCTAACCCTAACCCTAGCCCGAACCCTAACCCTAACCCTTCCCCGAAGCCTGTCCCTCACCCGTCCTTTAATCCTAACCCGTACGCTAACACTATTCCGCGCCCTCACACCTACGCTCCCCCTAAAGCGTTGTCGTACCCTCCCCTGGACCCTAAACCATCCCTGTCCCCTAACCCTAACCCTAGCCCGAACCCTAACACTAAACCTTCCCCGAAGCCTGACCCTCACCCGTCCCCTAATCCTAACCCGTACACTAACACTAACCAGCGCCCTCACACGTACGCTCCCCCTAAAGCGTTGTCGTACCCTCACCTGGACCCTAAACCGTCCCCGTTCCCTAACCCTAACCCTAGCCCGAACCCTCACCCTAACACTTCCCCGAAGCCTGACCCTCACCCGTCCCCTAATCCTAACCCGTATGCTAATACTAACCCGTGCCCTCACACCTACGCTCCCCGTAAAGCGTTGTCGTACCCTCACCTGGACCCTAAACCGTCCCCGTCCCCTAACCCTAACCCTATCCCGAACCCTAAACCTAAACCTTCCCCGAAGCCTGACCCTCACCCGTCACTTAATCCTAACCCGTATGCTAACACTAACACGCGCCCTCACACCTACGCTCCCCCTAAAGCGTTGTCGTACCCTCACCTGGACCCTAAACCATCCCCGTCCCCTAACCCTTACCCTAGCCCGAACCCTAACGCTAACCCTTCCCCGAAGCCTGACCCTCACCAGTCCCCTAATCCTAACCCGTACGCTAAAACTAACCCGCGCCCTCACACGTACGCTCCCCCTGAAGCGTTGTCGTACCCTCACCTGGACCCTAAACCGTCCCCGTCCCCTAACCCTAACCCTAGCCCGAACCCTAACCCTAACCTTTCCCCGAAGCCTAACCCTCACCCGTCCCCTAATCCTAACCCGTACGCTAACACTAACCCGCGCCCTCACACGTACGCTCCCCCTAAAGCGTTGTCGTACCCTCACCTGGACCCTAAACCGTCCCCATCCCCTAACCCTAACCCTAGCCCGAACCCTAAGCCTAAAACTTCCCCGAAGCCTGACCCTCACCCGTCCCCTAATCCTAACCCGTATGCTAAAACTAACCCGCGCCCTCATACCTACGCTCCCCGTAAAGCGTTGTCGTACCCTCACCTGGACCCTAAACCGTTCCCGTCCCCTAACCCTAACCCTAGCCCGAACCCTAACCCTAACCCTTCCCCTAAGCCTGACACTCACCCGTCCCCTAATCCTAAGCCGTACGCTAACACTAACCCGCGCCGTCATACCTACGCTCCCCCTAAAGCGTTGTCGCACCCTCACCTGGACCCTAAACCGTCCCCGTCCCCTAACCCTAACCCTAGCCCGAACCCTAACCCTAAACCTTCCCCGAAGCCTGACCCTCACCCGTCCCCTAATCCTAACCCATACGCTAACACTAAACCGCGCCCTCACACGTACGCTTCCCCTAAAGCGTTATCGTACCCTCACCTGAATCCTAAACCGTCCCCGTCCCCTAAACCTAACCCTAGCCCGAACCCTAACCCTAACCCTTCCCCGAAGCCTGACCCTCACCCATCCACTAATCCTAATCCGTACGCTAACACTAACCCGCGCCCTCACACGCACGCTCCCCCTAAATCGTTGTCGTATCCTCACCTGGACCCTATACCGTCCCCGTCCCCTAACCCTAACAATAGCCCAAACCCTAACCCTAACCTTTCCCCGAAGCCTGACCCTCACCCGTCCCCTAATCCTAACCCGTACGGTAAGACTAACCTGCGCCCTCACACCTACGCTCCCCATAAAGCGTTGTCGTACCCTCCCCTGGACCCTAAACGGTCCCCGTCCCCTAACCCTAACCCTAACCCTAACCCTAACACATCCCCGAAGCCTGACCCTCACCCGTCCCCTAATCCTAACCCGTACGCTAACACTAACCCACGCCCTCACACGTACGCTCCCCCTAAAGCGTTGTCGTATCCTCACCTGGACCCTAAACCGACCCCGGCCCCTAACCCTAACCCTAGCCCGAACCCTAACCCTAACCCTTTCCCGAAGCCTGATCCTCACCCGTCCCCTAATCCTAACCCGTACGCTAACACTAACCTCGCACTCACACCTACGCTCCCCCTAAAGCGTTGTCGTACCCTCACCTGGACCCTAAACCGTCCCTGTCCCCTAACCCTAACCCTAGCCCGAACCCTAACCCTAACCCTTCCCCGAAGCCTGAGACTCACCCGTCACCTAATCCTAACCCGTACGCTAACACTAACCCGCGCCCTCACACCTACGCTCCCCCTAAAGCGTTGTCGTACCGTCACCTGGACCCTAAACCGTCCCCGTCCCATAACCCTAACCCTAGCCCGAACCCTAACCCTAACCCTTCTCCGAAGCCTAACCCTCACCCGTCCCCTAATCCTAACCCGTACGCTAACACTAACCCGCGCCCTCACACGTACGCTCCCCCTAAAGGGTTGTCGAACCCTCACCTGGACCCTAAACCGTCCCCGTCCCCTAACCCTAACCCTAGCCCGAACCCTACCCCTAACCCTTCCCCGAAGCCTGACCCTCACCCATCCCCTAATCCTAACCCGTTCGCTAACACTAAGCCACGACCTCACTCGTACAATCCCCCTAAAGCGTTGTCGTACCCTCACCTGGACCCTAAACCGTTCCCGTCCCCTAACCCTAACCCTAGCCCGAACCCTAACTCTAACCCTTTCCCGAAGCCTGACACTCACCCGTCCCCTAATCCTAAGCCGTACGCTAACACTAACCCGCGCCGTCATACCTACGCTCCCCCTAAGGCGTTGTCGTACTTTCACCTGGACCCTAAACCGTCCCCGTCCCCTAACCCTAACCCTAGCCCGAACCCTAACACTAAACCTTCCCCGAAGCCTGACCCTCACCCGTCCCCTAATCCTAACCCATACGCTAACACTAACCCGCGCCCTCACACGTACGCTTCCCCTAAAGCGTTATCGTACCCTCACCTGAACCCTAAACCGTCGCCGTCCCCTAAGCCTAACCCTAGCCCGAACCCTAACCCTAACCCTTCCCCGAAGCCTGACCCTCACCCGTCCCCTAATCCTAACCCGTACGCTAACACTAACCCGCGCCCTCACACGTACGTTCCCCCTAAAGCGTTGTCGTACCCTCACCTGGTCCCTAAACCGTCCCCGTCCCCTAACCCTAACCCTAGCCCGAACCCTAACCCTAACCCTTCCCCGAAGCCTGACCCTCACCCGTCCCCTAATCCTAACCCGTACGCTAACACTAACCCGCGCCCTCACACGTACGCTCCCCCTAAAGCGTTGTCGTACCCTCACCTGGAACCTAAACCGACCCCGGCCCCTAACCCTAACCCTAGCCCGAATCCTAACCCTAACACTTCCCCGAAGCCTGAACCTCACCCGTCCCCTAATCCTAACCCGTACGTTAACACTAACCCGCGCCCTCACACGTACGCTCCCCCTGAAGCGTTGTCGAACCCTCACCTGGACCCTAAACCGTCCCCGTCCCCTAACCCTAACGCTAGCCCGAACCCTAACCCTAACCCTTCCCCGAAGCCTGACCCTCACCCGTCCCCTAATCCTAACCCGTACGCTAACACTAACCCGCGCCCTCAGACGTACGCTCCCCCTGAAGCGTTGTCGTACCCTCCCCTGGACCCTAAACCGTCCCCGTCCCCTAACCCTAACCCTAGCCCGAACCCTAACCCTAACCCTTCCCCGAAGCCTGACCCTTACCCGTCCCCTAATCCTAACCCGTACGCTAACACTAACACGCGCCCTCACACCTACGCTCCCACTAAAGCGTTGTCGTACCCTCACCTGGATCCTAAACCGTCCCTGTCCCCTAACCCTAACCCTAGCCCGAACCCTAACCCTAACCCTTCCCCGAAACCTGACCCTCACCCGTCCCCTAATCCTAACCCGTACGCTAACACTAACACGCGCCCTCACACGTACGCTCCTCCTAAAGCATTGACGTACCCTCCCCTGGACCCTAAATCGTCCCCGTCCCCTAACCTTAACCCTAGCCCGAACCCTAACCCTAACCCTTCCCCGAAGCCTGTCCCTCACCCGTCCTTTAATCCTAACCCGTACGCTAACACTAACCCGCGCCCTCACACCTACGCTCCCCGTAAAGCGTTGTCGTACCCTCACATGGACCCTAAACCGTCCCCGTCCCCTAACCCTAACCCTAGCCCGAACCCTAACCCTAACCCTTCCCCGAAGCCTGACCCTCACCCGTCCCCTAATCCTAACCCGTACGCTAACACTAACCCACGCCCTCACACGTACGCTCCCCCTGAAGCGTTGTCGTACCCTCACCTGGACCCTAAACCGTCCCCGTCCCCTAACCCTAACCCTAGCCCGAACCCTAACCCTAACCCTTCCCCGAAGCCTGACCCTCACCCGTCCCCTAATCCTAACCCGAATGCTAAAACTAACCCGCGCCCTCACACCTACGCTCCCCGTAAAGCGTTGTCGTACCCTCACCTGGACCCTAAACCGTCCCCGTCCCCTAACCCTTACCCTAGCCCGAACCCTAACCCTAACACTTTCCCGAAGCCTGACCCTCACCCGGCCCCTAATCCTAACCCGTACCCTAACACTAACCCGCGCCCTCAAACGTACGCTCCCCCTAAAGCGTTGTCGTACCCTCCCCTGGACCCTAAACCGTCCCCGTCCCCTAACCCTAACCCTAGCCCGAACCCTAACCCTAACCCTTCCCCGAAGCCTGACCCTCACCCGTCCCCTAATCCTAACCCGTTCGCTAACACTAAGCCACGTCCTCACAGGTACAATCCCCATAAATCGTTGTCGTACCCTCACCTGGACCCTAAACCGTCCCCGTCCCCTAACCCTAACCCTAGCCCAAACCCTAACCCTAACCCTTCCCCGAAGCCTGACCCTCACCCGTCCCATAATCCTAACCCGTACGGTAACACTAACCTGCGCCCTCACACCTACGCTCTACCTAAAGCGTTGTCGTACCCTCCCCTGGACCCTAAACGGTCCCCGTCCCCTAACCCTAACCCGAACCCTAACCCTAACACTTCCCCGAAGCCTGACCCTCACCCGTCCCCTAATCCTAACCCGTACGCAAACAGTAACCCACACCCTCACACGTACGCTCCCCCTAAAGCGTTGTCGTACCCTCCCCTGGACCCTAAACCTTCCCCGTCCCCTAACCCTAACCCGAGCCCGAACCCTAACACTAATCCTTCCCCGAAGCCTGAACCTCACCCGTCTCCTAATCCTAACCGTTACGCTAACACCAAACCGCGCCCTCACACCTACGCTCCCCCTAAAGTGTTGTCGTACACTCACCTGGACCCTAAACCGTCCCCGTCCCCTAACCCTAACCCTAGCCCGAACCCTAACCCTAACCCTTCCCCGAAGCCTGACCCTCACCCGTCCCCTAATCCTAACCCGTACGCTAACACTAACACGCGCCCTCACACGTACGCTCCCCCTAAAGCGTTGTCGTACCCTCCCCTGAACCCTAAACCGTCCCCGTCCCCTAACCCTAACCCTAGCCCGAACCCTAACCCTAAAACTTTCGCGAAGCCTGACCCTCACACGTCCCATAATCCTAACCCGTACGCTAACACTAACACGCGCCCTCACACCTACGCTCCCCCTAAAGCGTTGTCGTACCCTCACCTGGACCCTAAACCGTCCCTGTCCCCTAACCCTAACCCTAGCCCGAACCCTAACCCTAATCCTTCCCCGAAACCTGACCCTCACCCGTCCCATAATCCTAACCCGTACGCTAACACTAACCCGCGCCCTCACACCTGCGCTCCCCCTAAAGCGTTGACGTACCCTCCCCTGGACCCTAAATCGTCCCCGTCCCGTAACCCTAACCCTAGCCCGAACCCTAACCCTAACACTTCCCCGAAGCCTGACCCTCACACGTCCCCTAATCCTAACCCGTATGCTAACACTAACACGCGCCCTCACACCTACGCTCCCCCTAAAGAGTTGTCGTACCCTCACCTGGACCCTAAACCGTCCCCGTCCCCTAAACCTAACCCTAGGCCGAACCCTAACCCTAACCCTTCCCCGAAGCCTGACCCTCACCCGTCTCCTAATCCTAACCCAAACGCTAACACTAACACGCGCCCTCACACCTACGCTCCCCCTAAAGCGTTGTCGCACCCTCACCTAGACCCTAAACCGTCCCCGTCCCCTATCCCTTACCCTAGCCCGAACCCTAACCCTAACCCTTCCCCGAAGCCTGACCCTCACCCGTCCCCTAATCCTAACCCGTACGCTAACACTAACCCGCGCCCTCACACGTACGCTCCCCCGAAGCGTTGTCGTACCCTCCCCTGGACCCTAAACCGTCCCCGTCCCCTAACCCTAACCCTAGCCCAAACCCTAATCCTAACCCTTCCCCGAAGACTGACCCTCACCCGTCCCCTAATCCTAACACGTACGCTAACACTAACATGCGCCCTCACACCTACGCTCCCTCTAAAGCGTTTTCGTACCCTCACCTGGACCCTAAACCGTCCCTGTCCCCTAACCCTAACCCTAGCCCGAACCCTAACCCTAACCCTTCCCCGAAACCTGACCCTCACCCGTCCCCTATTCCTAACCCGTACGCTAACACTAACCCGCGCCTTCACACCTGCGCTCCCCCTAAAGCATTGACGTACCCTCCCCTGGACCCTAAATCGTCCCCGTCCCCTAACCTTAACCCTAGCCCGAACCCTAACCCTAACCCTTCCCCGAAGCCTGTCCCTCACCCGTCCTTTAATCCTAACCCGTACGCTAACACTAACCCGCGCCCTCACACCTACGCTCCCTGTAAAGCGTTGTCGTACCCTCACATGGACCCTAAACCGTCCCCGTCCCCTAACCCTAACCCTAGCCCAAACTCTAAACCTAACCCTTTCCCGAAGCCTGACCCTCACCCGTCCCCTAATCCTAACCCGTACGCTAACACTAACCCACGCCCACACACGTATGCTCCCCCTGAAGCGTTGTCGTACCCTCACCTGGACCCTAAACCGTCCCCGTCCCCTAACCCTAACCCTAGACCGAACCCTAAGCCTAACCCTTCCCCGAAGCCTGACCCTCACCCGTCCCCTAATCCTAACCCGTATGCTAAAACTAACCCGCGCCCTCACACCTACGCTCCCCGTAAAGCGTTGTCGTACCCTCACCTGGACCCTAAACCGTCCCCGTCCCCTAACCCTTACCCTAGCCCGAACCCTAACCCTAACACTTTCCCGAAGCCTGACCTTCACCCGGCCCCTAATCCTAACCCGTACCCTAACACTAACCCGCGCCCTCAAACGTACGCTCCCCCTAAAGCGTTGTCGTACCCTCCCCTGGATCCTAAACCGTCCCCGTCCCCTAACCCTAACCCTAGCCCGAACCCTAACCCTAACACTTCCCCGAAGCCTGACCCTCACCCGTCCCCTAATCCTAACCCGTTCGCTAACACTAAGCCACGTCCTCACACGTACAATCCCCCTAAATCGTTGTCGTAACCTCACCTGGACCCTAAACCGTCCCCGTCCCCTAACCCTAACCCTAGCCCAAACCCTAACCCTAACCCTTCCCCGAAGCCTGACCCTCACCCGTCCCCTAATCCTAACCCGTACGGTAACACTAACCCGCGCCCTCACACCTACGCTCCCCCTAAAGCGTTGTCGTACCCTCCCCTGGACCCTAAACGGTCCGCGTCCCCTAACCCTAACCCGAACCCTAAGCCTAACACTTCCCCGAAGCCTGACCCTCACCCGTCCCCTAATCCTAACGCGTACACTAACACAAACCCGCGTCCTCACACGCACGCTCCCCCTAAAGCGTTGCCGTACCTTCACCTGGACCCTAAACCGTCCCCGTCCCCGTCCCCTAACCCTAGCCCGAACCCTAACCCTAACCCTTCCCCGAAGCCTGACCCTCACCCGTCCCCTAATCCTAACACGTACGCTAACACTAACCCGCGCCCTCACACGCACGCTCCCCCTAAAGCGTTGCCGTACCCTCACCTGGACCCTAAACCGTCCCCGTCCCCTAACCCTAACCCTAGCCCGAACCCTAACCCTGACCCTTCCCCGAAGCCTGACCCTCACCCGTCCCCTAATCCTAACCCGTACGCTAACACTAACCCGTGCCCTCACACGCACGCTCCCCCTAAAGCGTTGCCGTACCCTCACCTGGACCCTAAACCGTCCCCGTCCCCTAACCCTAACCCTAGCCCGAACACTAACTCTGACCCATCCCCGAAGCCTGACCCTCACCCGTCCCTTAATCCTAACCCGTACGCTAACACTAACCCACGCCCTCACACGCACGCTCCCCCTAAAGCGTTGCCGTACCCTCACCTGGACCCTAAACCGTCCCCGTCCCCTAACCCTAACCCTAGCCCGAACCCTAACCCTGACCCATCCCCAAAGCCTGACTCTCACACGTCCCCTAATCCTAACCCGTACGCTAACACTAACCCGCGCCCTCACACGCACGCTCCCCCTAAAGCGTTGCCGTACCCTCACCTGGACCCTAAACCGTCCCCGTCCCCTAACCCTAACCCTAGCCCGAACCCTAACCCTAACCCTTCCCCGAAGCCTGACCCTCACCCGTCCCCTAATCCTAACCCGTATGCTAACAGTAACCCGCGCCCTCACACGCACGCTCCCCCTAAAGCGTTGCCGTACCCTCACCTGGACCCTAAACCGTCCCCGTCCCCTAACCCTAACCCTAGCCCGAACCCTAACCCTAACCCTTCCCCGAAGCCTGACCCTCACCCGTCCCCTAATCCTAACCCGTACGCTAACACTAACCCGCGCCCTCACACGCACACTCCCCCTAAAGCGTTGCCGTACCCTCACCTGGACCCTAAACCGTCCCCGTCCCCTAACCCTAACCCTAGCCCGAACCCTAACCCTAACCCTTCCCCGAAGCCTGACCCTCACCCGTCCCCTAATCCTAACCCGTACGCTAACACTAACCCGCCCCCTCACACGCACGCTCCCCCTAAAGCGTTGCCGTACCCTCACCTGGACCCTAAACCATCCCCGTCCCCTAACCCTAACCCTAGCCCGAACCCTAACCCTAACCCTTCCCCGAAGCCTGACCCTCAACCGTCGCCTAATCCTAACCCGTACGCTAACACTAACCCGCGCCCTCACACGCACGCTCCCCCTAAATCGTTGCCGTACCCTCACCTGGACCCTGAACCGTCCCCGTCCCCTAACCCTAACCCTAGCCCGAACCCTAACCCTAACCCTTCCCCGAAGCCTGACCCTCACCCGTCCCCTAATCCTAACCCGTACGCTAACACTAACCCGCGCCCTCACACGCACGCTCCCCCTAAAGCATTGCCGTACCCTCACCTGGACCCTGAACCGTCCCCATCCCCTAACCCTAACCCTAGCCCAAACCCTAACCCTAACCCTTCCCCGAAGCCTGACCCTCACACGTCCCCTAATCCTAACCCGTACGCTAACACTAACCCGCGCCCTCAGACGCATGCTCCCCCTAAAGCGTTGCCGTACCCTCACCTGGACCCTAAACCGTCCCCGTCCCCTAACCCTAACCCTAGCCCGAACCCTAACCCTGACCCTTCCCCGAAGCCTGACCCTCACCCGTCCCCTAATCCTAACCCGTACGCTAACACTAACCCGCGCCCTCACACGCACGCTCCCCCTAAAGCGTTGCCGTACCCTCACCTGGACCCTAAACCGTCCCCGTCCTCTAACCCTAACCCTAGCCCGAACCCTAACCCTGACCCTTCCCCGAAGCCTGACCCTCACCCGTCCCCTAATCCTAACCCGTACGTTAACACTAACCCACGCCCTCACACGCACGGTCCCCCTAAAGCGTTGCCGTACCCTCACCTGGACCCTAAACCGTCCCCGTCCCCTATCCCTTACCCTAGCCAGAACCCTAACCCTAACCCTTCCCCGAAGCCTGACCCTCACCCGTCCCCTAATCCTAACCCGTACGCTAACACTAACCCGCGCCCTCACACGTACGCTCCCCCGAAGCGTTGTCGTACCCTCCCCTGGACCCTAAACCGTCCCCTTCCCCTAACCCTAACCCTAGCCCGAACCCTAACCCTAACCCTTCCCCGAAGCCTGACCCTCACACGTCCCCTAATCCTAACCCGTACGCTAACACTAACCCGCATCCTCACACGCACGCTCCCCCTAAAGCGTTGCCGTACCCTCACCTGGACCCTAAACCGTCCCCGTCCCCTAACCCTAACCCTAGCCCGAACCCTAACCCTAACCCTTCCCCGAAGCCTGACCCTCACCCGTCCCCTAATCCTAACCCGTACGCTAACACTAACCCGCGCCCTCACACGCACGCTCCCCCTAAAGCGTTGCCGTACCCTCACCTGGACCCTAAACCGTCCCCGTCCCCTAACCCTAACCCTAGCCCGAACCCTAACCCTAACCCTTCCCCGAAGCCTGACCCTCACCCGTCCCCTAATCCTAACCCGTACGCTAACACTAACCCGCGCCCTCACACGCACGCTCCCCCTAAAGCGTTGCCGTACCCTCACCTGGACCCTAAACCGTCCCCGTCCCCTAACCCTAACCCTAGCCCGAACCCTAACCCTAACCCTTCCCCGAAGCCTGACCCTCACCCGTCCCCTAATCCTAACACGTACGCTAACACTAACCTGCGCCCTCACACGCACGCTCCCCCTAAAGCGTTGCCGTACCCTCACCTGGACCCTAAACCGTCCCCGTCCCCTAACCCTAACCCTAGCCCGAACCCTAACCCTGACCCTTCCCTGAAGCCTGACCCTCACCCGTCCCCTAATCCTAACCCGTACGCTAACACTAACCCAAGTCCTCACACGCACGCTCCCCCTAAAGTGTGCCGTACCCTCACCTGGACCCTAAACCGTCCCCGTCCCCTAACCCTAACCCTAGCCTGAACCCTAACCCTAACTTTCCCCGAAGCCTGACCCTCAGGCGTCCCCTAATCCTAACCCGTACGCTAACACTAACCCGCGCCCTCACACGCACGCTCCCCCTAAAGCGTTGCCGTACCCTCACCTGGATCCTAAACCGTCCCCGTCCCCTAACCCTAACCCTAGCCCGAACCCTAACCCTAACCTTTCCCCGAAGCCTGACCCTCACCCGTCCCCTAATCCTAACCTGTACGCTAACACTAACCCGCGCCCTCACACGCACGCTCCCCCTAAAGCGTTGCCGTACCCTCACCTGGACCCTAAACCGTCCCCGTCACCTAACCCTAACCCTAGCCCGAACCCTAACCCTGACACTTCCCCGAAGCCTGACCCTCACCCGTGCCCTAATCCTAACCCGTACGCTAACACTAACCCGCACCCTCACACGCACGCTACCCCTAAAGCGTTGCCGTACCCTCACCTGGACCCTAAACCGTCCCCGTCACCTAACCCTAACCCTAGCCCGAACCCTAACCCTGACCCTTCCCCGAAGCCTGACCCTCACCCGTCCCCTAATCCTAACCCGTACGCTAACACTAACCCGCGCCCTCACACGCACGCTCCCCCTAAAGCGTTGCCGTACCCTCACCTGGACCCTAAACCGTCCCCGTCCCCTAACCCTAACCCTAGCCCGAACTCTAACCCTGACACTTCCCCGAAGCCTAAACCTCACCCGTCCCCTAATCCTAACCCGTACGCTAACACTAACACGCGCCCTCACACGCACGCTCCCCCTAAAGCGTTGCCGTACCCTCACCTGGACCCTAAACCGTCCCCGTCCCCTAACCCTAACCCTAGCCCGAACCGTAACCCTAACCCTTCCCCGAAGCCTGACCCTCACCCGTCCCCTAATCCTAACCCGTACGCTAACACTAACCCGCGCCCTCACACGCACGCTCCCCCTAAAGCGTTGCCGTACCCTCACCTGGACCCTAAACCGTCCCCGTCCCCTAACCCTAACCCTAGCCCGAACCATAACCCTAACCCTTCCCCGAAGCCTGACCCTCACCCGTCCCCTAATCCTAACACGTACGCTAACACTAACCTGCGCCCTCACACGCACGCTCCCCCTAAAGCGTTGCCGTACCCTCACCTGGACCCTAAACCGTCCCCGTCCCCTAACCCTAACCCTAGCCCGAACCCTAACCCTGACCCTTCCCTGAAGCCTGACCCTCACCCGTCCCCTAATCCTAACCCGTACGCTAACACTAACCCGCGCCCTCACACGCACGCTCCCCCTAAAGCGTTGCCGTACCCTCACCTGGACCCTAAACCGTCCCCGTCCCCTAACCCTAACCCTAGCCTGAACCCTAACCCTAACTTTCCCCGAAGCCTGACCCTCAGGCGTCCCCTAATCCTAACCCGTACGCTAACACTAACCCGCGCCCTCACACGCACGCTCCCCCTAAAGCGTTGCCGTACCCTCACCTGGATCCTAAACCGTCCCCGTCCCCTAACCCTAACCCTAGCCCGAACCCTAACCCTAACCTTTCCCCGAAGCCTGACCCTCACCCGTCCCCTAATCCTAACCTGTACGCTAACACTAACCCGCGCCCTCACACGCACGCTCCCCCTAAAGCGTTGCCGTACCCTCACCTGGACCCTAAACCGTCCCCGTCACCTAACCCTAACCCTAGCCCGAACCCTAACCCTGACACTTCCCCGAAGCCTGACCCTCACCCGTGCCCTAATCCTAACCCGTACGCTAACACTAACCCGCACCCTCACACGCACGCTACCCCTAAAGCGTTGCCGTACCCTCACCTGGACCCTAAACCGTCCCCGTCACCTAACCCTAACCCTAGCCCGAACCCTAACCCTGACCCTTCCCCGAAGCCTGACCCTCACCCGTCCCCTAATCCTAACCCGTACGCTAACACTAACCCGCGCCCTCACACGCACGCTCCCCCTAAAGCGTTGCCGTACCCTCACCTGGACCCTAAACCGTCCCCGTCCCCTAACCCTAACCCTAGCCCGAACTCTAACCCTGACACTTCCCCGAAGCCTAACCCTCACCCGTCCCCTAATCCTAACCCGTACGCTAACACTAACACGCGCCCTCACACGCACGCTCCCCCTAAAGCGTTGCCGTACCCTCACCTGGACCCTAAACCGTCCCCGTCCCCTAACCCTAACCCTAGCCCGAACCGTAACCCTAACCCTTCCCCGAAGCCTGACCCTCACCCGTCCCCTAATCCTAACCCGTACGCTAACACTAACCCGCGCCCTCACACGCACGCTCCCCCTAAAGCGTTGCCGTACCCTCACCTGGACCCTAAACCGTCCCCGTCCCCTAACCCTAACCCTAGCCCGAACCATAACCCTAACCCTTCCCCGAAGCCTGACCCTCACCCGTCCCCTAATCCTAACACGTACGCTAACACTAACCTGCGCCCTCACACGCACGCTCCCCCTAAAGCGTTGCCGTACCCTCACCTGGACCCTAAACCGTCCCCGTCCCCTAACCCTAACCCTAGCCCGAACCCTAACCCTGACCCTTCCCTGAAGCCTGACCCTCACCCGTCCCCTAATCCTAACCCGTACGCTAACACTAACCCGCGTCCTCACACGCACGCTCCCCCTAAAGTGTTGCCGTACCCTCACCTGGACCCTAAACCGTCCCCTTCCCCTAACCCTAACCCTAGCCTGAACCCTAACCCTAACCTTTCCCCGAAGCCTGACACTCACGCGTCCCCTAATCCTAACCCGTACGCTAACACTAACCCGCGCCCTCACACGCACGCTCCCCCTAAAGCGTTGCCGTACCCTCACCTGGACCCTAAACCGTCCCCGTCCCCTAACCCTAACCCTAGCCCGAACCCTAACCCTAACCCTTCCCCGAAGCCTGACCCTCACCCGTCCCCTAATCCTAACCCGTACGCTAACACTAACCCGCGCCCTCACACGCACGCTCCCCCTAAAGCATTGCCGTACCCTCACCTGGACCCTAAACCGTCCCCGTCCCCTAACCCTAACCCTAGCCCGAACCCTAACCCTAACCTTTCCCCGAAGCCTGACCCTCAACCGTCCCCTAATCCTAACCCGTACGCTAACACTAACCCGCGCCCTCACACGCACGCTCCCCCTAAAGCGTTGCCGTACCCTCACCTGGACCCTAAACCGTCCCCGTCACCTAACCCTAACCCTAGCCCGAACCCTAACCTTGACCCTTCCCCGAAGCCTGACCCTCACCCGTTCCCTAATCCTAACCCGTACGCTAACACTAACCCGCGCCCTCACACGCACGCTCCCCCTAAAGCGTTGCCGTACCCTCACCTGGACCCTAAACCGTCCCCGTACCCTAACCCTAAACCTAGCCCGAACCCTAACCCTGACCCTTCCCCGAAGCCTGACCCTCACCCGTCCCCTAATCCTAACCCGTACGCTAACACTAACCCGCACCCTCACACGCACGCTCCCCCTAAAGCGTTGCCGTACCCTCACCTGGACCCTAAACTGTCCCCGTCACCTAACCCTAACCCTAGCCCGAACCCTAACCCTGACCCTTCCCCGAAGCCTGACCCTCACCCGTGCCCTAATCCTAACCCGTACGCTAACACTAACCCGCACCCTCACACGCACGCTACCCCTAAAGCGTTGCCGTACCCTCACCTGGACCCTAAACCGTCCCCGTCACCTAACCCTAACCCTAGCCCGAACCCTAACCCTGACTCTTCCCCGAAGCCTGACCCTCACCCGTCCCCTAATCCTAACCCGTACGCTAACACTAACCCGCGCCCTCACACGCACGCTCCCCCTAAAGCGTTGCCGTACCCTCACCTGGTCCCTAAACCGTCCCCATCCCCTAACCCTAACCCTAGCCCGAACCCTAACCCTGACCCTTCCCCGAAGCCTGACCCTCACCCGTCCCCTAATCCTAACCCGTATGCTAACACTAACCCGCGCCCTCACACGCACGCTCCCCCTAAAGCGTTGCCGTACCCTCACCTGGACCCTAAACCGTCCCCGTCCCCTAACCCTAACCGTAGCCCGAACCCTAACCCTGACCCTTCCCCGAAGCCTGACCCTCACCCGTCCCCTAATCCTAACCCGTACGCTAACACTAACCCGCGTCCTCACACGCACGCTCCCCCTAAAGCGTTGCCGTACCCTACCTGGACCCTAAACCGTCCCCGGCCCCTAACCCTAAACCTAGCCCGAACCCTAACACTAACCCTTCCCCGAAGCCTGACCCTCACCCGTCCCCTAATCCTAACCCGTACGCTAACACTAACCCGCGCCCTCACACGCACGCTCCCCCTAAAGCGTTGCCGTACCCTCACCTGGACCCTAAACCGTCCCCGTCCCCTAACCCTAACCCTAGCCCGAACCCTAACCCTGACCCTTCCCCGAAGCCTTACCCTCACCCGTCCCCTAATCCTAACCCGTACGCTAACACTAACCCTCGTCCTCACACGCACGCTCCCCCTAAAGCGTTGCCGTACCCTCACCTGGACCCTAAACCGTCCCCGTCCCCTAACCCTAACCCTTGCCCGAACCGTAACCCTAACCCTTCCCCGAAGCCTGACCCTCACCCGTCCCCTAATCCTAACCCGTACGCTAACACTAACCCGTGCCCTCACACGCACGCTCCCCCTAAAGCATTGCCGTACCCTCACCTGGACCCTAAACCGTCCCCGTCCCCTAACCCTAACCCTAGCCCGAACCCTAACCCTAACCCTTCCCCGAAGCCTGACCCTCACCCGTCCCATAATTCTAACACTTACGCTAACACTAACCCGCGCCCTCACACGCACGCTCCCCCTAAAGCATTGCCATACCCTCACCTGGACCCTAAACCGTCCCCGTCCCCTAACCCTAACCCTACCCGAACCCTAACCCTAACCCTTCCCCGAAGTCTGACCCTCAACCGTCGCCTAATCCTAACCCGTACGCTAACACTAACCCGCGCCCTCACACGCACGCTCCCCCTAAAGCGTTGCCGTACCCTCACCTGGACCCTAAACCGTCCCCTAACCCTAACCCTAACCCTAGCCCAAACCCTAACCCTAACCCTTCCCCGAAGCCTGACCCTCACCCGTCCCCTAATCCTAACCCGTACGCTAACACTAACCCGCGCCCTCACACGCACGCTACCCCTAAAGCGTTGCCGTACCCTCACCTGGACCCTAAACCGTCCCCGTCCCCTAACCCTAACCCTAGCCCGAACCCTAACCCTAACCCTTCCCCGAAGCCTGACCCTCACCCGTCCCCTAATCCTAACCCGTACGCTAACACTAACCCGCGCCCTCACACGCACGCTCCCCCTAAAGTGTTGCCGTACCCTCACCTGGACCCTAAACCGTCCCCGTCCCCTAACCCTAACCCTAGCCCGAACCCAAACCCTGACCCTTCCCCGAAGCCTGACCCTCACCCGTCCCCTAATCCTAACCCGTACGCTAACACTAACCGACGCCCTCACACTCACGCTCCCCCTAAAACGTTGCCGTACCCTCACCTGGACCGCAAACCGTCCCCGTCCCCTAACCCTAACCCTAGCTCGAACCCTAACCCTAACATTTCCCCGAAGCCTGACCCTCACCCGTCCCCTAATCCTAACCCGTACGCTAACACAAACCCGCGTCCTCACACGCACGCTCCCCCTAAAGCATTGCCATACCCTCACCTGGACCCTAAACCGTCCCCGTCCCCTAACCCTAACCCTAGCCCGAACCCTAACCCTAACCCTTCCCCGAAGCCTGACCCTCACCCGTCCCCTAATCCTAACCCGTACGCTAACACTAACCCGCGCCCTCACACGAACGCTCCCCCTAAAGCGTTGCCGTACCCTCACCTGGACCCTAAACCGTCCCCGTCCCCTAACCCTAACCCTAGCCCAAAACCTAACCCTAACCCTTCCCCGAAGCCTGACCCTCACCCGTCCCCTAATCCTAACCCGTACGCTAACACTAACCCACGCCCTCACACGCACGCTCCCCCTAAAGCGTTGCCATACCCTCACCTGGACCCTAAACCGTCCCCGTCCCCTAACCCTAACCCTAGCCCGAACCCTAACCCTAACCTTTCCCCGAAGCCTGACCCTCACCCGTCCCCTAATCCTAACCCGTACGCTAACACAAACCCACGTCCTCACATGCACGCTCCCCCTAAAGCGTTGCCGTACCCTCACCTGGACCCTAAACCGTCCCCGTCCCCTAACCCTAACCCTAGCCTGAACCCTAACCCTAACCCTTCCCCGAAGCCTGACCCTCACGCGTCCCCTAATCCTAACCCGTACGCTAACACTAACCCGCGCCCTCACATGCACGCTCCCCCTATAGCGTTGCCGTACCCTCACCTGGACCCTAAACCGTCCCCGTCCCCTAACCCTAACCCTAGCCCGAACCCTAACCCTAACCCTTCCCCGAAGCCTGACCCTCACCCGTGCCCTAATCCTAACCCGTACGCTAACACTAACCCGCGCCCTCACACGCACGCTCCCCCTAAAGCGTTGCCGTACCCTCACCTGGACCCTAAACCGTCCCCGTCACCTAACCCTAACCCTAGCCCGAACCCTAACCCTGACCCTTCCCCGAAGCCTGACCCTCACCCGTCCCCTAATCCTAACCCGTACGCTAACACTAACCCACGCCCTCACACGCACGCTCCCCCTAAAGCGTTGCCGTACCCTCACCTGGACCCTAAACCGTCCCCGTCCCCTAACCCTAACCGTAGCCCGAACCCTAACCCTGACCCTTCCCCGAAGCCTGACCCTCACCCGTCCCATAATCCTAACCCGTACGCTAACACTAACCCGCGTCCTCACACGCACGCTCCCCCTAAAGCGTTGCCGTACCCTCACCTGGACCCTAAACCGTCCCCGTCCCCTAACCCTAACCCTAGCCTGAACCCTAACCCTAACCCTTCCCCGAAGCCTGACCCTCACGCGTCCCCTAATCCTAACCCGTACGCTAACACTAACCCGCGCCCTCACACGCACGCTCCCCCTAAAGCGTTGCCGTACCCTCACCTGGACCCTAAACCGTCCCCGTCCCCTAACACTAACCCTAGCCCGAACCCTAACCCTAACCCTAACCCTTCCCCGAAGCCTGACCCTCACCCGTCCCCTAATCCTAACCCGTACGCTAACACTAACCCGCGCCCTCACACGCACGCTCCCCCTAAAGCGTTGCCGTACCCTCACCTGGACCCTAAACCGTCCCCGTCCCCTAACCCTAACCCTAGCCCGAACCATAACCCTAACCCTTCCCCGAAGCCTGACCCTCACCCGTCCCCTAATCCTAACCCGTACGCTAACACTAACCCGCGCCCTCACACGCACGCTCCCCCTAAAGCGTTGCCGTACCCTCACCTGGACCCTAAACCGTCCCCGTCCCCTAACCCTAACTCTAGGCCGAACCATAACCCTAACCCTTCCGCGAAGCCTGACCCTCACCCGTCCCCTAATCCTAACCCGTACGCTAACAATAACCCGCGCCCTCACACGCACGCTCCCCCTAAAGCATTGCCGTACCCTCACCTGGACCCTAAACCGTCCCCGTCACCTAACCCTAACCCTAGCCCGAACACTAACCCTGACCCTTCCCCGAAGCCTGACCCTCACCCGTGCCCTAATCCTAACCCGTACGCTAACACTAACCCACGCCCTCACACGCACGCTCCCCCTAAAGCGTTGCCGTACCCTCACCTGGACCCTAAACCGTCCCCGTCACCTAACCCTAACCCTAGCCCGAACCCTAACCCTGACCCTTCCCCGAAGCCTGACCCTCACCCGTCCCCTAATCCTAACCCGTACGCTAACACTAACCCGCGCCCTCACACGCACGCTCCCCCTAAAAAGTTGCCGTACCCTCACCTGGACCCTAAACCGTCCCCATCACCTAACCCTAACCCTAGCCCGAACCCTAACCCTGACCCTTCCCCGAAGCCTGACCCTCACCCGTCCCCTAATCCTAACCCGTACGCTAACACTAACCCGCGCCCTCACACGCACGCTCCCCCTAAAGCGTTGCCGTACCCTCACCTGGACCCTAAAACGACCCCGTCTCCTAACCCTAACCCTAGCCCGAACCCTAACCCTAACCCTTCCCCGAAGACTGACCCTCACGCGTCCCCTAATCCTAACCCGTACGCTAACACTAACCCGCGCCCTCACACGCACGCTCCCCCTAAAGCGTTGCCGTACCCTCACCTGGACCCTAAACCGTCCCCGTCCCCTAACCCTAACCCTAGCCCGAACCCTAACCCTAACCCTTCCCCGAAGCCTGACCCTCACCCGTCCCCTAATCCTAACCCGTACGCTAACACTAACCCGCGCCCTCACACGCACGCTCCCCCTAAAGTGTTGCCGTACCCTCACCTGGACCCTAAACCGTCCCCGTCCCCTAACCCTAACCCTAGCCCGAACCCTAACCCTAACCCTTCCCCGAAGCCTGACCCTCACCCGTCCCCTAATCCTAACCCGTACGCTAAAACTAACCTGCGCCCTCACACGCACGCTCCCCCTAAAGCGTTGCCGTACCCTCACCTGGACCCTAAACCGTCCCCGTCCCCTAACCCTAACCCTAGCCCGAACCATAACCCTAACCCTTCCCCGAAGCCTGACCCTCACCCATCCCCTAATCCTAACCCGTACGCTAACAATAACCCGCGCCCTCACACGCACGCTCCCCCTAAAGCGTTGCCGTACCCTCACCTGGACTCTAAACCGTCCCCGTCACCTAACCCTAACCCTAGCCCGAACCCTAACCCTGACCCTTCCCCGAAGCCTGACCCTCACCCGTGCCCTAATCCTAACCCGTACGCTAACACTAACCCGCACCTTCACACGCACGCTCCCCCTAAAGCGTTGCCGTACCCTCACCTGGACCCTAAACCGTCCCCGTCACCTAACCCTAACCCTAGCCCGAACCCTAACCCTGACCCTTCCCCGAAGCCTGACCCTCATCCGTCCCCTAATCCTAACCCGTACGCTAACACTAACCCGCGCCCTCACACGCACGCTCCCCCTAAAGCGTTGCCGTACCCTCACCTGGACCCTAAACCGTCCCCATCACCTAACCCTAACCCTAGCCCGAACCCTAACCCTGACCCTTCCCCGAAGCCTGACCCTCACCCGTCCCCTAATCCTAACCCGTACGCTAACACTAACCCGCGCCCTCACACGCACGCTCCCCCTAAAGCGTTGCCGTACCCTTACCTGGACCCTAAACCGTCCCCGTCCCCTAACCCTAACCGTAGCCCGAACCCTAACCCTGACCCTTCCCCGAAGCCTTACCCTCACCCGTCCCCTAATCCTAACCCGTACGCTAACACTAACCGCGTCCTCACACGCACGCTCCCCCTAAAGCGTTGCCGTACCCTCACCTGGACCCTAAACCGTCCCCGTCCCCTAACCCTAACCCTAGCCTGAACCCTAACCCTAACCTTTCCCCGAAGCCTGACCCTCACGCGTCCCCTAATCCTAACCCGTACGCTAACACTAACCCGCGCCCTCACACGCACGCTCCCCCTAAAGCGTTGCCGTACCCTCACCTGGACCCTAAACCGTCCCCGTCTCCTAACCCTAACCCTAGCCCGAACCCTAACCCTAACCCTTCCCCGAAGACTGACCCTCACGCGTCCCCGAATCCTAACCCGTACGCTAACACTAACCCGCGCCCTCACACGCACGCTCCCCCTAAAGCGTTGCCGTACCCTCACCTGGACCCTAAACCGTCCCCGTCCCCTAACCCTAACCCTAGCCCGAACCCTAACCCTAACCCTTCCCCGAAGCCTGACCCTCACCCGTCCCCTAATCCTAACCCGTACGCTAACACTAACCCGCGCCCTCACACGCACGCTCCCCCTAAAGTGTTGCCGTACCCTCACCTGGACCCTAAACCGTCCCCGTCCCCTAACCCTAACCCTAGCCCGAACCCTAACCCTAACCCTTCCCCGAAGCCTGAACCTCACCCGTCCCCTAATCCTAACCCGTACGCTAACACTAACCCGCGCCCTCACACGCACGCTCCCCCTAAAGCGTTGCCGTACCCTCACCTGGACCCTAAACCGTCCCCGTCCCCTAACCCTAACTCTAGCCCGAACCATAACCCTAACCCTTCCCCGAAGCCTGACCCTCACCCGTCCCCTAATCCTAACCCGTACGCTAACAATAACCCGCGCCCTCACACGCACGCTCCCCCTAAAGCGTTGCCGTACCCTCACCTGGACCCTAAACCGTCCCCGTCCCCTAACCCTAACCCTAGCCCGAACCCTAACCCTGACCCTTCCCCGAAGCCTGACCCTCACCCGTGCCCTAATCCTAACCCGTACGCTAACACTAACCCGCACCCTCACACGCACGCTCCCCCTAAAGCGTTGCCGTACCCTCACCTGGACCCTAAACCGTCCCCGTCACCTAACCCTAACCCTAGCCTGAACCCTAACCCTAACCTTTCCCCGAAGCCTGACCCTCACGCGTCCCCTAATCCTAACCCGTACGCTAACACTAACCCGCGCCCTCACACGCACGCTCCCCCTAAAGCGTTGCCGTACCCTCACCTGGACCCTAAACCGTCCCCGTCTCCTAACCCTAACCCTAGCCCGAACCCTAACCCTAACCCTTCCCCGAAGACTGACCCTCACGCGTCCCCGAATCCTAACCCGTACGCTAACACTAACCCGCGCCCTCACACGCACGCTCCCCCTAAAGCGTTGCCGTACCCTCACCTGGACCCTAAACCGTCCCCGTCCCCTAACCCTAACCCTAGCCCGAACCCTAACCCTAACCCTTCCCCGAAGCCTGACCCTCACCCGTCCCCTAATCCTAACCCGTACGCTAACACTAACCCGCGCTCTCACACGCACGCTCCCCCTAAAGTGTTGCCGTACCCTCACCTGGACCCTAAACCGTCCCCGTCCCCTAACCCTAACCCTAGCCCGAACCCTAACCCTAACCCTTCCCCGAAGCCTGACCCTCACCCGTCCCCTAATCCTAACCCGTTCGCTAACACTAACCCGCGCCCTCACACGCACGCTCCCCCTAAAGCGTTGCCGTACCCTCACCTGGACCCTAAACCGTCCCCGTCCCCTAACCCTAACCCTAGCCCGAACCATAACCCTAACCCTTCCCCGAAGCCTGACCCTCACCCGTCCCCTAATCCTAACCCGTACGCTAACAATAACCCGCGCCCTCACACGCACGCTCCCCCTAAAGCGTTGCCGTACCCTCACCTGGACCCTAAACCGTCCCCGTCACCTAACCCTAACCCTAGCCCGAACCCTAAACCTGACCCTTTCCCGAAGCCTGACCCTCACCCGTGCCCTAATCCTAACCCGTACGCTAACACTAACCCGTACCCTCACACGCACGCTCCCCCTAAAGCGTTGCCGTACCCTCACCTGGACCCTAAACCGTCCCCGTCACCTAACCCTAACCCTAGCCCGAACCCTAACCCTGACCCTTCCCCGAAGCCTGACCCTCACCCGTCCCCTAATCCTAACCCGTACGCTAACACTAACCCGCGCCGTCACACGCACGCTCCCCCTAAAGCGTTGCCGTACCCTCATCTGGACCCTAAACCGTCCCCATCACCTAACCCTAACCCTAGCCCGAACCCTAACCCTGACCCTTCCCCGAAGCCTGACCCTCACCCGTCCCCTAATCCTAACCCGTACGCTAACACTAACCCGCGCCCTCACACGCACGCTCCCCCTAAAGCGTTGCCGTACCCTTACCTGGACCCTAAACCGTCCCCGTCCCCTAACCCTAACCGTAGCCCGAACCCTAACCCTGACCCTTCCCCGAAGCCTTACCCTCACCCGTCCCCTAATCCTAACCCGTACGCTAACACTAACCCGCGTCCTCACACGCACGCTCCCCCTAAAGCGTTGCCGTACCCTCACCTGGACCCTACACCGTCCCCGTCCCCTAACCCTAACCCTAGCCTGAACCCTAACCCTAACCTTTCCCCGAAGCCTGACCCTCACGCGTCCCCTAATCCTAACCCGTACGCTAACACTAACCCGCGCCCTCACACGCACGCTCCCCCTAAAGCGTTGCCGTACCCTTTCCTGGACCCTAAACCGTCCCCGTCTCCTAACCGTAACCCTAGCCCGAACCCTAACCCTAACCCTTCCCCGAAGCCTGACCCTCACCCGTTCCCTAATCCTAAACCGTACGCTAACACTAACCCGCGCCCTCACACGCACGCTCCCCCTAAAGCGTTGCCGTACCCTCACCTGGACCCTAAACCGTCCCCGTCCCCTAACCCTAACCCTAGCCCGAACCCTAACCCTAACCCTTCCCCGAAGCCTGACCCTCACCCGTCCCCTAATCCTAACCCGTACGCTAACACTAACCCGCGCCCTCACACGCACGCTCCCCCTAAAGCATTGCCCTACCCTCACCTGGACCCTAAACCGTCCCCGTCCCCTAACCCTAACCCTAGCCCGAACCCTAACCCTAACCCTTCCCCGAAGCCTGACCCTCAACCGTCGCCTAATCCTAACCCGTACGCTAACACTAACCCGCGCCCTCACACGCACGCTCCCCCTAAAGCGTTGCCGTACCCTCACCTGGACCCTAAACCGTCCCCGTCCCCTAACCCTAACCCTAGCCCGAACCCTAACCCTAACCCTTCCCCGAAGCCTGACCCGCAACCGTCGCCTAATCCTAACCCGTACGCTAACACTAACCCGCGCCCTCACACGCACGCTCCCCCTAAAGCGTTGCCGTACCCTCACCTGGACCCTAAACCGTCCCCGTCCCCTAACCCTAACCCTAGCCCGAACCCTAACCCTAACCCTTCCCCGAAGCCTGACCCTCACCCGTCCCCTAATCCTAACCCATTCGCTAACACTAACCCGCGCCCTCACACGCACGCTCCCCCTAAAGCGTTGTCGTACCCTCACCTGGACCCTAAACCGTCCCCGTCCCCTAACCCTAACCATAGCCCGAACCATAACCCTAACCCTTCCCCGAAGCCTGACCCTCACCCGTCCCCTAATCCTAACCCGTACGCTAACAATAACCCGCGCCCTCACACGCACGCTCCCCCTAAAGCGTTGCCGTACCCTCACCTGGACCCTAAACCGTCCCCGTCACCTAACCCTAACCCTAGCACGAACCCTAACCCTGACCCTTCCCCGAAGCCTGACCCTCACCCGTGCCCTAATCCTAACCCGTACGCTAACACTAACCCGCACCCTCACACGCACGCTCCCCCTAAAGCGTTGCCGTACCCTCACCTGGACCCTAAACCGTCCCCGTCACCTAACCCTAACCCTAGCCCGAACCCTAACCCTGACCCTTCCCCGAAGCCTGACCCTCACCCGTCCCCTAATCCTAACCCGTACGCTAACACTAACCCGCGCCGTCACACGCACGCTCCCCCTAAAGCGTTGCCGTACCCTCATCTGGACCCTAAACCGTCCCCATCACCTAACCCTAACCCTAGCCCGAACCCTAACCCTGACCCTTCCCCGAAGCCTGACCCTCACCCGTCCCCTAATCCTAACCCGTACGCTAACACTAACCCGCGCCCTCACACGCACGCTCCCCCTAAAGCGTTGCCGTACCCTTACCTGGACCCTAAACCGTCCCCGTCCCCTAACCCTAACCGTAGCCCGAACCCTAACCCTGACCCTTCCCCGAAGCCTTACCCTCACCCGTCCCCTAATCCTAACCCGTACGCTAACACTAACCCGCGTCCTCACACGCACGCTCCCCCTAAAGCGTTGCCGTACCCTCACCTGGACCCTAAACCGTCCCCGTCCCCTAACCCTAACCCTAGCCTGAACCCTAACCCTAACCTTTCCCCGAAGCCTGACCCTCACGCGTCCCCTAATCCTAACCCGTACGCTAACACTAACCCGCGCCCTCACACGCACGCTCCCCCTAAAGCGTTGCCGTACCCTTTCCTGGACCCTAAACCGTCCCCGTCTCCTAACCGTAACCCTAGCCCGAACCCTAACCCTAACCCTTCCCCGAAGCCTGACCCTCACCCGTCCCCTAATCCTAACCCGTACGCTAACAATAACCCGCGCCCTCACACGCACGCTCCCCCTAAAGCGTTGCCGTACCCTCACCTGGACCCTAAACCGTCCCCGTCCCCTAACCCTAACCCTAGCCCGAACCCTAACCCTGACCCTTCCCCGAAGCCTGACCCTCACCCGTGCCCTAATCCTAACCCGTACGCTAACACTAACCCGCACCCTCACACGCACGCTCCCCCTAAAGCGTTGCCGTACCCTCACCTGGACCCTAAACCGTCCCCGTCACCTAACCCTAACCCTAGCCCGAACCCTAACCCTGACCCTTCCCCGAAGCCTGACCCTCACCCGTCCCCTATTCCTAACCCGTACGCTAACACTAACCCGCGCCCTCACACGCACGCTCCCCCTAAAAAGTTGCCGTACCCTCACCTGGACCCTAAACCGTCCCCATCACCTAACCCTAACCCTAGCCCGAACCCTAACCCTGACCCTTTCCCGAAGCCTGACCCTCACCCGTCCCCTGATCCTAACCCGTACGCTAACACTAACCAGCGCCCTCACACGCACGCTCCCCCTAAAGCGTTGCCGTACCCTTACCTGGACCCTAAACCGTCCCCGTCCCCTAACCCTAACCGTAGCCCGAACCCTAACCCTGACCCTTCCCCGAAGCCTTTCCCTCACCCGTCCCCTAATCCTAACCCGTACGCTAACACTAACCCGCGTCCTCACACGCACGCTCCCCCTAAAGCGTTGCCGTACCCTCACCTGGACCCTAAACCGTCCCCGTCCCCTAACCCTAACCCTAGCCTGAACCCTAACCCTAACCTTTCCCCGAAGCCTGACCCTCACGCGTCCCCTAATCCTAACCCGTACACTAACACTAACCCGCGCCCTCACACGCACGCTCCCCCTAAAGCGTTGCCGTACCCTCACCTGGACCCTAAACCGTCCCCGTCTCCTAACCCTAACCCTAGCCCGAACCCTAACCCTAACCCTTCCCCGAAGACTGACCCTCACGCGTCCCCTAATCCTAACCCGTACGCTAACACTAACCCGCGCCCTCACACGCACGCTCCCCCTAAAGCATTGCCGTACCCTCACCTGGACCCTAAACCGTCCCCGTCCCCTAACCCTAACCCTAGCCCGAACCCTAACCCTAACCCTTCCCCGAAGCCTGACCCTCACTCGTCCCCTAATCCTAACCCGTACGCTAACACTAACCCGCGCCCTCACACGCACGCTCCCCCTAAAGTGTTGCCGTACCCTCACCTGGACCCTAAACCGTCCCCGTCCCCTAACCCTAACCCTAGCCCGAACCCTAACCCTAACCCTTCCCCGAAGCCTGACCCTCACCCGTCCCCTAATCCTAACCCGTACGCTAACACTAACCCGCGCCCTCACACGCACGCTCCCCCTAAAGCGTTGCCGTACCCTCACCTGAACCCTAAACCGTCCCCGTCCCCTAACCCTAACCCTAGCCCGAACCATAACCCTAACACTTCCCCGAAGACTGACCCTCACCCGTCCCCTAATCCTAACCCGTACGCTAACAATAACCCGCGCCCTCACACGCACGCTCCCCCTAAAGCGTTGCCGTACCCTCACCTGGACCCTAAACCGTCCCCGTCACCTAACCCTAACCCTAGCCCGAACCCTAACCCTGACCCTTCCCCGAAGCCTGACCCTCACCCGTGCCCTAATCCTAACCCGTACGCTAACACTAACCCGCACCCTCACACGCACGCTCACCCTAAAGCATTGCCGTACCCTCACCTGGACCCTAAACCGTCCCTGTCACCTAACCCTAACCCTAGCCCGAACCCTAACCCTGACCCTTCCCCGAAGCCTGACCCTCACCCGTCCCCTAATCCTAACCCGTACGCTAACACTAACCCGCACCCTCACACGCACGCTCCCCCTAAAGCGTTGCCGTACCCTCACCTGGACCCTAAACCGTCCCCATCACCTAACCCTAACCCTAGCCCGAACCCTAACCCTGACCCTTCCCCGAAGCCTGACCCTCACCCGTCCCCTAATCCTAACCCGTACGCTAACACTAACCCGCGCCCTCACACGCACGCTCCCCCTAAAGCGTTGCCGTACCCTTACCTGGACCCTAAACCGTCCCCGTCCCCTAACCCTAACCGTAGCCCGAACCCTAACCCTGACCCTTCCCCGAAGCCTTACCCTCACCCGTCCCCTAATCCTAACCCGTACGCTAACACTAACCCGCGTCCTCACACGCACGCTCCCCCTAAAGCGTTGCCGTACCCTCACCTGGACCCTAAACCGTCCCCGTCCCCTAACCCTAACCCTAGCCTGAACCCTAACCCTAACCTTTCCCCGAAGCCTGACCCTCACGCGTCCCCTAATCCTAACCCATACGCTAACACTAACCCGCGCCCTCACACGCACGCTCCCCCTAAAGCGTTGCCGTACCCTCACCTGGACCCTAAACCGTCCCCGTCTCCTAACCCTAACCCTAGCCCGAACCCTAACCCTAACCCTTCCCCGAAGACTGACCCTCACGCGTCCCCGAATCCTAACCCGTACGCTAACACTAACCCGCGCCCTCACACGCACGCTCCCCCTAAAGCGTTGCCGTACCCTCACCTGGACCCTAAACCGTCCCCGTCCCCTAACCCTAACCGTAGCCCGAACCCTAACCCTAACCCTTCCCCGAAGCCTGACCCTCACCCGTCCCCTAATCCTAACCCGTACGCTAACACTAACCCGCGCTCTCACACGCACACTCCCCCTAAAGTGTTGCCGTACCCTCACCTGGACCCTAAACCGTCCCCGTCCCCTAACCCTAACCCTAGCCCGAACCCTAACCCTAACCCTTCCCCGAAGCCTGACCCTCACCCGTCCCCTAATCCTAACCCGTTCGCTAACACTAACCCGCGCCCTCACACGCACGCTCCCCCTAAAGCGTTGCCGTACCCTCACCTGGACCCTAAACCGTCCCCGTCCCCTAACCCTAACCCTAGCCCGAACCATAACCCTAACCCTTCCCCGAAGCCTGACCCTCACGCGTCCCCTAATCCTAACCCGTACGCTAACAATAACCCGCGCCCTCACACGCACGCTCCACCTAAAGCGTTGCCGTACCCTCACCTGGACCCTAAACCGTCCCCGTCACCTAACCCTAAGCCTAGCCCGAACCCTAACCCTGACCCTTCCCCGAAGCCTGACCCTCACCCGTGCCCTAATCCTAACCCGTACGCTAACACTAACCCGCACCCTCACACGCACGCTCCCCCTAAAGCGTTGCCGTACCCTCACCTGGACCCTAAACCGTCCCCGTCACCTAACCCTAACCCTAGCCCGAACCCTAACCCTGACCCTTCCCCGAAGCCTGACCCTCACCCGTCCCCTAATCCTAACCCGTACGCTAACACTAACCCGCGCCGTCACACGCACGCTCCCCCTAAAGCGTTGCCGTACCCTCATCTGGACCCTAAACCGTCCCCATCACCTAACCCTAACCCTAGCCCGAACCCTAACCCTGACCCTTCCCCGAAGCCTGACCCTCACCCGTCCCCTAATCCTAACCCATACGCTAACACTAACCCGCGCCCTCACACGCACGCTCCCCCTAAAGCGTTGCCGTACCCTTACCTGGACCCTAAACCGTCCCCGTCCCCTAACCCTAACCGTAGCCCGAACCCTAACCCTGAACCTTCCCCGAAGCCTTACCCTCACCCGTCCCCTAATCCTAACCCGTACGCTAACACTAACCCGCGTCCTCACACGCACGCTCCCCCTAAAGCGTTGCCGTACCCTCACCTGGACCCTAAACCGTCCCCGTCCCCTAACCCTAACCCTAGCCTGAACCCTAACCCTAACCTTTCCCCGAAGCCTGACCCTCACGCGTCCCCTAATCCTAACCCGTACGCTAACACTAACCCGCGCCCTCACACGCACGCTCCCCCTAAAGCGTTGCCGTACCCTTTCCTGGACCCTAAACCGTCCCCGTCTCCTAACCGTAACCCTAGCCCGAACCCTAACCCTAACCCTTCCCCGAAGCCTGACCCTCACCCGTTCCCTAATCCTAACCCGTACGCTAACACTAACGCGCGCCCTCACACGCACGCTCCCCCTAAAGCGTTGCCGTACCCTCACCTGGACCCTAAACCGTCCCCGTCCCCTAACCGTAACCCTAGCCCGAACCCTAACCCTAACCCTTCCCCGAAGCCTGACCCTCACCCGTCCCCTAATCCTAACACGTACGCTAACACTAACCCGCGCCCTCACACGCACGCTCCCCCTAAAGCATTGCCCTACCCTCACCTGGACCCTAAACCGTCCCCGTCCCCTAACCCTAACCCTAGCCCGAACCCTATACCTAACCCTTCCCAGAAGCCTAACCCTCAACCGTCGCCTAATCCTAACCCGTACGCTAACACTAACCCGCGCCCTCACACGCACGCTCCCCCTAAAGCGTTGCCGTACCCTCACCTGGTCCCTAAACCGTCCCCGTCCCCTAACCCTAACCCTAGCCCGAACCCTAACCCTGACCCTTCCCCGAAGCCTGACCCTCACCCGTCCCCTAATCCTAACCCGTATGCTAACACTAACCCGCGCCCTCACACGCACGCTCCCCCTAAAGCGTTGCCGTACCCTCACCTGGACCCTAAACCGTCCCCGTCCCCTAACCCTAACCGTAGCCCGAACCCTAACCCTGACCCTTCCCCGAAGCCTGACCCTCACCCGTCCCCTAATCCTAACCCGTACGCTAACACTAACCCGCGTCCTCACACGCACGCTCCCCCTAAAGCGTTGCCGTACCCTACCTGGACCCTAAACCGTCCCCGTCCCTTAACCCTAACCCTAGCCTGAACCCTAACCCTAACCTTTCCCCGAAGCCTGACCCTCACGCGTCCCCTAATCCTAACACGTACGCTAACACTAACCCGCGCCCTCACACGCACGCTCCCCCTAAAGCGTTGCCGTACCCTCACCTGGACCCTAAACCGTCCCCGTCCCCTAACCCTAACCCTAGCCCGAACCCTAACCCTTACCCTTCCCCGAAGCTTAACCCTCACCCGTCCCCTAATCCTAACCCGTACGCTAACACTAACCCGCGCCCTCACACGCACGCTCCCCCTAAAGCGTTGCCGTACCCTCACCTGGACCCTAAACCGTCCCCGTCCCCTAACCCTAACCCTAGCCCGAACCCTAACCCTAACACTTCCCCGAAGCCTGACCCTCACCCGTCCCCTAATCCTAACCCGTACGCTAACACTAACCCGCGCCCTCACACGCACACTCCCCCTAAAGCGTTGCCGTACCCTCACCTGGACCCTAAACCGTCCCCGTCCCCTAACCCTAACCCTAGCCCGAACCCTAACCCTAACCCTTCCCCGAAGCCTGACCCTCACTCGTCCCCTAATCCTAACACGTACGCTAACACTAACCTGCGCCCTCACACGCACGCTCCCCCTAAAGCGTTGCCGTACCCTCACCTGGACCCTAAACCGTCCCCGTCCCCTAACCCTAACCCTAGCCCGAACCATAACCCTAACCTTTCCCCGAAGGCTGACCCTCACCCGTCCCCTAATCCTAACCCGTACGCTAACAGTAACCCGCGCCCTCACACGCACGCTCCCCCTAAAGCGTTGCCGTACCCTCACCTGGACCCTAAACCGTCCCCGTCACCTAACCCTAACCCTAGCCCGAACCCTAACCCTGACCCTTCCCCGAAGCCTGACCCTCACCCGTCCCCTAATCCTAACCCGTACGCTAACACTAACCCGCGCCCTCACACGCACGCTCCCCCTAAAGTGTTGCCGTACCCTCACCTGGACCCTAAACCGTCCCCGTCCCCTAACCCTAACCCTAGCCCGAACCCTAACCCTGACCCTTCCCCGAAGCCTGACCCTCACCCGTCCCCTAATCCTAACCCGTACGCTAACACTAACCCGCGCCCTCACATGCACGCTCCCCCTAAAGCGTTGCCGTACCCTCACCTGGACCCTAAACCGTCCCCGTCCCCTAACCCTAACCCTAGCCCGAACCCTAATCCTGACCCTTCCCCGAAGCCTGACCCTCACCCGTCCCCTAATCCTAACCCGTACGCTAACACTAACCCACGCCCTCACACGCACGCTCCCCCTAAAGCGTTGCCGTACCCTCACCTGGACCCTAAACCGTCCCCGTCCCCTAACCGTAACCCTAGCCCGAACCCTAACCCTAACTCTTCCCCGAAGCCTGACCCTCACCCGTCCCCTAATCCTAACCCGTACGCTAACACTAACCCGCCTCCTCACACGCATGCTCCCCCTAAAGCGTTGCCGTACCCTCACCTGGACACTAAACCATCCCCGTCCCCTAACCTTAACCCTAGCCCGAACCCTAACCCTGACCCTTCCCCGAAGCCTGACCCTCACCCGTCCCCTAATCCTAACCCGTACGCTAACACTAACCCGCACCCTCACACGCACGCTCCCCCTAAAGCGTTGCCGTACCCTCACCTGGACCCTAAACCGTCCCCGTCCCCTAACCCTAACCCTAGCCCGAACCCTAACCCTAACACTTCCCCGAAGCCTGACCCTCACCCGTCCCCTAATCCTAACCCGTACGCTAACACTAACCCGCGCCCTCACACGCACGCTCCCCCTAAAGCGTTGTCGTACCCTCACCTCGACCCTAAACCGTCCCCGTCCCCTAACCCTAACCCTAGCCCGAACCCTAACCCTAACCCTTCCCCGAAGCCTGACCCTCACCCGTCCCCTAATCCTAACCCGTACGCTAACACTAACCCGCGCCCTCACACGCACCCTCCCCCTAAAGCATTGCCGTACCCTCACCTGGACCCTAAACCGTCCCCGTCCCCTAACCCTAACCCTAGCCCGAACCCTAACCCTAACCCCCGAAGCCTCTCCCTCAACCGTCGCCTAATCCTAACCTGTACGCTAACACTAACCCGCGCCCTCACACGCACGCTCCCCCTAAAGCGTTGCCGTACCCTCACCTGGACCCTAAACCGTCCCCGTCCCCTAACCCTAACCCTAGCCCGAACCCTAACCCTAACCCTTCCCCGAAGCCTGACCCTCACCCGTCCCCTAATCCTAACCCGTACGCTAACACTAACCCGCACCCTCACACGCACGCTCCCCCTAAAGCGTTGCCGTACCCTCACCTGGACCCTAAACCGTCCCCGTCCCCTAACCCTAACCCTAGCCCGAACCTTAACCCTGACCCTTCCCCGTAGCCTGACCCTCAACCGTCCCCTAATCCTAACCCGTACGCTAACACTAACCCGCGCCCTCACACGCACGCTCCCCCTAAAGCGTTGCCGTACCCTCACCTGGACCCTAAACCGTCCCCGTCCCCTAACCCTAACCCTAGCCCGAACCCTAACCCTGACACTTCCCCGAAGCCTGACCCTCACCCGTCCCCTAATCCTAACCCTTAGCTAACACTAACCCACGCCCTAACACGCACGCTCCCCCTAAAGCGTTGCCGTACCCTCACCTGGACCCTAAACCGTCCCCGACCCCTAACCCTAACCTTAGCCCGAACCCTAACCCTAACCTTTCCCCGAAACCTGACCCTCACCCGTCCCCTAATCCTAACCCGTACGCTAACACAAACCCGCGTCCTCACACGCACGCTCCCCCTAAAGCGTTGCCGTACCCTCACCTGGACCCTAAACCGTCCCCGTCCCCTAACCCTAACCCTAGCCCGAACCCTAACCCTAACCCTTCCCCGAAGCCTGACCCTCACCCGTCCCCTAATCCTAACCCGTACGCTAACACTAACCCGCGCCCTCACATGCACGCTCCCCCTAAAGCATTGCCGTACCCTCACCTGGACCCTAAACCGTCCCCGTCCCCTAACACTAAACCTAGCCCGAACCCTAACCCTAACCCTTCCCCGAAGCCTGACCCTCACCCGTCCCCTAATCCTAACCCGTACGCTAACACTAACCCGCGCCCTCACACGCACGCTCCCCCTGAAGCGTTGCCGTACCCTCACCTGGACCCTAAACCGTCCCCGTCCCCTAACCCTAACCCTAGCCCGAACCCTAACCCTGACCCTTCCCCGAAGCCTTACCCTCACCCGTCCCCTAATCCTAACCCGTACGCTAACACTAACCCTCGTCCTCACACGCACGCTCCCCCTAAATCGTTGCCGTACCCTCACCTGGACCCTAAACCGTCCCCGTCCCCTAACCCTAACCCTAGCCCGAACCCTAACCCTAACCCTTCCCCGAAGCCTGACCCTCACCCGTCCCCTAATCCTAACCCGTACGCTAACACTAACCCGTGCCCTCACACGCACGCTCCCCCTAAAGCATTGCCGTAACCTCACCTGGACCCTAAACCGTCCCCGTCCCCTAACCCTAACCCTAGCCCGAACCCTAACCCTAACCCTTCCCCGAAGCCTGACCCTCACCCGTCCCATAATTCTAACACTTACGCTAACACTAACCCGCGCCCTCACACGCACGCTCCCCCTAAAGCATTGCCATACCCTCACCTGGACCCTAAACCGTCCCCGTCCCCTAACCCTAACCCTACCCGAACCCTAACCCTAACCCTTCCCCGAAGTCTGACCCTCAACCGTCGCCTAATCCTAACCCGTACGCTAACACTAACCCGCGCCCTCACACGCACGCTCCCCCTAAAGCGTTGCCGTACCCTCACCTGGACCCTAAACCGTCCCCGTCCCCTAACACTAACCCTAGCCGGAACCCTAACTCTAACCCTTCCCCGAAGCCTGACCCTCACCCGTCCCCTAATCCTAACCCGTACGCTAACACTAACCCGTGCCCTCAGACGCACGTTCCCCTAAAGCGTTGCCGTACCCTCACCTGGACCCTAAACCGTCCCCTAACCCTAACCCTAACCCTAGCCCAAACCCTAACCCTAACCCTTCCCCGAAGCCTGACCCTCACCCGTCCCCTAATCCTAACCCGTACGCTAACACTAACCCGCGCCCTCACACGCACGCTACCCCTAAAGCGTTGCCGTACCCTCACCTGGACCCTAAACCGTCCCCGTCCCCTAACCCTAACCCTAGCCCGAACCCTAACCCTAACCCTTCCCCGAAGCCTGACCCTCACCCGTCCCCTAATCCTAACCCGTACGCTAACACTAACCCGCCCCCTCACACGCACGCTCCCCCTAAAGTGTTGCCGTACCCTCACCTGGACCCAAAACCGTCCCCGTCCCCTAACCCTAACCCTAGCCCGAACCCAAACCCTGACCCTTCCCCGAAGCCTGACCCTCACCCGTCCCCTAATCCTAACCCGTACGCTAACACTAACCGACGCCCTCACACTCACGCTCCCCCTAAAGCGTTGCCGTACCCTCACCTGGACCCCAAACCGTCCCCGTCCCCTAACCCTAACCCTAGCTCGAACCCTAACCCTAACATTTCCCCGAAGCCTGACCCTCACCCGTCCCCTAATCCTAACCCGTACGCTAACACAAACCCGCGTCCTCACACGCACGCTCCCCCTAAAGCGTTGCCATACCCTCACCTGGACCCTAAACCGTCCCCGTCCCCTAACCCTAACCCTAGCCCGAACCCTAACCCTAACCCTTCCCCGAAGCCTGACCCTCACCCGTCCCCTAATCCTAACCCGTACGCTAACACTAACCCGCGCCCTCACACGAACGCTCCCCCTAAAGCGTTGCCGTACCCTCACCTGGACCCTAAACCGTCCCCGTCCCCTAACCCTAACCCTAGCCCAAAACCTAACCCTAACCCTTCCCCGAAGCCTGACCCTCACCCGTCCCCTAATCCTAACCCGTACGCTAACACTAACCCACGCCCTCACACGCACGCTCCCCCTAAAGCGTTGCCATACCCTCACCTGGACCCTAAACCGTCCCCGTCCCCTAACCCTAACCCTAGCCCGAACCCTAACCCTAACCTTTCCCCGAAGCCTGACCCTCACCCGTCCCCTAATCCTAACCCGTACGCTAACACAAACCCACGTCCTCACATGCACGCTCCCCCTAAAGCGTTGCCGTACCCTCACCTGGACCCTAAACCGTCCCCGTCCCCTAACCCTAACCCTAGCCTGAACCCTAACCCTAACCCTTCCCCGAAGCCTGACCCTCACGCGTCCCCTAATCCTAACCCGTACGCTAACACTAACCCGCGCCCTCACACGCACGCTCCCCCTAAAGCGTTGCCGTACCCTCACCTGGACCCTAAACCGTCCCCGTCCCCTAACCGTAACCCTAGCCCGAACCCTAACCCTAACTCTTCCCCGAAGCCTGACCCTCACCCGTCCCCTAATCCTAACCCGTACGCTAACACTAACCCGCCTCCTCACACGCATGCTCCCCCTAAAGCGTTGCCGTACCCTCACCTGGACACTAAACCATCCCCGTCCCCTAACCTTAACCCTAGCCCGAACCCTAACCCTGACCCTTCCCCGAAGCCTGACCCTCACCCGTCCCCTAATCCTAACCCGTACGCTAACACTAACCCGCACCCTCACACGCACGCTCCCCCTAAAGCGTTGCCGTACCCTCACCTGGACCCTAAACCGTCCCCGTCCCCTAACCCTAACCCTAGCCCGAACCCTAACCCTAACACTTCCCCGAAGCCTGACCCTCACCCGTCCCCTAATCCTAACCCGTACGCTAACACTAACCCGCGCCCTCACACGCACGCTCCCCCTAAAGCGTTGTCGTACCCTCACCTGGACCCTAAACCGTCCCCGTCCCCTAACCCTAACCCTAGCCCGAACCCTAACCCTAACCCTTCCCCGAAGCCTGACCCTCACCCGTCCCCTAATCCTAACCCGTACGCTAACACTAACCCGCGCCCTCACACGCACCCTCCCCCTAAAGCATTGCCGTACCCTCACCTGGACCCTAAACCGTCCCCGTCCCCTAACCCTAACCCTAGCCCGAACCCTAACCCTAACCCCCGAAGCCTCTCCCTCAACCGTCGCCTAATCCTAACCTGTACGCTAACACTAACCCGCGCCCTCACACGCACGCTCCCCCTAAAGCGTTGCCGTACCCTCACCTGGACCCTAAACCGTCCCCGTCCCCTAACCCTAACCCTAGCCCGAACCCTAACCCTGACACTTCCCCGAAGCCTGACCCTCACCCATCCCCTAATCCTAACCCTTAGCTAACACTAACCCACGCCCTAACACGCACGCTCCCCCTAAAGCGTTGCCGTACCCTCACCTGGACCCTAAACCGTCCCCGACCCCTAACCCTAACCTTAGCCCGAACCCTAACCCTAACCTTTCCCCGAAACCTGACCCTCACCCGTCCCCTAATCCTAACCCGTACGCTAACACAAACCCGCGTCCTCACACGCACGCTCCCCCTAAAGCGTTGCCGTACCCTCACCTGGACCCTAAACCGTCCCCTAACCCTAACCCTAACCCTAGCCCAAACCCTAACCCTAACCCTTCCCCGAAGCCTGACCCTCACCCGTCCCCTAATCCTAACCCGTACGCTAACACTAACCCGCGCCCTCACACGCACGCTACCCCTAAAGCGTTGCCGTACCCTCACCTGGACCCTAAACCGTCCCCGTCCCCTAACCCTAACCCTAGCCCGAACCCTAACCCTAACCCTTCCCCGAAGCCTGACCCTCACCCGTCCCCTAATCCTAACCCGTACGCTAACACTAACCCGCGCCCTCACACGCACGCTCCCCCTAAAGTGTTGCCGTACCCTCACCTGGACCCTAAACCGTCCCCGTCCCCTAACCCTAACCCTAGCCCGAACCCAAACCCTGACCCTTCCCCGAAGCCTGACCCTCACCTGTCCCCTAATCCTAACCCGTACGCTAACACTAACCGACGCCCTCACACTCACGCTCCCCCTAAAGCGTTGCCGTACCCTCACCTGGACCCCAAACCGTCCCCGTCCCCTAACCCTAACCCTAGCTCGAACCCTAACCCTAACATTTCCCCGAAGCCTGACCCTCACCCGTCCCCTAATCCTAACCCGTACGCTAACACAAACCCGCGTCCTCACACGCACGCTCCCCCTAAAGCGTTGCCATACCCTCACCTGGACCCTAAACCGTCCCCGTCCCCTAACCCTAACCCTAGCCCGAACCCTAACCCTAACCCTTCCCCGAAGCCTGACCCTCACCCGTCCCCTAATCCTAACCCGTACGCTAACACTAACCCGCGCCCTCACACGAACGCTCCCCCTAAAGCGTTGCCGTACCCTCACCTGGACCCTAAACCGTCCCCGTCCCCTAACCCTAACCCTAGCCCAAAACCTAACCCTAACCCTTCCCCGAAGCCTGACCCTCACCCGTCCCCTAATCCTAACCCGTACGCTAACACTAACCCACGCCCTCACACGCACGCTCCCCCTAAAGCGTTGCCATACCCTCACCTGGACCCTAAACCGTCCCCGTCCCCTAACCCTAACCCTAGCCCGAACCCTAACCCTAACCTTTCCCCGAAGCCTGACCCTCACCCGTCCCCTAATCCTAACCCGTACGCTAACACTAACCTGCGCCCTCACACGCACGCTCCCCCTAAAGCGTTGCCGTACCCTCACCTGGACCCTAAACCGTCCCCGTCCCCTAACACTAACCCTAGCCCGAACCCTAACCCTAACCATAACACTTCCCCGAAGCCTGACCCTCACCCGTCCCCTAATCCTAACCCGTACGCTAACACTAACCCGCGCCCTCACACGCACGCTCCCCCTAAAGCGTTGCCGTACCCTCACCTGGACCCTAAACCGTCCCCGTCCCCTAACCCTAACCCTAGCCCGAACCATAACCCTAACCCTTCCCCGAAGCCTGACACTCACCCGTCCCCTAATCCTAACCCGTACGCTAACAATAACCCGCGCCCTCACACGCACGCTCCCCCTAAAGCGTTGCCGTACCCTCACCTGGACCCTAAACCGTCCCCGTCACCTAACCCTAACCCTAGCCCGAACCCTAACCCTGACCCTTCCCCGAAGCCTGACCCTCACCCGTGCCCTAATCCTAACCCGTACGCTAACACTAACCCGCACCCTCACACGCACGCTCCCCCTAAAGCGTTGCCGTACCCTCACCTGGACCCTAAACCGTCCCCGTCTCCTAACCCTAACCCTAGCCCGAACCCTAACCCTAACCCTTCCCCGAAGACTGACCCTCACGCGTCCCCGAATCCTAACCCGTACGGTAACACTAACCCGCGCCCTCACACGCACGCTCCCCCTAAAGCGTTGCCGTACCCTCACCTGGACCCTAAACCGTCCCCGTCCCCTAACCCTAACCCTAGCCCGAACCCTAACCCTAACTCTTCCCCGAAGCCTGACCCTCACCCGTCCCCTAATCCTAACCCGTACGCTAACACTAACCCGCGCCCTCACACGCACGCTCCCCCTAAAGTGTTGCCGTACCCTCACCTGGACCCTAAACCGTCCCCGTCCCCTAACCCTAACCCTAGCCCGAACCCTAACCCTAACCCTTCCCCGAAGCCTGACCCTCACCCGTCCCCTAATCCTAACCCGTACGCTAACACTAACCCGCGCCCTCACACGCACGCTCCCCCTAAAGCGTTGCCGTACCCTCACCTGGACCCTAAACCGTCCCCGTCCCCTAACCCTAACTCTAGGCCGAACCATAACCCTAACCCTTCCCCGAAGCCTGACCCTCACCCGTCCCCTAATCCTAACCCGTACGCTAACAATAACCCGCGCCCTCACACGCACGCTCCCCCTAAAGCATTGCCGTACCCTCACCTGGACCCTAAACCGTCCCCGTCACCTAACCCTAACCCTAGCCCGAACACTAACCCTGACCCTTCCCCGAAGCCTGACCCTCACCCGTGCCCTAATCCTAACCCGTACGCTAACACTAACCCGCACCTTCACACGCACGCTCCCCCTAAAGCGTTGCCGTACCCTCACCTGGACCCTAAACCGTCCCCGTCACCTAACCCTAACCCTAGCCCGAACCCTAACCCTGACCCTTCCCCGAAGCCTGACCCTCACCCGTCCCCTAATCCTAACCCGTACGCTAACACTAACCCATGCCCTCACACGCACCCTCCCCCTAAAAAGTTGCCGTACCCTCACCTGGACCCTAAACCGTCCCCATCACCTAACCCTAACCCTAGCCCGAACCCTAACCCTGACCCTTCCCCGAAGCCTGACCCTCACCCGTCCCCTAATCCTAACCCGTACGCTAACACTAACCCGCGCCCTCACACGCACGCTCCCCCTAAAGCGTTGCCGTACCCTTACCTGGACCCTAAACCGTCCCTGTCCCCTAACCCTAACCGTAGCTCGAACCCTAACCCTGACCCTTCCCCGAAGCCTTACCCTCACCCTTCCCCTAATCCTAACCCGTACGCTAACACTAACCCGCGTCCTCACACGCACGCTCCCCCTAAAGCGTTGCCGTACCCTCACCTGGACCCTAAACCGTCCCCGTTCCCTAACCCTAACCCTAGCCTGAACCCTAACCCTAACCTTTCCCCGAAGCCTGACCCTCACGCGTCCCCTAATCCTAACCCGTACGCTAACACTAACCCGCGCCCTCACACGCACGCTCCCCCTAAAGCGTTGCCGTACCCTCACCTGGACCCTAAAACGACCCCGTCTCCTAACCCTAACCCTAGCCCGAACCCTAACCCTAACCCTTCCCCGAAGACTGACCCTCACGCGTCCCCTAATCCTAACCCGTACGCTAACACTAACCCGCGCCCTCACACGCACGCTCCCCCTAAAGCGTTGCCGTACCCTCACCTGGACCCTAAACCGTCCCCGTCCCCTAACCCTAACCCTAGCCCGAACCCTAACCCTAACCCTTCCCCGAAGCCTGACCCTCACCCGTCCCCTAATCCTAACCCGTACGCTAACACTAACCCGCGCCCTCACACGCACGCTCCCCCTAAAGTGTTGCCGTACCCTCACCTGGACCCTAAACCGTCCCCGTCCCCTAACCCTAACCCTAGCCCGAACCCGAACCCTAACCCTTCCCCGAAGCCTGACCCTCACCCGTCCCCTAATCCTAACCCGTACGCTAAAACTAACCTGCGCCCTCACACGCACGCTCCCCCTAAAGCGTTGCCGTACCCTCACCTGGACCCTAAACCGTCCCCGTCCCCTAACCCTAACCCTAGCCCGAACCATAACCCTAACCCTTCCCCGAAGCCTGACCCTCACCCGTCCCCTAATCCTAACCCGTACGCTAACAATAACCCGCGCCCTCACACGCACGCTCCCCCTAAAGCGTTGCCGTACCCTCACCTGGACCCTAAACCGTCCCCGTCACCTAACCCTAACCCTAGCCCGAACCCTAACCCTGACCCTTCCCCGAAGCCTGACCCTCACCCGTGCCCTAATCCTAACCCGTACGCTAACACTAACCCGCACCCTCACACGCACGCTCCCCCTAAAGCGTTGCCGTACCCTCACCTGGACCCTAAACCGTCCCCGTCACCTAACCCTAACCCTAGCCCGAACCCTAACCCTGACCCTTCCCCGAAGCCTGACCCTCACCCGTCCCCTAATCCTAACCCGTACGCTAACACTAACCCGCGCCCTCACACGCACGCTCCCCCTAAAGCGTTGCCGTACCCTCACCTGGACGCTAAACCGTCCCCATCACCTAACCCTAACCCTAGCCCGAACCCTAACCCTGACCCTTCCCCGAAGCCTGACCCTCACCCGTCCCCTAATCCTAACCCGTACGCTAACACTAACCCGCGCCCTCACACGCACGCTCCCCCTAAAGCGTTGCCGTACCCTTACCTGGACCCTAAACCGTCCCCGTCCCCTAACCCTAACCGTAGCCCGAACCCTAACCCTGACCCTTCCCCGAAGCCTTACCCTCACCCGTCCCCTAATCCTAACCCGTACGCTAACACTAACCGCGTCCTCACACGCACGCTCCCCCTAAAGCGTTGCCGTACCCTCACCTGGACCCTAAACCGTCCCCGTCCCCTAACCCTAACCCTAGCCTGAACCCTAACCCTAACCTTTCCCCGAAGCCTGACCCTCACGCGTCCCCTAATCCTAACCCGTACGCTAACACTAACCCGCGCCCTCACACGCACGCTCCCCCTAAAGCGTTGCCGTACCCTCACCTGGACCCTAAACCGTCCCCGTCTCCTAACCCTAACCCTAGCCCGAACCCTAACCCTAACCCTTCCCCGAAGACTGACCCTCACGCGTCCCCGAATCCTAACCCGTACGCTAACACTAACCCGCGCCCTCACACGCACGCTCCCCCTAAAGCGTTGCCGTACCCTCACCTGGACCCTAAACCGTCCCCGTCCCCTAACCCTAACCCTAGCCCGAACCCTAACCCTAACCCTTCCCCGAAGCCTGACCCTCACCCGTCCCCTAATCCTAACCCGTACGCTAACACTAACCCGCGCCCTCACACGCACGCTCCCCCTAAAGTGTTGCCGTACCCTCACCTGGACCCTAAACCGTCCCCGTCCCCTAACCCTAACCCTAGCCCGAACCCTAACCCTAACCCTTCCCCGAAGCCTGACCCTCACCCGTCCCCTAATCCTAACCCGTACGCTAACACTAACCCGCGCCCTCACACGCACGCTCCCCCTAAAGCGTTGCCGTACCCTCACCTGGACCCTAAACCGTCCCCGTCCCCTAACCCTAACTCTAGCCCGAACCATAACCCTAACCCTTCCCCGAAGCCTGACCCTCACCCGTCCCCTAATCCTAACCCGTACGCTAACAATAACCCGCGCCCTCACACGCACGCTCCCCCTAAAGCGTTGCCGTACCCTCACCTGGACCCTAAACCGTCCCCGTCCCCTAACCCTAACCCTAGCCCGAACCCTAACCCTGACCCTTCCCCGAAGCCTGACCCTCACCCGTGCCCTAATCCTAACCCGTACGCTAACACTAACCCGCACCCTCACACGCACGCTCCCCCTAAAGCGTTGCCGTACCCTCACCTGGACCCTAAACCGTCCCCGTCACCTAACCCTAACCCTAGCCTGAACCCTAACCCTAACCTTTCCCCGAAGCCTGACCCTCACGCGTCCCCTAATCCTAACCCGTACGCTAACACTAACCCACGCCCTCACACGCACGCTCCCCCTAAAGCGTTGCCGTACCCTCACCTGGACCCTAAACCGTCCCCGTCTCCTAACCCTAACCCTAGACCGAACCCTAACCCTAACCCTTCCCCGAAGACTGACCCTCACGCGTCCCCGAATCCTAACCCGTACGCTAACACTAACCCGCGCCCTCACACGCACGCTCCCCCTAAAGCGTTGCCGTACCCTCACCTGGACCCTAAACCGTCCCCGTCCCCTAACCCTAACCCTAGCCCGAACCCTAACCCTAACCCTTCCCCGAAGCCTGACCCTCACCCGTCCCCTAATCCTAACCCGTACGCTAACACTAACCCGCGCTCTCACACGCACGCTCCCCCTAAAGTGTTGCCGTACCCTCACCTGGACCCTAAACCGTCCCCGTCCCCTAACCCTAACCCTAGCCCGAACCCTAACCCTAACCCTTCCCCGAAGCCTGACCCTCACCCGTCCCCTAATCCTAACCCGTTCGCTAACACTAACCCGCGCCCTCACACGCACGCTCCCCCTAAAGCGTTGCCGTACCCTCACCTGGACCCTAAACCGTCCCCGTCCCCTAACCCTAACCCTAGCCCGAACCCTAACCCTAACCCTTCCCCGAAGCCTGACCCTCACCCGTCCCCTAATCCTAACCCGTACGCTAACAATAACCCGCGCCCTCACACGCACGCTCCCCCTAAAGCGTTGCCGTACCCTCACCTGGACCCTAAACCGTCCCCGTCACCTAACCCTAACCCTAGCCCGAACCCTAACCCTGACCCTTCCCCGAAGCCTGACCCTCACCCGTGCCCTAATCCTAACCCGTACGCTAACACTAACCCGCACCCTCACACGCACGCTCCCCCTAAAGCGTTGCCGTACCCTCACCTGGACCCTAAACCGTCCCCGTCACCTAACCCTAACCCTAGCCCGAACCCTAACCCTGACCCTTCCCCGAAGCCTGACCCTCACCCGTCCCCTAATCCTAACCCGTACGCTAACACTAACCCGCGCCGTCACACGCACGCTCCCCCTAAAGCGTTGCCGTACCCTCATCTGGACCCTAAACCGTCCCCATCACCTAACCCTAACCCTAGCCCGAACCCTAACCCTGACCCTTCCCCGAAGCCTGACCCTCACCCGTCCCCTAATCCTAACCCGTACGCTAACACTAACCCGCGCCCTCACACGCACGCTCCCCCTAAAGCGTTGCCGTACCCTTACCTGGACCCTAAACCGTCCCCGTCCCCTAACCCTAACCGTAGCCCGAACCCTAACCCTGACCCTTCCCCGAAGCCTTACCCTCACCCGTCCCCTAATCCTAACCCGTACGCTAACACTAACCCGCGTCCTCACACGCACGCTCCCCCTAAAGCGTTGCCGTACCCTCACCTGGACCCTACACCGTCCCCGTCCCCTAACCCTAACCCTAGCCTGAACCCTAACCCTAACCTTTCCCCGAAGCCTGACCCTCACGCGTCCCCTAATCCTAACCCGTACGCTAACACTAACCCGCGCCCTCACACGCACGCTCCCCCTAAAGCGTTGCCGTACCCTTTCCTGGACCCTAAACCGTACCCGTCTCCTAACCGTAACCCTAGCCCGAACCCTAACCCTAACCCTTCCCCGAAGCCTGACCCTCACCCGTTCCCTAATCCTAAACCGTACGCTAACACTAACCCGTGCCCTCACACGCACGCTCCCCCTAAAGCGTTGCCGTACCCTCACCTGGACCCTAAACCGTCCCCGTCCCCTAACCCTAACCCTAGCCCGAACCCTAACCCTAACCCTTCCCCGAAGCCTGACCCTCACCCGTCCCCTAATCCTAACCCGTACGCTAACACTAACCCGCGCCCTCACACGCACGCTCCCCCTAAAGCGTTGCCCTACCCTCACCTGGACCCTAAACCGTCCCCGTCCCCTAACCCTAACCCTAGCCCGAACCCTAACCCTAACCCTTCCCCGAAGCCTGACCCTCAACCGTCGCCTAATCCTAACCCGTACGCTAACACTAACCCGCGCCCTCACACGCACGCTCCCCCTAAAGCGTTGCCGTACCCTCACCTGGACCCTAAACCGTCCCCGTCCCCTAACCCTAACCCTAGCCCGAACCCTAACCCTAACCCTTCCCCGAAGCCTGACCCGCAACCGTCGCCTAATCCTAACCCGTACGCTAACACTAACCCGCGCCCTCACACGCACACTCCCCCTAAAGCGTTGCCGTACCCTCACCTGGACCCTAAACCGTCCCCGTCCCCTAACCCTAACCCTAGCCCGAACCCTAACCCTAACCCTTCCCCGAAGCCTGACCCTCACCCGTCCCCTAATCCTAACCCATTCGCTAACACTAACCCGCGCCCTCACACGCACGCTCCCCCTAAAGCGTTGCCGTACCCTCACCTGGACCCTAAACCGTCCCCGTCCCCTAACCCTAACCCTAGCCCGAACCATAACCCTAACCCTTCCCCGAAGCCTGACCCTCACCCGTCCCCTAATCCTAACCCGTACGCTAACAATAACCCGCGCCCTCACACGCACGCTCCCCCTAAAGCGTTGCCGTACCCTCACCTGGACCCTAAACCGTCCCCGTCACCTAACCCTAACCCTAGCCCGAACCCTAACCCTGACCCTTCCCCGAAGCCTGACCCTCACCCGTGCCCTAATCCTAACCCGTACGCTAACACTAACCCGCACCCTCACACGCACGCTCCCCCTAAAGCGTTGCCGTACCCTCACCTGGACCCTAAACCGTCCCCGTCACCTAACCCTAACCCTAGCCCGAACCCTAACCCTGACCCTTCCCCGAAGCCTGACCCTCACCCGTCCCCTAATCCTAACCCGTACGCTAACACTAACCCGCGCCGTCACACGCACGCTCCCCCTAAAGCGTTGCCGTACCCTCATCTGGACCCTAAACCGTCCCCATCACCTAACCCTAACCCTAGCCCGAACCCTAACCCTGACCCTTCCCCGAAGCCTGACCCTCACCCGTCCCCTAATCCTAACCCGTACGCTAACACTAACCCGCGCCCTCACACGCACGCTCCCCCTAAAGCGTTGCCGTACCCTTACCTGGACCCTAAACCGTCCCCGTCCCCTAACCCTAACCGTAGCCCGAACCCTAACCCTGACCCTTCCCCGAAGCCTTACCCTCACCCGTCCCCTAATCCTAACCCGTACGCTAACACTAACCCGCGTCCTCACACGCACGCTCCCCCTAAAGCGTTGCCGTACCCTCACCTGGACCCTAAACCGTCCCCGTCCCCTAACCCTAACCCTAGCCTGAACCCTAACCCTAACCTTTCCCCGAAGCCTGACCCTCACGCGTCCCCTAATCCTAACCCGTACACTAACACTAACCCGCGCCCTCACACGCACGCTCCCCCTAAAGCGTTGCCGTACCCTCACCTGGACCCTAAACCATCCCCGTCTCCTAACCCTAACCCTAGCCCGAACCCTAACCCTAACCCTTCCCCGAAGACTGACCCTCACGCGTCCCCTAATCCTAACCCTTACGCTAACACTAACCCGCGCCCTCACACGCACGCTCCCCCTAAAGCATTGCCGTACCCTCACCTGGACCCTAAACCGTCCCCGTCCCCTAACCCTAACCCTAGCCCGAACCCTAACCCTAACCCTTCCCCGAAGCCTGACCCTCACCCGTCCCCTAATCCTAACCCGTACGCTAACACTAACCCGCGCCCTCACACGCACGCTCCCCCTAAAGTGTTGCCGTACCCTCACCTGGACCCTAAACCGTCCCCGTCCCCTAACCCTAACCCTAGCCCGAACCCTAACCCTAACCCTTCCCCGAAGCCTGACCCTCACCCGTCCCCTAATCCTAACCCGTACGCTAACACTAACCCGCGCCCTCACACGCACGCTCCCCCTAAAGCGTTGCCGTACCCTCACCTGAACCCTAAACCGTCCCCGTCCCCTAACCCTAACCCTAGCCCGAACCATAACCCTAACACTTCCCCGAAGACTGACCCTCACCCGTCCCCTAATCCTAACCCGTACGCTAACAATAACCCGCGCCCTCACACGCACGCTCCCCCTAAAGCGTTGCCGTACCCTCACCTGGACCCTAAACCGTCCCCGTCACCTAACCCTAACCCTAGCCCGAACCCTAACCCTGACCCTTCCCCGAAGCCTGACCCTCACCCGTGCCCTAATCCTAACCCGTACGCTAACACTAACCCGCACCCTCACACGCACGCTCCCCCTAAAGCATTGCCGTACCCTCACCTGGACCCTAAACCGTCCCTGTCACCTAACCCTAACCCTAGCCCGAACCCTAACCCTGACCCTTCCCCGAAGCCTGACCCTCACCCGTCCCCTAATCCTAACCCGTACGCTAACACTAACCCGCACCCTCACACGCACGCTCCCCCTAAAGCGTTGCCGTACCCTCACCTGGACCCTAAACCGTCCCCATCACCTAACCCTAACCCTAGCCCGAACCCTAACCCTGACCCTTCCCCGAAGCCTGACCCTCACCCGTCCCCTAATCCTAACCCGTACGCTAACACTAACCCGCGCCCTCACACGCACGCTCCCCCGAAAGCGTTGCCGTACCCTTACCTGGACCCTAAACCGTCCCCGTCCCCTAACCCTAACCGTAGCCCGAACCCTAACCCTGACCCTTCCCCGAAGCCTTACCCTCACCCGTCCCCTAATCCTAACCCGTACGCTAACACTAACCCGCGTCCTCACACGCACGCTCCCCCTAAAGCGTTGCCGTACCCTCACCTGGACCCTAAACCGTCCCCGTCCCCTAACCCTAACCCTAGCCTGAACCCTAACCCTAACCTTTCCCCGAAGCCTGACCCTCACGCGTCCCCTAATCCTAACCCGTACGCTAACACTAACCCGCGCCCTCACACGCACGCTCCCCCTAAAGCGTTGCCGTACCCTCACCTGGACCCTAAACCGTCCCCGTCTCCTAACCCTAACCCTAGCCCGAACCCTAACCCTAACCCTTCCCCGAAGACTGACCCTCACGCGTCCCCGAATCCTAACCCGTACGCTAACACTAACCCGCGCCCTCACACGCACGCTCCCCCTAAAGCGTTGCCGTACCCTCACCTGGACCCTAAACCGTCCCCGTCCCCTAACCCTAACCCTAGCCCGAACCCTAACCCTAACCCTTCCCCGAAGCCTGACCCTCACCCGTCCCCTAATCCTAACCCGTACGCTAAAACTAACCTGCGCCCTCACACGCACGCTCCCCCTAAAGCGTTGCCGTACCCTCACCTGGACCCTAAACCGTCCCCGTCCCCTAACCCTAACCCTAGCCCGAACCATAACCCTAACCCTTCCCCGAAGCCTGACCCTCACCCGTCCCCTAATCCTAACCCGTACGCTAACAATAACCCGCGCCCTCACACGCACGCTCCCCCTAAAGCGTTGCCGTACCCTCACCTGGACCCTAAACCGTCCCCGTCACCTAACCCTAACCCTAGCCCGAACCCTAACCCTGACCCTTCCCCGAAGCCTGACCCTCACCCGTGCCCTAATCCTAACCCGTACGCTAACACTAACCCGCACCCTCACACGCACGCTCCCCCTAAAGCGTTGCCGTACCCTCACCTGGACCCTAAACCGTCCCCGTCACCTAACCCTAACCCTAGCCCGAACCCTAACCCTGACCCTTCCCCGAAGCCTGACCCTCACCCGTCCCCTAATCCTAACCCGTACGCTAACACTAACCCGCGCCCTCACACGCACGCTCCCCCTAAAGCGTTGCCGTACCCTCACCTGGACCCTAAACCGTCCCCATCACCTAACCCTAACCCTAGCCCGAACCCTAACCCTGACCCTTCCCCGAAGCCTGACCCTCACCCGTCCCCTAATCCTAACCCGTACGCTAACACTAACCCGCGCCCTCACACGCACGCTCCCCCTAAAGCGTTGCCGTACCCTTACCTGGACCCTAAACCGTCCCCGTCCCCTAACCCTAACCGTAGCCCGAACCCTAACCCTGACCCTTCCCCGAAGCCTTACCCTCACCCGTCCCCTAATCCTAACCCGTACGCTAACACTAACCGCGTCCTCACACGCACGCTCCCCCTAAAGTGTTGCCGTACCCTCACCTGGACCCTAAACCGTCCCCGTCCCCTAACCCTAACCCTAGCCTGAACCCTAACCCTAACCTTTCCCCGAAGCCTGATCCTCACGCGTCCCCTAATCCTAACCCGTACGCTAACACTAACCCGCGCCCTCACACGCACGCTCCCCATAAAGCGTTGCCGTACCCTCACCTGGACCCTAAACCGTCCCCGTCTCCTAACCCTAACCCTAGCCCGAACCCTAACCCTAACCCTTCCCCGAAGACTGACCCTCACGCGTCCCCGAATCCTAACCCGTACGCTAACACTAACCCGCGCCCTCACACGCACGCTCCCCCTAAAGCGTTGCCGTACCCTCACCTGGACCCTAAACCGTCCCCGTCCCCTAACCCTAACCCTAGCCCGAACCCTAACCCTAACCCTTCCCCGAAGCCTGACCCTCACCCGTCCCCTAATCCTAACCCGTACGCTAACACTAACCCGCGCCCTCACACGCACGCTCCCCCTAAAGTGTTGCCGTACCCTCACCTGGACCCTAAACCGTCCCCGTCCCCTAACCCTAACCCTAGCCCGAACCCTAACCCTAACCCTTTCTCGAAGCCTGACCCTCACCCGTCCCCTAATCCTAACCCGTACGCTAACACTAACCCGCGCCCTCACACGCACGCTCCCCCTAAAGCGTTGCCGTACCCTCACCTGGACCCTAAACCGTCCCCGTCCCCTAACCCTAACTCTAGCCCGAACCATAACCCTAACCCTTCCCCGAAGCCTGACCCTCACCCGTCCCCTAATCCTAACCCGTACGCTAACAATAACCCGCGCCCTCACACGCACGCTCCCCCTAAAGCGTTGCCGTACCCTCACCTGGACCCTAAACCGTCCCCGTCCCCTAACCCTAACCCTAGCCCGAACCCTAACTCTGACCCTTCCCCGAAGCCTGACCCTCACCCGTGCCCTAATCCTAACCCGTACGCTAACACTAACCCGCACCCTCACACGCACGCTCCCCCTAAAGCGTTGCCGTACCCTCACCTGGACCCTAAACCGTCCCCGTCACCTAACCCTAACCCTAGCCTGAACCCTAACCCTAACCTTTCCCCGAAGCCTGACCCTCACGCGTCCCCTAATCCTAACCCGTACGCTAACACTAACCCACGCCCTCACACGCACGCTCCCCCTAAAGCGTTGCCGTACCCTCACCTGGACCCTAAACCGTCCCCGTCTCCTAACCCTAACCCTAGCCCGAACCCTAACCCTAACCCTTCCCCGAAGACTGACCCTCACGCGTCCCCGAACCCTAACCCGTACGCTAACACTAACCCGCGCCCTCACACGCACGCTCCCCCTAAAGCGTTGCCGTACCCTCACCTGGACCCTAAACCGTCCCCGTCCCCTAACCCTAACCCTAGCCCGAACCCTAACCCTAACCCTTCCCCGAAGCCTGACCCTCACCCGTCCCCTAATCCTAACCCGTACGCTAACACTAACCCGCGCTCTCACACGCACGCTCCCCCTAAAGTGTTGCCGTACCCTCACCTGGACCCTAAACCGTCCCCGTCCCCTAACCCTAACCCTAGCCCGAACCCTAACCCTAACCCTTCCCCGAAGCCTGACCCTCACCCGTCCCCTAATCCTAACCCGTTCGCTAACACTAACCCGCGCCCTCACACGCACGCTCCCCCTAAAGCGTTGCCGTACCCTCACCTGGACCCTAAACCGTCCCCGTCCCCTAACCCTAACCCTAGCCCGAACCCTAACCCTAACCCTTCCCCGAAGCCTGACCCTCACCCGTCCCCTAATCCTAACCCGTACGCTAACAATAACCCGCGCCCTCACACGCACGCTCCCCCTAAAGCGTTGCCGTACCCTCACCTGGACCCTAAACCGTCCCCGTCACCTAACCCTAACCCTAGCCCGAACCCTAACCCTGACCCTTCCCCGAAGCCTGACCCTCACCCGTGCCCTAATCCTAACCCGTACGCTAACACTAACCCGCACCCTCACACGCACGCTCCCCCTAAAGCGTTGCCGTACCCTCACCTGGACCCTAAACCGTCCCCGTCACCTAACCCTAACCCTAGCCCGAACCCTAACCCTGACCCTTCCCCGAAGCCTGACCCTCACCCGTCCCCTAATCCTAACCCGTACGCTAACACTAACCCGCGCCGTCACACGCACGCTCCCCCTAAAGCGTTGCCGTACCCTCATCTGGACCCTAAACCGTCCCCATCACCTAACCCTAACCCTAGCCCGAACCCTAACCCTGACCCTTCCCCGAAGCCTGACCCTCACCCGTCCCCTAATCCTAACCCGTACGCTAACACTAACCCGCGCCCTCACACGCACGCTCCCCCTAAAGCGTTGCCGTACCCTTACCTGGACCCTAAACCGTCCCCGTCCCCTAACCCTAACCGTAGCCCGAACCCTAACCCTGACCCTTCCCCGAAGCCTTACCCTCACCCGTCCCCTAATCCTAACCCGTACGCTAACACTAACCCGCGTCCTCACACGCACGCTCCCCCTAAAGCGTTGCCGTACCCTCACCTGGACCCTACACCGTCCCCGTCCCCTAACCCTAACCCTAGCCTGAACCCTAACCCTAACCTTTCCCCGAAGCCTGACCCTCACGCGTCCCCTAATCCTAACCCGTACGCTAACACTAACCCGCGCCCTCACACGCACGCTCCCCCTAAAGCGTTGCCGTACCCTTTCCTGGACCCTAAACCGTCCCCGTCCCCTAACCCTAACCCTACCCCGAACCCTAACCCTAACCCTTCCCCGAAGCCTGACCCTCAACCGTCGCCTAATCCTAACCCGTACGCTAACACTAACCCGCGCCCTCACACGCACGCTCCCCCTAAAGCGTTGCCGTACCCTCACCTGGACCCTAAACCGTCCCCGTCCCCTAACCCTAACCCTAGCCCGAACCCTAACCCTAACCCTTCCCCGAAGCCTGACCCGCAACCGTCGCCTAATCCTAACCCGTACGCTAACACTAACCCGCGCCCTCACACGCACGCTCCCCCTAAAGCGTTGCCGTACCCTCACCTGGACCCTAAACCGTCCCCGTCCCCTAACCCTAACCCTAGCCCGAACCCTAACCCTAACCCTTCCCCGAAGCCTGACCCTCACCCGTCCCCTAATCCTAACCCATTCGCTAACACTAACCCGCACCCTCACACGCACGCTCCCCCTAAAGCGTTGCCGTACCCTCACCTGGACCCTAAACCGTCCCCGTCCCCTAACCCTAACCCTAGCCCGAACCATAACCCTAACCCTTCCCCGAAGCCTGACCCTCACCCGTCCCCTAATCCTAACCCGTACGCTAACAATAACCCGCGCCCTCACACGCACGCTCCCCCTAAAGCGTTGCCGTACCCTCACCTGGACCCTAAACCGTCCCCGTCACCTAACCCTAACCCTAGCCCGAACCCTAACCCTGACCCTTCCCCGAAGCCTGACCCTCACCCGTGCCCTAATCCTAACCCGTACGCTAACACTAACCCGCACCCTCACACGCACGCTCCCCCTAAAGCGTTGCCGTACCCTCACCTGGACCCTAAACCGTCCCCGTCACCTAACCCTAACCCTAGCCCGAACCCTAACCCTGACCCTTCCCCGAAGCCTGACCCTCACCCGTCCCCTAATCCTAACCCGTATGCTAACACTAACCCGCGCCGTCACACGCACGCTCCCCCTAAAGCGTTGCCGTACCCTCATCTGGACCCTAAACCGTCCCCATCACCTAACCCTAACCCTAGCCCGAACCCTAACCCTGACCCTTCCCCGAAGCCTGACCCTCACCCGTCCCCTAATCCTAACCCGTACGCTAACACTAACCCGCGCCCTCACATGCACGCTCCCCCTAAAGCGTTGCCGTACCCTTACCTGGACCCTAAACCGTCCCCGTCCCCTAACCCTAACCGTAGCCCGAACCCTAACCCTGACCCTTCCCCGAAGCCTTACCCTCACCCGTCCCCTAATCCTAACCCGTACGCTAACAATAACCCGCGCCCTCACACGCACGCTCCCCCTAAAGCGTTGCCGTACCCTCACCTGGACCCTAAACCGTCCCCGTCACCTAACCCTAACCCTAGCCCGAACCCTAACCCTGACCCTTCCCCGAAGCCTGACCCTCACCCGTGCCCTAATCCTAACCCGTACGCTAACACTAACCCGCACCCTCACACGCACGCTTCCCCTAAAGCATTGCCGTACCCTCACCTGGACCCTAAACCGTCCCTGTCACCTAACCCTAACCCTAGCCCGAACCCTAACCCTGACCCTTCCCCGAAGCCTGACCCTCACCCGTCCCCTAATCCTAACCCGTACGCTAACACTAACCCGCACCCTCACACGCACGCTCCCCCTAAAGCGTTGCCGTACCCTCACCTGGACCCTAAACCGTCCCCATCACCTAACCCTAACCCTAGCCCGAACCCTAACCCTGACCCTTCCCCGAAGCCTGACCCTCACCCGTCCCCTAATCCTAACCCGTACGCTAACACTAACCCGCGCCCTCACACGCACGCTCCCCCTAAAGCGTTGCCGTACCCTTACCTGGACCCTAAACCGTCCCCGTCCCCTAACCCTAACCGTAGCCCGAACCCTAACCCTGACCCTTCCCCGAAGCCTTACCCTCACCCGTCCCCTAATCCTAACCCGTACGCTAACACTAACCGGTGTCCTCACACGCACGCTCCCCCTAAAGCGTTGCCGTACCCTCACCTGGACCCTAAACCGTCCCCGTCCCCTAACCCTAACCCTAGCCTGAACCCTAACCCTAACCTTTCCCCGAAGCCTGACCCTCACGCGTCCCCTAATCCTAACCCGTACGCTAACACTAACCCGCGCCCTCACACGCACGCTCCCCCTAAAGCGTTGCCGTACCCTCACCTGGACCCTAAACCGTCCCCGTCTCCTAACCCTAACCCTAGCCCGAACCCTAACCCTAACCCTTCCCCGAAGACTGACCCTCACGCGTCCCCGAATCCTAACCCGTACGCTAACACTAACCCGCGCCCTCACACGCACGCTCCCCCTAAAGCGTTGCCGTACCCTCACCTGGACCCTAAACCGTCCCCGTCCCCTAACCCTAACCGTAGCCCGAACCCTAACCCTAACCCTTCCCCGAAGCCTGACCCTCACTCTTCCCCTAATCCTAACCCGTACGCTAACACTAACCCTCGCTCTCACACGCACGCTCCCCCTAAAGTGTTGCCGTACCCTCACCTGGACCCTAAACCGTTCCCGTCCCCTAACCCTAACCCTAGCCCGAACCCTAACCCTAACCCTTCCCCGAAGCCTGACCCTCACCCGTCCCCTAATCCTAACCCGTTCGCTAACACTAACCCGCGCCCTCACACGCACGCTCCCCCTAAAGCGTTGCCGTACCCTCACCTGGACCCTAAACCGTCCCCGTCCCCTAACCCTAACCCTAGCCCGAACCATAACCCTAACCCTTCCCCGAAGCCTGACCCTCACCCGTCCCCTAATCCTAACCCGTACGCTAACAATAACCCGCGCCCTCACACGCACGCTCCCCCTAAAGCGTTGCCGTACCCTCACCTGGACCCTAAACCGTCCCCGTCACCTAACCCTAACCCTAGCCCGAACCCTAACCCTGACCCTTCCCCGAAGCCTGACCCTCACCCGTGCCCTAATCCTAACCCGTACGCTAACACTAACCCGCACCCTCACACGCACGCTCCCCCTAAAGCGTTGCCGTACCCTCACCTGGACCCTAAACCGTCCCCGTCACCTAACCCTAACCCTAGCCCGAACCCTAACCCTGACCCTTCCCCGAAGCCTGACCCTCACCCGTCCCCTAATCCTAACCCGTACGCTAACACTAACCCGCGCCGTCACACGCACGCTCCCCCTAAAGCGTTGCCGTACCCTCATCTGGACCCTAAACCGTCCCCATCACCTAACCCTAACCCTAGCCCGAACCCTAACCCTGACCCTTCCCCGAAGCCTGACCCTCACCCGTCCCCTAATCCTAACCCGTACGCTAACACTAACCCGCGCCCTCACACGCACGCTCCCACTAAAGCGTTGCCGTACCCTTACCTGGACCCTAAACCGTCCCCGTCCCCTAACCCTAACCGTAGCCCGAACCCTAACCCTGACCCTTCCCCGAAGCCTTACCCTCACCCGTCCCCTAATCCTAACCCGTACGCTAACACTAACCCGCGTCCTCACACGCACGCTCCCCCTAAAGCGTTGCCGTACCCTCACCTGGACCCTAAACCGTCCCCGTCCCCTAACCCTAACCCTAGCCTGAACCCTAACCCTAACCTTTCCCCGAAGCCTGACCCTCACGCGTCCCCTAATCCTAACCCGTACGCTAACACTAACCCGCGCCCTCACACGCACGCTCCCCCTAAAGCGTTGCCATACCCTTTCCTGGACCCTAAACCGTCCCCGTCTCCTAACCGTAACCCTAGCCCGAACCCTAACCCTAACCCTTCCCCGAAGCCTGACCCTCACCCGTTCCCTAATCCTAACCCGTACGCTAACACTAACCCGCGCCCTCACACGCACGCTCCCCCTAAAGCGTTGCCGTACCCTCACCTGGACCCTAAACCGTCCCCGTCCCCTAACCCTAACCCTAGCCCGAAACCTAACCCTAACCCTTCCCCGAAGCCTGACCCTCACCCGTCCCCTAATCCTAACCCGTACGCTAACACTAACCCGCGCCCTCACACGCACGCTCCCCCTAAAGCATTGCCCTACCCTCACCTGGACCCTAAACCGTCCCCGTCCCCTAACCCTAACCCTAGCCCGAACCCTAACCCTAACCCTTCCCCGAAGCCTGACCCTCAACCGTCGCCTAATCCTAACCCGTACGCTAACACTAACCCGCGCCCTCACACGCACGCTCCCCCTAAAGCGTTGCCGTACTCTCACCTGGACCCTAAACCGTCCCCGTCCCCTAACCCTAACCCTAGCCCGAACCCTAACCCTAACCCTTCCCCGAAGCCTGACCCGCAACCGTCGCCTAATCCTAACCCGTACGCTAACACTAACCCGCGCCCTCACACGCACGCTCCCCCTAAAGCGTTGCCGTACCCTCACCTGGACCCTAAACCGTCCCCGTCCCCTAACCCTAACCCTAGCCCGAACCCTAACCCTAACCCTTCCCCGAAGCCTGACCCTCACCCGTCCCCTAATCCTAACCCGTTCGCTAACAATAACCCGCGCCCTCACACGCACGCTCCCCCTAAAGCGTTGCCGTACCCTCACCTGGACCCTAAACCGTCCCCGTCCCCTAACCCTAACCCTAGCCCGAACCATAACCCTAACCCTTCCCCGAAGCCTGACCCTCACCCGTCCCCTAATCCTAACCCGTACGCTAACAATAACCCGCGCCCTCACACGCACGCTCCCCCTAAAGCGTTGCCGTACCCTCACCTGGACCCTAAACCGTCCCCGTCACCTAACCCTAACCCTAGCCCGAACCCTAACCCTGACCCTTCCCCGAAGCCTGACCCTCACCCGTGCCCTAATCCTAACCCGTACGCTAACACTAACCCGCACCCTCACACGCACGCTCCCCCTAAAGCGTTGCCGTACCCTCACCTGGACCCTAAACCGTCCCCGTCACCTAACCCTAACCCTAGCCCGAACCCTAACCCTGACCCTTCCCCGAAGCCTGACCCTCACCCGTCCCCTAATCCTAACCCGTACGCTAACACTAACCCGCGCCGTCACACGCACGCTCCCCCTAAAGCGTTGCCGTACCCTCATCTGGACCCTAAACCGTCCCCATCACCTAACCCTAACCCTAGCCCGAACCCTAACCCTGACCCTTCCCCGAAGCCTGACCCTCACCCGTCCCCTAATCCTAACCCGTACGCTAACACTAACCCGCGCCCTCACACGCACGCTCCCCCTAAAGCGTTGCCGTACCCTTACCTGGACCCTAAACCGTCCCCGTCCCCTAACCCTAACCGTAGCCCGAACCCTAACCCTGACCCTTCCCCGAAGCCTTACCCTCACCCGTCCCCTAATCCTAACCCGTACGCTAACACTAACCCGCGTCCTCACACGCACGCTCCCCCTAAAGCGTTGCCGTACCCTCACCTGGACCCTAAACCGTTCCCGTCCCCTAACCCTAACCCTAGCCTGAACCCTAACCCTAAACTTTCCCCGAAGCCTGACCCTCACGCGTCCCCTAATCCTAACCCGTACGCTAACACTAACCCGCGCCCTCACACGCACGCTCCCCCTAAAGCGTTGCCGTACCCTTTCCTGGACCCTAAACCGTCCCCGTCTCCTAACCGTAACCCTAGCCCGAACCCTAACCCTAACCCTTCCCCGAAGCCTGACCCTCACCCGTTCACTAATCCTAACCCGTACGCTAACACTAACCCGCGCCCTCACACGCACGCTCCCCCTAAAGCGTTGCCGTACCCTCACCTGGACCCTAAACCGTCCCCGTCCCCTAACCCTAACCCTAGCCCGAACCCTAACCCTAACCCTTCCCCGAAGCCTGACCCTCACCCGTCCCCTAATCCTAACCCGTACGCTAACACTAACCCACGCCCTCACACGCACGCTCCCCCTAAAGCGTTGCCGTACCCTCACCTGGACCCTAAACCGTCCCCGTCCCCTAACCCTAACCCTAGCCCGAACCCTAAACCTGACCCTTCCCCGAAGCCTGACCCTCACCCGTCCCCTAATCCTAACCCATACGCTAACACTAACCCGCGCCCTCACACGCACGCTCCCCCTAAAGCGTTGCCGTACCCTCACCTGGACCCTAAACCGTCCCCGTCCCCTAACCCTAACCCTAGCCCGAACCCTAACCCTGACCCTTCCCCGAAGCCTGACCCTCACCCGTCCCCTAATCCTAACCCGTACGCTAACACTAACCCACGCCCTCACACTCACGCTCCCCCTAAAGCGTTGCCGTACCCTCACCTGGACCCTAAACCGTCCCCGTCCCCTAACCCTAGCCCTAGTCCGAACCCTAACCCTAACCTTTCCCCGAAGCCTGACCCTCACCCGTCCCCTAATCCCAACCCGTACGCTAACACAAACCCGCGTCCTCACACGCACGCTCCCCCTAAAGCGTAGCCGTACCCTCACCTGGACCCTAAACCGTCCCCGTCCCCTAACCCTAACCCTAGCCCGAACCCTAACCCTAACCCTTCCCCGAAGCCTGACCCTCACCCGTCCCCTAATCCTAACCCGTACGATAACACTAACCCGCGCCCTCACACGCACGCTCCCCCTAAAACGTTGCCGTACCCTCACCTGGACCCTAAACCGTCCCCGTCCCCTAACCCTAACCCTAGCCCAAACCCTAACCCTAACCCTTCCCCGAAGCCTGACCCTCACCCGTCCCCTAATCCTAACCCGTACGCTAACACTAACCCGCGCCCTCACACGCACGCTCCCCCTAAAGTGTTGCCGTACCCTCACCTGGACCCTAAACCGTCCCTGTCCCCTAACACTAACCCTAGCCCGAACCCTAACCCTGACCCTTCCCCGAAGCCTGACCCTCACCCGTCCCCTAATCCTAACCCGTACGCTAACACTAACCCACGCCCTCACACGCACGCTCCCCCTAAAGCGTTGCCGTACCCTCACCTGGACCCTAAACCGTCCCCATCCCCTAATCCTAACCCTAGCCCGAACCCTAACCCTAAAGTTTCCCCGAAGCCTGACCCTCACCCGTCCCCTAATCCTAACCCGTACGCTAACACAAACCCGCGTTCTCACAGGCACACTCCCCCTAAAGCGTTGCCGTACCCTCACCTGGACCCTAAACCGTCCCCGTCCCCTAACCCTAACCCTAGCCCGAACCCTAACCCTAACCCTTCCCCGAAGCCTGACCCTCACCCGTCCCCTAATCCTAACCCGTCCGCTAACAGTAACCCGCGCCCTCACACGCACGCTCCCCCTAAAGCATTGCCGTACCCTCACCTGGACCCTAAACCGTCCCCGTCCCCTAACCCTAACCCTAGCCCGAACCCTAACCCTAACCCTTCCCCGAAGCCTGACCCTCACCCGTCCCCTAATCCTAACACGTACGCTAACACTAACCCGCGCCCTCACACGCACGCTCCCCCTAAAGCATTGCCATACCCTCACCTGGACCCTAAACCGTCCCCGTCCCCTAACCCTAACCCTAGCCCGAACCCTAACCCTAACCTTTCCCCGAAGCCTGACCCTCACCCGTCCCCTAATCCTAACCCGTACGCTAACACAAACCCACGTCCTCACAGGCACGCTCCCCCTAAAGCGTTGCCGTACCCTCACCTGGACCCTAAACCGTCCCCGTCCCCTAACCCTAACCCTAGCCCGAACCCTAACCCTAACCCTTCCCCGAAGCCTGACCCGCAACCGTCGCCTAATCCTAACCCGTACGCTAACACTAACCCGCGCCCTCACACGCACGCTCCCCCTAAAGCGTTGCCGTACCCTCACCTGGACCCTAAACCGTCCCCGTCCCCTAACCCTAACCCTAGCCCGAACCCTAACCCTAACCCTTCCCCGAAGCCTGACCCTCACCCGTCCCCTAATCCTAACCCGTTCGCTAACAATAACCCGTGCCCTCACACGCACGCTCCCCCTAAAGCGTTGCCATACCCTCACCTGGACCCTAAACCGTCCCCGTCCCCTAACCCTAACCCTAGCCCGAACCCTAACCCTGACCCTTCCCCGAAGCCTGACCCTCACCCGTCCCCTAATCCTAACCCGTACGCTAACACTAACCCGTGCCCTCACACGCACGCTCCCCCTAAAGCGTTGTCGTACCCTCACCTGGACCCTAAACCGTCCCTGTCCCCTAAACCTAACCCTAGCCCGAACCCTAAACCTGACCCTTCCCCGAAGCCTGACCCTCACCCGTCCCCTAATCCTAACCCGTACGCTAACACTAACTCACGCCCTCACACGCACGCTCCCCTTAAAGCGTTGCCGTACCCTCACCTGGACCATAAACCGTCCCCGTCCCCTAACCCTAACCGTAGCCCGAACCCTAACCCTGACCCTTCCCCGAAGCCTGACCCTCACCCGTCCCCTAATCCTAACCCGTACGCTAACACTAACCCGCGTCCTCACACGCACGCTCCCCCTAAAGCGTTGCCGTACCCTCACCTGGACCCTAAACCGTCCCCGTCCCCTAACCCTAACCCTAGCCTGAACCCTAACCCTAACCCTTCCCCGAAGCCTGACCCTCACGCGTCCCCTAATCCTAACCCGTACGCTAACACTAACCCGCGCCCTCACACGCACGCTCCCCCTAAAGCGTTGCCGTACCCTCACCTGGACCCTAAACCGTCCCCGTCCCCTAACCCTAACCCTAGCCCGAACCCTAACCCTAACCCTTCCCCGAAGCCTGACCCTCACCCGTCCCCTAATCCTAACCCGTACGCTAACACTAACCCGCGCCCTCACACGCACGCTCCCCCTGAAGCATTGCCGTACCCTCACCTGGACCCTAAACCGTCCCCGTCCCGTAACCCTAACCCTAGCCCGAACCCTAACCCTAACCCTTCCCCGAAGCCTGACCCTCACCCGTCCCCTAATCCTAACCCGTACGCTAACCCTAACCCGCGCCCTCACACGCACGCTCCCCCTAAAGCGTTGCCGTACCCTCACCTGGACCCTAAACCGTCCCCGTCCCCTAACCCTAACCCTAGCCCGAACCCTAACCCTAACCCTTCCCCGAAGCCTGACCCTCACCCGTCCCCTAATCCTAACCCGTACGCTAACACTAACCCGCGCCCTCACACGCACGCTCCCCCTAAAGCGTTGCCGTACCCTCACCTGGACCCTAAACCGTCCCCGTCCCCTAACCCTAACCCTAGCCCGAACCCTAACCCTAACACTTCCCCGAAGCCTGACCCTCACCCGTCCCCTAATCCTAACACGTACGCTAACACTAACCCGCGCCCTCACACGCACGCTCCCCCTAAAGCATTGCCATACCCTCACCTGGACCCTAAACTGTCCCCGTCCCCTAACCCTCAAACTAGCCCGAACCCTAACCCTAACCCTTCCCCGAAGCCTGACCCTCACCCGTCCCCTAATCCTAACCCGTACGCTAACACTAACCCGCGCCCTCACACGCACGCTCCCCCTAAAGCGTTGCCGTACCCTCACCTGGACCCTAAACCGTCCCCGTCCCCTAACCCTAACCCTAGCCCGAACCCTAACCCTAACCCTTCCCCGAAGCCTGACCCTCACCCGTCCCCTAATCCTAACACGTACGCTAACACTAACCCACGCCCTCACACGCACGCTCCCCCTAAAGCGTTGCCGTACCCTCACCTGGACCCTAAACCATCCCCGTCCCCTAACCCTATCCCTAGCCCGAAACCTAACGCTAACCCTTCCCCGAAGCCTGACCCTCACCCGTCCCCTAATCCTAACCCGTACGCTAACACTAACCCGCGCCCTCACACGCACGCTCCCCCTAAAGCGTTGCCGTACCCTCACCTGGACCCTAAACCGTCCCCGTCCCCTAACCCTAACCCTAGCCCGAACCCTAACCCTAACCCTTCCCCGAAGCCTGACCCTCACCCGTCCCCTAATCCTAACCCGTACGCTAACACTAACCCGCACCCTCACACGCACGCTCCCCCTAAAGCGTTGCCGTACCCTCACCTGGACCGTAAACCGTCCCCGTCCCCTAACCCTAACCCTAGCCCGAACCCTAACCCTAACCCTTCCCCGAAGCCTGACCCTCACCCGTCCCCTAATCCTAACCCGTACGCTAACACTAACCCGCGCCCTCACACGCACGCTCCCCCTAAAGCGTTGCCGTACCCTCACCTGGACCCTAAACCGTCCCCGTCACCTAACCCTAACCCTAGCCCGAACACTAACCCTGACCCTTCCCCGAAGCCTGACCCTCACCCGTCCCCTAATCGTAACCCGTACGCTAACACTAACCCACGCCCTCACACGCACGCTCCCCCTAAAGCGTTGCCGTACCCTCACCTGGACCCTAAACCTTCCCCATCCCCTAACCCTAACCCTAGCCCAAACCCTAACCCTGACCTTTCCCCGAAGCCTGACCCTCACCCGTCCCCTAATCCTAACCCGTACGCTAACACTAACCCGCGCCCTCACACGCACGCTCCCCCTAAAGCGTTGCCGTACCCTCACCTGGACCCTAAACCGTCCCCGTCCCCTAACCCTAACCCTAGCCCGAACCCTAACCCTAAACCTTCCCCGAAGCCTGACCCTCACCCGTCCCCTAATCCTAACCCATACGCTAACACTAACCCGCGCCCTCACACGCACGCTCCCCCTAAAGCGTTGCCGTACCCTCACCTGGACCCTAAACCGTCCCCGTCCCCTAACCCTAACCCTAGCCCGAACCCTAACCCTGACCCTTCCCCGAAGCCTGACCCTCACCCGTGCCCTAATCCTAACCCGTACGCTAACACTAACCCGCACCCTCACACGCACGCTCCCCCTACAGCGTTGCCGTACCCTCACCTGGACCCTAAACCTTCCCCGTCCCCTAACCCTAACCCTAGCCCGAACCCTAACCCTAACCTTTCCCCGAAGCCTGACCCTCACCCGTCCCCTAATCCTAACCCGTACGCTAACACTAACCCGCGCCCTCACACGCACGCTCCCCCTAAAGCATTGCCGTACCCTCACCTGGACCCTAAACCGTCCCCGTCCCCTAACCCTAACCCTAGCCCGAACCCTAACCCTGACCCTTCCCCGAAGCCTGACCCTCACCCGTCCCCTAATCCTAACCCGTACGCTAACACTAACCCGTGCCCTCACACGCACGCTCCCCCTAAAGCGTTGCCGTACTCTCACCTGGTCCCTAAACCGTCCCTGTCCCCTAACTCTAACCCTAGCCCGAACCCTAACCCTGACCCTTCCCCGAAGCCTGACCCTCACCTGTCCCCTAATCCTAACCCGTACGCTAACACTAACCCGCGCCCTCACACGCACGCTCCCCCTAAAGCGTTGCCGTACCCTCACCTGGACCCTAAACCGTCCCCGTCCCCTAACCCTAACCGTAGCCCGAACCCTATCCCTGACCCTTCCCCGAAGCCTGACCCTCACCCGTCCCCTAATCCTAACCCGTACGCTAACACTAACCCGCGTCCTCACACGCACGCTCCCCCTAAAGCGTTGCCGTACCCTCACCTGGACCCTAAACCGTCCCCGTCCCCTAACCCTAACCCTAGCCTGAATCCTAACCCTAACCCTTCCCCGAAGCCTGACCCTCACGCGTCCCCTAATCCTAACCCGTACGCTAACACTAACCAGCGCCCTCACACGCACGCTCCCCCTAAAGCGTTGCCGTACCCTCACCTGGACCCTAAACCGTCCCCGTCCCCTAACCCTAACCCTAGCCCGAACCCTAACCCTTCCCCGAAGCCTGACCCTCACCCGTCCCCTAATCCTAACCCATACGCTAACACTAACCCGCGCCCTCACACGCACGCTCCCCCTAAATCGTTGCTGTACCCTCACCTGGACCCTAAACCGTCCCCGTCCCCTAACCCTAACCCTAGCCCGAACCCTAACCCTAACCCTTCCCCGAAGCCTGACCCTCACCCGTCCCCTAATCCTAACCCGTACGCTAACACTAACCCGCGCCCTCACACGCACGCTCCCCCTAAAGCGTTGCCGTACCCTCACCTGGACCCTAAACCGTCCCCGTCCCCTAACCCTAACCCTAGCCCGAACCCTAACCCTAAACCTTCCCCGAAGCCTGACCCTCACCCGTCCCCTAATCCTAACCCATACGCTAACACTAACCCGCGCCCTCACACGCACGCTCCCCCTAAAGCGTTGCCGTACCCTCACCTGGACCCTAAACCGTCCCCGTCCCCTAACCCTAACCCTAGCCCGAACCCTAACCCTGACCCTTCCCCGAAGCCTGACCCTCACCCGTGCCCTAATCCTAACCCGTACGCTAACACTAACCCGCACCCTCACACGCACGCTCCCCCTACAGCGTTGCCGTACCCTCACCTGGACCCTAAACCTTCCCCGTCCCCTAACCCTAACCCTAGCCCGAACCCTAACCCTAACCTTTCCCCGAAGCCTGACCCTCACCCGTCCCCTAATCCTAACCCGTACGCTAACACTAACCCGCGCCCTCACACGCACGCTCCCCCTAAAGCGTTGCCGTACCCTCACCTGGTCCCTAAACCGTCCCCGTCCCCTAACCCTAACCCTAGCCCGAACCCTAACCCTGACCCTTCCCCGAAGCCTGACCCTCACCCGTCCCCTAATCCTAACCCGTACGCTAACACTAACCCGTGCCCTCACACGCACGCTCCCCCTAAAGCGTTGCCGTACTCTCACCTGGTCCCTAAACCGTCCCTGTCCCCTAACTCTAACCCTAGCCCGAACCCTAACCCTGACCCTTCCCCGAAGCCTGACCCTCACCTGTCCCCTAATCCTAACCCGTACGCTAACACTAACCCGCGTCCTCACACGCACGCTCCCCCTAAAGCGTTGCCGTACCCTCACCTGGACCCTAAACCGTCCCCGTCCCCTAACCCTAACCCTAGCCTGAATCCTAACCCTAACCCTTCCCCGAAGCCTGACCCTCACGCGTCCCCTAATCCTAACCCGTACGCTAACACTAACCCGCGCCCTCACACGCACGCTCCCCCTAAAGCGTTGCCGTACCCTCACCTGGACCCTAAACCGTCCCCGTCCCCTAACCCTAACCCTAGCCCGAACCCTAACCCTTCCCCGAAGCCTGACCCTCACCCGTCCCCTAATCCTAACCCGTACGCTAACACTAACCCGCGCCCTCACACGCACGCTCCCCCTAAATCGTTGCTGTACCCTCACCTGGACCCTAAACCGTCCCCGTCCCCTAACCCTAACCCTAGCCCGAACCCTAACCCTAACCCTTCCCCGAAGCCTGACCCTCACCCGTCCCCTAATCCTAACACGTACGCTAACACTAACCCGCGCCCTCAGACGCACGCTCCCCCTAAAGCGTTGCCGTACCCTCACCTGGACCCTAAACCGTCCCCGTCCCCTAACCCTAACCCTAGCCCGAACCCTAACCCTTTCCCGAAGCCTGACCCTCACCCGTCCCCTAATCCTAACCCGTACGCTAACACTAACCCGCGCCCTCACCCGCACGCTCCCCCTAAAGCGTTGCCGTACCCTCACCTGGACCCTAAACCGTCCCCGTCCCCTAACCCTAACCCTAGCCCGAACCCTAACCCTAACCCTTCGCCGAAGCCTGACCCTCACCCGTCCCCTAATCCTAACCCGTACGCTAACACTAACCCGCGCCCTCACACGCACGCTCCCCCTAAAGCGTTGCCGTACCCTCACCTGGACCCTAAACCGTCCCCGTCCCCTAACCCTAACCCTAGCCCGAACCCTAACCCTAACCCTTCCCCGAAGCCTGACCCTCACCCGTCCCCTAATCCTAACACGTACGCTAACACTAACCCACGCCCTCACATGCACGCTCCCCCTAAAGCATTGCCATACCCTCACTTGGACCCTAAACCGTCCCCGTCCCCTAACCCTAACCCTAGCCCGAACCCTAACCCTAACCCTTCCCCGAAGCCTGACCCTCAACCGTCGCCTAATCCTAACCCGTACGCTAACACTAACCCGCGCCCTCACACGCACGCTCCCCCTAAAGCATTGCCATACCCTCACCTGGACCCTAAACTGTCCCCGTCCCCTAACCCTAACCCTAGCCCGAACCCTAACCCTAACCCTTCCCCGAAGCCTGACCCTCAACCGTCGCCTAATCCTAACCCGTACGCTAACACTAACCCGCGCCCTCACACGCACGCTCCCACTAAAGCGTTGCCGTACCCTCACCTGGACCCTAAACCGTCCCCGTCCCCTAACCCTAACCCTAGCCCGAACCCTAACCCTAACCCTTCCCCGAAGCCTGACCCTCACCCGTCCCCTAATCCTAACCCGTACGCTAACACTAACCCGCGCCCTCACACGCACGCTCCCCCTAAAGCGTTGCCGTACCCTCACCTGGACCCTAAACCGTCCCCGTCCCCTAACCCTAACCCTATCCCGAACCCTAACCCTGACCCTTCCCCGAAGCCTGACCCTCACCAGTCCCCTAATCCTAACCCGTACGCTAACACTAACCCGTGCCCTCACACGCACGCTCCCCCTAAAGCGTTGCCGTACCCTCACCTGGACCCTAAACCGTCCCCGTCACCTAACCCTAACCCTAGCCCGAACCCTAACCCTGACCCTTCCCCGAAGCCTGACCCTCACCCGTGCCCTAATACCTAACCCGTACGCTAACACTAACCCGCACCCTCACACGCACGCTCCCCCTAAAACGTTGCCGTACCCTCACCTGGACCCTAAACCGTCCCCGTCCCCTAACCCTAACCGTAGCCCGAACCCTAACCCTAACCCTTCCCCGAAGCCTGACCCTCACCCGTCCCCTAATCCTAACCCGTACGCTAACACTAACCCGCGCCCTCACACGCACGCTCCCCCTAAAGCGTTGCCGTACCCTCACCTGGACCCTAAACCGTCCCCGTCCCCTAACCCTAACCCTAGCCCGAACCCTAACCCTATCCCTTCCCCGAAGCCTGACCCTCACCCGTCCCCTAATCCTAACCCGTACGCTAACACTAACCCGCGCCCTCACACGCACGCTCCCCCTAAAGCGTTGCCGTACCCTCACCTGGACCCTAAACCGTCCCCGTCCCCTAACCCTAACCCTAGCCCGAACCCTAACCCTAACCCTTCCCCGAAGCCTGACCCTCACCCGTCCCCTAATCCTAACCCGTACGCTAACACTAACCCGCGCCCTCACACGCACGCTCCCCCTAAAGCGTTGCCGTACCCTCACCTGGACCCTAAACCGTCCCCGTCCCCTAACCCTAACCCTAGCCCGAACACTAACCCTGACCCTTCCCCGAAGCCTGACCCTCACCCGTCCCCTAATCCTAACCCGTACGCTAACACTAACCCGCGCCCTCACACGCACGCTACCCCTAAAGCGTTGCCGTACCCTCACCTGGACCCTAAACCGTCCCCGTCCCCTAACCCTAACCCTAGACCGAACGCTAACCCTAACCCTTCCCCGAAGCCTGACCCTCACCCGTCCCCTAATCCTAACCCGTACGCTAACACTAACCCGCGCCCTCACACGCACGCTCCCCCTAAAGCGTTGCAGTACCCTCACCTGGACCCTAAACCTTCCCCGTCCCCTAACTCTAACCCTAGCCCGAACCCTAACCCAGACCCTTCCCCGAAGCCTGACCCTCACCCGTCCCCTAATCCTAACCCGTACGCTAACACTAACCCGCGACCTCACACGCACACTCCCCCTAAAGCGTTGCCGTACCGTCACCTGGACCCTAAACCGTCCCCGTCCCCTAACCCTAACCCTAGGCCGAACCCTAACCCTGACCCTTCCCCGAAGCCTGACCCTCACCCGTCCCCTAATCGTAACCCGTACGCTAACACTAACCCACGACCTCACACGCACGCTCCCCCTAAAGCGTTGCCGTACCCTCACCTGGACCCTAAACCGTCCCCATCCCCTTACCCTAACCCTAGCCCGAACCCTAACCCTGACCTTTCCCCGAAGCCTGACCCTCACCCGTCCCCTAATCCTAACCCGTACGCTAACACAAACCCGTGTCCTCACACATACGCTCCCCCTAAAGCGTTGCCATACCCTCACCTGTACCCTAAACCGTCCCCGTCCCCTAACCCTAACCCTAGCCCGAACCCTAACCCTAACCCTTCCCCGAAGCCTGACCCTCACCCGTCCCCTAATCCTAACACATACGCTAACACTAACCCGCGCCCTCACACGCACGCTCCCCTTAAAGCGTTGCCGTACCCTCACCTGGACCCTAAACCGTCCCCGTCCCCTAACCCTAACCCTAGCCCGAACCCTAACCCTAAACCTTCCCCGAAGCCTGACCCTCACCCGTCCCCTAATCCTAACCCGTACGCTAACACTAACCCACGCCCTCACACGCACGCTCCCCCTAAAGCGTTGCCGTACCCTCACCTGGACCCTAAACCGTCCCCGTCCCCTAACCCTAACCCTAGCCCGAACCCTAACCCTAACCCTTCCCCGAAGCCTGACCCTCACCCGTCCCCTAATCCTAACCCGTACGCTAACACTAACCCGCGCCCTCACACGCACGCTCCCCCTAAAGCGTTGCCGTACCCTCACCTGGACCCTAAACCGTCCCCGTCCCCTAACCCTAACCCTAGCCCGAACCCTAACCCTAAACCTTCCCCGAAGCCTGACCCTCACCCGTCCCCTAATCCTAACCCATACGCTAACACTAACCCGCGCCCTCACACGCACGCTCCCCCTAAAGCGTTGCCGTACCCTCACCTGGACCCTAAACCGTCCCCGTCCCCTAACCCTAACCCTAGCCCGAACCCTAACCCTGACCCTTCCCCGAAGCCTGACCCTCACCCGTGCCCTAATCCTAACCCGTACGCTAACACTAACCCGCACCCTCACACGCACGCTCCCCCTACAGCGTTGCCGTACCCTCACCTGGACCCTAAACCTTCCCCGTCCCCTAACCCTAACCCTAGCCCGAACCCTAACCCTAACCTTTCCCCGAAGCCTGACCCTCACCCGTCCCCTAATCCTAACCCGTACGCTAACACTAACCCGCGCCCTCACACGCACGCTCCCCCTAAAGCGTTGCCGTACCCTCACCTGGACCCTAAACCGTCCCCGTCCCCTAACCCTAACCCTAGCCCGAACCCTAACCCTGACCCTTCCCCGAAGCCTGACCCTCACCCGTCCCCTAATCCTAACCCGTACGCTAACACTAACCCGTGCCCTCACACGCACGCTCCCCCTAAAGCGTTGCCGTACTCTCACCTGGTCCCTAAACCGTCCCTGTCCCCTAACTCTAACCCTAGCCCGAACCCTAACCCTGACCCTTCCCCGAAGCCTGACCCTCACCTGTCCCCTAATCCTAACCCGTACGCTAACACTAACCCGCGTCCTCACACGCACGCTCCCCCTAAAGCGTTGCCGTACCCTCACCTGGACCCTAAACCGTCCCCGTCCCCTAACCCTAACCCTAGCCTGAATCCTAACCCTAACCCTTCCCCGAAGCCTGACCCTCACGCGTCCCCTAATCCTAACCCGTACGCTAACACTAACCCGCGCCCTCACACGCACGCTCCCCCTAAAGCGTTGCCGTACCCTCACCTGGACCCTAAACCGTCCCCGTCCCCTAACCCTAACCCTAGCCCGAACCCTAACCCTTCCCCGAAGCCTGACCCTCACCCGTCCCCTAATCCTAACCCGTACGCTAACACTAACCCGCGCCCTCACACGCACGCTCCCCCTAAATCGTTGCTGTACCCTCACCTGGACCCTAAACCGTCCCCGTCCCCTAACCCTAACCCTAGCCCGAACCCTAACCCTAACCCTTCCCCGAAGCCTGACCCTCACCCGTCCCCTAATCCTAACACGTACGCTAACACTAACCCGCGCCCTCAGACGCACGCTCCCCCTAAAGCGTTGCCGTACCCTCACCTGGACCCTAAACCGTCCCCGTCCCCTAACCCTAACCCTAGCCCGAACCCTAACCCTTTCCCGAAGCCTGACCCTCACCCGTCCCCTAATCCTAACCCGTACGCTAACACTAACCCGCGCCCTCACCCGCACGCTCCCCCTAAAGCGTTGCCGTACCCTCACCTGGACCCTAAACCGTCCCCGTCCCCTAACCCTAACCCTAGCCCGAACCCTAACCCTAACCCTTCGCCGAAGCCTGACCCTCACCCGTCCCCTAATCCTAACCCGTACGCTAACACTAACCCGCGCCCTCACACGCACGCTCCCCCTAAAGCGTTGCCGTACCCTCACCTGGACCCTAAACCGTCCCCGTCCCCTAACCCTAACCCTAGCCCGAACCCTAACCCTAACCCTTCCCCGAAGCCTGACCCTCACCCGTCCCCTAATCCTAACACGTACGCTAACACTAACCCACGCCCTCACATGCACGCTCCCCCTAAAGCATTGCCATACCCTCACTTGGACCCTAAACCGTCCCCGTCCCCTAACCCTAACCCTAGCCCGAACCCTAACCCTAACCCTTCCCCGAAGCCTGACCCTCAACCGTCGCCTAATCCTAACCCGTACGCTAACACTAACCCGCGCCCTCACACGCACGCTCCCCCTAAAGCATTGCCATACCCTCACCTGGACCCTAAACTGTCCCCGTCCCCTAACCCTAACCCTAGCCCGAACCCTAACCCTAACCCTTCCCCGAAGCCTGACCCTCAACCGTCGCCTAATCCTAACCCGTACGCTAACACTAACCCACGCCCTCACACGCACGCTCCCACTAAAGCGTTGCCGTACCCTCACCTGGACCCTAAACCGTCCCCGTCCTCTAACCCTAACCCTAGCCCGAACCCTAACCCTAACCCTTCCCCGAAGCCTGACCCTCACCCGTCCCCTAATCCTAACCCGTACGCTAACACTAACCCGCGCCCTCACACGCACGCTCCCCCTAAAGCGTTGCCGTACCCTCACCTGGACCCTAAACCGTCCCCGTCCCCTAACCCTAACCCTATCCCGAACCCTAACCCTGACCCTTCCCCGAAGCCTGACCCTCACCCGTCCCCTAATCCTAACCCGTACGCTAACACTAACCCGTGCCCTCACACGCACGCTCCCCCTAAAGCATTGCCGTACCCTCACCTGGACCCTAAACCGTCCCCGTCACCTAACCCTAACCCTAGCCCGAACCCTAACCCTGACCCTTCCCCGAAGCCTGACCCTCACCCGTGCCCTAATACCTAACCCGTACGCTAACACTAACCCGCACCCTCACACGCACGCTCCCCCTAAAACGTTGCCGTACCCTCACCTGGACCCTAAACCGTCCCCGTCCCCTAACCCTAACCGTAGCCCGAACCCTAACCCTAACCCTTCCCCGAAGCCTGACCCTCACCCGTCCCCTAATCCTAACCCGTACGCTAACACTAACCCGCGCCCTCACACGCACGCTCCCCCTAAAGCGTTGCCGTACCCTCACCTGGACCCTAAACCGTCCCCGTCCCCTAACCCTAACCCTAGCCCGAACCCTAACCCTATCCCTTCCCCGAAGCCTGACCCTCACCCGTCCCCTAATCCTAACCCGTACGCTAACACTAACCCGCGCCCTCACACGCACGCTCCCCCTAAAGCGTTGCCGTACCCTCACCTGGACCCTAAACCGTCCCCGTCCCCTAACCCTAACCCTAGCCCGAACCCTAACCCTAACCCTTCCCCGAAGCCTGACCCTCACCCGTCCCCTAATCCTAACCCGTACGCTAACACTAACCCGCGCCCTCACACGCACGCTCCCCCTAAAGCGTTGCCGTACCCTCACCTGGACCCTAAACCGTCCCCGTCCCCTAACCCTAACCCTAGCCCGAACACTAACCCTGACCCTTCCCCGAAGCCTGACCCTCACCCGTCCCCTAATCCTAACCCGTACGCTAACACTAACCCGCGCCCTCACACGCACGCTACCCCTAAAGCGTTGCCGTACCCTCACCTGGACCCTAAACCGTCCCCGTCCCCTAACCCTAACCCTAGACCGAACGCTAACCCTAACCCTTCCCCGAAGCCTGACCCTCACCCGTCCCCTAATCCTAACCCGTACGCTAACACTAACCCGCGCCCTCACACGCACGCTCCCCCTAAAGCGTTGCAGTACCCTCACCTGGACCCTAAACCTTCCCCGTCCCCTAACTCTAACCCTAGCCCGAACCCTAACCCAGACCCTTCCCCGAAGCCTGACCCTCACCCGTCCCCTAATCCTAACCCGTACGCTAACACTAACCCGCGACCTCACACGCACACTCCCCCTAAAGCGTTGCCGTACCGTCACCTGGACCCTAAACCGTCCCCGTCCCCTAACCCTAACCCTAGGCCGAACCCTAACCCTGACCCTTCCCCGAAGCCTGACCCTCACCCGTCCCCTAATCGTAACCCGTACGCTAACACTAACCCACGACCTCACACGCACGCTCCCCCTAAAGCGTTGCCGTACCCTCACCTGGACCCTAAACCGTCCCCATCCCCTTACCCTAACCCTAGCCCGAACCCTAACCCTGACCTTTCCCCGAAGCCTGACCCTCACCCGTCCCCTAATCCTAACCCGTACGCTAACACAAACCCGTGTCCTCACACATACGCTCCCCCTAAAGCGTTGCCATACCCTCACCTGTACCCTAAACCGTCCCCGTCCACTAACCCTAACCCTAGCCCGAACCCTAACCCTAACCCTTCCCCGAAGCCTGACACTCACCCGTCCCCTAATCCTAACACATACGCTAACACTAACCCGCGCCCTCACACGCACGCTCCCCCTAAAGCGTTGCCGTACCCTCACCTGGACCCTAAACCGTCCCCGTCCCCTAACCCTAACCCTAGCCCGAACCCTAACCCTAACCCTTCCCCGAAGCCTGACCCTCACCCGTCCCCTAATCCTAACCCATACGCTAACACTAACCCGCGCCCTCACACGCACGCTCCCCCTAAAGCGTTGCCGTACCCTCACCTGGACCCTAAACCGTCCCCGTCCCCTAACCCAAACCCTAGCCCGAACCCTAACCCTTCCCCGAAGCCTGACCCTCACCCGTCCCCTAATCCTAACCCGTACGCTAACACTAACCCGCGCCCTCACACGCACGCTCCCCCTAAAGCGTTGCCGTACCCTCACCTGGACCCTAAACCGTCCCCGTCCCCTATCCCTAACCCTAGCCCGAACCCTAACCCTAACCCTTCCCCGAAGCCTGACCCTCACCCGTCCCCTAATCCTAACCCGTACGCTAACACTAACCCGCGCCCTCACACGCACGCTCCCCCTAAAGCGTTGCCGTACCCTCACCTGGACCCTAAACCGTCCCCGTCCCCTAACCCTAACCCTAGCCCGAACCCTAACCCTAACCCTTCCGCGAAGCCTGACCCTCACCCGTCCCCTAATCCTAACACGTACGCTAACAGTAACCCACGCCCTCACACACACGCTCCCCCTAAAGCATTGCCATACCCTCACTTGGACCCTAAACCGTCCCCGTCCCCTAACCCTAACCCTAGCCCGAACCCTAACCCTAACCCTTCCCCGAAGCCTGACCCTCAACCGTCGCCTAATCCTAAACCGTACGCTAACACTAACCCGTGCCCTCACACGCACGCTCCCCCTAAAGCATTGCCATACCCTCACCTGGACCCTAAACTGTCCCCGTCCCCTAACCCTAACCCTAGCCTGAACCCTAACCCTAACCCTTCCCCGAAGCCTGACCCTCAACCGTCGCCTAATTCTAATCCGTACGCTAACACTAACCCGCGCCCTCACACGCACGCTCCCCCTAAAGCGTTGCCGTACCCTCACCTGGACCCTAAACCGTCCCCGTCCCCTAACCCTAACCGTAGCCCGAACCCTAACCCTAACCCTTCCCCGAAGCCTGACCCTCACCCGTCCCCTAATCCTAACACGTACGCTAACACTAACCCGCGCCCTCACACGCACGCTCCCCCTAAAGCGTTGCCGTACCCTCACCTGGACCCTAAACCGTCCCCGTCCCCTAACCCTAACCCTAGCCCGAACCCTAACCCTATCCCTTCCCCGAAGCCTGACCCTCACCCGTCCCCTAATCCTAACCCGTACGCTAACACTAACCCGCGCCCTCACACGCACGCTCCCCTTAAAGCGTTTCCGTACCCTCACCTGGACCCTAAACCGTCCCCGTCCCCTAACCCTAACCCTATCCCGAACCCTAACCCTGACCCTTCCCCGAAGCCTGACCCTCACCCGTTTCCTAATCCTAACCCGTACGCTAACACTAACCCGCGCCCTCACACGCATGCTCCCCCTAAAGCGTTGCCGTACCCTCACCTGGACCCTAAACCGTCCCCGTCCCCTAACCCTAACCCTAGCCCGAACCCAAACCCTGACCTTTCCCCGAAGCCTGACCCTCACCCATCCCCTAATCCTAACCCGTACGCTAACACTAACCCGCGCCCTCACACGCACGCTCCCCCTAAAGCGTTGCCGTACCGTCACCTGGACCCTAAACCGTCCCCGTCCCCTAACCCTAACCCTAGCCCGAACCCTAACCCTGACCCTTCCCCGAAGCCTGACCCTCACCCGTCACCTAATCGTAACCCGTACGCTAACACTAACCCACGCCCTCACACGCACGCTCCCCCTAAAGCGTTGCCGTACCCTCACCTGTACCCTAAACCGTCCCCATCCCCTAACCCTAACCCTAGCCCGAACCCTAACCCTGACTTTTCCCCGAAGCCTGACCCTCACCCGTCCCCTAATCCTAACCCGTACGCTAACACAAACCCGCGTCCTCACACGTACGCTCCCCCTAAAGCGTTGCCGTACCCTCACCTGTACCCTAAACCGTCCCCGTCACCTAACCCTAACCCTAGCCCGAACCCTAACACTGACCCTTCCCCGAAGCCTGACCCTAACCCGTGCCCTAATCCTAACCCGTACGCTAACACTAACCCGCACCCTCACACGCACGCTCCCCCTAAAGCGTTGCCGTACCCTCACCTGGACCCTAAACCGTCCCCGTCCCCTAACCCTAACCCTAGCCCGAACCCTAACCCTTCCCCGAAGCCTGACCTTCACCCGTCCCCTAATCCTAACCCGTACGCTAACACTAACCCGCGCCCTCACACGCACGCTCCCCCTAAAGCGTTGCCGTACCCTCACCTGGACCCTAAACCGTCCCCGTCCCCTAACCCTAACCCTAGCCCGAACCCTAACCCTAACCCTTCCCCGAAGCCTGACCCTCACCCGTCCCCTAATCCTAACCCGTACGCTAACACTAACCCGCGCCCTCACACGCACGCTCCCCCTAAAGCGTTGCCGTACCCTCACCTGGACCCTAAACCGTCCCCGTCCCCTAACCCTAACCCTAGCCCGAACCCTAACCCTTCCCCGAAGCCTGACCCTCACCCGTCCCCTAATCCTAACCCGTACGCTAACACTAACCCGCGCCCTCACACGCACGCTCCCCCTAAAGCGTTGCCGTACCCTCACCTGGACCCTAAACCGTCCCCGTCCCCTAACCCTAACCCTAGCCCGAACCCAAACCCTAACCCTTCCCCGAAGCCTGACCCTCAACCGTCGCCTAATCCTAACCCGTACGCTAACACTAACCCGCGCCCTCACACGCACGCTCCCCCTAAAGCGTTGCCGTACCCTCACCTGGACCCTAAACCGTCCCCGTCCCCTAACCCTAACCCTAGCCCGAACCCTAACCCTAACACTTCCCCGAAGCCTGACCCTCACCCGTCCCCTAATCCTAACACGTACGCTAACACTAACCCGCGCCCTCACACGCACGCTCCCACTAAAGCGTTGCCGTACCCTCACCTGGACCCTAAACCGTCCCCGTCCCCTAACCCTAACCCTAGCCCGAACCCTAACCCTAACCCTTCCCCGAAGCCTGACCCTCACCCGTCCCCTAATCCTAACCCGTACGCTAACACTAACCCGCGCCCTCACACGCACGCTCCCCCTAAAGCATTGCCGTACCCTCACCTGGACCCTAAACCGTCCCCGTCCCCTAACCCTAACCCTATCCCGAACCCATACCCTGACCCTTCCCCGAAGCCTGACCCTCACCCATCCCCTAATCCTAACCCGTACGCTAACACTAACCCGCGCCCTCACACGCACGCTCCCCCTAAAGCGTTGCCGTACCGTCACCTGGAACCTAAACCGTCCCCGTCCCCTAACCCTAACCCTAGCCCGAACCCTAACCCTGACCCTTCCCCGAAGCCTGACCCTCACCCGTCACCTAATCGTAACCCGTACGCTAACACTAACCCACGCCCTCACACGCACGCTCCCCCTAAAGCGTTGCCGTACCCTCACCTGGACCCTAAACCGTCCCCATCCCCTTACCCTAACCCTAGCCCGAACCCTAACCCTGACCTTTCCCCGAAGCCTGACCCTCACCCGTCCCCTAATCCTAACCCGTACGCTAACACAAACCCGTGTCCTCACACGTACGCTCCCCCTAAAGCGTTGCCATACCCTCACCTGTACCCTAAACCGTCCCCGTCCCCTAACCCTAACCCTAGCCCGAACCCTAACCCTAACCCTTCCCCGAAGCCTGACCCTCACCCGTCCCCTAATCCTAACACATACGCTAACACTAACCCGCGCCCTCACACGCACGCTCCCCTTAAAGCGTTGCCGTACCCTCACCTGGACCCTAAACCGTCCCCGTCCCCTAACCCTAACCCTAGCCCGAACCCTAACCCTAAACCTTCCCCGAAGCCTGACCCTCACCCGTCCCCTAATCCTAACCCGTACGCTAACACTAACCCACGCCCTCACACGCACGCTCCCCCTAAAGCGTTGCCGTACCCTCACCTGGACCCTAAACCGTCCCCGTCCCCTAACCCTAACCCTAGCCCGAACCCTAACCCTTCCCGGAAGCCTGACACTCACCCGTCCCCTAATCCTAACCCGTACGCTAACACTAACCCGCGCCCTCACACGCACGCTCCCCCTAAAGCGTTGCCGTACCCTCACCTGGACCCTAAACCGTCCCCGTCCCCTAACCCTAACCCTAGCCCGAACCCTAACCCTAACCCTTCCCCGAAGCATGACCCTCACCCGTCCCCTAATCCTAACCCATACGCTAACACTAACCCGCGCCCTCACACGCACGCTCCCCCTAAAGCGTTGCCGTACCCTCACCTGGACCCTAAACCGTCCCCGTCCCCTAACCCAAACCCTAGCCCGAACCCTAACCCTTCCCCGAAGCCTGACCCTCACCCGTCCCCTAATCCTAACCCGTACGCTAACACTAACCCGCGCCCTCACACGCACGCTCCCCCTAAAGCGTTGCCGTACCCTCACCTGGACCCTAAACCGTCCCCGTCCCCTAACCCTAACCCTAGCCCGAACCCTAACCCTAACCCTTCCCCGAAGCCTGACCCTCACCCGTCCCCTAATCCTAACCCGTACGCTAACACTAACCCGCGCCCTCACACGCACGCTCCCCCTAAAGCGTTGCCGTACCCTCACCTGGACCCTAAACCGTCCCCGTCCCCTAACCCTAACCCTAGCCCGAACCCTAACCCTAACCCTTCCGCGAAGCCTGACCCTCACCCGTCCCCTAATCCTAACACGTACGCTAACAGTAACCCACGCCCTCACACACACGCTCCCCCTAAAGCATTGCCATACCCTCACTTGGACCCTAAACCGTCCCCGTCCCCTAACCCTAACCCTAGCCCGAACCCTAACCCTAACCCTTCACCGAAGCCTGACCCTCAACCGTCGCCTAATCCTAAACCGTACGCTAACACTAACCCGTGCCCTCACACGCACGCTCCCCCTAAAGCATTGCCATACCCTCACCTGGACCCTAAACTGTCCCCGTCCCCTAACCCTAACCCTAGCCTGAACCCTAACCCTAACCCTTCCCCGAAGCCTGACCCTCAACCTTCGCCTAATCCTAATCCGTACGCTAACACTAACCCGCGCCCTCACACGCACGCTCCCCCTAAAGCGTTGCCGTACCCTCACCTGGACCCTAAACCGTCCCCGTCCCCTAACCCTAACCGTAGCCCGAACCCTAACCCTAACCCTTCCCCGAAGCCTGACCCTCACCCGTCCCCTAATCCTAACACGTACGCTAACACTAACCCGCGCCCTCACACGCACGCTCCCCCTAAAGCGTTGCCGTACCCTCACCTGGACCCTAAACCGTCCCCGTCCCCTAACCCTAACCCTAGCCCGAACCCTAACCCTATCCCTTCCCCGAAGCCTGACCCTCAACCGTCCCCTAATCCTAACCCGTACGCTAACACTAACCCGCGCCCTCACACGCACGCTCCCCTTAAAGCGTTTCCGTACCCTCACCTGGACCCTAAACCGTCCCCGTCCCCTAACCCTAACCCTATCCGGAACCCTAACCCTGACCCTTCCCCGAAGCCTGACCCTCACCCGTTTCCTAATCCTAACCCGTACGCTAACACTAACCCGTGCCCTCACACGCACGCTCCCCCTAAAGCGTTGCCGTACCCTCACCTGGACCCTAAACCGTCCCCGTCCCCTAACCCTAACCCTAGCCCGAACCCTAACCCTGACGCTTCCCCGAAGCCTGACCCTCACCCGTGCCCTAATCCTAACCCGTACGCTAACACTAACCCGCACCCTCACACGCACGCTCCCCCTAAAGAGTTGCCGTACCCTCACCTGGACCCTAAACCGTCCCCGTCCCCTAACCCTAACCCTAGCCCGAACCCTAACCCTGACCCTTCCCCGAAGCCTGACCCTCACCCGTCCCCTAATCCTAACCCGTACGCTAACACTAACCCGCGCCCTCACACACACGCTCCCCCTAAAGCGTTGCCGTACCCTCACCTGGACCCTAAACCGTCCCCGTCCCCTAACCCTAACCCTAGCCCGAACCCTAACCCTAACCCTTCCCCGAAGCCTGACCCTCACCCGTCCCCTAATCCTAACCCGTACGATAACACTAACCCGCGCCCTCACACGCACGCTCCCCCTAAAGCGTTGCCGTACTCTCACCTGGACCCTAAACCGTCCCCGTCCCCTAACCCTAACACTAGCCCGAACCCTAACCCTAACCCTTCCCCGAAGCCTGACCCTCACCCGTCCCCTAATCCTAACCCGTACGCTAACACTAACCCGCGCCCTCACACGCACGCTCCCCCTAAAGCGTTGCCGTACCCTCACCTGGACTCTAAACCGTCCCCGTCCCCTAACCCTAACCCTAGCCCGAACCCTAACCCTGACCCTTCCCCGAAGCCTGACCCTCACCCGTCCCCTAATCCTAACCCGTACGCTAACACTAACCCGCGCCCTCACACGCACGCTCCCCCTAAAGCGTTGCCGTACCGTCACCTGGACCCTAAACCGTCCCCGTCCCCTAACCCTAACCCTAGCCCGAACCCTAACCCTGACCCTTCCCCGAAGCCTGACCCTCACCCGTCCCCTAATCCTAACCCGTAGGCTAACACTATCCCGCGCCCTCACACGCACGCTCCCCCTAAAGCGTTGCCGTACCCTCACCTGGACCCTAAACCTTCCCCGTCCCCTAACCCTAACCCTAGCCCGAACCCTAACCCTAAACCTTCCCCAAAGCCTGACCCTCACCCCTCCCCTAATCCTAACCCGTACCCTAACACTAACCCGCGCCCTCACACGCACGCTCCCCCTAAAGCGTTGCCGTACCCTCACCTGGACCCTAAACCGTCCCCGTCCCCTAACCCTAACCCTAGCCCGAACCCTAACCCTAACCCTTCCCCGAAGCCTGACCCTCACCCGTCCCCTAATCCTAACCCGTACGCTAACACTAACCCGCGCCCTCACACGCACGCTCCCCCTAAAGCGTTGCCGTACCCTCACCTGGACCCTAAACCGTCCCCGTCCCCTAACCCTAACCCTAGCCCGAACCCTAACCCTAACCCTTCCCCGAAGCCTGACCCTCACCCGTCCCCTAATCCTAACCCGTACGCTAACACTAACCCGCGCCCTCACACGCACGCTCCCCCTAAAGCGTTGCCGTACCCTCACCTGGACCCTAAACCGTCCCCGTCCCCTAACCCTAACCCTAGCCCGAACCCTAACCCTTCCCCGAAGCCTGACCCTCACCCGTCCCCTAATCCTAACCCGTACGCTAACACTAACCCGCGCCCTCACACGCACGCTCCCCCTAAAGCGTTGCCGTACCCTCACCTGGACCCTAAACCGTCCCCGTCCCCTAACCCTAACCCTAGCCCGAACCCAAACCCTAACCCTTCCCCGAAGCCTGACCCTCACCCGTGCCCTAATCCTAACACGTACGCTAACACTAACCCACGCCCTCACACGCACGCTCCCCCTAAAGCATTGCCATACCCTCACTTGGACCCTAAACAGTCCCCGTCCCCTAACCCTAACCCTAGCCCGAACCCTAACCCTAACCCTTCCCCGAAGCCTGACCCTCAACCGTCGCCTAATCCTAACCCGTACGCTAACACTAACCCACGCCCTCACACGCACGCTCCCCCTAAAGCGTTGCCGTACCCTCACCTGGACCCTGAACCGTCCCCGTCCCCTAACCCTAACCCTAGCCCGAACCCTAACCCTAACACTTCCCCGAAGCCTGACCCTCACCCGTCCCCTAATCCTAACACGTACGCTAACACTAACCCGCGCCCTCACACGCACGCTCCCACTAAAGCGTTGCCGTACCCTCACCTGGACCCTAAACCGTCCCCGTCCCCTAACCCTAACCCTAGCCCGAACCCTAACCCTAACCCTTCCCCGAAGCCTGACCCTCACCCGTCCCCTAATCCTAACCCGTACGCTAACACTAACCCGCGCCCTCACACGCACGCTCCCCCTAAAGCATTGCCGTACCCTCACCTGGACCCTAAACCGTCCCCGTCCCCTAACCCTAACCCTATCCCGAACCCATACCCTGACCCTTCCCCGAAGCCTGACCCTCACCCATCCCCTAATCCTAACCCGTACGCTAACACTAACCCGCGCCCTCACACGCACGCTCCCCCTAAAGCGTTGCCGTACCGTCACCTGGAACCTAAACCGTCCCCGTCCCCTAACCCTAACCCTAGCCCGAACCCTAACCCTGACCCTTCCCCGAAGCCTGACCCTCACCCGTCACCTAATCGTAACCCGTACGCTAACACTAACCCACGCCCTCACACGCACGCTCCCCCTAAAGCGTTGCCGTACCCTCACCTGTACCCTAAACCGTCCCCATCCCCTAACCCTAACCCTAGCCCGAACCCTAACCCTGACCTTTCCCCGAAGCCTGACCCTCACCCGTCCCCTAATCCTAACCCGTACGCTAACACAAACCCGCGTCCTCACACGTACGCTCCCCCTAAAGCGTTGCCGTACCCTCACCTGTACCCTAAACCGTCCCCGTCACCTAACCCTAACCCTAGCCCGAACCCTAACACTGACCCTTCCCCGAAGCCTGACCCTAACCCGTGCCCTAATCCTAACCCGTACGCTAACACTAACCCGCACCCTCACACGCACGCTCCCCCTAAAGCGTTGCCGTACCCTCACCTGGACCCTAAACCGTCCCCGTCACCTAACCCTAACCCTAGCCCGAACCCTAACCCTGACCCTTCCCCGAAGCCTGACACTCACCCGTCCCCTAATCCTAACCCGTACGCTAACACTAACCCGCGCCCTCACACGCCCGCTCCCCCTAAAGCGTTGCCGTACTCTCACCTGGTCCCTAAACCGTCCCTGTCCCCTAACTCTAACCCTAGCCCGAAACCTAACCCTGACCCTTCCCCGAAGCCTGACCCTCACCCGTCCCCTAATCCTAACCCGTACGCTAACACTAACCCGCGCCCTCACACGCACGCTCCCCCTAAAGCGTTGCCGTACCCTCACCTGGACCCTAAACCGTCCCCGTCCCCTAACCCTAACCCTAGCCCGAACCCTAACCCTTCCCCGAAGCCTGACCCTCACCCGTCCCCTAATCCTAACCCGTACGCTAACACTAACCCGCGCCCTCACACGCACGCTCCCCCTAAAGCGTTGCCGTACCCTCACCTGGACCCTAAACCGTCCCCGTCCCCTAACCCTAACCCTAGCCCGAACCCTAACCCTAACCCTTCCCCGAAGCCTGACCCTCACCCGTCCCCTAATCCTAACCCGTACGCTAACACTAACCCGCGCCCTCACACGCACGCTCCCCCTAAAGCGTTGCCGTTCCCTCACCTGGACCCTAAACCGTCCCCGTCCCCTAACCCTAACCCTAGCCCGAACCCTAACCCTTCCCCGAAGCCTGACCCTCACCCGTCCCCTAATCCTAACCCGTACGCTAACACTAACCCGCGCCCTCACACGCAGGCTCCCCCTAAAGCGTTGCCGTACCCTCACCTGGACCCTAAACCGTCCCCGTCCCCTAACCCTAACCCTAGCCCGAACCCTAACCCTAACCCTTCCCCGAAGCCTGACCCTCACCCGTCCCCTAATCCTAACACGTACGCTAACACTAACCCACGCCCTCACACGCACGCTCCCCCTAAAGCATTGCCATACCCTCACTTGGACCCTAAACCGTCCCCGTCCCCTAACCCTAACCCTAGCCCGAACCCTAACCCTAACCCTTCCCCGAAGCCTGACCCTCAACCGTCGCCTAATCCTAACCCGTACGCTAACACTAACCCGCGCCCTCACACGCACGCTCCCCCTAAAGCATTGCCATACCCTCACCTGGACCCTAAACTGTCCCCGTCCCCTAACCCTAACCCTAGCCCGAACCCTAACCCTAACCCTTCCCCGAAGCCTGACCTTCAACCGTCGCCTAATCCTAACCTGTACGCTAACACTAACCCGCGCCCTCACACGCACGCTCCCCCTAAAGCGTTGCCGTACCCTCACCTGGACCCTAAACCGTCCCCGTCCCCTAACCCTAACCCTAGCCCGAACCCTAACCCTAACTCTTCCCCGAAGCCTGACCCTCACCCGTCCCCTAATCCTAACACGTACGCTAACACTAACCCGCGCCCTCACACGCACGCTCCCCCTAAATCGTTGCCGTACCCTCACCTGGACCCTAAACCGTCCCCGTCCCCTAACCCTAACCCTAGCCCGAACCCTAACCCTAACCCTTCCCCGAAGCCTGACCCTCACCCGTCCCCTAATCCTAACCCGTACGCTAACACTAACCCGCGCCCTCACACGCACGCTCCCCCTAAAGCGTTGCCGTACCCTCACCTGGACCCTAAACCGTCCCCGTCCCCTAACCCTAACCCTAGCCCGAACCCTAACCCTGACTCTTCCCCGAAGCCTGACCCTCACCCGTCCCCTAATCCTAACCCGTACGCTAACACTAACCCGTGCCCTCACACGCACGCTCCCCCTAAAGCTTTGCCGTACCCTCACCTGGACCCTAAACCGTCCCCGTCACCTAACCCTAACCCTAGCCCGAACCCTAACCCTGACCCTTCCCCGAAGCCTGACCCTCACCCGTGCCCTAATCCTAACCCGTACGCTAACACTAACCCGCACCCTCACACGCACGCTCCCCCTAAAGCGTTGCCGTACCCTCACCTGGACCCTAAACCGTCCCCGTCCCCTAATCCTAACCCTAGCCCGAACCCTAACCCTAACCCTTCCCCAAAGCCTGACCCTCACCCGTCCCCTAATCCTAACCCGTACGCTAACACTAGCCCGCGCCCTCAAACGCACGCTCCCCCTAAAGCGTTGCCGTACCCTCACCTGGACCCTAAACCGTCCCCGTCCCCTAACCCTAACCCTAGCCCGAACCCTAACCATAACCCTTCCCCGAAGCCTGACCCTCACCCGTCCCCTAATCCTAACCCGTACGCTAACACTAACCCGCGCCCTCACACGCACGCTCCCCCTAAAGCGTTGCCGTACCCTCACCTGGACCCTAAACCGTCCCCGTCCCCTAACCCTAACCCTAGCCCGAACCCTAACCCTAACCCTTCCCCGAAGCCTGACACTCACCCGTCCCCTAATCCTAACCCGTACGCTAACACTAACCCGCGCCCTCACACGCACGCTCCCCCTAAAGCGTTGCCGTACCCTCACCTGGACCCTAAACCGTCCCCGTCCCCTAACCCTAACCCTAGCCTGAACCCTAACCCTAACCCTTCCCCGAAGCCTGACCCTCAACCGTCGCCTAATCCTAACCCGTACGCTAACAGTAACCCGCGCCCTCACACGCACGCTCCCCCTAAAGCGTTGCCGTACCCTCAGCTGGACCCTAAACCGTCCCCGTCCCCTAACCCTAACCCTAGCCCGAACCCTAACCCTAACCCTTCCCCGAAGCCTGACCCTCACCCGTCCCCTAATCCTAACCCGTACGCTAACACTAACCCGCGCCCTCACACGCACGCTCCCCCTAAAGCGTTGCCGTACCCTCACCTGGACCCTAAACCGTCCCCGTCCCCTAACCCTAACCCTAGCCCGAACCCTAACACTGACCCTTCCCCGAAGCCTGACCCTAACCCGTGCCCTAATCCTAACCCGTACGCTAACACTAACCCGCACCCTCACACGCACGCTCCCCCTAAATCGTTGCCGTACCCTCACCTGGACCCTAAACCATCCCCGTCACCTAACGCTAACCCTAGCCCGAACCCTAACCCTGACCCTTCCCCGAAGCCTGACACTCACCCGTCCCCTAATCCTAACCCGTACGCTAACACTAACCCGCGCCCTCACACGCACGCTCCCCCTAAAGCGTTGCCGTACTCTCACCTGGTCCCTAAACCGTCCCTGTCCCCTAACTCTAACCCTAGCCCGAAACCTAACCCTGACCCTTCCCCGAAGCCTGACCCTCACCCGTCCACTAATCCTAACCCGTACGCTAACACTAACCCGCGCCCTCACACGCACGCTCCCCCTAAAGCGTTGCCGTACCCTCACCTGGACCCTAAACCGTCCCTGTCCCCTAACCCTAACCCTAGCCCGAACCCTAACCCTTCCCCGAAGCCTGACCCTCACCCGTCCCCTAATCCTAACCCGTACGCTAACACTAACCCGCGCCCTCACACGCACGCTCCCCCTAAAGCGTTGCCGTACCCTCACCTGGACCCTAAACCGTCCCCGTCCCCTAACCCTAACCCTAGCCCGAACCCTAACCCTAACCCTTCCCCGAAGCCTGACCCTCACCCGTCCCCTAATCCTAACCCGTACGCTAACACTAACCAGCGCCCTCACACGCACGCTCCCCCTAAAGCGTTGCCGTACCCTCACCTGGACCCTAAACCGTCCCCGTCCCCTAACCCTAACCCTAGCCCTAACCCTAACCCTTCCCCGAAGCCTGACCCTCACCCGTCCCCTAATCCTAACCCGTACGCTAACACTAACCCGCGCCCTCACACGCACGCTCCCCCTAAAGCGTTGCCGTACCCTCACCTGGACCCTAAACCGACCCCGTCCCCTAACCCTAACCCTAGCCTGAACCCTAACCCTAACCCTTCCCCGAAGCCTGACCCTCACCCGTCCCCTAATCCTAACACGTACGCTAACACTAACCCACGCCCTCACACGCATGCTCCCCCTAAAGCGTTGCCATACCCTCACTTGGACCCTAAACCGTCCCCGTCCCCTAACCCTAACCCTAGCCCGAACCCTAACCCTAACCCTTCCCCGAAGCCTGACCCTCAACCGTCGCCTAATCCTAACCCGTACGCTAACACTAACCCGTGCCCTCACACGCACGCTCCCCCTAAAGCATTGCCATACCCTCACCTGGACCCTAAACTGTCCCCGTCCCCTAACCCTAACCCTAGCCCGAACCCTAACCCTAACCCTTCCCCGAAGCCTGACCCTCACCCGTCCCCGAATCCTAACCCGTACGCTAACACTAACCCGCGCCCTCACACGCACGCTCCCCCTAAAGCGTTGCCGTACCCTCACCTGGACCCTAAACCGTCCCCGTCCCCTAACCCTAACCCTAGCCCGAACCCTAAACCTAACCCTTCCCCGAAGCCTGACACTCACCCGTCCCCTAATCCTAACCCGTACGCTAACACTAACCCGCGCCCTCACACGCACGCTCCCCCTAAAGCGTTGCCGTACCCTCACCTGGACCCTAAACCGTCCCCGTCCCCTAACCCTAACCCTAGCCTGAACCCTAACCCTAACCCTTCCCCAAAGCCTGACCCTCAACCGTCGCCTAATCCTAACCCGTACGCTAACACTAACCCGCGCCCTCACACGCACGCTCCCCCTAAAGCGTTGCCGTACCCTCAGCTGGACCCTAAACCGTCCCCGTCCCCTAACCCTAACCCTAGCCCGAACCCTAACCCTAACCCTTCCCCGAAGCCTGACCCTCACCCGTCCCCTAATCCTAACCCGTACGCTAACACTAACCCACGCCCTCACACGCACGCTCCCCCTAAAGCGTTGCCGTACCCTCACCTGGACCCTAAACCGTCCCCGTCCCCTAACCCTAACCCTAGCCCGAACCCTAACCCTAACCCTTCCCCGAAGCCTGACCCTCACCCGTCCCCTAATCCTAACACGTACGCTAACACTAACCCGTGCCCTCACACGGACGCTCCCCCTAAAACGTTGCCGTACCCTCACCTGGACCCTAAACCGTCCCCGTCCCCTAACCCTAACCCTAGCCCGAACCCTAACCCTAACCCTTCCCCGAAGCCTGACCCTCACCCGTCCCTAATCCTAACACGTACGCTAACACTAACCCGCGCCCTCACACGCACGCTCCCCCTAAAGCATTGCCGTACCCTCACCTGGACCCTAAAACGTCCCCGTCCCCTAACCCTAACCCTAGCTCGAACCCTAACCCTAACCCTTCCCCGAAGCCTGACCCTCAACCGTCGCCTAATCCTAACCCGTACGCTAACACTAACCCGCGCCCTCACACGCACGCTCCCCCTAAAGCGTTGCCGTACCCTCACCTGGACCCTAAACCGTCCCCGTCCCCTAACCCTAACCCTAGCCCGAACCCTAACCCTAACCCTTCCCCGAAGCCTGACCCTCACCCGTCCCCTAATCCTAACCCGTACGCTAACACTAACCCGCGCCCTCACACGCACGCTCCCCCTAAAGCGTTGCCGTACCCTCACCTGGACCCTAAACCGTCCCCGTCCCCTAACCCTAACCCTAGCCCGAACCCTAACCCTAACCCTTCCCCGAAGCCTGACCCTCACCCGTCCCCTAATCCTAACCCGTACGCTAACACTAACCCGCGCCCTCACACGCATGCTCCCCCTAAAGCGTTGCCGTACCCTCACCTGGACCCTAAACCGTCCCCGTCCCCTAACCCTAACCCTAGCCCGAACCCTAACCCTGACCCTTCCCCGAAGCCTGACCCTCACCCGTCCCATAATCCTAAACCATACGCTAACACTAACCCGCGCCCTCACACGCACGCTCCCCCTAAAGCGTTGCCGTACCCTCACCTGGACCCTAAACCGTCCCCGTCCCCTAACCCTAACCCTAGCCCGAACCCTAACCCTGACCCTTCCCCGAAGCCTGACCCTCACCCGTCCCCTAATCCTAACCCGTACGCTAACACTAACCCACGCCCTCACACGCACGCTCCCCCTAAAGCGTTGCCGTACCCTCAACTGGACCCTAAACCGTCCCCGTCCCCTAACCCTAACCCTAGCCCGAACCCTAACCCTAACCTTTCCCCGAAGCCTGACCCTCACCCGTCCCCTAATCGTAACCCGTACGCTAACACAAACCCGCGTCCTCACACGCACGCTCCCCCTAAAGCGTTGCCGTACCCTCACCTGGACCCTAAACCGTCCCCGTCCCCTAACCCCAACCCTAGACCGAACCCTAACCCTAACCCTTCCCCGAAGCCTGACCCTCACCCGTCCCCTAATCCTAACCCGTACGCTAACACTAACCCACGCCCTCACACGCACGCTCCCCCTAAAGCGTTGCCGTACCCTCACCTGGACCCTAAACCGTCCCCGTCCCCTAACCCTAACCCTAGCCCGAACCCTAACCCTAACCCTTCCCCGAAGCCTGACCCTCACCCGTCCCCTAATCCTAACCCGTACGCTAACACTAACCCGCGCCCTCACACGCACGCTCCCCCTAAAGCATTGCCGTACCCTCACCTGGACCCTAAACCGTCCCCGTCCCCTAACCCTAACCCTAGCCCGAACCCTAACCCTGACCCTTCCCCGAAGCCTGACCCTCACCCGTCCCCTAATCCTAACCCGTACGCTAACACTAACCCATGCCCTCACACGCTCGCTCCCCCTAAAGCGTTGCCGTACCCTCACCTGGACCCTAAACCATGCCCGTCACCTAACCCTAACCCTAGCCCGAACCCTAACCCTGACCCTTCCCCGAAGCCTGACCCTCAACTGTGCCCTAATCCTAACCCGTACGCTAACACTAACCCGCACCCTCACACCCACGCTCCCCCTACAGCGTTGCCGTACTCTCACCTGGACCCTAAACCGTCCCCGTCACCTAACCCTAACCCTAGCCCGAACCCTAAACCTGACCCTTCCCCGAAGCCTGACCCTCACCCGTCCCCTAATCCTAACCCGTACGCTAACACTAACCCGCGCCCTCACACGCACGCTCCCCCTAAAGCGTTGCCGTACCCTCACCTGGACCCTAAACCGTCCCCGTCCCCTAACCCTAACCCTAGCCCGAACCCTAACCCTAACCCTTCCCCGAAGCCTGACCCTCACCCGTCCCCTAATCCTAACCCGTACGCTAACACTAACCCGCGCCCTCACACGCACGCTCCCCCTAAAGCGTTGCCGTACCCTCACCTGGACCCTAAACCGTCCCCGTCCCCTAACCCTAACCCTAGCACAAACCCTAACCCTAACCCTTCCCCGAAGCCTGACCCTCACCCGTCCCCTAATCCTAACCCGTACGCTAACACTAACCCGCGCCCTCACACGCACGCTCCCCCTAAAGCGTTGCCGTACCCTCACCTGGACCCTAAACCGTCCCCGTCCCCTAACCCTAACCCTAGCCCGAACCCTAACCCTAACCCTTCCCCGAAGCCTGACCCTCACCCGACCCTAATCCTAACCCGTACGCTAACACTAACCCGCGCCCTCACACGCACACTCCCCCTAAAGCGTTGCCGTACCCTCACCTGGACCCTAAACCGTCCCCGTCCCCTAACCCTAACCCTAGCCCGAACCCTAACCCTGACCCTTCCCCGAAGCCTGACCCTCACCCGTCCCCTAATCCTAACCCGTACGCTAACACGAACCCGTGCCCTCACACGCACGCTCCCCCTAAAGCGTTGCCGTACCCTCACCTGGACCCTAAACCATCCCCGTCACCTAACCCTAACCCTAGCCCGAACCCTAACCCTGACCCTTCCCCGAAGCCTGACCCTCACCTGTGCCCTAATCCTAACCCGTACGCTAACACTATTCCGTACCCTCACACGCACGCTCCCCCTACAGCATTGCCGTACCCTCACCTGGACCCTAAACCGTCCCCGTCACCTAACCCTAACCCTAGCCCGAACCCTAACCCTGACCCTTCCCCGAAGCCTGACCCTCACCCGTCCCCTAATCCTAACCCGTACGCTAACACTAACCCGCGCCCTCACACGCACGCTCCCCCTAAAGCGTTGCCGTACCCTCACCTGGACCCTAAACCGTCCCCGTCCCCTAACCCTAACCCTAGCCCGAACACTAACCCTGATCCTTCCCCGAAGCCTGATCCTCACCCGTCCCCTAATCCTAACCCGTACGGTAACACTAATCCGCACCCTCACACGCACGCTCCCCCTAAAGCGTTGCCGTACCCTCACCTGGACCCTAAACCGTCCCCGTCCCCTAACCCTAACCCTAGCCTGAACCCTAACCCTGACCCTTCCCCGAAGCCTGACCCTCACCCGTCCCCTAATCCTAACCCGTACGCTAACACTAACCCGCGCCCTCACACGCACGCTCCCCCTAAAGCGTTGCCGTACCCTCACCTGGACCCTAAACCGTCCCCGTCACCTAACACTAACCCTAGCCCGAACCCTAACCCTGACCCTTCCCCGAAGCCTGACCCTCACCCGTCCCCTAATCTTAACCCGTACGCTAACACTAACCCGCGCCCTCACACGCACGCTCCCCCTAAAGCGTTGCCGTACCCTCACCTGGACCCTAAACCGTCCCCGTCCCCTAACCCTAACCCTAGCCCGAACCCTAACCCTAACCCTTCCCTGAAGCCTGACCCTCACCTGTCCCCTAATCCTAACCCGTACGCTAACACTAACCCGCGTCCTCACACGCACGCTCCCCCTAAAGCGTTGCCGTACCCTCACCTGGACCCTAAACCATCCCCGTCCCCTAACCCTAACCCTAGCCCGAAACCTAACCCTGACCCTTCCCCGAAGCGTGACCCTCACCCGACCCGTAATCCTAACCCGTACGCTAACACTAACCCGCGCCCTCACACGCACGCTCCCCCTAAAGCGTTGCCGTACCCTCACCTGGACCCTAAACCGTCCCCGTCCCCTAATCCTAACCCTAGCCCGAACCCTAACCCTAACCCATCCCCGAAGCCTGACTCTCACCCGTCCCCTAATCCTAACCCGTACGCTAACAATAACCCGCGCCCTCACACGCACGCTCCCCCTAAAGCGTTGCTGTACCCTCACCTGGACCCTAAACCGTCCCCGTCCCCTAACCCTAACCCTAGCCCAAACCCTAACCCTAACCCTTCCCCGAAGCCTGACCCTCACCCGTCCCCTAATGCTAACCCGTATGCTAACACTAACCCGCGCCCTCACACTCACACTCCCCCTAAAGCGTTGCCGTACCCTCACCTGGACCCTAAACCGTCCCCGTCCCCTAACCCTAACCCTAGCCCGAACCCTAACCCCAACCCTTCCCCGAAGCCTGACCCTCACCCGTCCCCGAATCCTAACCCGTACGCTAACACTAACCCGCCCCCTCACACGCACGCTCCCCCTAAAGCATTGCCGTACCCTCACCTGGACCCTAAACCGTCCCCGTCCCCTAACCCTAACCCTAGCCCGAACCCTAACCCTAACCCTTCCCCGAAGCCTGACCCTCAACCGTCGCCTAATCCTAACCTGTACGCTAACACTAACCCGCGCCCTCACACGCACGCTCCCCCTAAATCGTTGCCGTACCCTCACCTGGACCCTAAACCGTCCCCGTCACCTAACCCTAACCCTAGCCCGAACCCTAACCCTAACCCTTCCCCGATGCCTGACCCTCACCCGTCCCCTAATCCTAACCCGTACGCTAACACTAACCCGCGCCCTCACACGCACGCTCCCCCTAAAGCGTTGCCGTACCCTCACCTGGACCCTAAACCGTCCCCATCCCCTAACCCTAACCCTAGCCCAAACCCTAACCCTAAATCTTCCCCGAAGCCTGACCCTCACCCGTCCCCTAATCCTAACCCGTACGCTAACACTAACCCGCGCCCTCACACGCACGCTCCCCCTAAAGCGTTGCCGTACCCTCACCTGGACCCTAAACCGTCCCCGTCCCCTAACCCTAACCCTAGCCCAAACCCTAACCCTGACCCTTCCCCGAAGCCTGACCCTCACCCGTCCCCTAATCCTAACCCGTACGCTAACACTAACCCGCGCCCTCACACTCACGCTCCCCCTAAAGCGTTGCCGTACCCTCACCTGGACCCTAAACCGTCCCCGTCACCTAACCCTAACCCTAGCCCGAACCCTAACCCTGACCCTTCCCCGAAGCCTGACCCTCACCCGTCCCCTAATCCTAACCCGTACGCTAACACTAACCCGCGCCCTCACACGCACGCTCCCCCTAAAGCGTTGCCGTACCCTCACCTGGACCCTAAACCGTCCCCGTCCCCTAACCCTAACCATAGCCCGAACCCTAACCCTGACCCTTCCCCGAAGCCTGACCCTCACCCGTCCCCTAATCCTAACCCGTACGCTAACACTAACCCGCGCCCTCACACGCACGCTCCCCCTAAAGCGTTGCCGTACCCTCACCTGGACCCTAAACCGTCCCCGTCCCCTAACCCTAACCCTAGCCCGAACCCTAACCCTGACCCTTCCCCGAAGCCTGACCCTCACCCGTCCCCTAATCGTAACCCGTACGCTAACACTAACCCGCGCCCTCACACGCACGCTCCCCCTAAAGCGTTGCCGTACCCTCACCTGGACCCTAAACCGTCCCCGTCCCCTAACCCTAACCCTAGCCCGAACCCTAACCCTGACCCTTCCCCGAAGCCTGACCCTCACCCGTGCCCTAATGCTAACCCGTACGCTAACACTAACCCGTGCCCTCACACGCACGCTCCCCCTAAAGCGTTGCCGTACACTCACCTGTACCCTAAACCGACCCCGTCCCCTACCCCTAACCCTAGCCCGAACCCTAACCCTGACCATTCCCCGAAGCCTGACCCTCACCCGTCCCCTAATCCTAACCCGTACGCTAACACTAACCCGCGCCCTCACACGCACGCTCACCCTAAAACGTTGCCGTACCCTCACCTGGTCCCTAAACCGTCCCCGTCCCCTAACCCTAACCCTAGCCCGAACCCTAACCCTGACCCTTCCCCGAAGCCTGACCATCACCCGTCCCCTAATCCTAACCCGTACGCTAACACTAACCCGCGCCCTCACACGCACGCTCCCCCTAAAGCGTTGCCGTACCCTCACCTGGACCCTAAACCGTCCCCGTCCCCTAACCCTAACCCTAGCCCGAACACTAACCCTGACCCTTCCCCGAAGCCTGATCCTCACCCGTCCCCTAATCCTAACCCGTACGGTAACACTAATCCGCACCCTCACACGCACGCTCCCCCTAAAGCGTTGCCGTACCCTCACCTGGACCCTAAACCGTCCCCGTCCCCTAACCCTAACCCTAGCCTGAACCCTAACCCTGACCCTTCCCCGAAGCCTGACCCTCACCCGTCCCCTAATCCTAACCCGTACGCTTACACTAACCCGCGCCCTCACAGGCACGCTCCCCCTAAAGCGTTGCCGTACCCTCACCTGGACCCTAAACCGTCCCCGTCCCCTAACACTAACCCTAGCCCGAACACTAACCCTGACCCTTCCCCGAAGCCTGACCCTCACCCGTCCCCTAATCTTAACCCGTACGCTAACACTAACCCGCGCCCTCACACGCACGCTCCGCCTAAAGCGTTGCCGTACCCTCACCTGGACCCTAAACCGTCCCCGTCCCCTAACCCTAACCCTAGCCCGAACCCTAACCCTAACCCTTCCCCGAAGCCTGACCCTCACCCGTCCACTAATCCTAACCCGTACGCTAACACTAACCCGCCCCCTCACACGCACGCTCCCCCTAAAGCATTGCCGTACCCTCACCTGGACCCTAAACCGTCCCCGTCCCCTAACACTAACCCTAGCCCGAACCCTAACCCTGACCCTTCCCCGAAGCCTGACCCTCACCCGTCCCCTAATCTTAACCCGTACGCTAACACTAACCCGCGCCCTCACACGCACGCTCCGCCTAAAGCTTTGCCGTACCCTCACCTGGACCCTAAACCGTCCCCGTCCCCTAACCCTAACCCTAGCCCGAACCCTAACCCTAACCCTTCCCCGAAGCCTGACCCTCACCCGTCCACTAATCCTAACCCGTACGCTAACACTAACCCGCCCCCTCACACGCACGCTCCCCCTAAAGCATTGCCGTACCCTCACCTGGACCCTAAACCGTCCCCGTCCCCTAACCCTAACCCTAGCCCGAACCCTAACCCTAACCCTTCCCCGAAGCCTGACCCTCAACCGTCGCCTAATCCTAACACGTACGCTAACACTAACCCGCGCCCTCACACGCACGCTCCCCCTAAATCGTTGCCGTACCCTCACCTGGACCCTAAACCGTCCCCGTCCCGTAACCCTAACCCTACCCCGAACCCTAACCCTATCCCTTCCCCGATGCCTGACCCTCACCCATCCCCTAATCCTAACCCGTACGCTAACACTAACCCGCACCCTCACACGCACGCTCCCCCTAAAGCGTTGCCGTACCCTCACCTGGTCCCTAAACCGTCCCCGTCCCCTAACCCTAACCTTAGCCCGAACCCTAACCCTAACCTTTCCCAGAAGCCTGACCCTCACCCGTCCCCTAATCCTAACCCGTACGCTAACACAAACCCGCGTCCTCACACGCACGCTCCCCCTAAAGCGTTGCCGTACCCTCACCTGGACCCTAAACCGTCCCCGTCCCCTAAACCTAACCCTAGCCCGAACCCTAACCCTAACCCTTCCCCGAAGCCTGACCCTCACCCGTGCCCTAATCCTAACCCGTACGCTAACACTAACCCGCGTCCTCACACGCACGCTCCCCCTAAAGCGTTGCCGTACCCTCACCTGGACCCTAAACCGTCCCCGTCCCCTAACCCTAACCCTAGCCCGAATCCTAACCCTGACCCTTCCCCGAAGCCTGACCCTCACCCGTCCCCTAATCCTAACCCGTACGCTAACACTAACCCGCGCCCTCACACGCACGCTCCCCCTTAAGCGTTGCCGTACCCTCACCTGGACCCTAAACCGTCCCCGTCCCCTAACCCTAACCCTAGCCCGAACCCTAACCCTGACCCTTCCCCGAAGCCTGACCCTCACCCGTCCCCTAATCCTAACCCGTACGCTAACACTAACCCGCGCCCTCACACGCATGCTCCCCCTTAAGCGTTGCCGTACCCTCACCTGGACCCTAAACCGTCCCCGTCCCCTAACCCTAACCCTAGCCCGAACCCTAACCCTGACCCTTCCCCGAAGCCTGACCCTCACCCGTCCCCTAATCCTAACCCGTACGCTAACACTAACCCGTGCCCTCACACGCATGCTCCCCCTAAAGCGTTGCCGTACCCTCACCTGGACCCTAAACCGTCCCCGTCACCTAACCCTAACCCTAGCCCGAACTCTAACCCTGACCCTTCCCCGAAGCCTGACCCTCACCCGTGCCCTAATCCTAACCCGTACGCTAACACTAACCCGCACCCTCACACGCACGTTCCCCCTACAGCGTTGCCGTACCCTCACCTGGACCCTAAACCTTCCCCGTCACCTAACACTAACCCTAGCCCAAACCCTAACCCTGACCCTTCCCCGAAGCCTGACCCTCACCCGTCCCCTAATCCTAACCCGTACGCTAACACTAACCCGCGCCCTCACACGCACGCTCCCCCTAAAGTGTTGCCGTACCCTCACCTGGACCCTAAACCGTCCCCGTCCCCTAACCCTAACCCTAGCCCGAACACTAACCCTGACCCTTCCAAGAAGCCTGATCCTCACCCGTCCCCTAATCCTAACCCGTACGCTAACACTAATCCGCACCCTCACACGCACGCTACCCCTAAAGCGTTGCCGTACCGTCACCTGGACCCTAAACCGTCCCCGTCCCCTAACCCTAACCCTAGCCTGAACCCTAACCCTGACCCTTCCCCGAAGCCTGACCCTCACCCGTCCCCTAATCCTAACCCGTACGCTAACACTAACCCGCGCTCTCACACGCACGCTCCCCCTAAATCGTTGCCGTACCCTCACCTGGACCCTAAACCGTCCCCGTCACCTAACCCTAACCCTAGCCCGAACCCTAACCCTGACCCTTCCCCGAAGCCTGACCCTCACCCGTCCCCTAATCCTAACCCGTACGCTAACACTAACCCGCGCCCTCACACGCACGCTCCCCCTAAAGCGTTGCCGAACCCTCACCTGGACCCTAAACTGACCCCGTCCCCTAACCCTAACCCTAGCCCGAAACCTAACCCTAACCCTTCCCCGAATCCTGACCCTCACCCGTCCCCTAATCCTAACCCGTATGCTAACACTAACCCGCGTCCTCACACGCACGCTCCCCCTATGGCGTTGCCGTACCCTCACCTGGACCCTAAACCATCCCCGTCCCCTAACCCTAACCCTAGCCCGAACCCTAACCCTGACCCTTCCCCGAAGCCTGACCCTCACCCGTCCCCTAATCCTAACCCGTACGCTAACACTAACCCGCGCCCTCACACGCACGCTCCCCCTAAAGCGTTGCCGTACCCTCACCTGGACCCTAAACCGTCCCCGTCCCCTAACCCTAACCCTAGCCCGAACCCTAACCCTAACCTTTCCCCGAAGCCTGACCCTCAACCGTCCCCTAATCCTAACCCGTACGCTAACACTAACCCGCGCCCTCACACGCACGCTCCCCCTAAAGCGTTGCCGTACCCTCACCTGGACCCTAAACCGTCCCCGTCCCCTAACCCTAACCCTAGCCCGAACCCTAACCTTGACCCTTCCCCGAAGCCTGACCCTCACCCGTCCCCTAATCCTAACCCGTACGCTAACACTAACCCGCACCCTCACACGCACGCTCCCCCTAAAGCGTTGCCGTACCCTCACCTGGACCCTAAACCGTCCCCGTCCCCTAACCCTAACCCTAGCCCGAACCCTAACCCTGACCCGTCCCCGAAGCCTGACCCTCACCCGTCCCCTAATCCTAACCCGTACGCTAACACTAACCCGCACCCTCACACGCACGCTCCCTCTAAAGTGTTGCCGTACCCTCACCTGGACCCTAAACTGTCCCCGTCACCTAACCCTAACCCTAGCCCGAACCCTAACCCTGACCCTTCCCCGAAGCCTGACCCTCACCCGTGCCCTAATCCTAACCCGTACGCTAACACTAACCCGCACCCTCACACGCACGCTACCCCTAAAGCGTTGCCGTACCCTCACCTGGACCCTAAACCGTCCCCGTCACCTAACCCTAACCCTAGCCCGAACCCTAACCCTGACTCTTCCCCGAAGCCTGACCCTCACCCGTCCCCTAATCCTAACCCGTACGCTAACACTAACCCGCGCCCTCACACGCACGCTCCCCCTAAAGCGTTGCCGTACCCTCACCTGGTCCCTAAACCGTCCCCGTCCCCTAACCCTAACCCTAGCCCGAACCCTAACCCTGACCCTTCCCCGAAGCCTGACCCTCACCCGTCCCCTAATCCTAACCCGTATGCTAACACTAACCCGCGCCCTCACACGCACGCTCCCCCTAAAGCGTTGCCGTACCCTCACCTGGACCCTAAACCGTCCCCGTCCCCTAACCCTAACCGTAGCCCGAACCCTAACCCTGACCCTTCCCCGAAGCCTGACCCTCACCCGTCCCCTAATCCTAACCCGTACGCTAACACTAACCCGCGTCCTCACACGCACGCTCCCCCTAAAGCGTTGCCGTACCCTACCTGGACCCTAAACCGTCCCCGTCCCTTAACCCTAACCCTAGCCTGAACCCTAACCCTAACCTTTCCCCGAAGCCTGACCCTCACGCGTCCCCTAATCCTAACACGTATGCTAACACTAACCCGCGCCCTCACACGCACGCTCCCCCTAAAGCGTTGCCGTACCCTCACCTGGACCCTAAACCGTCCCCGTCCCCTAACCCTAACCCTAGCCCGAACCCTAACCCTAACCCTTCCCCGAAGCCTAACCCTCACCCGTCCCCTAATCCTAACCCGTACGCTAACACTAACCCGCGCCCTCACACGCACGCTCCCCCTAAAGCGTTGCCGTACCCTCACCTGGACCCTAAACCGTCCCCGTCCCCTAACCCTAACCCTAGCCCGAACCCTAACCCTAACACTTCCCCGAAGCCTGACCCTCACCCGTCCCCTAATCCTAACCCGTACGCTAACACTAACCCGCGCCCTCACACGCACACTCCCCCTAAAGCGTTGCCGTACCCTCACCTGGACCCTAAACCGTCCCCGTCCCCTAACCCTAACCCTAGCCCGAACCCTAACCCTAACCCTTCCCCGAAGCCTGACCCTCACTCGTCCCCTAATCCTAACACGTACGCTAACACTAACCTGCGCCCTCACACGCACGCTCCCCCTAAAGCGTTGCCATACCCTCACCTGGACCCTAAACCGTCCCCGTCCCCTAACCCTAACCCTAGCCCGAACCCTAACCTTGACCCTTCCCTGAAGCCTGACCCTCACCCGTCCCCTAATCCTAACCCGTACGCTAACACTAACCCGCGCCCTCACACGCACGCTCCCCCTAAGCGTTGCCGTACCCTCACCTGGACCCTAAACCGTCCCCGTCCCCTAACCCTAACCCTAGCCCGAACCATAACCCTAACCTTTCCCCGAAGGCTGACCCTCACCCGTCCCCTAATCCTAACCCGTACGCTAACACTAACCCGCGCCCTCACACGCACGCTCCCCCTAAAGCGTTGCCGTACCCTCACCTGGACCCTAAACCGTCCCCGTCACCTAACCCTAACCCTAGCCCGAACCCTAACCCTGACCCTTCCCCGAAGCCTGACCCTCACCCGTCCCCTAATCCTAACCCGTACGCTAACACTAACCCGCGCCCTCACACGCACGCTCCCCCTAAAGTGTTGCCGTACCCTCACCTGGACCCTAAACCGTCCCCGTCCCCTAACCCTAACCCTAGCCCGAACCCTAACCCTGACCCTTCCCCGAAGCCTGACCCTCACCCGTCCCCTAATCCTAACCCGTACGCTAACACTAACCCGCGCCCTCACATGCACGCTCCCCCTAAAGCGTTGCCGTACCCTCACCTGGACCCTAAACCGTCCCCGTCCCCTAACCCTAACCCTAGCCCGAACCCTAATCCTGACCCTTCCCCGAAGCCTGACCCTCACCCGTCCCCTAATCCTAACCCGTACGCTAACACTAACCCACGCCCTCACACGCACGCTCCCCCTAAAGCGTTGCCGTACCCTCACCTGGACCCTAAACCGTCCCCGTCCCCTAACCGTAACCCTAGCCCGAACCCTAACCCTAACTCTTCCCCGAAGCCTGACCCTCACCCGTCCCCTAATCCTAACCCGTACGCTAACACTAACCCGCCTCCTCACACGCATGCTCCCCCTAAAGCGTTGCCGTACCCTCACCTGGACACTAAACCATCCCCGTCCCCTAACCTTAACCCTAGCCCGAACCCTAACCCTGACCCTTCCCCGAAGCCTGACCCTCACCCGTCCCCTAATCCTAACCCGTACGCTAACACTAACCCGCACCCTCACACGCACGCTCCCCCTAAAGCGTTGCCGTACCCTCACCTGGACCCTAAACCGTCCCCGTCCCCTAACCCTAACCCTAGCCCGAACCCTAACCCTAACACTTCCCCGAAGCCTGACCCTCACCCGTCCCCTAATCCTAACCCGTACGCTAACACTAACCCGCGCCCTCACACGCACGCTCCCCCTAAAGCGTTGTCGTACCCTCACCTGGACCCTAAACCGTCCCCGTCCCCTAACCCTAACCCTAGCCCGAACCCTAACCCTAACCCTTCCCCGAAGCCTGACCCTCACCCGTCCCCTAATCCTAACCCGTACGCTAACACTAACCCGCGCCCTCACACGCACCCTCCCCCTAAAGCATTGCCGTACCCTCACCTGGACCCTAAACCGTCCCCGTCCCCTAACCCTAACCCTAGCCCGAACCCTAACCCTAACCCAGGAAGCCTCTCCCTCAACCGTCGCCTAATCCTAACCTGTACGCTAACACTAACCCGCGTCCTCACACGCACGCTCCCCCTAAAGCGTTGCCGTACCCTCACCTGGACCCTAAACCGTCCCCGTCCCCTAACCCTAACCCTAGCCCGAACCCTAACCCTAACCCTTCCCCGAAGCCTGACCCTCACCCGTCCCCTAATCCTAACCCGTACGCTAACACTAACCCGCACCCTCACACGCACGCTCCCCCTAAAGCGTTGCCGTACCCTCACCTGGACCCTAAACCGTCCCCGTCCCCTAACCCTAACCCTAGCCCGAACCTTAACCCTGACCCTTCCCCGTAGCCTGACCCTCAACCGTCCCCTAATCCTAACCCGTACGCTAACACTAACCCGCGCCCTCACACGCACGCTCCCCCTAAAGCGTTGCCGTACCCTCACCTGGACCCTAAACCGTCCCCGTCCCCTAACCCTAACCCTAGCCCGAACCCTAACCCTGACACTTCCCCGAAGCCTGACCCTCACCCGTCCCCTAATCCTAACCCTTAGCTAACACTAACCCACGCCCTAACACGCACGCTCCCCCTAAAGCGTTGCCGTACCCTCACCTGGACCCTAAACCGTCCCCGACCCCTAACCCTAACCTTAGCCCAAACCCTAACCCTAACCTTTCCCCGAAACCTGACCCTCACCCGTCCCCTAATCCTAACCCGTACGCTAACACAAACCCGCGTCCTCACACGCACGCTCCCCCTAAAGCGTTGCCGTACCCTCACCTGGACCCTAAACCGTCCCCGTCCCCTAACCCTAACCCTAGCCCGAACCCTAACCCTAACCCTTCCCCGAAGCCTGACCCTCATCCGTCCCCTAATCCTAACCCGTACGCTAACACTAACCCGCGCCCTCACATGCACGCTCCCCCTAAAGCATTGCCGTACCCTCACCTGGACCCTAAACCGTCCCCGGCCCCTAACCCTAAACCTAGCCCGAACCCTAACCCTAACCCTTCCCCGAAGCCTGACCCTCACCCGTCCCCTAATCCTAACCCGTACGCTAACACTAACCCGCGCCCTCACACGCACGCTCCCCCTAAAGCGTTGCCGTACCCTCACCTGGACCCTAAACCGTCCCCGTCCCCTAACCCTAACCCTAGCCCGAACCCTAACCCTGACCCTTCCCCGAAGCCTTACCCTCACCCGTCCCCTAATCCTAACCCGTACGCTAACACTAACCCTCGTCCTCACACGCACGCTCCCCCTAAAGCGTTGCCGTACCCTCACCTGGACCCTAAACCGTCCCCGTCCCCTAACCCTAACCCTAGCCCGAACCGTAACCCTAACCCTTCCCCGAAGCCTGACCCTCACCCGTCCCCTAATCCTAACCCGTACGCTAACACTAACCCGTGCCCTCACACGCACGCTCCCCCTAAAGCATTGCCGTACCCTCACCTGGACCCTAAACCGTCCCCGTCCCCTAACCCTAACCCTAGCCCGAACCCTAACCCTAACCCTTCCCCGAAGCCTGACCCTCACCCGTCCCATAATTCTAACACTTACGCTAACACTAACCCGCGCCCTCACACGCACGCTCCCCCTAAAGCATTGCCATACCCTCACCTGGACCCTAAACCGTCCCCGTCCCCTAACCCTAACCCTACCCGAACCCTAACCCTAACCCTTCCCCGAAGTCTGACCCTCAACCGTCGCCTAATCCTAACCCGTACGCTAACACTAACCCGCGCCCTCACACGCACGCTCCCCCTAAAGCGTTGCCGTACCCTCACCTGGACCCTAAACCGTCCCCGTCCCCTAACCCTAACCCTAGCCTGAACCCTAACTCTAACCCTTCCCCGAAGCCTGACCCTCACCCGTCCCCTAATCCTAACCCGTACGCTAACACTAACCCGTGCCCTCAGACGCACGTTCCCCTAAAGCGTTGCCGTACCCTCACCTGGACCCTAAACCGTCCCCTAACCCTAACCCTAACCCTAGCCCAAACCCTAACCCTAACCCTTCCCCGAAGCCTGACCCTCACCCGTCCCCTAATCCTAACCCGTACGCTAACACTAACCCGCGCCCTCACACGCACGCTACCCCTAAAGCGTTGCCGTACCCTCACCTGGACCCTAAACCGTCCCCGTCCCCTAACCCTAACCCTAGCCCGAACCCTAACCCTAACCCTTCCCCGAAGCCTGACCCTCACTCGTCCCCTAATCCTAACCCGTACGCTAACACTAACCCGCGCCCTCACACGCACGCTCCCCCTAAAGTGTTGCCGTACCCTCACCTGGACCCTAAACCGTCCCCGTCCCCTAACCCTAACCCTAGCCCGAACCCAAACCCTGACCCTTCCCCGAAGCCTGACCCTCACCCGTCCCCTAATCCTAACCCGTACGCTAACACTAACCGACGCCCTCACACTCACGCTCCCCCTAAAGCGTTGCCGTACCCTCACCTGGACCCCAAACCGTCCCCGTCCCCTAACCCTAACCCTAGCTCGAACCCTAACCCTAACATTTCCCCGAAGCCTGACCCTCACCCGTCCCCTAATCCTAACCCGTACGCTAACACAAACCCGCGTCCTCACACGCACGCTCCCCCTAAAGCATTGCCATACCCTCACCTGGACCCTAAACCGTCCCCGTCCCCTAACCCTAACCCTAGCCCGAACCCTAACACTAACACTTCCCCGAAGCCTGACCCTCACCCGTCCCCTAATCCTAACCCGTACGTTAACACTAACCCGCGCCCTCACACGAACGCTCCCCCTAAAGCGTTGCCGTACCCTCACCTGGACCCTAAACCGTCCCCGTCCCCTAACCCTAACCCTAGCCCAAAACCTAACCCTAACCCTTCCCCGAAGCCTGACCCTCACCCGTCCCCTAATCCTAACCCGTACGCTAACACTAACCCACGCCCTCACACGCACGCTCCCCCTAAAGCGTTGCCATACCCTCACCTGGACCCTAAACCGTCCCCGTCCCCTAACCCTAACCCTAGCCCGAACCCTAACCCTAACCTTTCCCCGAAGCCTGACCCTCACCCGTCCCCTAATCCTAACCCGTACGCTAACACAAACCCACGTCCTCACATGCACGCTCCCCCTAAAGCGTTGCCGTACCCTCACCTGGACCCTAAACCGTCCCCGTCCCCTAACCCTAACCCTAGCCTGAACCCTAACCCTAACCCTTCCCCGAAGCCTGACCCTCACGCGTCCCCTAATCCTAACCCGTACGCTAACACTAACCCGCGCCCTCACACGCACGCTCCCCCTAAAGCGTTGCCGTACCCTCACCTGGACCCTAAACCGTCCCCGTCCCCTAACCCTAACCCTAGCCCGAACCCTAACCCTAACCCTTCCCCGAAGCCTGACCCTCACCCGTGCCCTAATCCTAACCCGTACGCTAACACTAACCCGCGCCCTCACACGCACGCTCCCCCTAAAGCGTTGCCGTACCGTCAACTGGACCCTAAACCGTCCCCGTCACCTAACCCTAACCCTAGCCCGAACCCTAACCCTGACCCTTCCCCGAAGCCTGACCCTCACCCGTCCCCTAATCCTAACCCGTACGCTAACACTAACCCACGCCCTCACACGCACGCTCCCCCTAAAGCGTTGCCGTACCCTCACCTGGACCCTAAACCGTCCCCGTCCCCTAACCCTAACCGTAGCCCGAACCCTAACCCTGACCCTTCCCCGAAGCCTGACCCTCACCCGTCCCATAATCCTAACCCGTACGCTAACACTAACCCGCGTCCTCACACGCACGCTCCCCCTAAAGCGTTGCCGTACCCTCACCTGGACCCTAAACCGTCCCCGTCCCCTAACCCTAACCCTAGCCTGAACCCTAACCCTAACCCTTCCCCGAAGCCTGACCCTCACGCGTCCCCTAATCCTAACCCGTACGCTAACACTAACCCGCGCCCTCACACGCACGCTCCCCCTAAAGCGTTGCCGTACCCTCACCTGGACCCTAAACCGTCCCCGTCCCCTAACACTAACCCTAGCCCGAACCCTAACCCTAACCCTAACCCTTCCCCGAAGCCTGACCCTCACCCGTCCCCTAATCCTAACCCGTACGCTAACACTAACCCGCGCCCTCACACGCACGCTCCCCCTAAAGCGTTGCCGTACCCTCACCTGGACCCTAAACCGTCCCCGTCCCCTAACCCTAACCCTAGCCCGAACCATAACCCTAACCCTTCCCCGAAGCCTGACCCTCACCCGTCCCCTAATCCTAACCCGTACGCTAACAATAACCCGCGCCCTCACACGCACGCTCCCCCTAAAGCGTTGCCGTACCCTCACCTGGACCCTAAACCGTCCCCGTCACCTAACCCTAACCCTAGCCCGAACCCTAACCCTGACCCTTCCCCGAAGCCTGACCCTCACCCGTGCCCTAATCCTAACCCGTACGCTAACACTAACCCGCACCCTCACACGCACGCTCCCCCTAAAGCGTTGCCGTACCCTCACCTGGACCCTAAACCGTCCCTGTCACCTAACCCTAACCCTAGCCCGAACCCTAACCCTGACCCTTCCCCGAAGCCTGACCCTCACCCGTCCCCTAATCCTAACCCGTACGCTAACACTAACCCGCGCCCTCACACGCACGCTCCCCCTAAAAAGTTGCCGTACCCTCACCTGGACCCTAAACCGTCCCCATCACCTAACCCTAACCCTAGCCCGAACCCTAACCCTGACCCTTCCCCGAAGCCTGACCCTCACCCGTCCCCTAATCCTAACCCGTACGCTAACACTAACCCGCGCCCTCACACGCACGCTCCCCCTAAAGCGTTGCCGTACCCTTACCTGGACCCTAAACCATCCCCGTCCCCTAACCCTAACCGTAGCCCGAAACCTAACCCTGACCCTTCCCCGAAGCCTTACCCTCACCCTTCCCCTAATCCTAACCCGTACGCTAACACTAACCCGCGTCCTCACACGCACGCTCCCCCTAAAGCGTTGCCGTACCCTCACCTGGACCCTAAACCGTCCCCGTTCCCTAACCCTAACCCTAGCCTGAACCCTAACCCTAACCTTTCCCCGAAGCCTGACCCTCACGCGTCCCCTAATCCTAACCCGTACGCTAACACTAACCCGCGCCCTCACACGCACGCTCCCCCTAAAGCGTTGCCGTACCCTCACCTGGACCCTAAAACGACCCCGTCTCCTAACCCTAACCCTAGCCCGAACCCTAACCCTAACCCTTCCCCGAAGACTGACCCTCACGCGTCCCCTAATCCTAACCCGTACGCTAACACTAACCCGCGCCCTCACACGCACGCTCCCCCTAAAGCGTTGCCGTACCCTCACCTGGACCCTAAACCGTCCCCGTCCCCTAACCCTAACCCTAGCCCGAACCCTAACCCTAACCCTTCCCCGAAGCCTGACCCTCACCCGTCCCCTAATCCTAACCCGTACGCTAACACTAACCCGCGCCCTCACACGCACGCTCCCCCTAAAGTGTTGCCGTACCCTCACCTGGACCCTAAACCATCCCCGTCCCCTAACCCTAACCCTAGCCCGAACCCTAACCCTAACCCTTCCCCGAAGCCTGACCCTCACCCGTCCCCTAATCCTAACCCGTACGCTAAAACTAACCTGCGCCCTCACACGCACGCTCCCCCTAAAGCGTTGCCGTACCCTCACCTGGACCCTAAACCGTCCCCGTCCCCTAACCCTAACCCTAGCCCGAACCATAACCCTAACCCTTCCCCGAAGCCTGACCCTCACCCATCCCCTAATCCTAACCCGTACGCTAACAATAACCCGCGCCCTCACACGCACGCTCCCCCTAAAGCGTTGCCGTACCCTCACCTGGACCCTAAACCGTCCCCGTCACCTAACCCTAACCCTAGCCCGAACCCTAACCCTGACCCTTCCCCGAAGCCTGACCCTCACCCGTGCCCTAATCCTAACCCGTACGCTAACACTAACCCGCACCCTCACACGCACGCTCCCCCTAAAGCGTTGCCGTACCCTCACCTGGACCCTAAACCGTCCCCGTCACCTAACCCTAACCCTAGCCCGAACCCTAACCCTGACCCTTCCCCGAAGCCTGACCCTCACCCGTCCCCTAATCCTAACCCGTACGCTAACACTAACCCGCGCCCTCACACGCACGCTCCCCCTAAAGCGTTGCCGAACCCTCACCTGGACCCTAAACTGACCCCGTCCCCTAACCCTAACCCTAGCCCGAAACCTAACCCTAACCCTTCCCCGAATCCTGACCCTCACCCGTCCCCTAATCCTAACCCGTACGCTAACACTAACCCGCGTCCTCACACGCACGCTCCCCCTATGGCGTTGCCATACCCTCACCTGGACCCTAAACCATCCCCGTCCCCTAACCCTAACCCTAGCCCGAACCCTAACCCTGACCCTTCCCCGAAGCCTGACCCTCACCCGTCCCCTAATCCTAACCCGTACGCTAACACTAACCCGCGCCCTCACACGCACGCTCCCCCTAAAGCGTTGCCGTACCCTCACCTGGACCCTAAACCGTCCCCATCCCCTAACCCTAACCCTAGCCCAAACCCTAACCCTAACTCTTCCCCGAAGCCTGACCCTCACCCGTCCCCTAATCCTAACCCGTACGCTAACACTAACCCACGCCCTCACACGCACGCTCCCCCTAAAGCGTTGCCGTACCCTCACCTGGACCCTAAACCGTCCCCGTCCCCTAACCCTAACCCTAGCCCGAACCCTAACCCTAACCCTTCCCCGAAGCCTGACCCTCACCCGTCCCCTAATCCTAACCCGTACGCTAACACTAACCCGCGCCCTCACACGCACGCTCCCCCTAAAGCGTTGCCGTACCCTCACCTGGACCCTAAACCGTCCCCGTCCCCTAACCCTAACCCTAGCCCGAACCCTAACCCTAACCTTTCCCCGAAGCCTGACCCTCAACCGTCCCCTAATCCTAACCCGTACGCTAACACTAACCCGCGCCCTCACACGCACGCTCCCCCTAAAGCGTTGCCGTACCCTCACCTGGACCCTAAACCGTCCCCGTCCCCTAACCCTAACCCTAGCCCGAACCCTAACCTTGACCCTTCCCCGAAGCCTGACCCTCACCCGTCCCCTAATCCTAACCCGTACGCTAACACTAACCCGCGCCCTCACACGCACGCTCCCCCTAAAGCGTTGCCGTACCCTCACCTGGACCCTAAACCGTCCCCGTACCCTAACCCTAACCCTAGCCCGAACCCTAACCCTGACCCTTCCCCGAAGCCTGACCCTCACCCGTCCCCTAATCCTAACCCGTACGCTAACACTAACCCGCACCCTCACACGCACGCTCCCCCTAAAGTGTTGCCGTACCCTCACCTGGACCCTAAACTGTCCCCGTCACCTAACCCTAACCCTAGCCCGAACCCTAACCCTGACCCTTCCCCGAAGCCTGACCCTCACCCGTGCCCTAATCCTAACCCGTACGCTAACACTAACCCGCACCCTCACACGCACGCTACCCCTAAAGCGTTGCCGTACCCTCACCTGGACCCTAAACCGTCCCCGTCACCTAACCCTAACCCTAGCCCGAACCCTAACCCTGACTCTTCCCCGAAGCCTGACCCTCACCCGTCCCCTAATCCTAACCCGTACGCTAACACTAACCCGCGCCCTCACACGCACGCTCCCCCTAAAGCGTTGCCGTACCCTCACCTGGTCCCTAAACCGTCCCCGTCCCCTAACCCTAACCCTAGCCCGAACCCTAACCCTGACCCTTCCCCGAAGCCTGACCCTCACCCGTCCCCTAATCCTAACCCGTATGCTAACACTAACCCGCGCCCTCACACGCACGCTCCCCCTAAAGCGTTGCCGTACCCTCACCTGGACCCTAAACCGTCCCCGTCCCCTAACCCTAACCGTAGCCCGAACCCTAACCCTGACCCTTCCCCGAAGCCTGACCCTCACCCGTCCCCTAATCCTAACCCGTACGCTAACACTAACCCACGTCCTCACACGCACGCTCCCCCTAAAGCGTTGCCGTACCCTACCTGGACCCTAAACCGTCCCCGTCCCTTAACCCTAACCCTAGCCTGAACCATAACCCTAACCTTTCCCCGAAGCCTGACCCTCACGCGTCCCCTAATCCTAACACGTATGCTAACACTAACCCGCGCCCTCACACGCACGCTCCCCCTAAAGCGTTGCCGTACCCTCACCTGGACCCTAAACCGTCCCCGTCCCCTAACCCTAACCCTAGCCCGAACCCTAACCCTAACACTTCCCCGAAGCCTGACCCTCACCCGTCCCCTAATCCTAACCCGTACGCTAACACTAACCCGCGCCCTCACACGCACACTCCCCCTAAAGCGTTGCCGTACCCTCACCTGGACCCTAAACCGTCCCCGTCCCCTAACCCTAACCCTAGCCCGAACCCTAACCCTAACCCTTCCCCGAAGCCTGACCCTCACTCGTCCCCTAATCCTAACACGTACGCTAACACTAACCTGCGCCCTCACACGCACGCTCCCCCTAAAGCGTTGCCGTACCCTCACCTGGACCCTAAACCGTCCCCGTCCCCTAACCCTAACCCTAGCCCGAACCCTAACCTTGACCCTTCCCTGAAGCCTGACCCTCACCCGTCCCCTAATCCTAACCCGTACGCTAACACTAACCCGCGCCCTCACACGCACGCTCCCCCTAAGCGTTGCCGTACCCTCACCTGGACCCTAAACCGTCCCCGTCCCCTAACCCTAACCCTAGCCCGAACCATAACCCTAACCTTTCCCCGAAGGCTGACCCTCACCCGTCCCCTAATCCTAACCCGTACGCTAACACTAACCCGCGCCCTCACACGCACGCTCCCCCTAAAGCGTTGCCGTACCCTCACCTGGACCCTAAACCGTCCCCGTCACCTAACCCTAACCCTAGCCCGAACCCTAACCCTGACCCTTCCCCGAAGCCTGACCCTCACCCGTCCCCTAATCCTAACCCGTACGCTAACACTAACCCGCGCCCTCACACGCACGCTCCCCCTAAAGTGTTGCCGTACCCTCACCTGGACCCTAAACCGTCCCCGTCCCCTAACCCTAACCCTAGCCCGAACCCTAACCCTGACCCTTCCCCGAAGCCTGACCCTCACCCGTCCCCTAATCCTAACCCGTACGCTAACACTAACCCGCGCCCTCACATGCACGCTCACCCTAAAGCGTTGCCGTACCCTCACCTGGACCCTAAACCGTCCCCGTCCCCTAACCCTAACCCTAGCCCGAACCCTAATCCTGACCCTTCCCCGAAGCCTGACCCTCACCCGTCCCCTAATCCTAACCCGTACGCTAACACTAACCCACGCCCTCACACGCACGCTCCCCCTAAAGCGTTGCCGTACCCTCACCTGGACCCTAAACCGTCCCCGTCCCCTAACCGTAACCCTAGCCCGAACCCTAACCCTAACTCTTCCCCGAAGCCTGACCCTCACCCGTCCCCTAATCCTAACCCGTACGCTAACACTAACCCGCCTCCTCACACGCATGCTCCCCCTAAAGCGTTGCCGTACCCTCACCTGGACACTAAACCATCCCCGTCCCCTAACCTTAACCCTAGCCCGAACCCTAACCCTGACCCTTCCCCGAAGCCTGACCCTCACCCGTCCCCTAATCCTAACCCGTACGCTAACACTAACCCGCACCCTCACACGCACGCTCCCCCTAAAGCGTTGCCGTACCCTCACCTGGACCCTAAACCGTCCCCGTCCCCTAACCCTAACCCTAGCCCGAACCCTAACCCTAACACTTCCCCGAAGCCTGACCCTCACCCGTCCCCTAATCCTAACCCGTACGCTAACACTAACCCGCGCCCTCACACGCACGCTCCCCCTAAAGCGTTGTCGTACCCTCACCTGGACCCTAAACCGTCCCCGTCCCCTAACCCTAACCCTAGCCCGAACCCTAACCCTAACCCTTCCCCGAAGCCTGACCCTCACCCGTCCCCTAATCCTAACCCGTACGCTAACACTAACCCGCGCCCTCACACGCACCCTCCCCCTAAAGCATTGCCGTACCCTCACCTGGACCCTAAACCGTCCCCGTCCCCTAACCCTAACCCTAGCCCGAACCCTAACCCTAACCCCCGAAGCCTCTCCCTCAACCGTCGCCTAATCCTAACCTGTACGCTAACACTAACCCGCGCCCTCACACGCACGCTCCCCCTAAAGCGTTGCCGTACCCTCACCTGGACCCTAAACCGTCCCCGTCCCCTAACCCTAACCCTAGCCCGAACCCTAACCCTAACCCTTCCCCGAAGCCTGACCCTCACCCGTCCCCTAATCCTAACCCGTACGCTAACACTAACCCGCGCCCTCACACGCACGCTCCCCCTAAAGTGTTGCCGTACCCTCACCTGGACCCTAAACCGTCCCCGTCCCCTAACCCTAACCCTAGCCCGAACCCAAACCCTGACCCTTCCCCGAAGCCTGACCCTCACCCGTCCCCTAATCCTAACCCGTACGCTAACACTAACCGACGCCCTCACACTCACGCTCCCCCTAAAGCGTTGCCGTACCCTCACCTGGACCCCAAACTGTCCCCGTCCCCTAACCCTAACCCTAGCTCGAACCCTAACCCTAACATTTCCCCGAAGCCTGACCCTCACCCGTCCCCTAATCCTAACCCGTACGCTAACACAAACCCGCGTCCTCACACGCACGCTCCCCCTAAAGCATTGCCATACCCTCACCTGGACCCTAAACCGTCCCCGTCCCCTAACCCTAACCCTAGCCCGAACCCTAACCCTAACCCTTCCCCGAAGCCTGACCCTCACCCGTCCCCTAATCCTAACCCGTACGCTAACACTAACCCGCGGCCTCACACGAACGCTCCCCCTAAAGCGTTGCCGTACCCTCACCTGGACCCTAAACCGTCCCCGTCCCCTAACCCTAACCCTAGCCCAAAACCTAACCCTAACCCTTCCCCGAAGCCTGACCCTCACCCGTCCCCTAATCCTAACGCGTACGCTAACACTAACCCACGCCCTCACACGCACGCTCCCCCTAAAGCGTTGCCATACCCTCACCTGGACCCTAAACCGTCCCCGTCCCCTAACCCTAACCCTAGCCCGAACCCTAACCCTAACCTTTCCCCGAAGCCTGACCCTCACCCGTCCCCTAATCCTAACCCGTACGCTAACACAAACCCACGTCCTCACATGCACGCTCCCCCTAAAGCGTTGCCGTACCCTCACCTGGACCCTAAACCGTCCCCGTCCCCTAACCCTAACCCTAGCCTGAACCCTAACCCTAACCCTTCCCCGAAGCCTGACCCTCACGCGTCCCCTAATCCTAACCCGTACGCTAACACTAACCCGCGCCCTCACACGCACGCTCCCCCTAAAGCGTTGCCGTACCCTCACCTGGACCCTAAACCGTCCCCGTCCCCTAACCCTAACCCTAGCCCGAACCCTAACCCTAACCCTTCCCCGAAGCCTGACCCTCACCCGTGCCCTAATCCTAACCCGTACGCTAACACTAACCCGCGCCCTCACACGCACGCTCCCCCTAAAGCGTTGCCGTACCCTCACCTGGACCCTAAACCGTCCCCGTCACCTAACCCTAACCCTAGCCCGAACCCTAACCCTGACCCTTCCCCGAAGCCTGACCCTCACCCGTCCCCTAATCCTAACCCGTACGCTAACACTAACCCACGCCCTCACACGCACGCTCCCCCTAAAGCGTTGCCGTACCCTCACCTGGACCCTAAACCGTCCCCGTCCCCTAACCCTAACCGTAGCCCGAACCCTAACCCTGACCCTTCCCCGAAGCCTGACCCTCACCCGTCCCATAATCCTAACCCGTACGCTAACACTAACCCGCGTCCTCACACGCACGCTCCCCCTAAAGCGTTGCCGTACCCTCACCTGGACCCTAAACCGTCCCCGTCCCCTAACCCTAACCCTAGCCTGAACCCTAACCCTAACCCTTCCCCGAAGCCTGACCCTCACGCGTCCCCTAATCCTAACCCGTACGCTAACACTAACCCGCGCCCTCACACGCACGCTCCCCCTAAAGCGTTGCCGTACCCTCACCTGGACCCTAAACCGTCCCCGTCCCCTAACACTAACCCTAGCCCGAACCCTAACCCTAACCCTAACCCTTCCCCGAAGCCTGACCCTCACCCGTCCCCTAATCCTAACCCGTACGCTAACACTAACCCGCGCCCTCACACGCACGCTCCCCCTAAAGCGTTGCCGTACCCTCACCTGGACCCTAAACCGTCCCCGTCCCCTAACCCTAACCCTAGCCCGAACCATAACCCTAACCCTTCCCCGAAGCCTGACCCTCACCCGTCCCCTAATCCTAACCCGTACGCTAACAATAACCCGCGCCCTCACACGCACGCTCCCCCTAAAGCGTTGCCGTACCCTCACCTGGACCCTAAACCGTCCCCGTCACCTAACCCTAACCCTAGCCCGAACCCTAACCCTGACCCTTCCCCGAAGCCTGACCCTCACCCGTGCCCTAATCCTAACCCGTACGCTAACACTAACCCGCACCCTCACACGCACGCTCCCCCTAAAGCGTTGCCGTACCCTCACCTGGACCCTAAACCTTCCCTGTCACCTAACCCTAACCCTAGCCCGAACCCTAACCCTGACCCTTCCCCGAAGCCTGACCCTCACCCGTCCCCTAATCCTAACCCGTACGCTAACACTAACCCGCGCCCTCACACGCACGCTCCCCCTAAAAAGTTGCCGTACCCTCACCTGGACCCTAAACCGTCCCCATCACCTAACCCTAACCCTAGCCCGAACCCTAACCCTGACCCTTCCCCGAAGCCTGACCCTCACCCGTCCCCTAATCCTAACCCGTACGCTAACACTAACCCGCGCCCTCACACGCACGCTCCCCCTAAAGCGTTGCCGTACCCTTACCTGGACCCTAAACCGTCCCCGTCCCCTAACCCTAACCGTAGCCCGAAACCTAACCCTGACCCTTCCCCGAAGCCTTACCCTCACCCTTCCCCTAATCCTAACCCGTACGCTAACACTAACCCGCGTCCTCACACGCACGCTCCCCCTAAAGCGTTGCCGTACCCTCACCTGGACCCTAAACCGTCCCCGTTCCCTAACCCTAACCCTAGCCTGAACCCTAACCCTAACCTTTCCCCGAAGCCTGACCCTCACGCGTCCCCTAATCCTAACCCGTACGCTAACACTAACCCGCGCCCTCACACGCACGCTCCCCCTAAAGCGTTGCCGTACCCTCACCTGGACCCTAAAACGACCCCGTCTCCTAACCCTAACCCTAGCCCGAACCCTAACCCTAACCCTTCCCCGAAGACTGACCCTCACGCGTCCCCTAATCCTAACCCGTACGCTAACACTAACCCGCGCCCTCACACGCACGCTCCCCCTAAAGCGTTGCCGTACCCTCACCTGGACCCTAAACCGTCCCCGTCCCCTAACCCTAACCCTAGCCCGAACCCTAACCCTAACCCTTCCCCGAAGCCTGACCCTCACCCGTCCCCTAATCCTAACCCGTACGCTAACACTAACCCGCGCCCTCACACGCACGCTCCCCCTAAAGTGTTGCCGTACCCTCACCTGGACCCTAAACCGTCCCCGTCCCCTAACCCTAACCCTAGCCCGAACCCTAACCCTAACCCTTCCCCGAAGCCTGACCCTCACCCGTCCCCTAATCCTAACCCGTACGCTAAAACTAACCTGCGCCCTCACACGCACGCTCCCCCTAAAGCGTTGCCGTACCCTCACCTGGACCCTAAACCGTCCCCGTCCCCTAACCCTAACCCTAGCCCGAACCATAACCCTAACCCTTCCCCGAAGCCTGACCCTCACCCATCCCCTAATCCTAACCCGTACGCTAACAATAACCCGCGCCCTCACACGCACGCTCCCCCTAAAGCGTTGCCGTACCCTCACCTGGACCCTAAACCGTCCCCGTCACCTAACCCTAACCCTAGCCCGAACCCTAACCCTGACCCTTCCCCGAAGCCTGACCCTCACCCGTGCCCTAATCCTAACCCGTACGCTAACACTAACCCGCACCCTCACACGCACGCTCCCCCTAAAGCGTTGCCGTACCCTCACCTGGACCCTAAACCGTCCCCGTCACCTAACCCTAACCCTAGCCCGAACCCTAACCCTGACCATTCCCCGAAGCCTGACCCTCACCCGTCCCCTAATCCTAACCCGTACGCTAACACTAACCCGCGCCCTCACACGCACGCTCCCCCTAAAGCGTTGCCGTACCCTCACCTGGACCCTAAACCGTCCCCATCACCTAACCCTAACCCTAGCCCGAACCCTAACCCTGACCCTTCCCCGAAGCCTGACCCTCACCCGTCCCCTAATCCTAACCCGTACGCTAACACTAACCCGCGCCCTCACACGCACGCTCCCCCTAAAGCGTTGCCGTACCCTTACCTGGACCCTAAACCGTCCCCGTCCCCTAACCCTAACCGTAGCCCGAACCCTAACCCTGACCCTTCCCCGAAGCCTTACCCTCACCCGTCCCCTAATCCTAACCCGTACGCTAACACTAACCGCGTCCTCACACGCACGCTCCCCCTAAAGCGTTGCCGTACCCTCACCTGGACCCTAAACCGTCCCCGTCCCCTAACCCTAACCCTAGCCTGAACCCTAACCCTAACCTTTCCCCGAAGCCTGACCCTCACGCGTCCCCTAATCCTAACCCGTACGCTAACACTAACCCGCGCCCTCACACGCACGCTCCCCCTAAAGCGTTGCCGTACCCTCACCTGGACCCTAAACCGTCCCCGTCTCCTAACCCTAACCCTAGCCCGAACCCTAACCCTAACCCTTCCCCGAAGACTGACCCTCACGCGTCCCCGAATCCTAACCCGTACGATAACACTAACCCGCGCCCTCACACGCACGCTCCCCCTAAAGCGTTGCCGTACCCTCACCTGGACCCTAAACCGTCCCCGTCCCCTAACCCTAACCCTAGCCCGAACCCTAACCCTAACCCTTCCCCGAAGCCTGACCCTCACCCGTCCCCTAATCCTAACCCGTACGCTAACACTAACCCGCACCCTCACACGCACGCTCCCCCTAAAGTGTTGCCGTACCCTCACCTGGACCCTAAACCGTCCCCGTCCCCTAACCCTAACCCTAGCCCGAACCCTAACCCTAACCCTTCCCCGAAGCCTGACCCTCACCCGTCCCCTAATCCTAACCCGTACGCTAACACTAACCCGCGCCCTCACACGCACGCTCCCCCTAAAGCGTTGCCGTACCCTCACCTGGACCCTAAACCGTCCCCGTCCCCTAACCCTAACTCTAGCCCGAACCATAACCCTAACCCTTCCCCGAAGCCTGACCCTCACCCGTCCCCTAATCCTAACCCGTACGCTAACAATAACCCGCGCCCTCACACGCACGCTCCCCCTAAAGCGTTGCCGTACCCTCACCTGGACCCTAAACCGTCCCCGTCCCCTAACCCTAACCCTAGCCCGAACCCTAACCCTGACCCTTCCCCGAAGCCTGACCCTCACCCGTGCCCTAATCCTAACCCGTACGCTAACACTAATCCGCACCCTCACACGCACGCTCCCCCTAAAGCGTTGCCGTACCCTCACCTGGACCCTAAACCGTCCCCGTCACCTAACCCTAACCCTAGCCTGAACCCTAACCCTAACCTTTCCCCGAAGCCTGACCCTCACGCGTCCCCTAATCCTAACCCGTACGCTAACACTAACCCGCGCCCTCACACGCACGCTCCCCCTAAAGCGTTGCCGTACCCTCACCTGGACCCTAAACCGTCCCCGTCTCCTAACCCTAACCCTAGCCCGAACCCTAACCCTAACCCTTCCCCGAAGACTGACCCTCACGCGTCCCCGAATCCTAACCCGTACGCTAACACTAACCCGCGCCCTCACACGCACGCTCCCCCTAAAGCGTTGCCGTACCCTCACCTGGACCCTAAACCGTCCCCGTCCCCTAACCCTAACCCTAGCCCGAACCCTAACCCTAACCCTTCCCCGAAGCCTGACCCTCACCCGTCCCCTAATCCTAACCCGTACGCTAACACTAACCCGCGCTCTCACACGCACGCTCCCCCTAAAGCGTTGCCGTACCCTCACCTGGACCCTAAACCGTCCCCGTCCCCTAACCCTAACCCTAGCCCGAACCCTAACCCTAACCCTTCCCCGAAGCCTGACCCTCACCCGTCCCCTAATCCTAACCCGTTCGCTAACACTAACCCGCGCCCTCACACGCACGCTCCCCCTAAAGCGTTGCCGTACCCTCACCTGGACCCTAAACCGTCCCCGTCCCCTAACCCTAACCCTAGCCCGAACCATAACCCTAACCCTTCCCCGAAGCCTGACCCTCACCCGTCCCCTAATCCTAACCCGTACGCTAACAATAACCAGCGCCCTCACACGCACGCTCCCCCTAAAGCGTTGCCGTACCCTCACCTGGACCCTAAACCGTCCCCGTCACCTAACCCTAACCCTAGCCCGAACCCTAACCCTGACCCTTCCCCGAAGCCTGACCCTCACCCGTGCCCTAATCCTAACCCGTACGCTAACACTAACCCGCACCCTCACACGCACGCTCCCCCTAAAGCGTTGCCGTACCCTCACCTGGACCCTAAACCGTCCCCGTCTCCTAACCGTAACCCTAGCCCGAACCCTAACCCTAACCCTTCCCCGAAGCCTGACCCTCACCCGTTCCCTAATCCTAAACCGTACGCTAACACTAACCCGCGCCCTCACACGCACGCTCCCCCTAAAGCGTTGCCGTACCCTCACCTGGACCCTAAACCGTCCCCGTCCCCTAACCCTAACCCTAGCCCGAACCCTAACCCTAACCCTTCCCCGAAGCCTGACCCTCACCCGTCCCCTAATCCTAACCCGTACGCTAACACTAACCCGCGCCCTCACACGCACGCTCCCCCTAAAGCGTTGCCGTACCCTCACCTGGACCCTAAACCGTCCCCGTCCCCTAACCCTAACCCTAGCCCGAACCCTAACCCTAACCCTTCCCCGAAGCCTGACCCTCACCCGTCCCCTAATCCTAACCCGTACGCTAACACTAACCCGCGCCCTCACACGCACGCTCCCCCTAAAGTGTTGCCGTACCCTCACCTGGACCCTAAACCGTCCCCGTCCCCTAACCCTAACCCTAGCCCGAACCCTAACCCTAACCCTTCCCCGAAGCCTGACCCTCACCCGTCCCCTAATCCTAACCCGTATGCTAAAACTAACCTGCGCCCTCACACGCACGCTCCCCCTAAAGCGTTGCCGTACCCTCACCTGGACCCTAAACCGTCCCCGTCCCCTAACCCTAACCCTAGCCCGAACCATAACCCTAACCCTTCCCCGAAGCCTGACCCTCACCCATCCCCTAATCCTAACCCGTACGCTAACAATAACCCGCGCCCTCACACGCACGCTCCCCCTAAAGCGTTGCCGTACCCTCACCTGGACCCTAAACCGTCCCCGTCACCTAACCCTAACCCTAGCCCGAACCCTAACCCTGACCCTTCCCCGAAGCCTGACCCTCACCCGTGCCCTAATCCTAACCCGTACGCTAACACTAACCCGCACCCTCACACGCACGCTCCCCCTAAAGCGTTGCCGTACCCTCACCTGGACCCTAAACCGTCCCCGTCACCTAACCCTAACCCTAGCCCGAACCCTAACCCTGACCCTTCCCCGAAGCCTGACCCTCACCCGTCCCCTAATCCTAACCCGTACGCTAACACTAACCCGCGCCCTCACACGCACGCTCCCCCTAAAGCGTTGCCGTACCCTCACCTGGACCCTAAACCGTCCCCATCACCTAACCCTAACCCTAGCCCGAACCCTAACCCTGACCCTTCCCCGAAGCCTGACCCTCACCCGTCCCCTAATCCTAACCCGTACGCTAACACTAACCCGCGCCCTCACACGCACGCTCCCCCTAAAGCGTTGCCGTACCCTTACCTGGACCCTAAACCGTCCCCGTCCCCTAACCCTAACCGTAGCCCGAACCCTAACCCTGACCCTTCCCCGAAGCCTTACCCTCACCCGTCCCCTAATCCTAACCCGTACGCTAACACTAACCGCGTCCTCACACGCACGCTCCCCCTAAAGCGTTGCCGTACCCTCACCTGGACCCTAAACCGTCCCCGTCCCCTAACCCTAACCCTAGCCTGAACCCTAACCCTAACCTTTCCCCGAAGCCTGACCCTCACGCGTCCCCTAATCCTAACCCGTACGCTAACACTAACCCGCGCCCTCACACGCACGCTCCCCCTAAAGCGTTGCCGTACCCTCACCTGGACCCTAAACCGTCCCCGTCTCCTAACCCTAACCCTAGCCCGAACCCTAACCCTAACCCTTCCCCGAAGACTGACCCTCACGCGTCCCCGAATCCTAACCCGTACGCTAACACTAACCCGCGCCCTCACACGCACGCTCCCCCTAAAGCGTTGCCGTACCCTCACCTGGACCCTAAACCGTCCCCGTCCCCTAACCCTAACCCTAGCCCGAACCCTAACCCTAACCCTTCCCCGAAGCCTGACCCTCACCCGTCCCCTAATCCTAACCCATTCGCTAACACTAACCCGCGCCCTCACACGCACGCTCCCCCTAAAGCGTTGCCGTACCCTCACCTGGACCCTAAACCGTCCCCGTCCCCTAACCCTAACCCTAGCCCGAACCATAACCCTAACCCTTCCCCGAAGCCTGACCCTCACCCGTCCCCTAATCCTAACCCGTACGCTAACAATAACCCACGCCCTCACACGCACGCTCCCCCTAAAGCGTTGCCGTACCCTCACCTGGACCCTAAACCGTCCCCGTCACCTAACCCTAACCCTAGCACGAACCCTAACCCTGACCCTTCCCCGAAGCCTGACCCTCACCCGTGCCCTAATCCTAACCCGTACGCTAACACTAACCCGCACCCTCACACGCACGCTCCCCCTAAAGCGTTGCCGTACCCTCACCTGGACCCTAAACCGTCCCCGTCACCTAACCCTAACCCTAGCCCGAACCCTAACCCTGACACTTCCCCGAAGCCTGACCCTCACCCGTCCCCTAATCCTAACCCGTACGCTAACACTAACCCGCGCCGTCACACGCACGCTCCCCCTAAAGCGTTGCCGTACCCTCATCTGGACCCTAAACCGTACCCATCACCTAACCCTAACCCTAGCCCGAACCCTAACCCTGACCCTTCCCCGAAGCCTGACCCTCACCCGTCCCCTAATCCTAACCCGTACGCTAACACTAACCCGCGCCCTCACACGCACGCTCCCCCTAAAGCGTTGCCGTACCCTTACCTGGACCCTAAACCGTCCCCGTCCCCTAACCCTAACCGTAGCCCGAACCCTAACCCTGACCCTTCCCCGAAGCCTTACCCTCACCCGTCCCCTAATCCTAACCCGTACGCTAACACTAACCCGCGTCCTCACACGCACGCTCCCCCTAAAGCGTTGCCGTACCCTCACCTGGACCCTAAACCGTCCCCGTCCCCTAACCCTAACCCTAGCCTGAACCCTAACCCTAACCTTTCCCCGAAGCCTGACCCTCACGCGTCCCCTAATCCTAACCCGTACGCTAACACTAACCCGCGCCCTCACACGCACGCTCCCCCTAAAGCGTTGCCGTACCCTTTCCTGGACCCTAAACCGTCCCCGTCCCCTAACCCTAACCCTAGCCCGAACCCTAACCCTAACCCTTCCCCGAAGCCTGACCCTCACCCGTCCCCTAATCCTAACCCGTACGCTAACAATAACCCACGCCCTCACACGCACACTCCCCCTAAAGCGTTGCCGTACCCTCACCTGGAACCTAAACCGTCCCCGTCCCCTAACCCTAACCCTAGCCCGAACCCTAACCCTGACCCTTCCCCGAAGCCTGACCCTCACCCGTGCCCTAATCCTAACCCGTACGCTAACACTAACCCGCACCCTCACACGCACGCTCCCCCTAAAGCGTTGCCGTACCCTCACCTGGACCCTAAACCGTCCCCGTCACCTAACCCTAACCCTAGCCCGAACCCTAACCCTGACCCTTCCCCGAAGCCTGACCCTCACTCGTCCCCTATTCCTAACCCGTACGCTAACACTAACCCGCGCCCTCACACGCACGCTCCCCCTAAAAAGTTGCCGTACCCTCACGTGGACCCTAAACCGTCCCCATCACCTAACCCTAACCCTAGCCCGAACCCTAACCCTGACCCTTCCCCGAAGCCTGACCCTCACCCGTCCCCTGATCCTAACCCGTACGCTAACACTAACCCGCGCCCTCACACGCACGCTCCCCCTAAAGCGTTGCCGTACCCTTACCTGGACCCTAAACCGTCCCCGTCCCCTAACCCTAACCGTAGCCCGAACCCTAACCCTGACCCTTCCCCGAAGCCTTACCCTCACCCGTCCCCTAATCCTAACCCGTACGCTAACACTAACCCGCGTCCTCACACGCACGCTCCCCCTAAAGCGTTGCCGTACCCTCACCTGGACCCTAAACCGTCCCCGTCCCCTAACCCTAACCCTAGCCTGAACCCTAACCCTAACCTTTCCCCGAAGCCTGACCCTCACGCGTCCCCTAATCCTAACCCGTACACTAACACTAACCCGCGCCCTCACACGCACGCTCCCCCTAAAGCGTTGCCGTACCCTCACCTGGACCCTAAACCGTCCCCGTCTCCTAACCCTAACCCTAGCCCGAACCCTAACCCTAACCCTTCCCCGAAGACTGACCCTCACGCGTCCCCTAATCCTAACCCGTACGCTAACACTAACCCGCGCCCTCACACGCACGCTCCCCCTAAAGCATTGCCGTACCCTCACCTGGACCCTAAACCGTCCCCGTCCCCTAACCCTAACCCTAGCCCGAACCCTAACCCTAACCCTTCCCCGAAGCCTGACCCTCACTCGTCCCCTAATCCTAACCCGTACGCTAACACTAACCCGCGCCCTCACACGCACGCTCCCCCTAAAGTGTTGCCGTACCCTCACCTGGAACCTAAACCGTCCCCGTCCCCTAACCCTAACCCTAGCCCGAACCCTAACCCTAACCCTTCCCCGAAGCCTGACCCTCACCCGTCCCCTAATCCTAACCCGTACGCTAACACTAACCCGCGCCCTCACACGCACGCTCCCCCTAAAGCGTTGCCGTACCCTCACCTGAACCCTAAACCGTCCCCGTCCCCTAACCCTAACCCTAGCCCGAACCATAACCCTAACACTTCCCCGAAGACTGACCCTCACCCGTCCCCTAATCCTAACCCGTACGCTAACAATAACCCGCGCCCTCACACGCACGCTCCCCCTAAAGCGTTGCCGTACCCTCACCTGGACCCTAAACCGTCCCCGTCACCTAACCCTAACCCTAGCCCGAACCCTAACCCTGACCCTTCCCCGAAGCCTGACCCTCACCCGTGCCCTAATCCTAACCCGTACGCTAACACTAACCCGCACCCTCACACGCACGCTCCCCCTAAAGCATTGCCGTACCCTCACCTGGACCCTAAACCGTCCCTGTCACCTAACCCTAACCCTAGCCCGAACCCTAACCCTGACCCTTCCCCGAAGCCTGACCCTCACCCGTCCCCTAATCCTAACCCGTACGCTAACACTAACCCGCACCCTCACACGCACGCTCCCCCTAAAGCGTTGCCGTACCCTCACCTGGACCCTAAACCGTCCCCATCACCTAACCCTAACCCTAGCCCGAACCCTAACCCTGACCCTTCCCCGAAGCCTGACCCTCACCCGTCCCCTAATCCTAACCCGTACGCTAACACTAACCCGCGCCCTCACACGCACGCTCCCCCTAAAGCGTTGCCGTACCCTTACCTGGACCCTAAACCGTCCCCGTCCCCTAACCCTAACCGTAGCCCGAACCCTAACCCTGACCCTTCCCCGAAGCCTTACCCTCACCCGTCCCCTAATCCTAACCCGTACGCTAACACTAACCCGCGTCCTCACACGCACGCTCCCCCTAAAGCGTTGCCGTACCCTCACCTGGACCCTAAACCGTCCCCGTCCCCTAACCCTAACCCTAGCCTGAACCCTAACCCTAACCTTTCCCCGAAGCCTGACCCTCACGCGTCCCCTAATCCTAACCCGTACGCTAACACTAACCCGCGCCCTCACACGCACGCTCCCCCTAAAGCGTTGCCGTACCCTCACCTGGACCCTAAACCGTCCCCGTCTCCTAACCCTAACCCTAGCCCGAACCCTAACCCTAACCCTTCCCCGAAGACTGACCCTCACGCGTCCCCGAATCCTAACCCGTACGCTAACACTAACCCGCGCCCTCACACGCACGCTCCCCCTAAAGCGTTGCCGTACCCTCACCTGGACCCTAAACCGTCCCCGTCCCCTAACCCTAACCGTAGCCCGAACCCTAACCCTAACCCTTCCCCGAAGCCTGACCCTCACCCGTCCCCTAATCCTAACCCGTACGCTAACACTAACCCGCGCTCTCACACGCACGCTCCCCCTAAAGTGTTGCCGTACCCTCACCTGGACCCTAAACCGTCCCCGTCCCCTAACCCTAACCCTAGCCCGAACCCTAACCCTAACCCTTCCCCGAAGCCTGACCCTCACCCGTCCCCTAATCCTAACCCGTTCGCTAACACTAACCCGCGCCCTCACACGCACGCTCCCCCTAAAGCGTTGCCGTACCCTCACCTGGACCCTAAACCGTCCCCGTCCCCTAACCCTAACCCTAGCCCGAACCATAACACTAACCCTTCCCCGAAGCCTGACCCTCACCCGTCCCCTAATCCTAACCCGTACGCTAACAATAACCCGCGCCCTCACACGCACGCTCCACCTAAAGCGTTGCCGTACCCTCACCTGGACCCTAAACCGTCCCCGTCACCTAACCCTAACCCTAGCCCGAACCCTAACCCTGACCCTTCCCCGAAGCCTGACCCTCACCCGTGCCCTAATCCTAACCCGTACGCTAACACTAACCCGCGCCCTCACACGCACGCTCCCCCTAAAGCGTTGCCGTACCCTCACCTGGACCCTAAACCGTCCCCGTCACCTAACCCTAACCCTAGCCCGAACCCTAACCCTGACCCTTCCCCGAAGCCTGACCCTCACCCGTCCCCTAATCCTAACCCGTACGCTAACACTAACCCGCGCCCTCACACGCACGCTCCCCCTAAAGCGTTGCCGTACCCTCATCTGGACCCTAAACCGTCCCCATCACCTAACCCTAACCCTAGCCCGAACCCTAACCCTGACCCTTCCCCGAAGCCTGACCCTCACCCGTCCCCTAATCCTAACCCGTACGCTAACACTAACCCGCGCCCTCACACGCACGCTCCCCCTAAAGCGTTGCCGTACCCTTACCTGGACCCTAAACCGTCCCCGTCCCCTAACCCTAACCGTAGCCCGAACCCTAACCCTGACCCTTCCCCGAAGCCTTACCCTCACCCGTCCCCTAATCCTAACCCGTACGCTAACACTAACCCGCGTCCTCACACGCACGCTCCCCCTAAAGCGTTGCCGTACCCTCACCTGGACCCTAAACCGTCCCCGTCCCCTAACCCTAACCCTAGCCTGAACCCTAACCCTAACCTTTCCCCGAAGCCTGACCCTCACGCGTCCCCTAATCCTAACCCGTACGCTAACACTAACCCGCGCCCTCACACGCACGCTCCCCCTAAAGCGTTGCCGTACCCTTTCCTGGACCCTAAACCGTCCCCGTCTCCTAACCGTAACCCTAGCCCGAACCCTAACCCTAACCCTTCCCCGAAGCCTGACCCTCACCCGTTCCCTAATCCTAACCCGTACGCTAACACTAACGCGCGCCCTCACACGCACGCTCCCCCTAAAGCGTTGCCGTACCCTCACCTGGACCCTAAACCGTCCCCGTCCCCTAACCCTAACCCTAGCCCGAACCCTAACCCTAACCCTTCCCCGAAGCCTGACCCTCACCCGTCCCCTAATCCTAACACGTACGCTAACACTAACCCGCGCCCTCACACGCACGCTCCCCCTAAAGCATTGCCCTACCCTCACCTGGACCCTAAACCGTCCCCGTCCCCTAACCCTAACCCTAGCCCGAACCCTATCCCTAACCCTTCCCCGAAGCCAGACCCTCAACCGTCGCCTAATCCTAACCCGTACGCTAACACTAACCCGCGCCCTCACACGCACGCTCCCCCTAAAGCGTTGCCGTACCCTCACCTGGTCCCTAAACCGTCCCCGTCCCCTAACCCTAACCCTAGCCCGAACCCTAACCCTGACCCTTCCCCGAAGCCTGACCCTCACCCGTCCCCTAATCCTAACCCGTATGCTAACACTAACCCGCGCCCTCACACGCACGCTCCCCCTAAAGCGTTGCCGTACCCTCACCTGGACCCTAAACCGTCCCCGTCCCCTAACCCTAACCGTAGCCCGAACCCTAACCCTGACCCTTCCCCGAAGCCTGACCCTCACCCGTCCCCTAATCCTAACCCGTACGCTAACACTAACCCGCGTCCTCACACGCACGCTCCCCCTAAAGCGTTGCCGTACCCTACCTGGACCCTAAACCGTCCCCGTCCCTTAACCCTAACCCTAGCCTGAACCCTAACCCTAACCTTTCCCCGAAGCCTGACCCTCACGCGTCCCCTAATCCTAACACGTACGCTAACACTAACCCGCGCCCTCACACGCACGCTCCCCCTAAAGCGTTGCCGTACCCTCACCTGGACCCTAAACCGTCCCCGTCCCCTAACCCTAACCCTAGCCCGAACCCTAACCCTAACCCTTCCCCGAAGCCTAACCCTCACCCGTCCCCTAATCCTAACCCGTACGCTAACACTAACCCGCGCCCTCACACGCACGCTCCCCCTAAAGCGTTGCCGTACCCTCACCTGGACCCTAAACCGTCCCCGTCCCCTAACCCTAACCCTAGCCCGAACCCTAACCCTAACACTTCCCCGAAGCCTGACCCTCACCCGTCCCCTAATCCTAACCCGTACGCTAACACTAACCCGCGCCCTCACACGCACACTCCCCCTAAAGCGTTGCCGTACCCTCACCTGGACCCTAAACCGTCCCCGTCCCCTAACCCTAACCCTAGCCCGAACCCTAACCCTAACCCTTCCCCGAAGCCTGACCCTCACTCGTCCCCTAATCCTAACACGTACGCTAACACTAACCTGCGCCCTCACACGCACGCTCCCCCTAAAGCGTTGCCGTACCCTCACCTGGACCCTAAACCGTCCCCGTCCCCTAACCCTAACCCTAGCCCGAACCCTAACCTTGACCCTTCCCTGAAGCCTGACCCTCACCCGTCCCCTAATCCTAACCCGTACGCTAACACTAACCCGCGCCCTCACACGCACGCTCCCCCTAAGCGTTGCCGTACCCTCACCTGGACCCTAAACCGTCCCCGTCCCCTAACCCTAACCCTAGCCCGAACCATAACCCTAACCTTTCCCCGAAGGCTGACCCTCACCCGTCCCCTAATCCTAACCCGTACGCTAACACTAACCCGCGCCCTCACACGCACGCTCCCCCTAAAGCGTTGCCGTACCCTCACCTGGACCCTAAACCGTCCCCGTCACCTAACCCTAACCCTAGCCCGAACCCTAACCCTGACCCTTCCCCGAAGCCTGACCCTCACCCGTCCCCTAATCCTAACCCGTACGCTAACACTAACCCGCGCCCTCACACGCACGCTCCCCCTAAAGTGTTGCCGTACCCTCACCTGGACCCTAAACCGTCCCCGTCCCCTAACCCTAACCCTAGCCCGAACCCTAACCCTGACCCTTCCCCGAAGCCTGACCCTCACCCGTCCCCTAATCCTAACCCGTACGCTAACACTAACCCGCGCCCTCACATGCACGCTCCCCCTAAAGCGTTGCCGTACCCTCACCTGGACCCTAAACCGTCCCCGTCCCCTAACCCTAACCCTAGCCCGAACCCTAATCCTGACCCTTCCCCGAAGCCTGACCCTCACCCGTCCCCTAATCCTAACCCGTACGCTAACACTAACCCACGCCCTCACACGCACGCTCCCCCTAAAGCGTTGCCGTACCCTCACCTGGACCCTAAACCGTCCCCGTCCCCTAACCGTAACCCTAGCCCGAACCCTAACCCTAACTCTTCCCCGAAGCCTGACCCTCACCCGTCCCCTAATCCTAACCCGTACGCTAACACTAACCCGCCTCCTCACACGCATGCTCCCCCTAAAGCGTTGCCGTACCCTCACCTGGACACTAAACCATCCCCGTCCCCTAACCTTAACCCTAGCCCGAACCCTAACCCTGACCTTTCCCCGAAGCCTGACCCTCACCCGTCCCCTAATCCTAACCCGTACGCTAACACTAACCCGCACCCTCACACGCACGCTCCCCCTAAAGCGTTGCCGTACCCTCACCTGGACCCTAAACCGTCCCCGTCCCCTAACCCTAACCCTAGCCCGAACCCTAACCCTAACACTTCCCCGAAGCCTGACCCTCACCCGTCCCCTAATCCTAACCCGTACGCTAACACTAACCCGCGCCCTCACACGCACGCTCCCCCTAAAGCGTTGTCGTAGCCTCACCTCGACCCTAAACCGTCCCCGTCCCCTAACCCTAACCCTAGCCCGAACCCTAACCCTAACCCTTCCCCGAAGCCTGACCCTCACCCGTCCCCTAATCCTAACCCGTACGCTAACACTAACCCGCGCCCTCACACGCACCCTCCCCCTAAAGCATTGCCGTACCCTCACCTGGACCCTAAACCGTCCCCGTCCCCTAACCCTAACCCTAGCCCGAACCCTAACCCTAACCCCCGAAGCCTCTCCCTCAACCGTCGCCTAATCCTAACCTGTACGCTAACACTAACCCGCGCCCTCACACGCACGCTCCCCCTAAAGCATTGCCGTACCCTCACCTGGACCCTAAACCGTCCCCGTCCCCTAACCCTAAACCTAGCCCGAACCCTAACCCTAACCCTTCCCCGAAGCCTGACCCTCACCTGTCCCCTAATCCTAACCCGTACGCTAACACTAACCCGCGCCCTCACACGCACGCTCCCCCTAAAGCGTTGCCGTACCCTCACCTGGACCCTAAACCGTCCCCGTCCCCTAACCCTAACCCTAGCCCGAACCCTAACCCTGACCCTTCCCCGAAGCCTTACCCTCACCCGTCCCCTAATCCTAACCCGTACGCTAACACTAACCCTCGTCCTCACACGCACGCTCCCCCTAAAGCGTTGCCGTACCCTCACCTGGACCCTAAACCGTCCCCGTCCCCTAACCCTAACCCTAGCCCGAACCCTAACCCTAACCCTTCCCCGAAGCCTGACCCTCACCCGTCCCCTAATCCTAACCCGTACGCTAACACTAACCCGTGCCCTCACACGCACGCTCCCCCTAAAGCATTGCCGTACCCTCACCTGGACCCTAAACCGTCCCCGTCCCCTAACCCTAACCCTAGCCCGAACCCTAACCCTAACCCTTCCCCGAAGCCTGACCCTCACCCGTCCCATAATTCTAACACTTACGCTAACACTAACCCGCGCCCTCACACGCACGCTCCCCCTAAAGCATTGCCATACCCTCACCTGGACCCTAAACCGTCCCCGTCCCCTAACCCTAACCATACCCGAACCCTAACCCTAACCCTTCCCCGAAGTCTGACCCTCAACCGTCGCCTAATCCTAACCCGTACGCTAACACTAACCCGCGCCCTCACACGCACGCTCCCCCTAAAGCGTTGCCGTACCCTCACCTGGACCCTAAACCGTCCCCGTCCCCTAACCCTAACCCTAGCCGGAACCCTAACTCTAACCCTTCCCCGAAGCCTGACCCTCACCCGTCCCCTAATCCTAACCCGTACGCTAACACTAACCCGTGCCCTCAGACGCACGTTCCCCTAAAGCGTTGCCGTACCCTCACCTGGACCCTAAACCGTCCCCTAACCCTAACCCTAACCCTAGCCCAAACCCTAACCCTAACCCTTCCCCGAAGCCTGACCCTCACCCGTCCCCTAATCCTAACCCGTACGCTAACACTAACCCGCGCCCTCACACGCACGCTCCCCCTAAAGCGTTGCCGTACCCTACCTGGACCCTAAACCGTCCCCGTCCCTTAACCCTAACCCTAGCCTGAACCCTAACCCTAACCTTTCCCCGAAGCCTGACCCTCACGCGTCCCCTAATCCTAACACGTACGCTAACACTAACCCGCGCCCTCACACGCACGCTCCCCCTAAAGCGTTGCCGTACCCTCACCTGGACCCTAAACCGTCCCCGTCCCCTAACCCTAACCCTAGCCCGAACCCTAACCCTAACCCTTCCCCGAAGCCTAACCCTCACCCGTCCCCTAATCCTAACCCGTACGCTAACACTAACCCGCGCCCTCACACGCACGCTCCCCCTAAAGCGTTGCCGTACCCTCACCTGGACCCTAAACCGTCCCCGTCCCCTAACCCTAACCCTAGCCCGAACCCTAACCCTAACACTTCCCCGAAGCCTGACCCTCACCCGTCCCCTAATCCTAACCCGTACGCTAACACTAACCCGCGCCCTCACACGCACACTCCCCCTAAAGCGTTGCCGTACCCTCACCTGGACCCTAAACCGTCCCCGTCCCCTAACCCTAACCCTAGCCCGAACCCTAACCCTAACCCTTCCCCGAAGCCTGACCCTCACTCGTCCCCTAATCCTAACACGTACGCTAACACTAACCTGCGCCCTCACACGCACGCTCCCCCTAAAGCGTTGCCGTACCCTCACCTGGACCCTAAACCGTCCCCGTCCCCTAACCCTAACCCTAGCCCGAACCCTAACCTTGACCCTTCCCTGAAGCCTGACCCTCACCCGTCCCCTAATCCTAACCCGTACGCTAACACTAACCCGCGCCCTCACACGCACGCTCCCCCTAAGCGTTGCCGTACCCTCACCTGGACCCTAAACCGTCCCCGTCCCCTAACCCTAACCCTAGCCCGAACCATAACCCTAACCTTTCCCCGAAGGCTGACCCTCACCCGTCCCCTAATCCTAACCCGTACGCTAACACTAACCCGCGCCCTCACACGCACGCTCCCCCTAAAGCGTTGCCGTACCCTCACCTGGACCCTAAACCGTCCCCGTCACCTAACCCTAACCCTAGCCCGAACCCTAACCCTGACCCTTCCCCGAAGCCTGACCCTCACCCGTCCCCTAATCCTAACCCGTACGCTAACACTAACCCGCGCCCTCACACGCACGCTCCCCCTAAAGTGTTGCCGTACCCTCACCTGGACCCTAAACCGTCCCCGTCCCCTAACCCTAACCCTAGCCCGAACCCTAACCCTGACCCTTCCCCGAAGCCTGACCCTCACCCGTCCCCTAATCCTAACCCGTACGCTAACACTAACCCGCGCCCTCACATGCACGCTCCCCCTAAAGCGTTGCCGTACCCTCACCTGGACCCTAAACCGTCCCCGTCCCCTAACCCTAACCCTAGCCCGAACCCTAATCCTGACCCTTCCCCGAAGCCTGACCCTCACCCGTCCCCTAATCCTAACCCGTACGCTAACACTAACCCACGCCCTCACACGCACGCTCCCCCTAAAGCGTTGCCGTACCCTCACCTGGACCCTAAACCGTCCCCGTCCCCTAACCGTAACCCTAGCCCGAACCCTAACCCTAACTCTTCCCCGAAGCCTGACCCTCACCCGTCCCCTAATCCTAACCCGTACGCTAACACTAACCCGCCTCCTCACACGCATGCTCCCCCTAAAGCGTTGCCGTACCCTCACCTGGACACTAAACCATCCCCGTCCCCTAACCTTAACCCTAGCCCGAACCCTAACCCTGACCTTTCCCCGAAGCCTGACCCTCACCCGTCCCCTAATCCTAACCCGTACGCTAACACTAACCCGCACCCTCACACGCACGCTCCCCCTAAAGCGTTGCCGTACCCTCACCTGGACCCTAAACCGTCCCCGTCCCCTAACCCTAACCCTAGCCCGAACCCTAACCCTAACACTTCCCCGAAGCCTGACCCTCACCCGTCCCCTAATCCTAACCCGTACGCTAACACTAACCCGCGCCCTCACACGCACGCTCCCCCTAAAGCGTTGTCGTAGCCTCACCTCGACCCTAAACCGTCCCCGTCCCCTAACCCTAACCCTAGCCCGAACCCTAACCCTAACCCTTCCCCGAAGCCTGACCCTCACCCGTCCCCTAATCCTAACCCGTACGCTAACACTAACCCGCGCCCTCACACGCACCCTCCCCCTAAAGCATTGCCGTACCCTCACCTGGACCCTAAACCGTCCCCGTCCCCTAACCCTAACCCTAGCCCGAACCCTAACCCTAACCCCCGAAGCCTCTCCCTCAACCGTCGCCTAATCCTAACCTGTACGCTAACACTAACCCGCGCCCTCACACGCACGCTCCCCCTAAAGCATTGCCGTACCCTCACCTGGACCCTAAACCGTCCCCGTCCCCTAACCCTAAACCTAGCCCGAACCCAAACCCTAACCCTTCCCCGAAGCCTGACCCTCACCCGTCCCCTAATCCTAACCCGTACGCTAACACTAACCCGCGCCCTCACACGCACGCTCCCCCTAAAGCGTTGCCGTACCCTCACCTGGACCCTAAACCGTCCCCGTCCCCTAACCCTAACCCTAGCCCGAACCCTAACCCTGACCCTTCCCCGAAGCCTTACCCTCACCCGTCCCCTAATCCTAACCCGTACGCTAACACTAACCCTCGTCCTCACACGCACGCTCCCCCTAAAGCGTTGCCGTACCCTCACCTGGACCCTAAACCGTCCCCGTCCCCTAACCCTAACCCTAGCCCGAACCCTAACCCTAACCCTTCCCCGAAGCCTGACCCTCACCCGTCCCCTAATCCTAACCCGTACGCTAACACTAACCCGTGCCCTCACACGCACGCTCCCCCTAAAGCATTGCCGTACCCTCACCTGGACCCTAAACCGTCCCCGTCCCCTAACCCTAACCCTAGCCCGAACCCTAACCCTAACCCTTCCCCGAAGCCTGACCCTCACCCGTCCCATAATTCTAACACTTACGCTAACACTAACCCGCGCCCTCACACGCACGCTCCCCCTAAAGCATTGCCATACCCTCACCTGGACCCTAAACCGTCCCCGTCCCCTAACCCTAACCATACCCGAACCCTAACCCTAACCCTTCCCCGAAGTCTGACCCTCAACCGTCGCCTAATCCTAACCCGTACGCTAACACTAACCCGCGCCCTCACACGCACGCTCCCCCTAAAGCGTTGCCGTACCCTCACCTGGACCCTAAACCGTCCCCGTCCCCTAACCCTAACCCTAGCCGGAACCCTAACTCTAACCCTTCCCCGAAGCCTGACCCTCACCCGTCCCCTAATCCTAACCCGTACGCTAACACTAACCCGTGCCCTCAGACGCACGTTCCCCTAAAGCGTTGCCGTACCCTCACCTGGACCCTAAACCGTCCCCTAACCCTAACCCTAACCCTAGCCCAAACCCTAACCCTAACCCTTCCCCGAAGCCTGACCCTCACCCGTCCCCTAATCCTAACCCGTACGCTAACACTAACCCGCGCCCTCACACGCACGCTACCCCTAAAGCGTTGCCGTACCCTCACCTGGACCCTAAACCGTCCCCGTCCCCTAACCCTAACCCTAGACCGAACCCAAACCCTGACCCTTCCCCGAAGCCTGACCCTCACCCGTCCCCTAATCCTAACCCGTACGCTAACACTAACCGACGCCCTCACACTCACGCTCCCCCTAAAGCGTTGCCGTACCCTCACCTGGACCCCAAACCGTCCCCGTCCCCTAACCCTAACCCTAGCTCGAACACTAACCCTAACATTTCCCCGAAGCCTGACCCTCACCCGTCCCCTAATCCTAACCCGTACGCTAACACAAACCCGCGTCCTCACACGGACGCTCCCCCTAAAGCGTTGCCATACCCTCACCTGGACCCTAAACCGTCCCCGTCCCCTAACCCTAACCCTAGCCCGAACCCTAACCCTAACCCTTCCCCGAAGCCTGACCCTCACCCGTCCCCTAATCCTAACCCGTACGCTAACACTAACCCGCGCCCTCACACGAACGCTCCCCCTAAAGCGTTGCCGTACCCTCACCTGGACCCTAAACCGTCCCCGTCCCCTAACCCTAACCCTAGCCCAAAACCTAACCCTAACCCTTCCCCGAAGCCTGACCCTCACCCGTCCCCTAATCCTAACCCGTACGCTAACACTAACCCACGCCCTCACACGCACGCTCCCCCTAAAGCGTTGCCATACCCTCACCTGGACCCTAAACCGTCCCCGTCCCCTAACCCTAACCCTAGCCCGAACCCTAACCCTAACCTTTCCCCGAAGCCTGACCCTCACCCGTCCCCTAATCCTAACCCGTACGCTAACACAAACCCACGTCCTCACATGCACGCTCCCCCTAAAGCGTTGCCGTACCCTCACCTGGACCCTAAACCGTCCCCGTCCCCTAACCCTAACCCTAGCCTGAACCCTAACCCTAACCCTTCCCCGAAGCCTGACCCTCACGCGTCCCCTAATCCTAACCCGTACGCTAACACTAACCCGCGCCCTCACACGCACGCTCCCCCTAAAGCGTTGCCGTACCCTCACCTGGACCCTAAACCGTCCCCGTCCCCTAACCGTAACCCTAGCCCGAACCCTAACCCTAACTCTTCCCCGAAGCCTGACCCTCACCCGTCCCCTAATCCTAACCCGTACGCTAACACTAACCCGCCTCCTCACACGCATGCTCCCCCTAAAGCGTTGTCGTACCCTCACCTGGACAATAAACCATCCCCGTCCCCTAACCTTAACCCTAGCCCGAACCCTAACCCTGACCCTTCCCCGAAGCCTGACCCTCACCCGTCCCCTAATCCTAACCCGTACGCTAACACTAACCCGCACCCTCACACGCACGCTCCCCCTAAAGCGTTGCCGTACCCTCACCTGGACCCTAAACCGTCCCCGTCCCCTAACCCTAACCCTAGCCCGAACCCTAACCCTAACACTTCCCCGAAGCCTGACCCTCACCCGTCCCCTAATCCTAACCCGTACGCTAACACTAACCCGCGCCCTCACACGCACGCTCCCCCTAAAGCGTTGTCGTACCCTCACCTGGACCCTAAACCGTCCCCGTCCCCTAACCCTAACCCTAGCCCGAACCCTAACCCTGACCCTTCCCCGAAGCCTTACCCTCACCCGTCCCCTAATCCTAACCCGTACGCTAACACTAACCCTCGTCCTCACACGCACGCTCCCCCTAAAGCGTTGCCGTACCCTCACCTGGACCCTAAACCGTCCCCGTCCCCTAACCCTAACCCTAGCCCGAACCCTAACCCTAACCCTTCCCCGAAGCCTGACCCTCACCCGTCCCCTAATCCTAACCCGTACGCTAACACTAACCCGTGCCCTCACACGCACGCTCCCCCTAAAGCATTGCCGTACCCTCACCTGGACCCTAAACCGTCCCCGTCCCCTAACCCTAACCCTAGCCCGAACCCTAACCCTAACCCTTCCCCAAAGCCTGACCCTCACCCGTCCCATAATTCTAACACTTACGCTAACACTAACCCGCGCCCTCACACGCACGCTCCCCCTAAAGCATTGCCATACCCTCACCTGGACCCTAAACCGTCCCCGTCCCCTAACCCTAACCCTACCCGAACCCTAACCCTAACCCTTCCCCGAAGTCTGACCCTCAACCGTCGCCTAATCCTAACCCATACGCTAACACTAACCCGCGCCCTCACACGCACGCTCCCCCTAAAGCGTTGCCGTACCCTCACCTGGACCCTAAACCGTCCCCGTCCCCTAACCCTAACCCTAGCCGGAACCCTAACTCTAACCCTTCCCCGAAGCCTGACCCTCACCCGTCCCCTAATCCTAACCCGTACGCTAACACTAACCCGTGCCCTCAGACGCACGTTCCCCTAAAGCGTTGCCGTACCCTCACCTGGACCCTAAACCGTCCCCTAACCCTAACCCTAACCCTAGCCCAAACCCTAACCCTAACCCTTCCCCGAAGCCTGACCCTCACCCGTCCCCTAATCCTAACCCGTACGCTAACACTAACCTGCGCCCTCACACGCACGCTACCCCTAAAGCGTTGCCGTACCCTCACCTGGACCCTAAACCGTCCCCGTCCCCTAACCCTAACCCTAGCCCGAACCCTAACCCTAACCCTTCCCCGAAGCCTGACCCTCACCCGTCCCCTAATCCTAACCCGTACGCTAACACTAACCCGCGCCCTCACACGCACGCTCCCCCTAAAGTGTTGCCGTACCCTCACCTGGACCCTAAACCGTCCCCGTCCCCTAACCCTAACCCTAGCCCGAACCCAAACCCTGACCCTTCCCCGAAGCCTGACCCTCACCCGTCCCCTAATCCTAACCCGTACGCTAACACTAACCGACGCCCTCACACTCACGCTCCCCCTAAAGCGTTGCCGTACCCTCACCTGGACCCCAAACCGTCCCCGTCCCCTAACCCTAACCCTAGCTCGAACCCTAACCCTAACATTTCCCCGAAGCCTGACCCTCACCCGTCCCCTAATCCTAACCCGTACGCTAACACAAACCCGCGTCCTCACACGCACGCTCCCCCTAAAGCGTTGCCATACCCTCACCTGGACCCTAAACCGTCCCCATCCCCTAACCCTAACCCTAGCCCGAACCCTAACCCTAACCCTTCCCCGAAGCCTGACCCTCACCCGTCCCCTAATCCTAACCCGTACGCTAACACTAACCCGCGCCCTCACACGAACGCTCCCCCTAAAGCGTTGCCGTACCCTCACCTGGACCCTAAACCGTCCCCGTCCCCTAACCCTAACCCTAGCCCAAAACCTAACCCTAACCCTTCCCCGAAGCCTGACCCTCACCCGTCCCCTAATCCTAACCCGTACGCTAACACTAACCCACGCCCTCACACGCACGCTCCCCCTAAAGCGTTGCCATACCCTCACCTGGACCCTAAACCGTCCCCGTCCCCTAACCCTAACCCTAGCCCGAACCCTAACCCTAACCTTTCCCCGAAGCCTGACCCTCACCCGTCCCCTAATCCTAACCCGTACGCTAACACAAACCCACATCCTCACATGCACGCTCCCCCTAAAGCGTTGCCGTACCCTCACCTGGACCCTAAACCGTCCCCGTCCCCTAACCCTAACCCTAGCCTGAACCCTAACCCTAACCCTTCCCCGAAGCCTGACCCTCACGCGTCCCCTAATCCTAACCCGTACGCTAACACTAACCCGCGCCCTCACACGCACGCTCCCCCTAAAGCGTTGCCGTACCCTCACCTGGACCCTAAACCGTCCCCGTCCCCTAACCCTAACCCTAGCCCGAACCCTAACCCTAACCCTTCCCCGAAGCCTGACCCTCACCCGTGCCCTAATCCTAACCCGTACGCTAACACTAACCCGCGCCCTCACACGCACGCTCCCCCTAAAGCGTTGCCGTACCCTCACCTGGACCCTAAACTGTCCCCGTCACCTAACCCTAACCCTAGCCCGAACCCTAACCCTGACCCTTCCCCGAAGCCTGACCCTCACCCGTCCCCTAATCCTAACCCGTACGCTAACACTAACCCACGCCCTCACACGCACGCTCCCCCTAAAGCGTTGCCGTACCCTCACCTGGACCCTAAACCGTCCCCGTCCCCTAACCCTAACCGTAGCCCGAACCCTAACCCTGACCCTTCCCCGAAGCCTGACCCTCACCCGTCCCATAATCCTAACCCGTACGCTAACACTAACCCGCGTCCTCACACGCACGCTCCCCCTAAAGCGTTGCCGTACCCTCACCTGGACCCTAAACCGTCCCCGTCCCCTAACCCTAACCCTAGCCTGAACCCTAACCCTAACTCTTCCCCGAAGCCTGACCCTCACGCGTCCCCTAATCCTAACCCGTACGCTAACACTAACCTGCGCCCTCACACGCACGCTCCCCCTAAAGCGTTGCCGTACCCTCACCTGGACCCTAAACCGTCCCCGTCCCCTAACACTAACCCTAGCCCGAACCCTAACCCTAACCCTAACCCTTCCCCGAAGCCTGACCCTCACCCGTCCCCTAATCCTAACCCGTACGCTAACACTAACCCGCGCCCTCACACGCACGCTCCCCCTAAAGCGTTGTCGTACCCTCACCTGGACCCTAAACCGTCCCCGTCCCCTAACCCTAACCCTAACCCGAACCATAACCCTAACCCTTCCCCGAAGCCTGACCCTCACCCGTCCCCTAATCCTAACCCGTACGCTAACAATAACCCGCGCCCTCACACGCACGCTCCCCCTAAAGCGTTGCCGTACCCTCACCTGGACCCTAAACCGTCCCCGTCACCTAACCCTAACCCTAGCCCGAACCCTAACCCTGACCCTTCCCCGAAGCCTGACCCTCACCCGTGCCCTAATCCTAACCCGTACGCTAACACTAACCCGCACCCTCACACGCACGCTCCCCCTAAAGCGTTGCCGTACCCTCACCTGGACCCTAAACCGTCCCCGTCTCCTAACCCTAACCCTAGCCCGAACCCTAACCCTAACCCTTCCCCGAAGACTGACCCTCACGCGTCCCCGAATCCTAACCCGTACGCTAACACTAACCCGCGCCCTCACACGCACGCTCCCCCTAAAGCGTTGCCGTACCCTCACCTGGACCCTAAACCGTCCCCGTCCCCTAACCCTAACCCTAGCCCGAACCCTAACCCTAACTCTTCCCCGAAGCCTGACCCTCACCCGTCCCCTAATCCTAACCCGTACGCTAACACTAACCCGCGCCCTCACACGCACGCTCCCCCTAAAGTGTTGCCGTACCCTCACCTGGACCCTAAACCGTCCCCGTCCCCTAACCCTAACCCTAGCCCGAACCCTAACCCTAACCCTTCCCCGAAGCCTGACCCTCACCCGTCCCCTAATCCTAACCCGTACGCTAACACTAACCCGCGCCCTCACACGCACGCTCCCCCTAAAGCGTTGCCGTACCCTCACCTGGACCCTAAACCGTCCCCGTCCCCTAACCCTAACTCTAGGCCGAACCATAACCCTAACCCTTCCCCAAAGCCTGACCCTCACCCGTCCCCTAATCCTAACCCGTACGCTAACAATAACCCGCGCCCTCACACGCACGCTCCCCCTAAAGCATTGCCGTACCCTCACCTGGACCCTAAACCGTCCCCGTCACCTAACCCTAACCCTAGCCCGAACACTAACCCTGACCCTTCCCCGAAGCCTGACCCTCACCCGTGCCCTAATCCTAACCCGTACGCTAACACTAACCCGCACCTTCACACGCACGCTCCCCCTAAAGCGTTGCCGTACCCTCACCTGGACCCTACACCGTCCCCGTCACCTAACCCTAACCCTAGCCCGAACCCTAACCCTGACCCTTCCCCGAAGCCTGACCCTCACCCGTCCCCTAATCCTAACCCGTACGCTAACACTAACCCGCGCCCTCACACGCACGCTCCCCCTAAAGCGTTGCCGTACCCTTACCTGGACCCTAAACCGTCCCCGTCCCCTAACCCTAACCGTAGCCCGAACCCTAACCCTGACCCTTCCCCGAAGCCTTACCCTCACCCTTCCCCTAATCCTAACCCGTACGCTAACACTAACCCGCGTCCTCACACTCACGCTCCCCCTAAAGCGTTGCCGTACCCTCACCTGGACCCTAAACCGTCCCCGTTCCCTAACCCTAACCCTAGCCTGAACCCTAACCCTAACCTTTCCCCGAAGCCTGACCCTCACGCGTCTCCTAATCCTAACCCGTACGCTAACACTAACCCGCGCCCTCACACGCACGCTCCCCCTAAAGCGTTGCCGTACCCTCACCTGGACCCTAAAACGACCCCGTCTCCTAACCCTAACCCTAGCCCGAACCCTAACCCTAACCCTTCCCCGAAGACTGACCCTCACGCGTCCCCTAATCCTAACCCGTACGCTAACACTAACCCGCGCCCTCACACGCACGCTCCCCCTAAAGCGTTGCCGTACCCTCACCTGGACCCTAAACCGTCCCCGTCCCCTAACCCTAACCCTAGCCCGAACCCTAACCCTAACCCTTCCCCGAAGCCTGACCCTCACCCGTCCCCTAATCCTAACCCGTACGCTAACACTAACCCGCGCCCTCACACGCACGCTCCCCCTAAAGTGTTGCCGTACCCTCACCTGGACCCTAAACCGTCCCCGTCCCCTAACCCTAACCCTAGCCCGAACCATAACCCTAACCCTTCCCCGAAGCCTGACCCTCACCCGTCCCCTAATCCTAAGCCGTACGCTAACAATAACCCGCGCCCTCACACGCACGCTCCCCCTAAAGCGTTGCCGTACCCTCACCTGGACCCTAAACCGTCCCCGTCACCTAACCCTAACCCTAGCCCGAACCCTAACCCTGACCCTTCCCCGAAGCCTGACCCTCACCCGTGCCCTAATCCTAACCCGTACGCTAACACTAACCCGCACCCTCACACGCACGCTCCCCCTAAAGCGTTGCCGTACCCTCACCTGGACCCTAAACCGTCCCCGTCACCTAACCCTAACCCTAGCCCGAACCCTAACCCTGACCCTTCCCCGAAGCCTGACCCTCACCCGTCCCCTAATCCTAACCCGTACGCTAACACTAACCCGCGCCCTCACACGCACGCTCCCCCTAAAGCGTTGCCGTACCCTCACCTGGACCCTAAACCGTCCCCATCACCTAACCCTAACCCTAGCCCGAACCCTAACCCTGACCCTTCCCCGAAGCCTGACCCTCACCCGTCCCCTAATCCTAACCCGTACGCTAACACTAACCCGCGCCCTCACACGCACGCTCCCCCTAAAGCGTTGCCGTACCCTTACCTGGACCCTAAACCGTCCCCGTCCCCTAACCCTAACCGTAGCCCGAACCCTAACCCTGACCCTTCCCCGAAGCCTTACCCTCACCCGTCCCCTAATCCTAACCCGTACGCTAACACTAACCGCGTCCTCACACGCACGCTCCCCCTAAAGCGTTGCCGTACCCTCACCTGGACCCTAAACCGTCCCCGTCCCCTAACCCTAACCCTAGCCTGAACCCTAACCCTAACCTTTCCCCGAAGCCTGACCCTCACGCGTCCCCTAATCCTAACCCGTACGCTAACACTAACCCGCGCCCTCACACGCACGCTCCCCCTAAAGCGTTGCCGTACCCTCACCTGGACCCTAAACCGTCCCCGTCTCCTAACCCTAACCCTAGACCGAACCCTAACCCTAACCCTTCCCCGAAGACTGACCCTCACGCGTCCCCGAATCCTAACCCGTACGCTAACACTAACCCGCGCCCTCACACGCACGCTCCCCCTAAAGCGTTGCCGTACCCTCACCTGGACCCTAAACCGTCCCCGTCCCCTAACCCTAACCCTAGCCCGAACCCTAACCCTAACCCTTCCCCGAAGCCTGACCCTCACCCGTCCCCTAATCCTAACCCGTACGCTAACACTAACCCGCGCCCTCACACGCACGCTCCCCCTAAAGTGTTGCCGTACCCTCACCTGGACCCTAAACCGTCCCCGTCCCCTAACCCTAACCCTAGCCCGAACCCTAACCCTAACCCTTCCCCGAAGCCTGACCCTCACCCGTCCCCTAATCCTAACCCGTACGCTAACACTAACCCGCGCCCTCACACGCACGCTCCCCCTAAAGCGTTGCCGTACCCTCACCTGGACCCTAAACCGTCCCCGTCCCCTAACCCTAACTCTAGCCCGAACCATAACCCTAACCCTTCCCCGAAGCCTGACCCTCACCCGTCCCCTAATCCTAACCCGTACGCTAACAATAACCCGCGCCCTCACACGCACGCTCCCCCTAAAGCGTTGCCGTACCCTCACCTGGACCCTAAACCGTCCCCGTCCCCTAACCCTAACCCTAGCCCGAACCCTAACCCTGACCCTTCCCCGAAGCCTGACCCTCACCCGTGCCCTAATCCTAACCCGTACGCTAACACTAACCCGCACCCTCACACGCACGCTCCCCCTAAAGCGTTGCCGTACCCTCACCTGGACCCTAAACCGTCCCCGTCACCTAACCCTAACCCTAGCCTGAACCCTAACCCTAACCTTTCCCCGAAGCCTGACCCTCACGCGTCCCCTAATCCTAACCCGTACGCTAACACTAACCCGCGCCCTCACACGCACGCTCCCCCTAAAGCGTTGCCGTACCCTCACCTGGACCCTAAACCGTCCCCGTCTCCTAACCCTAACCCTAGCCCGAACCCTAACCCTAACCCTTCCCCGAAGACTGACCCTCACGCGTCCCCGAATCCTAACCCGTACGCTAACACTAACCCGCTCCCTCACACGCACGCTCCCCCTAAAGCGTTGCCGTACCCTCACCTGGACCCTAAACCGTCCCCGTCTCCTAACCCTAACCCTAGCCCGAACCCTAACCCTAACCCTTCCCCGAAGCCTGACCCTCACCCGTCCCCTAATCCTAACCCGTACGCTAACACTAACCCGCGCTCTCACACGCACGCTCCCCCTAAAGTGTTGCCGTACCCTCACCTGGACCCTAAACCGTCCCCGTCCCCTAACCCTAACCCTAGCCCGAACCCTAACCCTAACCCTTCCTCGAAGCCTGACCCTCACCCGTCCCCTAATCCTAACCCGTTCGCTAACACTAACCCGCGCCCTCACACGCACGCTCCCCCTAAAGCATTGCCGTACCCTCACCTGGACCCTAAACCGTCCCCGTCCCCTAACCCTAACCCTAGCCCGAACCCTAACCCTAACCCTTCCCCGAAGCCTGACCCTCACCCGTCCCCTAATCCTAACCCGTACGCTAACAATAACCCGCGCCCTCACACGCACGCTCCCCCTAAAGCGTTGCCGTACCCTCACCTGGACCCTAAACCGTCCCCGTCACCTAACCCTAACCCTAGCCCGAACCCTAACCCTGACCCTTCCCCGAAGCCTGACCCTCACCCGTGCCCTAATCCTAACCCGTACGCTAACACTAACCCGCACCCTCACACGCACGCTCCCCCTAAAGCGTTGCCGTACCCTCACCTGGACCCTAAACCGTCCCCGTCACCTAACCCTAACCCTAGCCCGAACCCTAACCCTGACCCTTCCCCGAAGCCTGACCCTCACCCGTCCCCTAATCCTAACCCGTACGCTAACACTAACCCGCGCCGTCACACGCACGCTCCCCCTAAAGCGTTGCCGTACCCTCATCTGGACCCTAAACCGTCCCCATCACCTAACCCTAACCCTAGCCCGAACCCTAACCCTGACCCTTCCCCGAAGCCTGACCCTCACCCGTCCCCTAATCCTAACCCGTACGCTAACACTAACCCGCGCCCTCACACGCACGCTCCCCCTAAAGCGTTGCCGTACCCTTACCTGGACCCTAAACCGTCCCCGTCCCCTAACCCTAACCGTAGCCCGAACCCTAACCCTGACCCTTCCCCGAAGCCTTACCCTCACCCGTCCCCTAATCCTAACCCGTACGCTAACACTAACCCGCGTCCTCACACGCACGCTCCCCCTAAAGCGTTGCCGTACCCTCACCTGGACCCTACACCGTCCCCGTCCCCTAACCCTAACCCTAGCCTGAACCCTAACCCTAACCTTTCCCCGAAGCCTGACCCTCACGCGTCCCCTAATCCTAACCCGTACGCTAACACTAACCCGCGCCCTCACACGCACGCTCCCCCTAAAGCGTTGCCGTACCCTTTCCTGGACCCTAAACCGTCCCCGTCTCCTAACCGTAACCCTAGCCCGAACCCTAACCCTAACCCTTCCCCGAAGCCTGACCCTCACCCGTTCCCTAATCCTAAACCGTACGCTAACACTAACCCGCGCCCTCACACGCACGCTCCCCCTAAAGCGTTGCTGTACCCTCACCTGGACCCTAAACCGTCCCCGTCCCCTAACCCTAACCCTAGCCCGAACCCTAACCCTAACCCTTCCCCGAAGCCTGACCCTCACCCGTCCCCTAATCCTAACCCGTACGCTAACACTAACCCGCGCCCTCACACGCACGCTCCCCCTAAAGCATTGCCCTACCCTCACCTGGACCCTAAACCGTCCCCGTCCCCTAACCCTAACCCTAGCCCGAACCCTAACCCTAACCCTTCCCCGAAGCCTGACCCTCAACCGTCGCCTAATCCTAACCCGTACGCTAACACTAACCCGCGCCCTCACACGCACGCTCCCCCTAAAGCGTTGCCGTACCCTCACCTGGACCCTAAACCGTCCCCGTCCCCTAACCCTAACCCTAGCCCGAACCCTAACCCTAACCCTTCCCCGAAGCCTGACCCGCAACCGTCGCCTAATCCTAACCCGTACGCTAACACTAACCCGCGCCCTCACACGCACGCTCCCCCTAAAGCGTTGCCGTACCCTCACCTGGACCCTAAACCGTCCCCGTCCCCTAACCCTAACCCTAGCCCGAACCCTAACCCTAACCCTTCCCCGAAGCCTGACCCTCACCCGTCCCCTAATCCTAACCCATTCGCTAACACTAACCCGCGCCCTCACACGCACGCTCCCCCTAAAGCGTTGCCGTACCCTCACCTGGACCCTAAACCGTCCCCGTCCCCTAACCCTAACCCTAGCCCGAACCATAACCCTAACCCTTCCCCGAAGCCTGACCCTCACCCGTCCCCTAATCCTAACCCGTACGCTAACAATAACCCGCGCCCTCACACGCACGCTCCCCCTAAAGCGTTGCCGTACCCTCACCTGGACCCTAAACCGTCCCCGTCACCTAACCCTAACCCTAGCCCGAACCCTAACCCTTACCCTTCCCCGAAGCCTGACCCTCACCCGTGCCCTAATCCTAACCCGTACACTAACACTAACCCGCACCCTCACACGCACGCTCCCCCTAAAGCGTTGCCGTACCCTCACCTGGACCCTAAACCGTCCCCGTCACCTAACCCTAACCCTAGCCCGAACCCTAACCCTGACCCTTCCCCGAAGCCTGACCCTCACCCGTCCCCTATTCCTAACCCGTACGCTAACACTAACCCGCGCCCTCACACGCACGCTCCCCCTAAAAAGTTGCCGTACCCTCACCTGGACCCTAAACCGTCCCCATCACCTAACCCTAACCCTAGCCCGAACCCTAACCCTGACCCTTCCCCGAAGCCTGACCCTCACCCGTCCCCTGATCCTAACCCGTATGCTAACACTAACCCGCGCCCTCACACGCACGCTCCCCCTAAAACGTTGCCGTACCCTTACCTGGACCCTAAACCGTCCCCGTCCCCTAACCCTAACCGTAGCCCGAACCCTAACCCTGACCCTTCCCCGAAGCCTTACCCTCACCCGTCCCCTAATCCTAACCCGTACGCTAACACTAACCCGCGTCCTCACACGCACGCTCCCCCTAAAGCGTTGCCGTACCCTCACCTGGACCCTAAACCGTCCCCGTCCCCTAACCCTAACCCTAGCCTGAACCCTAACCCTAACCTTTCCCCGAAGCCTGACCCTCACGCGTCCCCTAATCCTAACCCGTACACTGACACTAACCCGCGCCCTCACACGCACGCTCCCCCTAAAGCGTTGCCGTACCCTCACCTGGACCCTAAACCGTCCCCGTCCCCTAACCCTAACCCTAGCCCGAACCCTAACCCTAACCCTTCCCCGAAGACTGACCCTCACGCGTCCCCTAATCCTAACCCGTACGCTAACACTAACCCGCGCCCTCACACGCACGCTCCCCCTAAAGCATTGCCGTACCCTCACCTGGACCCTAAACCGTCCCCGTCCCCTAACCCTAACCCTAGCCCGAACCCTAACCCTAACCCTTCCCCGAAGCCTGACCCTCACCCGTCCCCTAATCCTAACCCGTACGCTAACACTAACCCGCGCCCTCACACGCACGCTCCCCCTAAAGTGTTGCCGTACCCTCACCTGGACCCTAAACCGTCCCCGTCCCCTAACCCTAACCCTAGCCCGAACCCTAACCCTAACCCTTCCCCGAAGCCTGACCCTCACCCGTCCCCTAATCCTAACCCGTACGCTAACACTAACCCGCGCCCTCACACGCACGCTCCCCCTAAAGCGTTGCCGTACCCTCTCCTGAACCCTAAACCGTCCCCGTCCCCTAACCCTAACCCTAGCCCGAACCATAACCCTAACACTTCCCCGAAGACTGACCCTCACCCGTCCCCTAATCCTAACCCATACGCTAACAATAACCCGCGCCCTCACACGCACGCTCCCCCTAAAGCGTTGCCGTACCCTCACCTGGACCCTAAACCGTCCCCGTCACCTAACCCTAACCCTAGCCCGAACCCTAACCCTGACCCTTCCCCGAAGCCTGACCCTCACCCGTGCCCTAATCCTAACCCGTACGCTAACACTAACCCGCGCCCTCACACGCACGCTCCCCCTAAAGCATTGCCCTACCCTCACCTGGACCCTAAACCGTCCCCGTCCCCTAACCCTAACCCTAGCCCGAACCCTAACCCTAACCCTTCCCCGAAGCCTGACCCTCAACCGTCGCCTAATCCTAACCCGTACGCTAACACTAACCCGCGCCCTCACACGCACGCTCCCCCTAAAGCGTTGCCGTACCCTCACCTGGACCCTAAACCGTCCCCGTCCCCTAACCCTAACCCTAGCCCGAACCCTAACCCTAACCCTTCCCCGAAGCCTGACCCGCAACCGTCGCCTAATCCTAACCCGTACGCTAACACTAACCCGCGCCCTCACACGCACGCTCCCCCTAAAGCGTTGCCGTACCCTCACCTGGACCCTAAACCGTCCCCGTCCCCTAACCCTAACCCTAGCCCGAACCCTAACCCTAACCCTTCCCCGAAGCCTGACCCTCACCCGTCCCCTAATCCTAACCCGTTCGCTAACAATAACCCGCGCCCTCACACGCACGCTCCCCCTAAAGCGTTGCCGTACCCTCACCTGGACCCTAAACCGTCCCCGTCCCCTAACCCTAACCCTAGCCCGAACCATAACCCTAACCCTTCCCCGAAGCCTGACCCTCACCCGTCCCCTAATCCTACCCCGTACGCTAACAATAACCCGCGCCCTCACACGCACGCTCCCCCTAAAGCGTTGCCGTACCCTCACCTGGACCCTAAACCGTCCCCGTCACCTAACCCTAACCCTAGCCCGAACCCTAACCCTGACCCTTCCCCGAAGCCTGACCCTCACCCGTGCCCTAATCCTAACCCGTACGCTAACACTAACCCGCACCCTCACACGCACGCTCCCCCTAAAGCGTTGCCGTACCCTCACCTGGACCCTAAACCGTCCCCGTCACCTAACCCTAACCCTAGCCCGAACCCTAACCCTGACCCTTCCCCGAAGCCTGACCCTCACCCGTCCCCTAATCCTAACCCGTACGCTAACACTAACCCGCGCCGTCACACGCACGCTCCCCCAAAAGCGTTGCCGTACCCTCATCTGGACCCTAAACCGTCCCCATCACCTAACCCTAACCCTAGCCCGAACCCTAACCCTGACCCTTCCCCGAAGCCTGACCCTCACCCGTCCCCTAATTCTAACCCGTACGCTAACACTAACCCGCGCCCTCACACGCACGCTCCCCCTAAAGCATTGCCGTACCCTTACCTGGACCCTAAACCGTCCCCGTCCCCTAACCCTAACCGTAGCCCGAACCCTAACCCTGACCCTTCCCCGAAGCCTTACCCTCACCCGTCCCCTAATCCTAACCCGTACGCTAACACTAACCCGCGTCCTCACACGCACGCTCCCCCTAAAGCGTTGCCGTACCCTCACCTGGACCCTAAACCGTCCCCGTCCCCTAACCCTAACCCTAGCCTGAACCCTAACCCTAAACTTTCCCCGAAGCCTGACCCTCACGCGTCCCCTAATCCTAACCCGTACGCTAACACTAACCCGCGCCCTCACACGCACGCTCCCCCTAAAGCGTTGCCGTACCCTTTCCTGGACCCTAAACCGTCCCCGTCTCCTAACCGTAACCCTAGCCCGAACCCTAACCCTAACCCTTCCCCGAAGCCTGACCCTCACCCGTTCCCTAATCCTAACCCGTACGCTAACACTAACCCGCGCCCTCACACGCACGCTCCCCCTAAAGCGTTGCCGTACCCTCACCTGGACCCTAAACCGTCCCCGTCCCCTAACCCTAACCCTAGCCCGAACCCTAACCCTGACCCTTCCCCGAAGCCTGACCCTCACCCGTCCCCTAATCCTAACCCGTACGCTAACACTAACCCGCGCCCTCACACGCAGGCTCCCCCTAAAGCATTGCCCTACCCTCACCTGGACCCTAAACCGTCCCCGTCCCCTAACCCTAACCCTAGCCCGAACCCTAACCCTAACCCTTCCCCGAAGCCTGACCCGCAACCGTCGCCTAATCCTAACCCGTACGCTAACACTAACCCGCGCCCTCACACGCACGCTCCCCGTAAAGCGTTGCCGTACCCTCACCTGGACCCTAAACCGTCCCCGTCTCCTAACCCTAACCCTAGCCCGAACCCTAACCCTAACCCTTCCCCGAAGCCTGACCCTCACCCGTCCCCTAATCCTAACCCGTACACTAACACTAACCCGCGCCCTCACACGCACGCTCCCCCTAAAGCGTTGCCGTACCCTCACCTGGACCCTAAACCGTCCCCGTCCCCTAACCCTAACCCTAGCCCAAACCCTAACCCTAACCCTTCCCCGAAGCCTGACCCTCACCCGTCCCCTAATCCTAACCCGTACGCTAACACTAACCCACGCCCTCACACGCACGCTCCCCCTAAAGCGTTGCCGTACCCTCACCTGGACCCTAAACCGTCCCCGTCCCCTAACCCTAACCCTAGCCCGAACCCTAAACCTGACCCTTCCCCGAAGCCTGACCCTCACCCGTCCCCTAATCCTAACCCATACGCTAACACTAACCCGCGCCCTCACACGCACGCTCCCCCTAAAGCATTGCCGTACCCTCACCTGGACCCTAAACCGTCCCCGTCCCCTAACCCTAACCCTAGCCCGAACCCTAACCCTGACCCTTCCCCGAAGCCTGACCCTCACCCGTCCCCTAATCCTAACCCGTACGCTAACACTAACCCACGCCCTCACACTCACGCTCCCCCTAAAGCGTTGCCGTACCCTCACCTCGACCCTAAACCGTCCCCGTCCCCTAACCCTAGCCCTAGTCCGAACCCTAACCCTAACCTTTCCCCGAAGCCTGACCCTCACCCGTCCCCTAATCCCAACCCGTACGCTAACACAAACCCGCGTCCTCACACGCACTCTCCCCCTAAAGCGTAGCCGTACCCTCACCTGGACCCTAAACCGTCCCCGTCCCCTAACCCTAACCCTAGCCCGAACCCTAACCCTAACCCTTCCCCGAAGCCTGACCCTCACCCGTCCCCTAATCCTAACCCGTACGATAACACTAACCCGCGCCCTCACACGCACGCTCCCCCTAAAACGTTGCCGTACCCTCACCTGGACCCTAAACCGTCCCCGTCCCCTAACCCTAACCCTAGCCCAAACCCTAACCCTAACCCTTCCCCGAAGCCTGACCCTCACCCGTCCCCTAATCCTAACCCGTACGCTAACACTAACCCGCGCCCTCACACGCACGCTCCCCCTAAAGTGTTGCCGTACCCTCACCTGGACCCTAAACCGTCCCCGTCCCCTAACACTAAACCTAGCCCGAACCCTAACCCTGACCCTTCCCCGAAGCCTGACCCTCACCCGTCCCCTAATCCTAACCCGTACGCTAACACTAACCCACGCCCTCACACGCACGCTCCCCCTAAAGCGTTGCCGTACCTTCACCTGGACCGTAAACCGTCCCCGTCCCCTAATCCTAACCCTAGGCCGAACCCTAACCCTAAAGTTTCCCCGAAGCCTGACCCTCACCCGTCCCCTAATCCTAACCCGTACGCTAACACAAAACCGCGTCCTCACAGGCACACTCCCCCTAAAGCGTTGCCGTACCCTCACCTGGACCCTAAACCGTCCCCGTCCCCTAACCCTAACCCTAGCCCGAACCCTAACCCTAACCCTTCCCCGAAGCCTGACCCTCACCCGTCCCCTAATCCTAACCCGTACGCTAACAGTAACCCGCGCCCTCACACGCACGCTCCCCCTAAAGCATTGCCGTACCCTCACCTGGACCCTAAACCGTCCCCGTCCCCTAACCCTAACCCTAGCCCGAACCCTAACCCTAACCCTTCCCCGAAGCCTGACCCTCACCCGTCCCCTAATCCTAACACGTACGCTAACACTAACCCGCGCCCTCACACGCACGCTCCCCCTAAAGCATTGCCATACCCTCACCTGGACCCTAAACCGTCCCCGTCCCCTAACCCTAACCCTAGCCCGAACCCTAACCCTAACCTTTCCCCGAAGCCTGACCCTCACCCGTCCCCTAATCCTAACCCGTACGCTAACACAAACCCACGTCCTCACATGCACGCTCCCCCTAAAGCGTTGCCGTACCCTCACCTGGACCCTAAACCGTCCCCGTCCCCTAACCCTAACCCTAGCCCGAACCCTAACCCTAACCCTTCCCCGAAGCCTGACCCTCACCCGTCCCCAATCCTAACCCGTACGCTAACACTAACCCGCGCCCTCACACGCACGCTCCCCCTAAAGCGTTGCCGTACCCTCACCTGGACCCTAAACCGTCCCCGTCCCCGTCCCCTAACCCTAGCCCGAACCCTAACCCTAACCCTTCCCCGAAGCCTGACCCTCACCCGTGCCCTAATCCTAACCCGTACGCTAACACTAACCCGCGCCCTCACACGCACGCTCCCCCTAAAGCGTTGCCATACCCTCACCTGGACCCTAAACCGTCCCCGTCCCCTAACCCTAACCCTAGCCCGAACCCTAACCCTGACCCTTCCCCGAAGCCTGACCCTCACCCGTCCCCTAATCCTAACCCGTACGCTAACACTAACCCGTGCCCTCACACGCACGCTCCCCCTAAAGCGTTGTCGTACCCTCACCTGTACCCTAAACCGTCCCTGTCCCCTAAACCTAACCCTAGCCCGAACCCTAAACCTGACCCTTCCCCGAAGCCTGACCCTCACCCGTCCCCTAATCCTAACCCGTACGCTAACACTAACTCACGCCCTCACACGCACGCTCCCCTTAAAGCGTTGCCGTACCCTCACCTGGACCATAAACCGTCCCCGTCCCCTAACCCTAACCGTAGCCCGAACCCTAACCCTGACCCTTCCCCGAAGCCTGACCCTCACGCGTCCCCTAATCCTAACCCGTACGCTAACACTAACCCGCGCCCTCACACGCACGCTCCCCCTAAAGCCTTGCCGTACCCTCACCTGGACCCTAAACCGTCCCCGTCCCCTAACCCTAACCCTAGCCCGAACCCTAACCCTAACCCTTCCCCGAAGCCTGACCCTCACCCGTCCCCTAATCCTAACCCGTACGCTAACACTAACCCGCGCCCTCACACGCACGCTCCCCCTAAAGTGTTGCCGTACCCTCACCTGGTCCCTAAACCGTCCCCGTCCCCTAACCCTAACCCTAGCCCGAACCCTAACCCTGACCCTTCCCCGAAGCCTGACCCAAACCCGTCCCCTAATCCTAACCCGTACGCTAACACTAACCCTCGCCCTCACACGCACGCTCCCCCTAATGCGTTGCCGTACCCTCACCTGGACCCTAAACCGTCCCCGTCCCGTAACCCTAACCCTAGCCCGAACCCTAACCCTAACCCTTCCCCGAAGCCTGACCCTCACCCGTCCCCTAATCCTAACCCGTACGCTAACACTAACCCGCGCCCTCACACGCACGCTCCCCCTAAAGCGTTGCCGTACCCTCACCTGGACCCTAAACCGTCCCCGTCCCCTAACCCTAACCCTAGCCCGAACCCTAACCCTAACCCTTCCCCGAAGCCTGACCCTCACCCGTCCCCTAATCCTAACCCGTACGCTAACACTAACCCGCGCCCTCACACGCACGCTCCCCCTAAAGCGTTGCCGTACCCTCACCTGGACCCTAAACCGTCCCCGTCCCCTAACCCTAACCCTAGCCCGAACCCTAACCCTAACCCTTCCCCGAAGCCTGACCCTCACCCGTCGCCAATCCTAACCCGTACGCTAACACTAACCCGCGCCCTCACACGCACGCTCCCCCTAAAGCGTTGCCGTACCCTCACCTGGACCCTAAACCGTCCCCGTCCCCTAACCCTAACCCTAGCCCGAACCCTAACCCTAACCCTTCCCCGAAGCCTGACCCTCACCCGTGCCCTAATCCTAACCCGTACGCTAACACTAACCCGCGCCCTCACACGCACGCTCCCCCTAAAGCGTTGCCATACCCTCACCTGGACCCTAAACCGTCCCCGTCCCCTAACCCTAACCCTAGCCCGAACCCTAACCCTGACCCTTCCCCGAAGCCTGACCCTCACCCGTCCCCTAATCCTAACCCGTACGCTAACACTAACCCGTGCCCTCACACGCACGCTCCCCCTAAAGCGTTGTCGTACCCTCACCTGGACCCTAAACCGTCCCTGTCCCCTAAACCTAACCCTAGCCCGAACCCTAAACCTGACCCTTCCCCGAAGCCTGACCCTCACCCGTCCCCTAATCCTAACCCGTACGCTAACACTAACTCACGCCCTCACACGCACGCTCCCCTTAAAGCGTTGCCGTACCCTCACCTGGACCATAAACCGTCCCCGTCCCCTAACCCTAACCGTAGCCCGAACCCTAACCCTGACCCTTCCCCGAAGCCTGACACTCACGCGTCCCCTAATCCTAACCCGTACGCTAACACTAAACCGCGCCCTCACACGCACGCTCCCCCTAAAGCGTTGCCGTACCCTCACCTGGACCCTAAACCGTCCCCGTCCCCTAACCCTAACCCTAGCCCGAACCCTAACCCTAACCCTTCCCCGAAGCCTGACCCTCACCCGTCCCCTAATCCTAACCCGTACGCTAACACTAACCCGCGCCCTCACACGCACGCTCCCCCTAAAGTGTTGCCGTACCCTCACCTGGTCCCTAAACCGTCCCCGTCCCCTAACCCTAACCCTAGCCCGAACCCTAACCCTGACCCTTCCCCGAAGCCTGACCCAAACCCGTCCCCTAATCCTAACCCGTACGCTAACACTAACCCTCGCCCTCACACGCACGCTCCCCCTAATGCGTTGCCGTACCCTCACCTGGACCCTAAACCGTCCCCGTCCCGTAACCCTAACCCTAGCCCGAACCCTAACCCTAACCCTTCCCCGAAGCCTGACCCTCACCCGTCCCCTAATCCTAACCCGTACGCTAACACTAACCCACGCCCTCACACGCACGCTCCCCCTAAAGCGTTGCCGTACCCTCACCTGGACCCTAAACCGTCCCCGTCCCCTAACCCTAACCCTAGCCCGAACCCTAACCCTAACCCTTCCCCGAAGCCTGACCCTCACCCGTCCCCTAATCCTAACCCGTACGCTAACACTAACTCGCGCCCTCACACGCACGCTCCCCCTAAAGCGTTGCCGTACCCTCACCTGGACCCTAAACCGTCCCCGTCCCCTAACCCTAACCCTAGCCCGAACCCTAACCCTAACACTTCCCCGAAGCCTTACCCTCACCCGTCCCCTAATCCTAACACGTACGCTAACACTAACCCGCGCCCTCACACGCACGCTCCCCCTAAAGCATTGCCATACCCTCACCTGGACCCTAAACTGTCCCCGTCCCCTAACCCTCAAACTAGCCCGAACCCTAACCCTAACCCTTCCCCGAAGCCTGACCCTCACCCGTCCCCTAATCCTAACCCGTACGCTAACACTAACCCGCGCCCTCACACGCACGCTCCCCCTAAAGCGTTGCCGTACCCTCACCTGGACCCTAAACCGTCCCCGTCCCCTAACCCTAACCCTAGCCCGAACACTAACCCTAACCCTTCCCCGAAGCCTGACCCTCACCCGTCCCCTAATCCTAACACGTACGCTAACACTAACCCACGCCCACACACGCACGCTCCCCCTAAAGCGTTGCCGTACCCTCACCTGGACCCTAAACCATCCCCGTCCCCTAACCCTAACCCTAGCCCGAAACCTAACGCTAACCCTTCCCCGAAGCCTGACCCTCACCCGTCCCCTAATCCTAACCCGTACGCTAACACTAACCCGCGCCCTCACACGCACGCTCCCCCTAAAGCGTTGCCGTACCCTCACCTGGACCCTAAACCGTCCCCGTCCCCTAACCCTAACCGTATCCCGAACCCTAACCCTGACCCTTCCCCGAAGCCTGACCCTCACCCGTCCCCTAATCCTAACCCGTACGCTAACACTAACCCGTGCCCTCACACGCACGCTCCCCCTAAAGCGTTGCCGTACCCTCACCTGGACCCTAAACCGTCCCCGTCACCTAACCCTAACCCTAGCCCGAACCCTAACCCTGACCCTTCCCCGAAGCCTGACCCTCACCCGTGCCCTAATCCTAACCCGTACGCTAACACTAACCCGCACCCTCACATGCACGCTCCCCCTAAAGCGTTGCCGTACCCTCACCTGGACCCTAAACCGTCCCCGTCCCCTAACCCTAACCCTAGCCCGAACCCTAACCCTAACCCTTCCCCGAAGCCTGACCCTCACCCGTCCCCTAATCCTAACCCGTACGCTAACACTAACCCGCGCCCTCACACGCACGCTCCCCCTAAAGCGTTGCCGTACCCTCACCTGGACCCTAAACCGTCCCCGTCCCCTAACCCTAACCCTAGCCCGAACCCTAACCCTAACCCTTCCCCGAAGCCTGACCCTCACCCGTCCCCTAATCCTAACCCGTACGCTAACACTAACCCGCACCCTCACACGCACGCTCCCCCTAAAGCGTTGCCGTACCCTCACCTGGACCGTAAACCGTCCCCGTCCCCTAACCCTAACCCTAGCCCGAACCCTAACCCTAACCCTTCCCCGAAGCCTGACCCTCACCCGTCCCCTAATCCTAACCCGTACGCTAACACTAACCCGCGCCCTCACACGCACGCTCCCCTTAAAGCGTTGCCGTACCGTCACCTGGACACTAAACCGTCCCCGTCCCCTAACCCTAACCCTAGCCCGAACCCTAACCCTGACCCTTCCCCGAAGCCTGACCCTCACCCGTCCCCTAATCGTAACCCGTACGCTAACACTAACCCACGCCCTCACACGCACGCTCCCCCTAAAGCGTTGCCGTACCCTCACCTGGACCCTAAACCTTCCCCAACCCCTAACCCTAACCCTAGCCCAAACCCTAACCCTGACCTTTCCCCGAAGCCTGACCCTCACCCGTCCCCTAATCCTAACCCGTACGCTAACACTAACCCGCGCCCTCACACGCACGCTCCCCCTAAAGCGTTGCCGTACCCTCACCTGGACCCTAAACCGTCCCCGTCCCCTAACCCTAACCCTAGCCCGAACCCTAACCCTAAACCTTCCCCGAAGCCTGACCCTCACCCGTCCCCTAATCCTAACCCATACGCTAACACTAAACCGCGCCCTCACACGCACGCTCCCCCTAAAGCGTTGCCGTACCCTCACCTGGACCCTAAACCGTCCCCGTCCCCTAACCCTAACCCTAGCCCGAACCCTAACCCTGACCCTTCCCCGAAGCCTGACCCTCACCCGTGCCCTAATCCTAACCCGTACGCTAACACTAACCCGCACCCTCACACGCACGCTCCCCCTACAGCGTTGCCGTACCCTCACCTGGACCCTAAACCTTCCCCGTCCCCTAACCCTAACCCTAGCCCGAACCCTAACCCTAACCTTTCCCCGAAGCCTGACCCTCACCCGTCCCCTAATCCTAACCCGTACGCTAACACTAACCCGCGCCCTCACACGCACGCTCCCCCTAAAGCGTTGCCGTACCCTCACCTGGACACTAAACCGTCCCCGTCCCCTAACCCTAACCCTAGCCCGAACCCTAACCCTGACCCTTCCCCGAAGCCTAACCCTCACCCGTCCCCTAATCCTAACCCGTACGCTAACACTAACCCGTGCCCTCACACGCACGCTCCCCCTAAAGCGTTGCCGTACTCTCACCTGGTCCCTAAACCGTCCCTGTCCCCTAACTCTAACCCTAGCCCGAACCCTAACCCTGACCCTTCCCCGAAGCCTGACCCTCACCTGTCCCCTAATCCTAACCCGTACGCTAACACTAACCCGCGCCCTCACACGCACGCTCCCCTTAAAGCGTTGCCGTACCCTCACCTGGACCCTAAACCGTCCCCGTCCCCTAACCCTAACCGTAGCCCGAACCCTATCCCTGACCCTTCCCCGAAGCCTGACCCTCACCCGTCCCCTAATCCTAACCCGTACGCTAACACTAACCCGCGTCCTCACACGCACGCTCCCCCTAAAGCGTTGCCGTACCCTCACCTGGACCCTAAACCGTCCCCGTCCCCTAACCCTAACCCTAGCCTGAATCCTAACCCTAACCCTTCCCCGAAGCCTGACCCTCACGCGTCCCCTAATCCTAACCCGTACGCTAACACTAACCAGCGCCCTCACACGCACGCTCCCCCTAAAGCGTTGCCGTACCCTCACCTGGACCCTAAACCGTCCCCGTCCCCTAACCCTAACCCTAGCCCGAACCCTAACCCTTCCCCGAAGCCTGACCCTCACCCGTCCCCTAATCCTAACCCGTACGCTAACACTAACCCGCGCCCTCACACGCACGCTCCCCCTAAATCGTTGCTGTACCCTCACCTGGACCCTAAACCGTCCCCGTCCCCTAACCCTAACCCTAGCCCGAACCCTAACCCTAACCCTTCCCCGAAGCCTGACCCTCACCCGTCCCCTAATCCTAACCCGTACGCTAACACTAACCCGCGCCCTCACACGCACGCTCCCCCTAAAGCGTTGCCGTACCCTCACCTGGACCCTAAACCGTCCCCGTCCCCTAACCCTAACCCTAGCCCGAACCCTAACCCTAAACCTTCCCCGAAGCCTGACCCTCACCCGTCCCCTAATCCTAACCCATACGCTAACACTAACCCGCGCCCTCACACGCACGCTCCCCCTAAAGCGTTGCCGTACCCTCACCTGGTCCCTAAACCGTCCCCGTCCCCTAACCCTAACCCTAGCCCGAACCCTAACCCTGACCCTTCCCCGAAGCCTGACCCTCACCCGTGCCCTAATCCTAACCCGTACGCTAACACTAACCCGCACCCTCACACGCACGCTCCCCCTACAGCGTTGCCGTACCCTCACCTGGACCCTAAACCTTCCCCGTCCCCTAACCCTAACCCTAGCCCGAACCCTAACCCTAACCTTTCCCCGAAGCCTGACCCTCACCCGTCCCCTAATCCTAACCCGTACGCTAACACTAACCCGCGCCCTCACACGCACGCTCCCCCTAAAGCGTTGCCGTACCCTCACCTGGTCCCTAAACCGTCCCCGTCCCCTAACCCTAACCGTAGCCCGAACCCTAACCCTGACCCTTCCCCGAAGCCTGACCCTCACCCGTCCCCTAATCCTAACCCGTACGCTAACACTAACCCGTGCCCTCACACGCACGCTCCCCCTAAAGCGTTGCCGTACTCTCACCTGGTCCCTAAACCGTCCCTGTCCCCTAACTCTAACCCTAGCCCGAACCCTAACCCTGACCCTTCCCCGAAGCCTGACCCTCACCTGTCCCCTAATCCTAACCCGTACGCTAACACTAACCCGCGCCCTCACACGCACGCTCCCCCTAAAGCGTTGCCGTACCCTCACCTGGACCCTAAACCGTCCCCGTCCCCTAACCCTAACCGTAGCCCGAACCCTATCCCTGACCCTTCCCCGAAGCCTGACCCTCACCCGTCCCCTAATCCTAACCCGTACGCTAACACTAACCCGCGTCCTCACACGCACGCTCCCCCTAAAGCGTTGCCGTACCCTCACCTGGACCATAAACCGTCCCCGTCCCCTAACCCTAACCCTAGCCTGAATCCTAACCCTAACCCTTCCCCGAAGCCTGACCCTCACGCGTCCCCTAATCCTAACCCGTACGCTAACACTAACCCGCGCCCTCACACGCACGCTCCCCCTAAAGCGTTGCCGTACCCTCACCTGGACCCTAAACCGTCCCCGTCCCCTAACCCTAACCCTAGCCCGAACCCTAACCCTTCCCCGAAGCCTGACCCTCACCCGTCCCCTAATCCTAACCCGTACGCTAACACTAACCCGCGCCCTCACACGCACGCTCCCCCTAAATCGTTGCTGTACCCTCACCTGGACCCTAAACCGTCCCCGTCCCCTAACCCTAACCCTAGCCCGAACCCTAACCCTAACCCTTCCCCGAAGCCTGACCCTCACCCGTCCCCTAATCCTAACACGTACGCTAACACTAACCCGCGCCCTCAGACGCACGCTCCCCCTAAAGCGTTGCCGTACCCTCACCTGGACCCTAAACCGTCCCCGTCCCCTAACCCTAACCCTAGCCCGAACCCTAACCCTTTCCCGAAGCCTGACCCTCACCCGTCCCCTAATCCTAACCCGTACGCTAACACTAACCCGCGCCCTCACCCGCACGCTCCCCCTAAAGCGTTGCCGTACCCTCACCTGGACCCTAAACCGTCCCCGTCCCCTAACCCTAACCCTAGCCCGAACCCTAACCCTAACCCTTCCCCGAAGCCTGACCCTCAACCGTCGCCTAATCCTAACCCGTACGCTAACACTAACCCGCGCCCTCACACGCACGCTCCCCCTAAAGCATTGCCATACCCTCACCTGGACCCTAAACTGTCCCCGTCCCCTAACCCTAACCCTAGCCCGAACCCTAACCCTAACCCTTCCCCGAAGCCTGACCCTCAACCGTCGCCTAATCCTAACCCGTACGCTAACACTAACCCGCGCCCTCACACGCACGCTCCCACTAAAGCGTTGCCGTACCCTCACCTGGACCCTAAACCGTCCCCGTCCCCTAACCCTAACCCTAGCCCGAACCCTAACCCTAACCCTTCCCCGAAGCCTGACCCTCACCCGTCCCCTAATCCTAACCCGTACGCTAACACTAACCCGCGCCCTCACACGCACGCTCCCCCTAAAGCGTTGCCGTACCCTCACCTGGACCCTAAACCGTCCCCGTCCCCTAACCCTAACCCTATCCCGAACCCTAACCCTGACCCTTCCCCGAAGCCTGACCCTCACCCGTCCCCTAATCCTAACCCGTACGCTAACACTAACCCGTGCCCTCACACGCACGCTCCCCCTAAAGCGTTGCCGTACCCTCACCTGGACCCTAAACCGTCCCCGTCACCTAACCCTAACCCTAGCCCGAACCCTAACCCTGACCCTTCCCCGAAGCCTGACCCTCACCCGTGCCCTAATACCTAACCCGTACGCTAACACTAACCCGCACCCTCCCACGCACGCTCCCCCTAAAACGTTGCCGTACCCTCACCTGGACCCTAAACCGTCCCCGTCCCCTAACCCTAACCGTAGCCCGAACCCTAACCCTAACCCTTCCCCGAAGCCTGACCCTCACCCGTCCCCTAATCCTAACCCGTACGCTAACACTAACCCGCGCCCTCACACGCACGCTCCCCCTAAAGCGTTGCCGTACCCTCACCTGGACCCTAAACCGTCCCCGTCCCCTAACCCTAACCCTAGCCCGAACCCTAACCCTATCCCTTCCCCGAAGCCTGACCCTCACCCGTCCCCTAATCCTAACCCGTACGCTAACACTAACCCGCGCCCTCACACGCACGCTCCCCCTAAAGCGTTGCCGTACCGTCACCTGGACCCTAAACCGTCCCCGTCCCCTAACCCTAACCCTAGCCCGAACCCTAACCCTGACCCTTCCCCGAAGCCTGACCCTCACCCGTCCCCTAATCGTAACCCGTACGCTAACACTAACCCACGACCTCACACGCACGCTCCCCCTAAAGCGTTGCCGTACCCTCACCTGGACCCTAAACCGTCCCCATCCCCTTACCCTAACCCTAGCCCGAACCCTAACCCTGACCTTTCCCCGAAGCCTGACCCTCACCCGTCCCCTAATCCTAACCCGTACGCTAACACTAACCCGCGCCCTCACACGCACGCTCCCCCTAAAGCGTTGCCGTACCCTCACCTGGACCCTAAACCGTCCCCTAACCCTAACCCTAACCCTAGCCCGAACCCTAACCCTAACCCTTCCCCGAAGCCTGACCCTCACCCGTCCCCTAATCCTAACCCGTACGCTAACACTAACCCGCGCCCTCACACGCACGCTCCCCCTAAAGCGTTGCCGTACCCTCACCTGGACCCTAAACCGTCCCCGTACCCTAACCCTAACCCTAGCCCGAACCCTAACCCTAACCCTTCCCCGAAGCCTGACACTCACCCGTCCCCTAATCCTAACCCGTACGCTAACACTAACCCGCGCCCTCACACGCACGCTCCCCCTAAAGCGTTGCCGTACCCTCACCTGGACCCTAAACCGTCCCCGTCCCCTAACCCTAACCCTAGCCCGAACCCAAACCCTGACCCTTCCCCGAAGCCTGACCCTCACCAATCCCCTAATCCTAACCCGTACGCTAACACTAACCCGCGCCCTCACACGCACGCTCCCCCTAAAGCGTTGCCGTACCGTCACCTGGACCCTAAACCGTCCCCGTCCCCTAACCCTAACCCTAGCCCGAACCCTAACCCTGACCCTTCCCCGAAGCCTGACCCTCACCCGTCTCCTAATCGTAACCCGTACGCTAACACTAACCCACGCCCTCACACGCACGCTCCCCCTAAAGCGTTGCCGTACCCTCACCTGTACCCTAAACCGTCCCCATCCCCTAACCCTAACCCTAGCCCGAACCCTAACCCTGACTTTTCCCCGAAGCCTGACTCTCACCCGTCCCCTAATCCTAACCCGTACGCTAACACAAACCCGCGTCCTCACACGTACGCTCCCCCTAAAGCGTTGCCGTACCCTCACCTGTACCCTAAACCGTCCCCGTCACCTAACCCTAACCCTAGCCCGAACCCTAACACTGACCCTTCCCCGAAGCCTGACCCTAACCCGTGCCCTAATCCTAACCCGTACGCTAACACTAACCCGCACCCTCACACGCACGCTCCCCCTAAAGCGTTGCCGTACCCTCACCTGGACCCTAAACCGTCCCCGTCCCCTAACCCTAACCCTAGCCCGAACCCTAACCCTTCCCCGAAGCCTGACCCTCACCCGTCCCCTAATCCTAACCCGTACGCTAACACTAACCCGCGCCCTCACACGCACGCTCCCCCTAAAGCGTTGCCGTACCCTCACCTGGACCCTAAACCGTCCCCGTCCCCTAACCCTAACCCTAGCCCGAACCCTAACCCTAACCCTTCCCCGAAGCCTGACCCTCACCCTTCCCCTAATCCTAACCCGTACGCTAACACTAACCCGCGCCCTCACACGCACGCTCCCCCTAAAGCGTTGCCGTACCCTCACCTGGACCCTAAACCGTCCCCGTCCCCTAACCCTAACCCTAGCCCGAACCCTAACCCTTCCCCGAAGCCTGACCCTCACCCGTCCCCTAATCCTAACCCGTACGCTAACACTAACCCGCGCCCTCACACGCACGCACCCCCTAAAGCGTTGCCGTACCCTCACCTGGACCCTAAACCGTCCCCGTCCCCTAACCCTAACCCTAGCCCGAACCCAAACCCTAACCCTTCCCCGAAGCCTGACCCTCACCCGTGCCCTAATCCTAACACGTACGCTAACACTAACCCACGCCCTCACACGCACGCTCCCCCTAAAGCATTGCCATACCCTCACTTGGACCCTAAACAGTCCCCGTCCCCTAACCCTAACCCTAGCCCGAACCCTAACCCTAACCCTTCCCCGAAGCCTGACACTCAACCGTCGCCTAATCCTAACCCGTACGCTAACACTAACCCGCGCCCTCACACGCACGCTCCCCCTAAAGCGTTGCCGTACCCTCACCTGGACCCTAAACCGTCCCCGTCCCCTAACCCTAACCCTAGCCCGAACCCTAACCCTAACACTTCCCCGAAGCCTGACCCTCACCCGTCCCCTAATCCTAACACGTACGCTAACACTAACCCGCGCCCTCACACGCACGCTCCCACTAAAGCGTTGCCGTACCCTCACCTGGACCCTAAACCGTCCCCGTCCCCTAACCCTAACCCTAGCCCGAACCCTAACCCTAACCCTTCCCCGAAGCCTGACCCTCACCCGTCCCCTAATCCTAACCCGTACGCTAACACTAACCCGCGCCCTCACACGCACGCTCCCCCTAAAGCATTGCCGTACCCTCACCTGGACCCTAAACCGTCCCCGTCCCCTAACCCTAACCCTATCCCGAACCCAAACCCTGACCCTTCCCCGAAGCCTGACCCTCACCCATCCCCTAATCCTAACCCGTACGCTAACACTAACCCGCGCCCTCACACGCACGCTCCCCCTAAAGCGTTGCCGTACCGTCACCTGGAACCTAAACCGTCCCCGTCCCCTAACCCTAACCCTAGCCCGAACCCTAACCCTGACCCTTCCCCGAAGCCTGACCCTCACCCGTCACCTAATCGTAACCCGTACGCTAACACTAACCCACGCCCTCACACGCACGCTCCCCCTAAAGCGTTGCCGTACCCTCACCTGTACCCTAAACCGTCCCCATCCCCTAACCCTAACCCTAGCCCGAACCCTAACCCTGACCTTTCCCCGAAGCCTGACCCTCACCCGTCCCCTAATCCTAACCCGTACGCTAACACAAACCCGCGTCCTCACACGTACGCTCCCCCTAAAGCGTTGCCGTACCCTCACCTGTACCCTAAACCGTCCCCGTCACCTAACCCTAACCCTAGCCCGAACCCTAACACTGACCCTTCCCCGAAGCCTGACCCTAACCCGTGCCCTAATCCTAACCCGTACGCTAACACTAACCCGCACCCTCACACGCACGCTCCCCCTAAAGCGTTGCCGTACCCTCACCTGGACCCTAAACCGTCCCCGTCACCTAACCCTAACCCTAGCCCGAACCCTAACCCTGACCCTTCCCCGAAGCCTGACACTCACCCGTCCCCTAATCCTAACCCGTACGCTAACACTAACCCGCGCCCTCACACGCCCGCTCCCCCTAAAGCGTTGCCGTACTCTCACCTGGTCCCTAAACCGTCCCTGTCCCCTAACTCTAACCCTAGCCCGAAACCTAACCCTGACCCTTCCCCGAAGCCTGACCCTCACCCGTCCACTAATCCTAACCCGTACGCTAACACTAACCCGCGCCCTCACACGCACGCTCCCCCTAAAGCGTTGCCGTACCCTCACCTGGACCCTAAACCGTCCCCGTCCCCTAACCCTAACCCTAGCCCGAACCCTAACCCTTCCCCGAAGCCTGACCCTCACCCGTCCCCTAATCCTAACCCGTACGCTAACACTAACCCGCGCCCTCACACGCACGCTCCCCCTAAAGCGTTGCCGTACCCTCACCTGGACCCTAAACCGTCCCCATCCCCTAACCCTAACCCTAGCCCGAACCCTAACCCTAACCCTTCCCCGAAGCCTGACCCTCACCCGTCCCCTAATCCTAACCCGTACGCTAACACTAACCCGCGCCCTCACACGCACGCTCCCCCTAAAGCGTTGCCGTACCCTCACCTGGACCCTAAACCGTCCCCGTCCCCTAACCCTAACCCTAGCCCGAACCCTAACCCTTCCCCGAAGCCTGACCCTCACCCGTCCCCTAATCCTAACCCGTACGCTAACACTAACCCGCGCCCTCACACGCACGCTCCCCCTAAAGCGTTGCCGTACCCTCACCTGGACCCTAAACCGTCCCCGTCCCCTAACCCTAACCCTAGCCCGAACCCTAACCCTAACCCTTCCCCGAAGCCTGACCCTCACCCGTCCCCTAATCCTAACACGTACGCTAACACTAACCCACGCCCTCACACGCACGCTCCCCCTAAAGCATTGCCATACCCTCACTTGGACCCTAAACCGTCCCCGTCCCCTAACCCTAACCCTAGCCCGAACCCTAACCCTAACCCTTCCCCGAAGCCTGACCCTCAACCGTCGCCTAATCCTAACCCATACGCTAACACTAACCCGCGCCCTCACACGCACGCTCCCCCTAAAGCATTGCCATACCCTCACCTGGACCCTAAACCGTCCCCGTCCCCTAACCCTAACCCTAGCCCGAACCCTAACCCTAACCCTTCCCCGAAGCCTGACCTTCAACCGTCGCCTAATCCTAACCTGTACGCTAACACTAACCCGCGCCCTCACACGCACGCTCCCCCTAAAGCGTTGCCGTACCCTCACCTGGACTCTAAACCGTCCCCGTCCCCTAACCCTAACCCTAGCCCGAACCCTAACCCTAACTCTTCCCCGAAGCCTGACCCTCACCCGTCCCCTAATCCTAACACGTACGCTAACACTAACCCGCGCCCTCACACGCACGCTCCCCCTAAATCGTTGCCGTACCCTCACCTGGACCCTAAACCGTCCCCGTCCCCTAACCCTAACCCTAGCCCGAACCCTAACCCTAACCCTTCCCCGAAGCCTGACCCTCACCCGTCCCCTAATCCTAACCCGTACGCTAACACTAACCCGCGCCCTCACACGCACGCTCCCCCTAAAGCGTTGCCGTACCCTCACCTGGACCCTAAACCGTCCCCGTCCCCTAACCCTAACCCTATCCCGAACCCTAACCCTGACTCTTCCCCGAAGCCTGACCCTCACCCGTCCCCTAATCCTAACCCGTACGCTAACACTAACCCGTGCCCTCACACGCACGCTCCCCCTAAAGCTTTGCCGTACCCTCACCTGGACCCTAAACCGTCCCCGTCACCTAACCCTAACCCTAGCCCGAACCCTAACCCTGACCCTTCCCCGAAGCCTGACCCTCACCCGTGCCCTAATCCTAACCCGTACGCTAACACTAACCCGCACCCTCACACGCACGCTCCCCCTAAAGCGTTGCCGTACCCTCACCTGGACCCTAAACCGTCCCCGTCCCCTAACCCTAACCCTAGCCCGAACCCTAACCCTAACCCTTCCCCAAAGCCTGACCCTCACCCGTCCCCTAATCCTAACCCGTACGCTAACACTAGCCCGCGCCCTCAAACGCACGCTCCCCCTAAAGCGTTGCCGTACCCTCACCTGGACCCTAAACCGTCCCCGTCCCCTAACCCTAACCCTAGCCCGAACCCTAACCATAACCCTTCCCCGAAGCCTGACCCTCACCCGTCCCCTAATCCTAACCCGTACGCTAACACTAACCCGCGCCCTCACACGCACGCTCCCCCTAAAGCGTTGCCGTACCCTCACCTGGACCCTAAACCGTCCCCGTCCCCTAACCCTAACCCTAGCCCGAACCCTAACCCTAACCCTTCCCCGAAGCCTGACACTCACCCGTCCCCTAATCCTAACCCGTACGCTAACACTAACCCGCGCCCTCACACGCACGCTCCCCCTAAAGCGTTGCCGTACCCTCACCTGGACCCTAAACCGTCCCCGTCCCCTAACCCTAACCCTAGCCTGAACCCTAACCCTAACCCTTCCCCGAAGCCTGACCCTCAACCGTCGCCTAATCCTAACCCGTACGCTAACACTAACCTGCGCCCTCACACGCACGCTCCCCCTAAAGCGTTGCCGTACCCTCAGCTGGACCCTAAACCGTCCCCGTCCCCTAACCCTAACCCTAGCCCGAACCCTAACCCTAACCCTTCCCCGAAGCCTGACCCTCACCCGTCCCCTAATCCTAACCCGTACGCTAACACTAACCCGCGCCCTCACACGCACGCTCCCCCTAAAGCGTTGCCGTACCCTCACCTGGACCCTAAACCGTCCCCGTCCCCTAACCCTAACCCTAGCCCGAACCCTAACACTGACCCTTCCCCGAAGCCTGACCCTAACCCGTGCCCTAATCCTAACCCGTACGCTAACACTAACCCGCACCCTCACACGCACGCTCCCCCTAAAGCGTTGCCGTACCCTCACCTGGACCCTAAACCGTCCCCGTCACCTAACCCTAACCCTAGCCCGAACCCTAACCCTGACCCTTCCCCGAAGCCTGACCCTCACCCGTCCCCTAATCCTAACCCGTACGCTAACACTAACCCGCGCCCTCACACGCACGCTCCCCCTAAAGCGTTGCCGTACTCTCACCTGGTCCCTAAACCGTCCCTGTCCCCTAACTCTAACCCTAGCCCGAAACCTAACCCTGACCCTTCCCCGAAGCCTGACCCTCACCCGTCCACTAATCCTAACCCGTACGCTAACACTAACCCGCGCCCTCACACGCACGCTCCCCCTAAAGCGTTGCCGTACCCTCACCTGGACCCTAAACCGTCCCCGTCCCCTAACCCTAACCCTAGCCCGAACCCTAACCCTTCCCCGAAGCCTGACCCTCACCCGTCCCCTAATCCTAACCCGTACGCTAACACTAACCAGCGCCCTCACACGCACGCTCCCCCTAAAGCGTTGCCGTACCCTCACCTGGACCCTAAACCGTCCCCGTCCCCTAACCCTAACCCTAGCCCGAACCCTAACCCTAACCCTTCCCCGAAGCCTGACCCTCACCCGTCCCCTAATCCTAACCCGTACGCTAACACTAACCCGCGCCCTCACACGCACGCTCCCCCTAAAGCGTTGCCGTACCCTCACCTGGACCCTAAACCGTCCCCGTCCCCTAACCCTAACCCTAGCCCTAACCCTAACCCTTCCCCGAAGCCTGACCCTCACCCGACCCCTAATCCTAACCCGTACGCTAACACTAACCCGCGCCCTCACACGCACGCTCCCCCTAAAGCGTTGCCGTACCCTCACCTGGACCCTAAACCGACCCCGTCCCCTAACCCTAACCCTAGCCCGAACCCTAACCCTAACCCTTCCCCGAAGCCTGACCCTCACCCGTCCCCTAATCCTAACACGTACGCTAACACTAACCCACGCCCTCACACGCACGCTCCCCCTAAAGCGTTGCCATACCCTCACTTGGACCCTAAACCGTCCCCGTCCCCTAACCCTAACCCTAGCCCGAACCCTAACCCTAACCCTTCCCCGAAGCCTGACCCTCAACCGTCGCCTAATCCTAACCCGTACGCTAACACTAACCCGCGCCCTCACACGCACGCTCCCCCTAAAGCATTGCCATACCCTCACCTGGACCCTAAACTGTCCCCGTCCCCTAACCCTAACCCTAGCCCGAACCCTAACCCTAACCCTTCCCCGAAGCCTGACCCTCACCCGTCCCCGAATCCTAACCCGTACGCTAACACTAACCCGCGCCCTCACACGCACGCTCCCCCTAAAGCGTTGCCGTACCCTCACCTGGACCCTAAACCGTCCCCGTCCCCTAACCCTAACCCTAGCCCGAACCCTAAACCTAACCCTTCCCCGAAGCCTGACACTCACCCGTCCCCTAATCCTAACCCGTACGCTAACACTAACCCGCGCCCTCACACGCACGCTCCCCCTAAAGCGTTGCCGTACCCTCACCTGGACCCTAAACCGTCCCCGTCCCCTAACCCTAACCCTAGCCTGAACCCTAACCCTAACCCTTCCCCGAAGCCTGACCCTCAACCGTCGCCTAATCCTAACCCGTACGCTAACACTAACCCGCGCCCTCACACGCACGCTCCCCCTAAAGCGTTGCCGTACCCTCAGCTGGACCCTAAACCGTCCCCGTCCCCTAACCCTAACCCTAGCCCGAACCCTAACCCTAACCCTTCCCCGAAGCCTGACCCTCACCCGTCCCCTAATCCTAACCCGTACGCTAACACTAACCCACGCCCTCACACGCACGCTCCCCCTAAAGCGTTGCCGTACCCTCACCTGGACCCTAAACCGTCCCCGTCCCCTAACCCTAACCCTAGCCCGAACCCTAACCCTAACCCTTCCCCGAAGCCTGACCCTCACCCGTCCCCTAATCCTGACACGTACGCTAACACTAACCCGTGCCCTCACACGGACGCTCCCCCTAAAACGTTGCCGTACCCTCACCTGGACCCTAAACCGTCCCCGTCCCCTAACCCTAACCCTAGCCCGAACCCTAACCCTAACCCTTCCCCGAAGCCTGACCCTCACCCGTCCCTAATCCTAACACGTACGCTAACACTAACCCGCGCCCTCACACGCACGCTCCCCCTAAAGCATTGCCGTACCCTCACCTGGACCCTAAAACGTCCCCGTCCCCTAACCCTAACCCTAGCTCGAACCCTAACCCTAACCCTTCCCCGAAGCCTGACCCTCAACCGTCGCCTAATCCTAACCCGTACGCTAACACTAACCCGCGCCCTCACACGCACGCTCCCCCTAAAGCGTTGCCGTACCCTCACCTGGACCCTAAACCGTCCCCGTCCCCTAACCCTAACCCTAGCCCGAACCCTAACCCTAACCCTTCCCCGAAGCCTGACCCTCACCCGTCCCCTAATCCTAACCCGTACGCTAACACTAACCCGCGCCCTCACACGCACGCTCCCCCTAAAGCGTTGCCGTACCCTCACCTGGACCCTAAACCGTCCCCGTCCCCTAACCCTAACCCTAGCCCGAACCCTAACCCTAACCCTTCCCCGAAGCCTGACCCTCACCCGTCCCCTAATCCTAACCCGTACGCTAACACTAACCCGCGCCCTCACACGCATGCTCCCCCTAAAGCGTTGCCGTACCCTCACCTGGACACTAAACCGTCCCCGTCCCCTAACCCTAACCCTAGCCCGAACCCTAACCCTGACCCTTCCCCGAAGCCTGACCCTCACCCGTCCCATAATCCTAACCCATACGCTAACACTAACCCGCGCCCTCACACGCACGCTCCCCCTAAAGCGTTGCCGTACCCTCACCTGGACCCTAAACCGTCCCCGTCCCCTAACCCTAACCCTAGCCCGAACCCTAACCCTGACCCTTCCCCGAAGCCTGACCCTCACCCGTCCCCTAATCCTAACCCGTACGCTAACACTAAACCACGCCCTCACACGCACGCTCCCCCTAAAGCGTTGCCGTACCCTCAACTGGACCCTAAACCGTCCCCGTCCCCTAACCCTAACCCTAGCCCGAACCCTAACCCTAACCTTTCCCCGAAGCCTGACCCTCACCCGTCCCCTAATCGTAACCCGTACGCTAACACAAACCCGCGTCCTCACACGCACGCTCCCCCTAAAGCGTTGCCGTACCCTCACCTGGACCCTAAACCGTCCCCGTCCCCTAACCCTAACCCTAGACCGAACCCTAACCCTAACCCTTCCCCGAAGCCTGACCCTCACCCATCCCCTAATCCTAACCCGTACGCTAACAATAACCCGCGCCCTCACACGCACACTCCCCCTAAAGCGTTGCCGTACCCTCACCTGGAACCTAAACCGTCCCCGTCCCCTAACCCTAACCCTAGCCCGAACCCTAACCCTGACCCTTCCCCGAAGCCTGACCCTCACCCGTGCCCTAATCCTAACCCGTACGCTAACACTAACCCGCACCCTCACACGCACGCTCCCCCTAAAGCGTTGCCGTACCCTCACCTGGACCCTAAACCGTCCCCGTCACCTAACCCTAACCCTAGCCCGAACCCTAACCCTGACCCTTCCCCGAAGCCTGACCCTCACCCGTCCCCTATTCCTAACCCGTACGCTAACACTAACCCGCGCCCTCACACGCACGCTCCCCCTAAAAAGTTGCCGTACCCTCACGTGGACCCTAAACCGTCCCCATCACCTAACCCTAACCCTAGCCCGAACCCTAACCCTGACCCTTCCCCGAAGCCTGACCCTCACCCGTCCCCTGATCCTAACCCGTACGCTAACACTAACCCGCGCCCTCACACGCACGCTCCCCCTAAAGCGTTGCCGTACCCTTACCTGGACCCTAAACCGTCCCCGTCCCCTAACCCTAACCGTAGCCCGAACCCTAACCCTGACCCTTCCCCGAAGCCTTACCCTCACCCGTCCCCTAATCCTAACCCGTACGCTAACACTAACCCGCGTCCTCACACGCACGCTCCCCCTAAAGCGTTGCCGTACCCTCACCTGGACCCTAAACCGTCCCCGTCCCCTAACCCTAACCCTAGCCTGAACCCTAACCCTAACCTTTCCCCGAAGCCTGACCCTCACGCGTCCCCTAATCCTAACCCGTACACTAACACTAACCCGCGCCCTCACACGCACGCTCCCCCTAAAGCGTTGCCGTACCCTCACCTGGACCCTAAACCGTCCCCGTCTCCTAACCCTAACCCTAGCCCGAACCCTAACCCTAACCCTTCCCCGAAGACTGACCCTCACGCGTCCCCTAATCCTAACCCGTACGCTAACACTAACCCGCGCCCTCACACGCACGCTCCCCCTAAAGCATTGCCGTACCCTCACCTGGACCCTAAACCGTCCCCGTCCCCTAACCCTAACCCTAGCCCGAACCCTAACCCTAACCCTTCCCCGAAGCCTGACCCTCACTCGTCCCCTAATCCTAACCCGTACGCTAACACTAACCCGCGCCCTCACACGCACGCTCCCCCTAAAGTGTTGCCGTACCCTCACCTGGAACCTAAACCGTCCCCGTCCCCTAACCCTAACCCTAGCCCGAACCCTAACCCTAACCCTTCCCCGAAGCCTGACCCTCACCCGTCCCCTAATCCTAACCCGTACGCTAACACTAACACGCGCCCTCACACGCACGCTCCCCCTAAAGCGTTGCCGTACCCTCACCTGAACCCTAAACCGTCCCCGTCCCCTAACCCTAACCCTAGCCCGAACCATAACCCTAACACTTCCCCGAAGACTGACCCTCACCCGTCCCCTAATCCTAACCCGTACGCTAACAATAACCCGCGCCCTCACACGCACGCTCCCCCTAAAGCGTTGCCGTACCCTCACCTGGACCCTAAACCGTCCCCGTCACCTAACCCTAACCCTAGCCCGAACCCTAACCCTGACCCTTCCCCGAAGCCTGACCCTCACCCGTGCCCTAATCCTAACCCGTACGCTAACACTAACCCGCACCCTCACACGCACGCTCCCCCTAAAGCATTGCCGTACCCTCACCTGGACCCTAAACCGTCCCTGTCACCTAACCCTAACCCTAGCCCGAACCCTAACCCTGACCCTTCCCCGAAGCCTGACCCTCACCCGTCCCCTAATCCTAACCCGTACGCTAACACTAACCCGCACCCTCACACGCACGCTCCCCCTAAAGCGTTGCCGTACCCTCACCTGGACCCTAAACCGTCCCCATCACCTAACCCTAACCCTAGCCCGAACCCTAACCCTGACCCTTCCCCGAAGCCTGACCCTCACCCGTCCCCTAATCCTAACCCGTACGCTAACACTAACCCGCGCCCTCACACGCACGCTCCCCCTAAAGCGTTGCCGTACCCTTACCTGGACCCTAAACCGTCCCCGTCCCCTAACCCTAACCGTAGCCCGAACCCTAACCCTGACCCTTCCCCGAAGCCTTACCCTCACCCGTCCCCTAATCCTAACCCGTACGCTAACACTAACCCGCGTCCTCACACGCACGCTCCCCCTAAAGCGTTGCCGTACCCTCACCTGGACCCTAAACCGTCCCCGTCCCCTAACCCTAACGCTAGCCTGAACCCTAACCCTAACCTTTCCCCGAAGCCTGACCCTCACGCGTCCCCTAATCCTAACCCGTACGCTAACACTAACCCGCGCCCTCACACGCACGCTCCCCCTAAAGCGTTGCCGTACCCTCACCTGGACCCTAAACCGTCCCCTTCTCCTAACCCTAACCCTAGCCCGAACCCTAACCCTAACCCTTCCCCGAAGACTGACCCTCACGCGTCCCCGAATCCTAACCCGTACGCTAACACTAACCCGCGCCCTCACACGCACGCTCCCCCTAAAGCGTTGCCGTACCCTCACCTGGACCCTAAACCGTCCCCGTCCCCTAACCCTAACCGTAGCCCGAACCCTAACCCTAACCCTTCCCCGAAGCCTGACCCTCACCCGTCCCCTAATCCTAACCCGTACGCTAACACTAACCCGCGCTCTCACACGCACGCTCCCCCTAAAGTGTTGCCGTACCCTCACCTGGACCCTAAACCGTCCCCGTCCCCTAACCCTAACCCTAGCCCGAACCCTAACCCTAACCCTTCCCCGAAGCCTGACCCTCACCCGTCCCCTAATCCTAACCCGTTCGCTAACACTAACCCGCGCCCTCACACGCACGCTCCCCCTAAAGCGTTGCCGTACCCTCACCTGGACCCTAAACCGTCCCCGTCCCCTAACCCTAACCCTAGCCCGAACCATAACCCTAACCCTTCCCCGAAGCCTGACCCTCACCCGTCCCCTAATCCTAACCCGTACGCTAACAATAACCCGCGCCCTCACACGCACGCTCCACCTAAAGCGTTGCCGTACCCTCACCTGGACCCTAAACCGTCCCCGTCACCTAACCCTAACCCTAGCCTGAACCCTAACCCTGACCCTTCCCCGAAGCCTGACCCTCACCCGTGCCCTAATCCTAACCCGTACGCTAACACTAACCCGCGCCCTCACACGCACGCTCCCCCTAAAGCGTTGCCGTACCCTCACCTGGACCCTAAACCGTCCCCGTCACCTAACCCTAACCCTAGCCCGAACCCTAACCCTGACCCTTCCCCGAAGCCTGACCCTCACCCGTCCCCTAATCCTAACCCGTACGCTAACACTAACCCGCGCCGTCACACGCACGCTCCCCCTAAAGCGTTGCCGTACCCTCATCTGGACCCTAAACCGTCCCCATCACCTAACCCTAACCCTAGCCCGAACCCTAACCCTGACCCTTCCCCGAAGCCTGACCCTCACCCGTCCCCTAATCCTAACCCGTACGCTAACACTAACCCGCGCCCTCACACGCACGCTCCCCCTAAAGCGTTGCCGTACCCTTACCTGGACCCTAAACCGTCCCCGTCCCCTAACCCTAACCGTAGCCCGAACCCTAACCCTGACCCTTCCCCGAAGCCTTACCCTCACCCGTCCCCTAATCCTAACCCGTACGCTAACACTAACCCGCGTCCTCACACGCACGCTCCCCCTAAAGCGTTGCCGTACCCTCACCTGGACCCTAAACCGTCCCCGTCCCCTAACCCTAACCCTAGCCTGAACCCTAACCCTAACCTTTCCCCGAAGCCTGACCCTCACGCGTCCCCTAATCCTAACCCGTACGCTAACACTAACCCGCGCCCTCACACGCACGCTCCCCCTAAAGCGTTGCCGTACCCTTTCCTGGACCCTAAACCGTCCCCGTCTCCTAACCGTAACCCTAGCCCGAACCCTAACCCTAACCCTTCCCCGAAGCCTGACCCTCACCCGTTCCCTAATCCTAACCCGTACGCTAACACTAACGCGCGCCCTCACACGCACGCTCCCCCTAAAGCGTTGCCGTACCCTCACCTGGACCCTAAACCGTCCCCGTCCCCTAACCCTAACCCTAGCCCGAACCCTAACCCTAACCCTTCCCCGAAGCCTGACCCTCACCCGTCCCCTAATCCTAACACGTACGCTAACACTAACCCGCGCCCTCACACGCACGCTCCCCCTAAAGCATTGCCCTACCCTCACCTGGACCCTAAACCGTCCCCGTCCCCTAACCCTAACCCTAGCCCGAACCCTATCCCTAACCCTTCCCCGAAGCCAGACCCTCAACCGTCGCCTAATCCTAACCCGTACGCTAACACTAACCCGCGCCCTCACACGCACGCTCCCCCTAAAGCGTTGCCGTACCCTCACCTGGTCCCTAAACCGTCCCCGTCCCCTAACCCTAACCCTAGCCCGAACCCTAACCCTGACCCTTCCCCGAAGCCTGACCCTCACCCGTCCCCTAATCCTAACCCGTATGCTAACACTAACCCGCGCCCTCACACGCACGCTCCCCCTAAAGCGTTGCCGTACCCTCACCTGGACCCTAAACCGTCCCCGTCCCCTAACCCTAACCGTAGCCCGAACCCTAACCCTGACCCTTCCCCGAAGCCTGACCCTCACCCGTCCCCTAATCCTAACCCGTACGCTAACACTAACCCGCGTCCTCACACGCACGCTCCCCCTAAAGCGTTGCCGTACCCTACCTGGACCCTAAACCGTCCCCGTCCCTTAACCCTAACCCTAGCCTGAACCCTAACCCTAACCTTTCCCCGAAGCCTGACCCTCACGCGTCCCCTAATCCTAACACGTACGCTAACACTAACCCGCGCCCTCACACGCACGCTCCCCCTAAAGCGTTGCCGTACCCTCACCTGGACCCTAAACCGTCCCCGTCCCCTAACCCTAACCCTAGCCCGAACCCTAACCCTAACCCTTCCCCGAAGCCTAACCCTCACCCGTCCCCTAATCCTAACCCGTACGCTAACACTAACCCGCGCCCTCACACGCACGCTCCCCCTAAAGCGTTGCCGTACCCTCACCTGGACCCTAAACCGTCCCCGTCCCCTAACCCTAACCCTAGCCCGAACCCTAACCCTAACACTTCCCCGAAGCCTGACTCTCACCCGTCCCCTAATCCTAACCCGTACGCTAACACTAACCCGCGCCCTCACACGCACACTCCCCCTAAAGCGTTGCCGTACCCTCACCTGGACCCTAAACCGTCCCCGTCCCCTAACCCTAACCCTAGCCCGAACCCTAACCCTAACCCTTCCCCGAAGCCTGACCCTCACTCGTCCCCTAATCCTAACACGTACGCTAACACTAACCTGCGCCCTCACACGCACGCTCCCCCTAAAGCGTTGCCGTACCCTCACCTGGACCCTAAACCGTCCCCGTCCCCTAACCCTAACCCTAGCCCGAACCCTAACCTTGACCCTTCCCTGAAGCCTGACCCTCACCCGTCCCCTAATCCTAACCCGTACGCTAACACTAACCCGCGCCCTCACACGCACGCTCCCCCTAAGCGTTGCCGTACCCTCACCTTGACCCTAAACCGTCCCCGTCCCCTAACCCTAACCCTAGCCCGAACCATAACCCTAACCTTTCCCCGAAGGCTGACCCTCACCCGTCCCCTAATCCTAACCCGTACGCTAACACTAACCCGCGCCCTCACACGCACGCTCCCCCTAAAGCGTTGCCGTACCCTCACCTGGACCCTAAACCGTCCCCGTCACCTAACCCTAACCCTAGCCCGAACCCTAACCCTGACCCTTCCCCGAAGCCTGACCCTCACCCGTCCCCTAATCCTAACCCGTACGCTAACACTAACCCGCGCCCTCACACGCACGCTCCCCCTAAAGTGTTGCCGTACCCTCACCTGGACCCTAAACCGTCCCCGTCCCCTAACCCTAACCCTAGCCCGAACCCTAACCCTGACCCTTCCCCGAAGCCTGACCCTCACCCGTCCCCTAATCCTAACCCGTACGCTAACACTAACCCGCGCCCTCACATGCACGCTCCCCCTAAAGCGTTGCCGTACCCTCACCTGGACCCTAAACCGTCCCCGTCCCCTAACCCTAACCCTAGCCCGAACCCTAATCCTGACCCTTCCCCGAAGCCTGACCCTCACCCGTCCCCTAATCCTAACCCGTACGCTAACACTAACCCACGCCCTCACACGCACGCTCCCCCTAAAGCGTTGCCGTACCCTCACCTGGACCCTAAACCGTCCCCGTCCCCTAACCGTAACCCTAGCCCGAACCCTAACCCTAACTCTTCCCCGAAGCCTGACCCTCACCCGTCCCCTAATCCTAACCCGTACGCTAACACTAACCCGCCTCCTCACACGCATGCTCCCCCTAAAGCGTTGCCGTACCCTCACCTGGACACTAAACCATCCCCGTCCCCTAACCTTAACCCTAGCCCGAACCCTAACCCTGACCTTTCCCCGAAGCCTGACCCTCACCCGTCCCCTAATCCTAACCCGTACGCTAACACTAACCCGCACCCTCACACGCACGCTCCCCCTAAAGCGTTGCCGTACCCTCACCTGGACCCTAAACCGTCCCCGTCCCCTAACCCTAACCCTAGCCCGAACCCTAACCCTAACACTTCCCCGAAGCCTGACCCTCACCCGTCCCCTAATCCTAACCCGTACGCTAACACTAACCCGCGCCCTCACACGCACGCTCCCCCTAAAGCGTTGTCGTAGCCTCACCTCGAACCTAAACCGTCCCCGTCCCCTAACCCTAACCCTAGCCCGAACCCTAACCCTAACCCTTCCCCGAAGCCTGACCCTCACCCGTCCCCTAATCCTAACCCGTACGCTAACAATAACCCGCGCCCTCACACGCACCCTCCCCCTAAAGCATTGCCGTACCCTCACCTGGACCCTAAACCGTCCCCGTCCCCTAACCCTAACCCTAGCCCGAACCCTAACCCTAACCCCCGAAGCCTCTCCCTCAACCGTCGCCTAATCCTAACCTGTACGCTAACACTAACCCGCGCCCTCACACGCACGCTCCCCCTAAAGCATTGCCGTACCCTCACCTGGACCCTAAACCGTCCCCGTCCCCTAACCCTAAACCTAGCCCGAACCCTAACCCTAACCCTTCCCCGAAGCCTGACCCTCACCCGTCCCCTAATCCTAACCCGTACGCTAACACTAACCCGCGCCCTCACACGCACGCTCCCCCTAAAGCGTTGCCGTACCCTCACCTGGACCCTAAACCGTCCCCGTCCCCTAACCCTAACCCTAGCCCGAACCCTAACCCTGACCCTTCCCCGAAGCCTTACCCTCACCCGTCCCCTAATCCTAACCCGTACGCTAACACTAACCCTCGTCCTCACACGCACGCTCCCCCTAAAGCGTTGCCGTACCCTCACCTGGACCCTAAACCGTCCCCGTCCCCTAACCCTAACCCTAGCCCGAACCCTAACCCTAACCCTTCCCCGAAGCCTGACCCTCACCCGTCCCCTAATCCTAACCCGTACGCTAACACTAACCCGTGCCCTCACACGCACGCTCCCCCTAAAGCATTGCCGTACCCTCACCTGGACCCTAAACCGTCCCCGTCCCCTAACCCTAACCCTAGCCCGAACCCTAACCCTAACCCTTCCCCGAAGCCTGACCCTCACCCGTCCCATAATTCTAACACTTACGCTAACACTAACCCGCGCCCTCACACGCACGCTCCCCCTAAAGCATTGCCATACCCTCACCTGGACCCTAAACCGTCCCCGTCCCCTAACCCTAACCATACCCGAACCCTAACCCTAACCCTTCCCCGAAGTCTGACCCTCAACCGTCGCCTAATCCTAACCCGTACGCTAACACTAACCCGCGCCCTCACACGCACGCTCCCCCTAAAGCGTTGCCGTACCCTCACCTGGACCCTAAACCGTCCCCGTCTCCTAACCCTAACCCTAGCCGGAACCCTAACTCTAACCCTTCCCCGAAGCCTGACCCTCACCCGTCCCCTAATCCTAACCCGTACGCTAACACTAACCCGTGCCCTCAGACGCACGTTCCCCTAAAGCGTTGCCGTACCCTCACCTGGACCCTAAACCGTCCCCTAACCCTAACCCTAACCCTAGCCCAAACCCTAACCCTAACCCTTCCCCGAAGCCTGACCCTCACCCGTCCCCTAATCCTAACCCGTACGCTAACACTAACCCGCGCCCTCACACGCACGCTACCCCTAAAGCGTTGCCGTACCCTCACCTGGACCCTAAACCGTCCCCGTCCCCTAACCCTAACCCTAGCCCGAACCCTAACCCTAACCCTTCCCCGAAGCCTGACCCTCACCCGTCCCCTAATCCTAACCCGTACGCTAACACTAACCCGCGCCCTCACACGCACGCTCCCCCTAAAGTGTTGCCGTACCCTCACCTGGACCCTAAACCGTCCCCGTCCCCTAACCCTAACCCTAGCCCGAACCCAAACCCTGACCCTTCCCCGAAGCCTGACCCTCACCCGTCCCCTAATCCTAACCCGTACGCTAACACTAACCGACGCCCTCACACTCACGCTCCCCCTAAAGCGTTGCCGTACCCTCACCTGGACCCCAAACCGTCCCCGTCCCCTAACCCTAACCCTAGCTCGAACACTAACCCTAACATTTCCCCGAAGCCTGACCCTCACCCGTCCCCTAATCCTAACCCGTACGCTAACACAAACCCGCGTCCTCACACGCACGCTCCCCCTAAAGCGTTGCCATACCCTCACCTGGACCCTAAACCGTCCCCGTCCCCTAACCCTAACCCTAGCCCGAACCCTAACCCTAACCCTTCCCCGAAGCCTGACCCTCACCCGTCCCCTAATCCTAACCCGTACGCTAACACTAACCCGCGCCCTCACACGAACGCTCCCCCTAAAGCGTTGCCGTACCCTCACCTGGACCCTAAACCGTCCCCGTCCCCTAACCCTAACCCTAGCCCAAAACCTAACCCTAACCCTTCCCCGAAGCCTGACCCTCACCCGTCCCCTAATCCTAACCCGTACGCTAACACTAACCCACGCCCTCACACGCACGCTCCCCCTAAAGCGTTGCCATACCCTCACCTGGACCCTAAACCGTCCCCGTCCCCTAACCCTAACCCTAGCCCGAACCCTAACCCTAACCTTTCCCCGAAGCCTGACCCTCACCCGTCCCCTAATCCTAACCCGTACGCTAACACAAACCCACGTCCTCACATGCACGCTCCCCCTAAAGCGTTGCCGTACCCTCACCTGGACCCTAAACCGTCCCCGTCCCCTAACCCTAACCCTAGCCTGAACCCTAACCCTAACCCTTCCCCGAAGCCTGACCCTCACGCGTCCCCTAATCCTAACCCGTACGCTAACACTAACCCGCGCCCTCACACGCACGCTCCCCCTAAAGCGTTGCCGTACCCTCACCTGGACCCTAAACCGTCCCCGTCCCCTAACCCTAACCCTAGCCCGAACCCTAACCCTAACTCTTCCCCGAAGCCTGACCCTCACCCGTCCCCTAATCCTAACCCGTACGCTAACACTAACCCGCCTCCTCACACGCATGCTCCCCCTAAAGCGTTGTCGTACCCTCACCTGGACACTAAACCATCCCCGTCCCCTAACCTTAACCCTAGCCCGAACCCTAACCCTGACCCATCCCCGAAGCCTGACCCTCACCCGTCCCCTAATCCTAACCCGTACGCTAACACTAACCCGCACCCTCACACGCACGCTCCCCCTAAAGCGTTGCCGTACCCTCACCTGGACCCTAAACCGTCCCCGTCCCCTAACCCTAACCCTAGCCCGAACCCTAACCCTAACACTTCCCCGAAGCCTGACCCTCACCCGTCCCCTAATCCTAACCCGTACGCTAACACTAACCCGCGCCCTCACACGCACGCTCCCCCTAAAGCGTTGTCGTACCCTCACCTGGACCCTAAACCGTCCCCGTCCCCTAACCCTAACCCTAGCCCGAACCCTAACCCTAACCCTTCCCCGAAGCCTGACCCTCACCCGTCCCCTAATCCTAACCCGTACGCTAACACTAACCCGCGCCCTCACACGCACCCTCCCCCTAAAGCATTGCCGTACCCTCACCTGGACCCTAAACCGTCCCCGTCCCCTAACCCTAACCCTAGCCCGAACCCTAACCCTAACCCCCGAAGCCTCTCCCTCAACCGTCGCCTAATCCTAACCTGTACGCTAACACTAACCCGCGCCCTCACACGCACGCTCACCCTAAAGCGTTGCCGTACCCTCACCTGGACCCTAAACCGTCCCCGTCCCCTAACCCTAACCCTAGCCCGAACCCTAACCCTGACACTTCCCCGAAGCCTGACCCTCACCCGTCCCCTAATCCTAACCCTTAGCTAACACTAACCCACGCCCTAACACGCACGCTCCCCCTAAAGCGTTGCCGTACCCTCACCTGGACCCTAAACCGTCCCCGACCCCTAACCCTAACCTTAGCCCGAACCCTAAACCTAACCTTTCCCCGAAACCTGACCCTCACCCGTCCCCTAATCCTAACCCGTACGCTAACACAAACCCGCGTCCTCACACGCACGCTCCCCCTAAAGCGTTGCCGTACCCTCACCTGGACCCTAAACCGTCCCCGTCCCCTAACCCTAACCCTAGCCCGAACCCTAACCCTAACCCTTCCCCGAAGCCTGACCCTCACCCGTCCCCTAATCCTAACCCGTACGCTAACACTAACCCGCGCCCTCACATGCACGCTCCCCCTAAAGCATTGCCGTACCCTCACCTGGACCCTAAACCGTCCCCGTCCCCTAACCCTAAACCTAGCCCGAACCCTAACCCTAACCCTTCCCCAAAGCCTGACCCTCACCCGTCCCCTAATCCTAACCCGTACGCTAACACTAACCCGCGCCCTCACACGCACGCTCCCCCTAAAGCGTTGCCGTACCCTCACCTGGACCCTAAACCGTCCCCGTCCCCTAACCCTAACCCTAGCCCGAACCCTAACCCTGACCCTTCCCCGAAGCCTTACCCTCACCCGTCCCCTAATCCTAACCCGTACGCTAACACTAACCCTCGTCCTCACACGCACGCTCCCCCTAAAGCGTTGCCGTACCCTCACCTGGACCCTAAACCGTCCCCGTCCCCTAACCCTAACCCTAGCCCGAACCCTAACCCTAACCCTTCCCCGAAGCCTGACCCTCACCCGTCCCCTAATCCTAACCCGTACGCTAACACTAACCCGTGCCCTCACACGCACGCTCCCCCTAAAGCATTGCCGTACCCTCACCTGGACCCTAAACCGTCCCCATCACCTAACCCTAACCCTAGCCCGAACCCTAACCCTAACCCTTCCCCGAAGCCTGACCCTCACCCGTCCCCTAATCCTAACCCGTACGCTAACACTAACCGACGCCCTCACACTCACGCTCCCCCTAAAGCGTTGCCGTACCCTCACCTGGACCCCAAACCGTCCCCGTCCCCTAACCCTAACCCTAGCTCGAACCCTAACCCTAACATTTCCCCGAAGCCTGACCCTCACCCGTCCCCTAATCCTAACCCGTACGCTAACACAAACCCGCGTCCTCACACGCACGCTCCCCCTAAAGCGTTGCCATACCCTCACCTGGACCCTAAACCGTCCCCATCCCCTAACCCTAACCCTAGCCCGAACCCTAACCCTAACCCTTCCCCGAAGCCTGACCCTCACCCGTCCCCTAATCCTAACCCGTACGCTAACACTAACCCGCGCCCTCACACGAACGCTCCCCCTAAAGCGTTGCCGTACCCTCACCTGGACCCTAAACCGTCCCCGTCCCCTAACCCTAACCCTAGCCCAAAACCTAACCCTAACCCTTCCCCGAAGCCTGACCCTCACCCGTCCCCTAATCCTAACCCGTACGCTAACACTAACCCACGCCCTCACACGCACGCTCCCCCTAAAGCGTTGCCATACCCTCACCTGGACCCTAAACCGTCCCCGTCCCCTAACCCTAACCCTAGCCCGAACCCTAACCCTAACCTTTCCCCGAAGCCTGACCCTCACCCGTCCCCTAATCCTAACCCGTACGCTAACACAAACCCACATCCTCACATGCACGCTCCCCCTAAAGCGTTGCCGTACCCTCACCTGGACCCTAAACCGTCCCCGTCCCCTAACCCTAACCCTAGCCTGAACCCTAACCCTAACCCTTCCCCGAAGCCTGACCCTCACGCGTCCCCTAATCCTAACCCGTACGCTAACACTAACCCGCGCCCTCACACGCACGCTCCCCCTAAAGCGTTGCCGTACCCTCACCTGGACCCTAAACCGTCCCCGTCCCCTAACCCTAACCCTAGCCCGAACCCTAACCCTAACCCTTCCCCGAAGCCTGACCCTCACCCGTGCCCTAATCCTAACCCGTACGCTAACACTAACCCGCGCCCTCACACGCACGCTCCCCCTAAAGCGTTGCCGTACCCTCACCTGGACCCTAAACTGTCCCCGTCACCTAACCCTAACCCTAGCCCGAACCCTAACCCTGACCCTTCCCCGAAGCCTGACCCTCACCCGTCCCCTAATCCTAACCCGTACGCTAACACTAACCCACGCCCTCACACGCACGCTCCCCCTAAAGCGTTGCCGTACCCTCACCTGGACCCTAAACCGTCCCCGTCCCCTAACCCTAACCGTAGCCCGAACCCTAACCCTGACCCTTCCCCGAAGCCTGACCCTCACCCGTCCCATAATCCTAACCCGTACGCTAACACTAACCCGCGTCCTCACACGCACGCTCCCCCTAAAGCGTTGCCGTACCCTCACCTGGACCCTAAACCGTCCCCGTCCCCTAACCCTAACCCTAGCCTGAACCCTAACCCTAACCCTTCCCCGAAGCCTGACCCTCACGCGTCCCCTAATCCTAACCCGTACGCTAACACTAACCTGCGCCCTCACACGCACGCTCCCCCTAAAGCGTTGCCGTACCCTCACCTGGACCCTAAACCGTCCCCGTCCCCTAACACTAACCCTAGCCCGAACCCTAACCCTAACCCTAACCCTTCCCCGAAGCCTGACCCTCACCCGTCCCCTAATCCTAACCCGTACGCTAACACTAACCCGCGCCCTCACACGCACGCTCCCCCTAAAGCGTTGTCGTACCCTCACCTGGACCCTAAACCGTCCCCGTCCCCTAACCCTAACCCTAACCCGAACCATAACCCTAACCCTTCCCCGAAGCCTGACCCTCACCCGTCCCCTAATCCTAACCCGTACGCTAACAATAACCCGCGCCCTCACACGCACGCTCCCCCTAAAGCGTTGCCGTACCCTCACCTGGACCCTAAACCGTCCCCGTCACCTAACCCTAACCCTAGCCCGAACCCTAACCCTGACCCTTCCCCGAAGCCTGACCCTCACCCGTGCCCTAATCCTAACCCGTACGCTAACACTAACCCGCACCCTCACACGCACGCTCCCCCTAAAGCGTTGCCGTACCCTCACCTGGACCCTAAACCGTCCCCGTCTCCTAACCCTAAACCTAGCCCGAACCCTAACCCTAACCCTTCCCCGAAGACTGACCCTCACGCGTCCCCGAATCCTAACCCGTACGCTAACACTAACCCGCGCCCTCACACGCACGCTCCCCCTAAAGCGTTGCCGTACCCTCACCTGGACCCTAAACCGTCCCCGTCCCCTAACCCTAACCCTAGCCCGAACCCTAACCCTAACTCTTCCCCGAAGCCTGACCCTCACCCGTCCCCTAATCCTAACCCGTACGCTAACACTAACCCGCGCCCTCACACGCACGCTCCCCCTAAAGCGTTGCCGTACCCTCACCTGGACCCTAAACCGTCCCCGTCCCCTAACCCTAACTCTAGGCCGAACCATAACCCTAACCCTTCCCCGAAGCCTGACCCTCACCCGTCCCCTAATCCTAACCCGTACGCTAACAATAACCCGCGCCCTCACACGCACGCTCCCCCTAAAGCATTGCCGTACCCTCACCTGGACCCTAAACCGTCCCCGTCACCTAACCCTAACCCTAGCCCGAACACTAACCCTGACCCTTCCCCGAAGCCTGACCCTCACCCGTGCCCTAATCCTAACCCGTACGCTAACACTAACCCGCACCTTCACACGCACGCTCCCCCTAAAGCGTTGCCGTACCCTCACCTGGACCCTACACCGTCCCCGTCACCTAACCCTAACCCTAGCCCGAACCCTAACCCTGACCCTTCCCCGAAGCCTGACCCTCACCCGTCCCCTAATCCTAACCCGTACGCTAACACTAACCCGCGCCCTCACACGCACGCTCCCCCTAAAGCGTTGCCGTACCCTTACCTGGACCCTAAACCGTCCCCGTCCCCTAACCCTAACCGTAGCCCGAACCCTAACCCTGACCCTTCCCCGAAGCCTTACCCTCACCCTTCCCCTAATCCTAACCCGTACGCTAACACTAACCCGCGTCCTCACACTCACGCTCCCCCTAAAGCGTTGCCGTACCCTCACCTGGACCCTAAACCGTCCCCGTTCCCTAACCCTAACCCTAGCCTGAACCCTAACCCTAACCTTTCCCCGAAGCCTGACCCTCACGCGTCCCCTAATCCTAACCCGTACGCTAACACTAACCCGCGCCCTCACACGCACGCTCCCCCTAAAGCGTTGCCGTACCCTCACCTGGACCCTAAAACGACCCCGTCTCCTAACCCTAACCCTAGCCCGAACCCTAACCCTAACCCTTCCCCGAAGACTGACCCTCACGCGTCCCCTAATCCTAACCCGTACGCTAACACTAACCCGCGCCCTCACACGCACGCTCCCCCTAAAGCGTTGCCGTACCCTCACCTGGACCCTAAACCGTCCCCGTCCCCTAACCCTAACCCTAGCCCGAACCCTAACCCTAACCCTTCCCCGAAGCCTGACCCTCACCCGTCCCCTAATCCTAACCCGTACGCTAACACTAACCCGCGCCCTCACACGCACGCTCCCCCTAAAGTGTTGCCGTACCCTCACCTGGACCCTAAACCGTCCCCGTCCCCTAACCCTAACCCTAGCCCGAACCATAACCCTAACCCTTCCCCGAAGCCTGACCCTCACCCGTCCCCTAATCCTAACCCGTACGCTAACAATAACCCGCGCCCTCACACGCACGCTCCCCCTAAAGCGTTGCCGTACCCTCACCTGGACCCTAAACCGTCCCCGTCACCTAACCCTAACCCTAGCCCGAACCCTAACCCTGACCCTTCCCCGAAGCCTGACCCTCACCCGTGCCCTAATCCTAACCCGTACGCTAACACTAACCCGCACCCTCACACGCACGCTCCCCCTAAAGCGTTGCCGTACCCTCACCTGGACCCTAAACCGTCCCCGTCACCTAACCCTAACCCTAGCCCGAACCCTAACCCTGACCCTTCCCCGAAGCCTGACCCTCACCCGTCCCCTAATCCTAACCCGTACGCTAACACTAACCCGCGCCCTCACACGCACGCTCCCCCTAAAGCGTTGCCGTACCCTCACCTGGACCCTAAACCGTCCCCATCACCTAACCCTAACCCTAGCCCGAACCCTAACCCTGACCCTTCCCCGAAGCCTGACCCTCACCCGTCCCCTAATCCTAACCCGTACGCTAACACTAACCCGCGCCCTCACACGCACGCTCCCCCTAAAGCGTTGCCGTACCCTTACCTGGACCCTAAACCGTCCCCGTCCCCTAACCCTAACCGTAGCCCGAACCCTAACCCTGACCCTTCCCCGAAGCCTTACCCTCACCCGTCCCCTAATCCTAACCCGTACGCTAACACTAACCGCGTCCTCACACGCACGCTCCCCCTAAAGCGTTGCCGTACCCTCACCTGGACCCTAAACCGTCCCCGTCCCCTAACCCTAACCCTAGCCTGAACCCTAACCCTAACCTTTCCCCGAAGCCTGACCCTCACGCGTCCCCTAATCCTAACCCGTACGCTAACACTAACCCGCGCCCTCACACGCACGCTCCCCCTAAAGCGTTGCCGTACCCTCACCTGGACCCTAAACCGTCCCCGTCTCCTAACCCTAACCCTAGCCCGAACCCTAACCCTAACCCTTCCCCGAAGACTGACCCTCACGCGTCACCGAATCCTAACCCGTACGCTAACACTAACCCGCGCCCTCACACGCACGCTCCCCCTAAAGCGTTGCCGTACCCTCACCTGGACCCTAAACCGTCCCCGTCCCCTAACCCTAACCCTAGCCCGAACCCTAACCCTAACCCTTCCCCGAAGCCTGACCCTCACCCGTCCCCTAATCCTAACCCGTACGCTAACACTAACCCGCGCCCTCACACGCACGCTCCCCCTAAAGTGTTGCCGTACCCTCACCTGGACCCTAAACCGTCCCCGTCCCCTAACCCTAACCCTAGCCCGAACCCTAACCCTAACCCTTCCCCGAAGCCTGACCCTCACCCGTCCCCTAATCCTAACCCGTACGCTAACACTAACCCGCGCCCTCACACGCACGCTCCCCCTAAAGCGTTGCCGTACCCTCACCTGGACCCTAAACCGTCCCCGTCCCCTAACCCTAACTCTAGCCCGAACCATAACCCTAACCCTTCCCCGAAGCCTGACCCTCACCCGTCCCCTAATCCTAACCCGTACGCTAACAATAACCCGCGCCCTCACACGCACGCTCCCCCTAAAGCGTTGCCGTACCCTCACCTGGACCCTAAACCGTCCCCGTCCCCTAACCCTAACCCTAGCCCGAACCCTAACCCTGACCCTTCCCCGAAGCCTGACCCTCACCCGTGCCCTAATCCTAACCCGTACGCTAACACTAACCCGCACCCTCACACGCACGCTCCCCCTAAAGCGTTGCCGTACCCTCACCTGGACCCTAAACCGTCCCCGTCACCTAACCCTAACCCTAGCCTGAACCCTAACCCTAACCTTTCCCCGAAGCCTGACCCTCACGCGTCCCCTAATCCTAACCCGTACGCTAACACTAACCCGCGCCCTCACACGCACGCTCCCCCTAAAGCGTTGCCGTACCCTCACCTGGACCCTAAACCGTCCCCGTCTCCTAACCCTAACCCTAGCCCGAACCCTAACCCTAACCCTTCCCCGAAGACTGACCCTCACGCGTCCCCGAATCCTAACCCGTACGCTAACACTAACCCGCTCCCTCACACGCACGCTCCCCCTAAAGCGTTGCCGTACCCTCACCTGGACCCTAAACCGTCCCCGTCCCCTAACCCTAACCCTAGCCCGAACCCTAACCCTAACCCTTCCCCGAAGCCTGACCCTCACCCGTCCCCTAATCCTAACCCGTACGCTAACACTAACCCGCGCTCTCACACGCACGCTCCCCCTAAAGTGTTGCCGTACCCTCACCTGGACCCTAAACCGTCCCCGTCCCCTAACCCTAACCCTAGCCCGAACCCTAACCCTAACCCTTCCTCGAAGCCTGACCCTCACCCGTCCCCTAATCCTAACCCGTTCGCTAACACTAACCCGCGCCCTCACACGCACGCTCCCCCTAAAGCGTTGCCGTACCCTCACCTGGACCCTAAACCGTCCCCGTCCCCTAACCCTAACCCTAGCCCGAACCCTAACCCTAACCCTTCCCCGAAGCCTGACCCTCACCCGTCCCCTAATCCTAACCCGTACGCTAACAATAACCCGCGCCCTCACACGCACGCTCCCCCTAAAGCGTTGCCGTACCCTCACCTGGACCCTAAACCGTCCCCGTCACCTAACCCTAACCCTAGCCCGAACCCTAACCCTGACCCTTCCCCGAAGCCTGACCCTCACCCGTGCCCTAATCCTAACCCGTACGCTAACACTAACCCGCACCCTCACACGCACGCTCCCCCTAAAGCGTTGCCGTACCCTCACCTGGACCCTAAACCGTCCCCGTCACCTAACCCTAACCCTAGCCCGAACCCTAACCCTGACCCTTCCCCGAAGCCTGACCCTCACCCGTCCCCTAATCCTAACCCGTACGCTAACACTAACCCGCGCCGTCACACGCACGCTCCCCCTAAAGCGTTGCCGTACCCTCATCTGGACCCTAAACCGTCCCCATCACCTAACCCTAACCCTAGCCCGAACCCTAACCCTGACCCTTCCCCGAAGCCTGACCCTCACCCGTCCCCTAATCCTAACCCGTACGCTAACACTAACCCGCGCCCTCACACGCACGCTCCCCCTAAAGCGTTGCCGTACCCTTACCTGGACCCTAAACCGTCCCCGTCCCCTAACCCTAACCGTAGCCCGAACCCTAACCCTGACCCTTCCCCGAAGCCTTACCCTCACCCGTCCCCTAATCCTAACCCGTACGCTAACACTAACCCGCGTCCTCACACGCACGCTCCCCCTAAAGCGTTGCCGTACCCTCACCTGGACCCTACACCGTCCCCGTCCCCTAACCCTAACCCTAGCCTGAACCCTAACCCTAACCTTTCCCCGAAGCCTGACCCTCACGCGTCCCCTAATCCTAACCCGTACGCTAACACTAACCCGCGCCCTCACACGCACGCTCCCCCTAAAGCGTTGCCGTACCCTTTCCTGGACCCTAAACCGTCCCCGTCTCCTAACCGTAACCCTAGCCCGAACCCTAACCCTAACCCTTCCCCGAAGCCTGACCCTCACCCGTTCCCTAATCCTAAACCGTACGCTAACACTAACCCGCGCCCTCACACGCACGCTCCCCCTAAAGCGTTGCCGTACCCTCACCTGGACCCTAAACCGTCCCCGTCCCCTAACCCTAACCCTAGCCCGAACCCTAACCCTAACCCTTCCCCGAAGCCTGACCCTCACCCGTCCCCTAATCCTAACCCGTACGCTAACACTAACCCGCGCCCTCACACGCACGCTCCCCCTAAAGCATTGCCCTACCCTCACCTGGACCCTAAACCGTCCCCGTCCCCTAACCCTAACCCTAGCCCGAACCCTAACCCTAACCCTTCCCCGAAGCCTGACCCTCAACCGTCGCCTAATCCTAACCCGTACGCTAACACTAACCCGCGCCCTCACACGCACGCTCCCCCTAAAGCGTTGCCGTACCCTCACCTGGACCCTAAACCGTCCCCGTCCCCTAACCCTAACCCTAGCCCGAACCCTAACCCTAACCCTTCCCCGAAGCCTGACCCGCAACCGTCGCCTAATCCTAACCCGTACGCTAACACTAACCCGCGCCCTCACACGCACGCTCCCCCTAAAGCGTTGCCGTACCCTCACCTGGACCCTAAACCGTCCCCGTCCCCTAACCCTAACCCTAGCCCGAACCCTAACCCTAACCCTTCCCCGAAGCCTGACCCTCACCCGTCCCCTAATCCTAACCCATTCGCTAACACTAACCCGCGCCCTCACACGCACGCTCCCCCTAAAGCGTTGCCGTACCCTCACCTGGACCCTAAACCGTCCCCGTCCCCTAACCCTAACCCTAGCCCGAACCATAACCCTAACCCTTCCCCGAAGCCTGACCCTCACCCGTCCCCTAATCCTAACCCGTACGCTAACAATAACCCGCGCCCTCACACGCACGCTCCCCCTAAAGCGTTGCCGTACCCTCACCTGGACCCTAAACCGTCCCCGTCACCTAACCCTAACCCTAGCCCGAACCCTAACCCTTACCCTTCCCCGAAGCCTGACCCTCACCCGTGCCCTAATCCTAACCCGTACACTAACACTAACCCGCACCCTCACACGCACGCTCCCCCTAAAGCGTTGCCGTACCCTCACCTGGACCCTAAACCGTCCCCGTCACCTAACCCTAACCCTAGCCCGAACCCTAACCCTGACCCTTCCCCGAAGCCTGACCCTCACCCGTCCCCTAATCCTAACCCGTACGCTAACACTAACCCGCGCCGTCACACGCACGCTCCCCCTAAAGCGTTGCCGTACCCTCATCTGGACCCTAAACCGTCCCCATCACCTAACCCTAACCCTAGCCCGAACCCTAACCCTGACCCTTCCCCGAAGCCTGACCCTCACCCGTCCCCTAATCCTAACCCGTACGCTAACACTAACCCGCGCCCTCACACGCACGCTCCCCCTAAAGCGTTGCCGTACCCTTACCTGGACCCTAAACCGTCCCCGTCCCCTAACCCTAACCGTAGCCCGAACCCTAACCCTGACCCTTCCCCGAAGCCTTACCCTCACCCGTCCCCTAATCCTAACCCGTACGCTAACACTAACCCGCGTCCTCACACGCACGCTCCCCCTAAAGCGTTGCCGTACCCTCACCTGGACCCTAAACCGTCCCCGTCCCCTAACCCTAACCCTAGCCTGAACCCTAACCCTAACCTTTCCCCGAAGCCTGACCCTCACGCGTCCCCTAATCCTAACCCGTACGCTAACACTAACCCGCGCCCTCACACGCACGCTCCCCCTAAAGCGTTGCCGTACCCTTTCCTGGACCCTAAACCGTCCCCGTCTCCTAACCGTAACCCTAGCCCGAACCCTAACCCTAACCCTTCCCCGAAGCCTGACCCTCACCCGTCCCCTAATCCTAACCCGTACGCTAACAATAACCCGCGCCCTCACACGCACGCTCCCCCTAAAGCGTTGCCGTACCCTCACCTGGACACTAAACCGTCCCCGTCCCCTAACCCTAACCCTAGCCCGAACCCTAACCCTGACCCTTCCCCGAAGCCTGACCCTCACCCGTGCCCTAATCCTAACCCGTACGCTAACACTAACCCGCACCCTCACACGCACGCTCCCCCTAAAGCGTTGCCGTACCCTCACCTGGACCCTAAACCGTCCCCGTCACCTAACCCTAACCCTAGCCCGAACCCTAACCCTGACCCTTCCCCGAAGCCTGACCCTCACCCGTCCCCTATTCCTAACCCGTACGCTAACACTAACCCGCGCCCTCACACGCACGCTCCCCCTAAAAAGTTGCCGTACCCTCACCTGGACCCTAAACCGTCCCCATCACCTAACCCTAACCCTAGCCCGAACCCTAACCCTGACCCTTCCCCGAAGCCTGACCCTCACCCGTCCCCTGATCCTAACCCGTATGCTAACACTAACCCGCGCCCTCACACGCACGCTCCCCCTAAAACGTTGCCGTACCCTTACCTGGACCCTAAACCGTCCCCGTCCCCTAACCCTAACCGTAGCCCGAACCCTAACCCTGACCCTTCCCCGAAGCCTTACCCTCACCCGTCCCCTAATCCTAACCCGTACGCTAACACTAACCCGCGTCCTCACACGCACGCTCCCCCTAAAGCGTTGCCGTACCCTCACCTGGACCCTAAACCGTCCCCGTCCCCTAACCCTAACCCTAGCCTGAACCCTAACCCTAACCTTTCCCCGAAGCCTGACCCTCACGCGTCCCCTAATCCTAACCCGTACACTAACACTAACCCGCGCCCTCACACGCACGCTCCCCCTAAAGCGTTGCCGTACCCTCACCTGGACCCTAAACCGTCCCCGTCCCCTAACCCTAACCCTAGCCCGAACCCTAACCCTAACCCTTCCCCGAAGACTGACCCTCACGCGTCCCCTAATCCTAACCCGTACGCTAACACTAACCCGCGCCCTCACACGCACGCTCCCCCTAAAGCATTGCCGTACCCTCACCTGGACCCTAAACCGTCCCCGTCCCCTAACCCTAACCCTAGCCCGAACCCTAACCCTAACCCTTCCCCGAAGCCTGACCCTCACCCGTCCCCTAATCCTAACCCGTACGCTAACACTAACCCGCGCCCTCACACGCACGCTCCCCCTAAAGTGTTGCCGTACCCTCACCTGGACCCTAAACCGTCCCCGTCCCCTAACCCTAACCCTAGCCCGAACCCTAACCCTAACCCTTCCCCGAAGCCTGACCCTCACCCGTCCCCTAATCCTAACCCGTACGCTAACACTAACCCGCGCCCTCACACGCACGCTCCCCCTAAAGCGTTGCCGTACCCTCTCCTGAACCCTAAACCGTCCCCGTCCCCTAACCCTAACCCTAGCCCGAACCATAACCCTAACACTTCCCCGAAGACTGACCCTCACCCGTCCCCTAATCCTAACCCATACGCTAACAATAACCCGCGCCCTCACACGCACGCTCCCCCTAAAGCGTTGCCGTACCCTCACCTGGACCCTAAACCGTCCCCGTCACCTAACCCTAACCCTAGCCCGAACCCTAACCCTGACCCTTCCCCGAAGCCTGACCCTCACCCGTGCCCTAATCCTAACCCGTACGCTAACACTAACCCGCGCCCTCACACGCACGCTCCCCCTAAAGCATTGCCCTACCCTCACCTGGACCCTAAACCGTCCCCGTCCCCTAACCCTAACCCTAGCCCGAACCCTAACCCTAACCCTTCCCCGAAGCCTGACCCTCAACCGTCGCCTAATCCTAACCCGTACGCTAACACTAACCCGCGCCCTCACACGCACGCTCCCCCTAAAGCGTTGCCGTACCCTCACCTGGACCCTAAACCGTCCCCGTCCCCTAACCCTAACCCTAGCCCGAACCCTAACCCTAACCCTTCCCCGAAGCCTGACCCGCAACCGTCGCCTAATCCTAACCCGTACGCTAACACTAACCCGCGCCCTCACACGCACGCTCCCCCTAAAGCGTTGCCGTACCCTCACCTGGACCCTAAACCGTCCCCGTCCCCTAACCCTAACCCTAGCCCGAACCCTAACCCTAACCCTTCCCCGAAGCCTGACCCTCACCCGTCCCCTAATCCTAACCCGTTCGCTAACAATAACCCGCGCCCTCACACGCACGCTCCCCCTAAAGCGTTGCCGTACCCTCACCTGGACCCTAAACCGTCCCCGTCCCCTAACCCTAACCCTAGCCCGAACCATAACCCTAACCCTTCCCCGAAGCCTGACCCTCACCCGTCCCCTAATCCTACCCCGTACGCTAACAATAACCCGCGCCCTCACACGCACGCTCCCCCTAAAGCGTTGCCGTACCCTCACCTGGACCCTAAACCGTCCCCGTCACCTAACCCTAACCCTAGCCCGAACCCTAACCCTGACCCTTCCCCGAAGCCTGACCCTCACCCGTGCCCTAATCCTAACCCGTACGCTAACACTAACCCGCACCCTCACACGCACGCTCCCCCTAAAGCGTTGCCGTACCCTCACCTGGACCCTAAACCGTCCCCGTCACCTAACCCTAACCCTAGCCCGAACCCTAACCCTGACCCTTCCCCGAAGCCTGACCCTCACCCGTCCCCTAATCCTAACCCGTACGCTAACACTAACCCGCGCCGTCACACGCACGCTCCCCCAAAAGCGTTGCCGTACCCTCATCTGGACCCTAAACCGTCCCCATCACCTAACCCTAACCCTAGCCCGAACCCTAACCCTGACCCTTCCCCGAAGCCTGACCCTCACCCGTCCCCTAATTCTAACCCGTACGCTAACACTAACCCGCGCCCTCACACGCACGCTCCCCCTAAAGCATTGCCGTACCCTTACCTGGACCCTAAACCGTCCCCGTCCCCTAACCCTAACCGTAGCCCGAACCCTAACCCTGACCCTTCCCCGAAGCCTTACCCTCACCCGTCCCCTAATCCTAACCCGTACGCTAACACTAACCCGCGTCCTCACACGCACGCTCCCCCTAAAGCGTTGCCGTACCCTCACCTGGACCCTAAACCGTCCCCGTCCCCTAACCCTAACCCTAGCCTGAACCCTAACCCTAAACTTTCCCCGAAGCCTGACCCTCACGCGTCCCCTAATCCTAACCCGTACGCTAACACTAACCCGCGCCCTCACACGCACGCTCCCCCTAAAGCGTTGCCGTACCCTTTCCTGGACCCTAAACCGTCCCCGTCTCCTAACCGTAACCCTAGCCCGAACCCTAACCCTAACCCTTCCCCGAAGCCTGACCCTCACCCGTTCCCTAATCCTAACCCGTACGCTAACACTAACCCGCGCCCTCACACGCACGCTCCCCCTAAAGCGTTGCCGTACCCTCACCTGGACCCTAAACCGTCCCCGTCCCCTAACCCTAACCCTAGCCCGAACCCTAACCCTGACCCTTCCCCGAAGCCTGACCCTCACCCGTCCCCTAATCCTAACCCGTACGCTAACACTAACCCGCGCCCTCACACGCAGGCTCCCCCTAAAGCATTGCCCTACCCTCACCTGGACCCTAAACCGTCCCCGTCCCCTAACCCTAACCCTAGCCCGAACCCTAACCCTAACCCTTCCCCGAAGCCTGACCCGCAACCGTCGCCTAATGCTAACCCGTACGCTAACACTAACCCGCGCCCTCACACGCACGCTCCCCGTAAAGCGTTGCCGTACCCTCACCTGGACCCTAAACCGTCCCCGTCTCCTAACCCTAACCCTAGCCCGAACCCTAACCCTAACCCTTCCCCGAAGCCTGACCCTCACCCGTCCCCTAATCCTAACCCGTACACTAACACTAACCCGCGCCCTCACACGCACGCTCCCCCTAAAGCGTTGCCGTACCCTCACCTGGACCCTAAACCGTCCCCGTCCCCTAACCCTAACCCTAGCCCAAACCCTAACCCTAACCCTTCCCCGAAGCCTGACCCTCACCCGTCCCCTAATCCTAACCCGTACGCTAACACTAACCCACGCCCTCACACGCACGCTCCCCCTAAAGCGTTGCCGTACCCTCACCTGGACCCTAAACCGTCCCCGTCCCCTAACCCTAACCCTAGCCCGAACCCTAAACCTGACCCTTCCCCGAAGCCTGACCCTCACCCGTCCCCTAATCCTAACCCATACGCTAACACTAACCCGCGCCCTCACACGCACGCTCCCCCTAAAGCGTTGCCGTACCCTCACCTGGACCTTAAACCGTCCCCGTCCCCTAACCCTAACCCTAGCCCGAACCCTAACCCTGACCCTTCCCCGAAGCCTGACCCTCACCCGTCCCCTAATCCTAACCCGTACGCTAACACTAACCCACGCCCTCACACTCACGCTCCCCCTAAAGCGTTGCCGTACCCTCACCTGGACCCTAAACCGTCCCCGTCCCCTAACCCTAGCCCTAGTCCGAACCCTAACCCTAACCTTTCCCCGAAGCCTGACCCTCACCCGTCCCCTAATCCCAACCCGTACGCTAACACAAACCCGCGTCCTCACACGCACTCTCCCCCTAAAGCGTAGCCGTACCCTCACCTGGACCCTAAACCGTCCCCGTCCCCTAACCCTAACCCTAGCCCGAACCCTAACCCTAACCCTTCCCCGAAGCCTGACCCTCACCCGTCCCCTAATCCTAACCCGTACGATAACACTAACCCGCGCCCTCACACGCACGCTCCCCCTAAAACGTTGCCGTACCCTCACCTGGACCCTAAACCGTCCCCGTCCCCTAACCCTAACCCTAGCCCAAACCCTAACCCTAACCCTTCCCCGAAGCCTGACCCTCACCCGTCCCCTAATCCTAACCCGTACGCTAACACTAACCCGCGCCCTCACACGCACGCTCCCCCTAAAGTGTTGCCGTACCCTCACCTGGACCCTAAACCGTCCCCGTCCCCTAACACTAAACCTAGCCCGAACCCTAACCCTGACCCTTCCCCGAAGCCTGACCCTCACCCGTCCCCTAATCCTAACCCGTACGCTAACACTAACCCACGCCCTCACACGCACGCTCCCCCTAAAGCGTTGCCGTACCTTCACCTGGACCGTAAACCGTCCCCGTCCCCTAATCCTAACCCTAGCCCGAACCCTAACCCTAAAGTTTCCCCGAAGCCTGACCCTCACCCGTCCCCTAATCCTAACCCGTACGCTAACACAAAACCGCGTCCTCACAGGCACACTCCCCCTAAAGCGTTGCCGTACCCTCACCTGGACCCTAAACCGTCCCCGTCCCCTAACCCTAACCCTAGCCCGAACCCTAACCCTAACCCTTCCCCGAAGCCTGACCCTCACCCGTCCCCTAATCCTAACCCGTACGCTAACAGTAACCCGCGCCCTCACACGCACGCTCCCCCTAAAGCATTGCCGTACCCTCACCTGGACCCTAAACCGTCCCCGTCCCCTAACCCTAACCCTAGCCCGAACCCTAACCCTAACCCTTCCCCGAAGCCTGACCCTCACCCGTCCCCTAATCCTAACACGTACGCTAACACTAACCCGCGCCCTCACACGCACGCTCCCCCTAAAGCATTGCCATACCCTCACCTGGACCCTAAACCGTCCCCGTACCCTAACCCTAACCCTAGCCCGAACCCTAACCCTAACCTTTCCCCGAAGCCTGACCCTCACCCGTCCCCTAATCCTAACCCGTACGCTAACACAAACCCACGTCCTCACATGCACGCTCCCCCTAAAGCGTTGCCGTACCCTCACCTGGACCCTAAACCGTCCCCGTCCCCTAACCCTAACCCTAGCCCGAACCCTAACCCTAACCCTTCCCCGAAGCCTGACCCTCACCCGTCCCCAATCCTAACCCGTACGCTAACACTAACCCGCGCCCTCACACGCACGCTCCCCCTAAAGCGTTGCCGTACCCTCACCTGGACCCTAAACCGTCCCCGTCCCCTAACCCTAACCCTAGCCCGAACCCTAAACCTAACCCTTCCCCGAAGCCTGACCCTCACCCGTGCCCTAATCCTAACCCGTACGCTAACACTAACCCGCGCCCTCACACGCACGCTCCCCCTAAAGCGTTGCCATACCCTCACCTGGACCCTAAACCGTCCCCGTCCCCTAACCCTAACCCTAGCCCGAACCCTAACCCTGACCCTTCCCCGAAGCCTGACCCTCACCCGTCCCCTAATCCTAACCCGTACGCTAACACTAACCCGTGCCCTCACACGCACGCTCCCCCTAAAGCGTTGTCGTACCCTCACCTGTACCCTAAACCGTCCCTGTCCCCTAAACCTAACCCTAGCCCGAACCCTAAACCTGACCCTTCCCCGAAGCCTGACCCTCACCCGTCCCCTAATCCTAACCCGTACGCTAACACTAACTCACGCCCTCACACGCACGCTCCCCTTAAAGCGTTGCCGTACCCTCACCTGGACCATAAACCGTCCCCGTCCCCTAACCCTAACCGTAGCCCGAACCCTAACCCTGACCCTTCCCCGAAGCCTGACCCTCACGCGTCCCCTAATCCTAACCCGTACGCTAACACTAACCCGCGCCCTCACACGCACGCTCCCCCTAAAGCCTTGCCGTACCCTCACCTGGACCCTAAACCGTCCCCGTCCCCTAACCCTAACCCTAGCCCGAACCCTAACCCTAACCCTTCCCCGAAGCCTGACCCTCACCCGTCCCCTAATCCTAACCCGTACGCTAACACTAACCCGCGCCCTCACACGCACGCTCCCCCTAAAGTGTTGCCGTACCCTCACCTGGTCCCTAAACCGTCCCCGTCCCCTAACCCTAACCCTAGCCCGAACCCTAACCCTGACCCTTCCCCGAAGCCTGACCCAAACCCGTCCCCTAATCCTAACCCGTACGCTAACACTAACCCTCGCCCTCACACGCACGCTCCCCCTAATGCGTTGCCGTACCCTCACCTGGACCCTAAACCGTCCCCGTCCCGTAACCCTAACCCTAGCCCGAACCCTAACCCTAACCCTTCCCCGAAGCCTGACCCTCACCCGTCCCCTAATCCTAACCCGTACGCTAACACTAACCCTCGCCCTCACACGCACGCTCCCCCTAATGCGTTGCCGTACCCTCACCTGGACCCTAAACCGTCCCCGTCCCGTAACCCTAACCCTAGCCCGAACCCTAACCCTAACCCTTCCCCGAAGCCTGACCCTCACCCGTCCCCTAATCCTAACCCGTACGCTAACACTAACCCGCGCCCTCACACGCACGCTCCCCCTAAAGCGTTGCCGTACCCTCACCTGGACCCTAAACCGTCCCCGTCCCCTAACCCTAACCCTAGCCCGAACCCTAACCCTAACCCTTCCCCGAAGCCTGACCCTCACCCGTCCCCTAATCCTAACACGTACGCTAACACTAACCCGCGCCCTCACACGCACGCTCCCCCTAAAGCATTGCCATACCCTCACCTGGACCCTAAACCGTCCCCGTCCCCTAACCCTAACCCTAGCCCGAACCCTAACCCTAACCTTTCCCCGAAGCCTGACCCTCACCCGTCCCCTAATCCTAACCCGTACGCTAACACAAACCCACGTCCTCACATGCACGCTCCCCCTAAAGCGTTGCCGTACCCTCACCTGGACCCTAAACCGTCCCCGTCCCCTAACCCTAACCCTAGCCCGAACCCTAACCCTAACCCTTCCCCGAAGCCTGACCCTCACCCGTCCCCAATCCTAACCCGTACGCTAACACTAACCCGCGCCCTCACACGCACGCTCCCCCTAAAGCGTTGCCGTACCCTCACCTGGACCCTAAACCGTCCCCGTCCCCTAACCCTAACCCTAGCCCGAACCCTAACCCTAACCCTTCCCCGAAGCCTGACCCTCACCCGTGCCCTAATCCTAACCCGTACGCTAACACTAACCCGCGCCCTCACACGCACGCTCCCCCTAAAGCGTTGCCATACCCTCACCTGGACCCTAAACCGTCCCCGTCCCCTAACCCTAACCCTAGCCCGAACCCTAACCCTGACCCTTCCCCGAAGCCTGACCCTCACCCGTCCCCTAATCCTAACCCGTACGCTAACACTAACCCGTGCCCTCACACGCACGCTCCCCCTAAAGCGTTGTCGTACCCTCACCTGGACCCTAAACCGTCCCTGTCCCCTAAACCTAACCCTAGCCCGAACCCTAAACCTGACCCTTCCCCGAAGCCTGACCCTCACCCGTCCCCTAATCCTAACCCGTACGCTAACACTAACTCACGCCCTCACACGCACGCTCCCCTTAAAGCGTTGCCGTACCCTCACCTGGACCATAAACCGTCCCCGTCCCCTAACCCTAACCGTAGCCCGAACCCTAACCCTGACCCTTCCCCGAAGCCTGACCCTCACGCGTCCCCTAATCCTAACCCGTACGCTAACACTAACCCGCGCCCTCACACGCACGCTCCCCCTAAAGCGTTGCCGTACCCTCACCTGGACCCTAAACCGTCCCCGTCCCCTAACCCTAACCCTAGCCCGAACCCTAACCCTAACCCTTCCCCGAAGCCTGACCCTCACCCGTCCCCTAATCCTAACCCGTACGCTAACACTAACCCGCGCCCTCACACGCACGCTCCCCCTAAAGTGTTGCCGTACCCTCACCTGGTCCCTAAACCGTCCCCGTCCCCTAACCCTAACCCTAGCCCGAACCCTAACCCTGACCCTTCCCCGAAGCCTGACCCAAACCCGTCCCCTAATCCTAACCCGTACGCTAACACTAACCCTCGCCCTCACACGCACGCTCCCCCTAATGCGTTGCCGTACCCTCACCTGGACCCTAAACCGTCCCCGTCCCGTAACCCTAACCCTAGCCCGAACCCTAACCCTAACCCTTCCCCGAAGCCTGACCCTCACCCGTCCCCTAATCCTAACCCGTACGCTAACACTAACCCGCGCCCTCACACGCACGCTCCCCCTAAAGCGTTGCCGTACCCTCACCTGGACCCTAAACCGTCCCCGTCCCCTAACCCTAACCCTAGCCCGAACCCTAACCCTAACCCTTCCCCGAAGCCTGACCCTCACCCGTCCCCTAATCCTAACCCGTACGCTAACACTAACTCGCGCCCTCACACGCACGCTCCCCCTAAAGCGTTGCCGTACCCTCACCTGGACCCTAAACCGTCCCCGTCCCCTAACCCTAACCCTAGCCCGAACCCTAACCCTAACACTTCCCCGAAGCCTTACCCTCACCCGTCCCCTAATCCTAACACGTACGCTAACACTAACCCGCGCCCTCACACGCACGCTCCCCCTAAAGCATTGCCATACCCTCACCTGGACCCTAAACTGTCCCCGTCCCCTAACCCTCAAACTAGCCCGAACCCTAACCCTAACCCTTCCCCGAAGCCTGACCCTCACCCGTCCCCTAATCCTAACCCGTACGCTAACACTAACCCGCGCCCTCACACGCACGCTCCCCCTAAAGCGTTGCCGTACCCTCACCTGGACCCTAAACCGTCCCCGTCCCCTAACCCTAACCCTAGCCCGAACCCTAACCCTAACCCTTCCCCGAAGCCTGACCCTCACCCGTCCCCTAATCCTAACACGTACGCTAACACTAACCCACGCCCACACACGCACGCTCCCCCTAAAGCGTTGCCGTACCCTCACCTGGACCCTAAACCATCCCCGTCCCCTAACCCTAACCCTAGCCCGAAACCTAACGCTAACCCTTCCCCGAAGCCTGACCCTCACCCGTCCCCTAATCCTAACCCGTACGCTAACACTAACCCGCGCCCTCACACGCACGCTCCCCCTAAAGCGTTGCCGTACCCTCACCTGGACCCTAAACCGTCCCCGTCCCCTAACCCTAACCGTATCCCGAACCCTAACCCTGACCCTTCCCCGAAGCCTGACCCTCACCCGTCCCCTAATCCTAACCCGTACGCTAACACTAACCCGTGCCCTCACACGCACGCTCCCCCTAAAGCGTTGCCGTACCCTCACCTGGACCCTAAACCGTCCCCGTCACCTAACCCTAACCCTAGCCCGAACCCTAACCCTGACCCTTCCCCGAAGCCTGACCCTCACCCGTGCCCTAATCCTAACCCGTACGCTAACACTAACCCGCACCCTCACATGCACGCTCCCCCTAAAGCGTTGCCGTACCCTCACCTGGACCCTAAACCGTCCCCGTCCCCTAACCCTAACCCTAGCCCGAACCCTAACCCTAACCCTTCCCCGAAGCCTGACCCTCACCCGTCCCCTAATCCTAACCCGTACGCTAACACTAACCCGCGCCCTCACACGCACGCTCCCCCTAAAGCGTTGCCGTACCCTCACCTGGACCCTAAACCGTCCCCGTCCCCTAACCCTAACCCTAGCCCGAACCCTAACCCTAACCCTTCCCCGAAGCCTGACCCTCACCCGTCCCCTAATCCTAACCCGTACGCTAACACTAACCCGCACCCTCACACGCACGCTCCCCCTAAAGCGTTGCCGTACCCTCACCTGGACCGTAAACCGTCCCCGTCCCCTAACCCTAACCCTAGCCCGAACCCTAACCCTAACCCTTCCCCGAAGCCTGACCCTCACCCGTCCCCTAATCCTAACCCGTACGCTAACACTAACCCGCGCCCTCACACGCACGCTCCCCTTAAAGCGTTGCCGTACCGTCACCTGGACACTAAACCGTCCCCGTCCCCTAACCCTAACCCTAGCCCGAACCCTAACCCTGACCCTTCCCCGAAGCCTGACCCTCACCCGTCCCCTAATCGTAACCCGTACGCTAACACTAACCCACGCCCTCACACGCACGCTCCCCCTAAAGCGTTGCCGTACCCTCACCTGGACCCTAAACCTTCCCCAACCCCTAACCCTAACCCTAGCCCAAACCCTAACCCTGACCTTTCCCCGAAGCCTGACCCTCACCCGTCCCCTAATCCTAACCCGTACGCTAACACTAACCCGCGCCCTCACACGCACGCTCCCCCTAAAGCGTTGCCGTACCCTCACCTGGACCCTAAACCGTCCCCGTCCCCTAACCCTAACCCTAGCCCGAACCCTAACCCTAAACCTTCCCCGA